>NC_142016.1:5208857-5808857 GCF_049901735.1 Notechis scutatus
AAGCTTCAAAGCAAGAACCTAGAGAGGATCTTCCTCAAATTTCTTTCAACAACATAGATTTTATTCCATCAAACCTTGGAACAAAGTAATTTTGTTGGTCAAGGATTTTTGTAAGGTCTGATACTATTCCTATTCCCTATTCTGCTAAGTGATCAATCCAGGGAGTACCTTTTCTCTCAGAAATTATTTTTTGTTTTATAGATATACTTCCTGATGTAGTTTTTTCTTGCAGGTCTTGAAGATCCTTCTCTACCAAGCATTTGTCTTTACCATAATCTGTCAAGGAACTTCCTATCTTCTCTTCCACTGATTTAATTCAGATACTTGTATTAGTCTTAGATCAGGGGTGAGGAATGATGGCCCCTTTATAATTTATAGACTTCAACTCCCAGCCCTGAGCCAACAGGGCTGGCTAAGCAATTCTGGGAGTTGGAAGTCCACAGGTCATAAAAGGGCCATCGTTCCTCACTCCTGATCTAAGACAAGGATAAACTTATTTCATATGAAGAAGTTATCCTCAGCTAAGCACAGCAGAATTCCTTCAGATAATCTGTTTGCCTAACTTCTACATTCACCTGTACTGACTTGTTATGCATGTGTGTGTGTGTATGTATGGTTACATCATCATGCATTTTAAATATTACTGTTTGAAGCATTTGTTCTGACTGCAAATTAACTTCTTTTTATAATGCTCTGGAAATCTCATTATGACATCTGTTTCCAATATTGTGTGGCTCCTCTACAGAATGACAGAGGCCCAAGGAGGCATGAAATCCTGGAAAAAGGTATGGCTTCTTAAAGGAGAATGCAAAGATGCTGCATTCAATATCCCAGACAATTTCTTGGGAGTTAAATCTAAAGCTCTACACAACCCTGTTAGGGAAACACGAGGAAATAGAAGTGAGGATCCTAAATCAGCTTTTAAAAAACCCTTAATATTTTGCTTTGGTGGCAGTCTGTATCTTATTATCAATAGAATGGAGAGCAAGTTATCTTTCAAAAATTAATTTCTGAACAATCTAGAATAAAACATAAAAAATTATTGACTCTGGTTGGCCCAAAAGTATTCACTCATAAGAGACCACCCTCTGTGTCTTCCCATGATTCTTCTCTTTTCCCTGCTTTTTTTTTCCTTTTCAGCTTTTTCTGATATAATTTATTTATTTTTATTTACGTATTCAATTTATATCGCACATTTCTACTCATAGTAGTAGGTACTTCATTCTATATTTCTTAATATTTGGTGCAGCTTAAAGTGAATGATTCAATGCAGAGATATGTTGTGGTGACTGAACCTCAAGAGGATATAAATATATCCAGGTTTAGAAGATATTTGTAACTTTTCTGTAAGGGTTGGGTGTGACTTTTTTTTCCATTCAGAAGCCCCATCAAATAGAAATTCATTCTAAATTCAACAAGTTCATTCCTTTGAGAGCAATTATAAATATTTTTAACAAGAACTATTGGGGGGAGAGTTCTCCCTGTTGGAGGGCTCCGAAAGAGCTAAAGCCACTCTGTAGTGGTGATGAAGGGGGACGCCCTACAGATCGTGGAGAGCAGTAACTCTCCTGCTGGACTTCCCTCTCAACCACGACGAGAAGAGGCAGCCATCATGTTTGCCACGAAGCTGGGACAGCCGAGGCAACAAAGAAATGTGGAGGAGCAGTGTAGATGAACAGTGATTGGAGCTGGGTGAGAAGATCCTTTTTTATTTAGACCCTAACTTTAAAGAAAGATGAAAATCCAGGAAAAGAGACTCTTAGAACTATTTCTCAAAGCAGCGAACAACCATAGAGAGAAAAATCCTAGACCCGAAAAAAAGGAATTAAGGGGAGAAAAGCTAAAGGCCTTTTAAAACATAAAAAATTGGACTTTTAAATTAAGCAGGTGTTATTTTGAAAAGGAATTATAAAATGCTGGAACTGTCTACTTGAATAGCCAACTTTGCCTATATAAATTGAACTAAATTTGGATTAATCAAATCTATAAGACTTGAAACACTGAGGGCACCATCTACTGGTAAATAGAATATATCAGACCCTACAAGTTTAGAAAAACTTTGGATAAGAGAAATAAATAACATTCATCAGGAGGACTGTGGTAACACTTACTGTTCTATAACTATTTACTTTATTGATTACTGGAGACTCTATTATGAGAATAAGGAAGACTCTTAAGGAAGAACAAGGAAGACGTTTGATTTGAGGAAGCTGCCTAATTAATAATCCTGAGATGTAAAGAACTATGATTATTGAACTTTCTGAGGAGTAACATTGGACTGGAATATATTGTTTTTGGACTTGAGTAAGAGCGGGACTTATTAAATTAAGACAAGATGCTCCATCAGGAGGAAATGAGTGAGATTTCAAGAGAAATGGTGCTGATGTTCCAAAGCACTATGGAAAAGAATCACAGACAGATAAAGAACCTAATGCAAGGCATATATGGCAAAATAGAAAATATGCTGATAATGAAGATTAACGAATCCACGAAAGAGAGGAGAAAGCAGAAAGAATGGAACAAAAGATAGAATAGACAAACTAGCAAACAAAGAAGATGAGAAGGAGAAGACGATAAAGACAATAATAACCGATGAAATAAACCAAGGAAAAAGTACTTTAAGAAATTTAAAAATGGAAGCGAACTTATGGCACGCATGTCACAGGTGGCACACAGAGCCATTTGTGCTGGCACATGAGCCGCAGACAAACTTACGTCACTGCGTATGCGCATGCCTCCCAGCTGAATTTTGGGCTGTTTGAGGCCTTTTTCGGCCTCCCAGAGGCTTGAGGAAAACCTTTGTAGGTTGAAAAATAGGCTCGTTTCATCACTTCCTGTATTTCCGGAAATACCAGAAGTGACAAAACGGACCCTTTTTCGGCCCGCAAAGCCTACAGAAGCTTTCCTCAAGCCTCTGGGAGGCCAAAAACCAGCTGGGAGGCGCAGTGTAGGTAAGGGGGCAAGTGATTGCGCATGCATGCACAGGGGATGTGGAGGGGCACACATTGCCTTCTGGTGCACATTTTTGGCACAGGAGCCCAAAAAGATTAGCCACCACTGACCTAGAAGATATTTTTGAAAGGGAGGTAGGGTTTGGGTGGATCACTCTGGAGACCTGGCAGCTTAGGAGGATAGAGATGGAAGAAATATTTAGTCTGAAGGGTGAAGATACAGATGTTGATAAAGACAAAGATCCAAGACAGGAGTATGGGAGGCAAGCCAAAAAATGAATAAGAATTGAAGTATTAAAACAAACGAGAGATGATGGATAGAATTTTTTTTCTTTTTCTCTAATATAATTATGGCCTGATTAGAAATTTGAATAGTGGTAGAAATAAGAATATACACCTTCATATGAAGCAATAGTTAAATAATTGGAGGTTGAAAGATGGTAGTATTGGGTATGTTTAAATAATAGGAAGATGGGTACTTGAATGGCATATTGTGACTTTGAACAACCAAATAATGAAGGACTATGTTTTAATATAAACATGTGATTTAATACTAGGATTAGCAATGGTAACCTGATTATAGAAGCTAGAATAGAATAGAAATAGGGGGAATATTAGCAGACATAATATGTATATAACAGAATATAAGTAATAATTTGATGAAAAAGATCAGGTGTTAAAAGATGGTATTACCATGTATGCTTATATCATTGGAATTAAAATAGAACGCTGAGATATTGAATAATTACTCTAAAATCATGTATATTAATACAAAGATAATATAAATTTGATTAATACAACAACTATTATATTATTATTGACGTTTGTATCAAAATGAATTATATGTAGGGGTCACAGTGTTCATGTATTGATATTGATGTATACTTAGTTTTTAATAACAACTGCAGTTTTCTTGGGAACTAGGCCCACACATGGATGGCCTGGAAAAGGAGAAGAAAGTATCAAATTATTTAAAAAGAACGTTTACAGAACTCAGAATTCTATTTAACAGCAAAACTGAAAGTTTGCTTCTATACAGAAACAGTCTGGATCAAAAGATTATTTCCTTTTAAAATAAGATAAAACAAGATTCAACCAATGAAATTTAAATCTGCTAAATGTTCTCTTCAAAAATAATACTAAAGGTACTTTTAGAAATGACTGTGTTAACTATATCATTCAAAGTATGCCTAGAAGAGTGAGAGAAATAAAAGACTGCTTTATTTAAAAGTCTGAATGCCTACAATCTTTTTATGCAGTGGCGTAATGGGAAATGGCTTAAGGCCAAGAATAATTCTAACATAAGTGGATATGATTCCCACTGACTTATGTTCCATTGTATGTGGTAGATTTTATTTTGGCTTTCTCTCCCGCCATACCCACCGACAATGTAAGTCCACTGTTTGGAACAAAATTGTCCAGAACCAATTACAGCATGAATTTTGACTCATGCAGTGTAAAACAGCAAGTTATTTTTTAAAATAAAAAATACTTCTAAATCATCCTATGGGGAAATTAATAGCAGTTAGGTTGCTTATACACATCAATGAAAAACAATTATCCTCATACATTACTTATTTTAAAAAATATCTACAATTAGTTACATTTTTAAGTGTCCAGGTTAAAGAAGTTTTGATGAATATTGTTTAATATGCAGAGCATCATGGCTTGCAAAAAAAGGGAATTCTGTTGAGCATATCTAGAGAATTGGCTAGAATAAATACACAAAATGCAATCAGGTCTTTCAAATGTATATTTAGTTGACAATCATTAATACATGAAGCAAACGAAGATAATGTATGCAGTATCTGTATTTTTTACACTGTAGAAGGCATGAGAAATAAGCAAACTCACAACAGAAAAAGCTTCTGTAGTTTTAAAAAACACCCAGTATTAAGGCCATAATGACAGGCACCTCAACTCTAGCTGCTAAAGATAATTAGGTCACGATGCAGTGAAAAGACTTTGTAGATGGTCATAAGGGAGGACAGGTCAGTTTCTTTAGTTAATTGAAGGCACTTTAAAATGGGCGTTGGTAGAAGTTACCCTGAATGCCCTTTCTATCTATGCTGCGAGAGAGCCCAGGATGGGTTGACTCCTTCCTATGACGTCATTTACCTGAGTCTGTACTAAGATATAAAAGCCAGCCCCCGGAAGAGACCCCAACTTTGGCGAAGATACTTGATAGACTGAAAGGTGTCTCTGAAAGCACAAATGAATACAGAAATATGACTTACCCTCTCCGGACGAATCAAGGGAGGGGCTGGGCTCTCTCGCAGCATAGATAGAAAGGACATTCAGGGTAACTTCTACCAACGCCCATTTTCCTCCATGCTGCATCGAGAGCCCAGGATGGGACATACCAAAGCTTGCATGTCCACGGGTGGGTCCTCGTCCGCTCATCACACCGACTGTTGAACCACTCGTTGAAGCACCCGTCTGCCGAAGGCTGCAGTTGCCGAGGCAAAGACATCCAGACGGTAGTATCTGATGAAAGGAGACGGAGATGTCCACGTGGCCGCATGACAGATCTCCTCCAAGGGTGCTTGGGTCACCCAGGCAGCCGAAGTGGCCGCGTTTCTGGTAGAGTGCTTCATCAGACCTCAAGGAACCGGAAGGGACACAGCTTTGTAGGCCTGCTCAATGAAAGATCTGACCCACCTGCTAATAGTAGGAGAAGAGGCCTTGTGCCCCAAGTGAGAAGGGAAAAGGAAACAAAATGGCTTCAGACTTCCTGAAGGAGGAAGTGCGCTTAATGTATATTCTAAGAGCCCTACCTACGTCTAGCGAGTGCCACTGCTGTTTAAGACATGGTGCGGGAGGGGGCAGAAGCCAGACAACATAATGTTCTGGGACCTGTGAAACAGGTGTTAACCCTTGGAATAAATGAGCGGTCCAGACTGAGGACAACCCTATCATCGAGAAAGGAACAAAGGTCCTGTCTGATGGAAAGAGCAGCGAGCTTGGATATCCGCCTGGCTGAAGTGACGGAAACGGGGAACACTACCTTCAGAGTCAGGAAACGGAGAGACAATGTTCTAAGGGGTTCAAAAGGGGGCTTTGTAAGGGCATAAAGGACCACATGAAGATCCCAGGAAGGATACCTGTGAACCACCGGAGGGTGCAGGTTTGAAGCCCCTTTCGAAAACCTCCTGACTGAAGGGTGGTAGGATAAGGAAGGAAGTGAACGCCATGAAAGAACCGAGGAGAGGGCCTCAACCTGTCTGCATAAGGTGTTGGGGGCCAAACCTTTCTCCAGATCATGCTGAAGGAATCTAAGAACCTCTGCCAACTGGGCTAAAGCGGGAGAGAGAGACCCTCCCTAAGGCACCATCTGGAAAGGCCTTCCAGGTGGCATCATAGATGCGCCTTGTGGGAGGTTTGCGAGATGCCAGGATAGTGATGATGACCCTTTCAGGAAGATCAGCCACCTCTAGCCGCTGCCGCTCAAGTGCCACATGGTCAGCTTGAGCCACTGGGGCTCCGGGTGGAGCAGAATCCCCTGATGAAGGGAGATTAGATGGGCTGGGATCCTCCAAGGAGAAGCCACCGACAGGTTGACCAGGTCCACAAACCAGGGCGTCCTTGGCCAATAGGGTGCCAGGAGGAGGAGCTCCGCTCGTTCCTCCAACATCTTCCGAATTACTGCCGGAATGATGGGAGTGGGGGAAAGGCATAGAGGAGACTTTTGGGCCATCTGCACCGAAGAGCATTGGTCCCCTCCGGTCCCTGGCAAGGAAACCTGATGAAGAATCTGGTGACCTGGGAGTGGAGAAGATCTACCTCCGGCATTCCGAATCTGAGGTAAAGGTCCCTGAATAGAGAAGGAGGAATAGACCATTCTGCCTGGTCGACTAGGCTCCTGCTGAGCCAGTTGGCCTGGGAGTTGTTGATCCCGGAGAAGTGGTCCACCAAGATCGACAACAGGTGTTGCTCTGCCCATAATCCCAACCGTAGAGCCTCTCCCATGAGGGCTCTGGACGTCGTCTCCCCCCGCCGGTTGACATGAGCCATGGCGGCCATGTTGTCCATAAGGACTAGAACATGAGAGCCAGTCATGAGTGCCTGAAATGCTTGAGAGCTAGAAAAATGGCTCTGAGCTCTAGCCAATTTATGGGAAGGGCCTGCTTTGACCTGGACCAATGTCCTGAGCTATCTGGCCTTGCATATGAGAACTCCAACCCAGGAGGCTGGCATTGGTGGTTATCACTAGCCTGTCTGGGACCCTGAAAAGGAGTCCCTTCCAGATTAACGGGGAACACCACCAAATGAGAGATCTCCGGATTTGTGGCGGGAGCGGGACCTTGATGGATGAGTGGCTGGTTCCTGCTCGTTGATAGGGAAGCAGGAACCATTCGAGTGGACAGGAGTGGAAAAATCCGTAGCTCTGGAGATATGACAGGGTAATTTGCAGATCCCAATGGGCTGCATGGATGAAGGAAGACAGAATCAAAATGTTGTCCAAGTAGCATTGGATCCTCACTGGAACAGAAAGCAGAGATGCCATCAATGCTGCCAGAACCTTCGTGAAGACCCTTGAAGCCGATGAGAGGGCGAAGGGAAGTGCTCGATACTGGTAATGGGTATTCTGATAACAGAAACGGAAAAACTGGCGATGATGAGGCCCAATGGGGATGTGGAGGTAAGCCTCCATGAGATCAGTGGAAGAGAGGAGATCGCCCTTCCGAACGCTCTCTAAAATAGAATGCAGAATCTGCATTTTAAATAGCCTGTATTTTACAAATTGGTTGAGAAATTTTAGATCCAGGATGGTTCGCTACCCCCCCTCCCCCCTGAGGCTTTAGGAACGATGAAAGGCGAGAATAAAGCCCACGTCCCCATTGAGAGAGGGGAACAGGTTTGAATAGCTCGGATTTCAAGAAGGAGTTGAATGGCCTGATTCATGAGGTCTTGCCTTGAAATGTCCCAAGAGACAGGACAGATCAAAAAAAAATGGGGGGGGGGTGCATTAGGAAGTCCAATTGTAATCCTGACCTAATAGTGCTGAGCATGCAGGCATCCGCTGTTGACTCCTCCCATTTGGAGGCAAAGAAGGCTAGGCGACCTCCGATGGGTGGGGAGAATGTGGGATTACTTAGAGCAATGGCAGGAACGACCCCCATCCTCCCAAAAAGGCTGCTTACCAGTATAAGGAGCTGGGCGATAGTCGGCTCTCTTCCCAGAGGAAGAGAGAATTTTACGTTTATCTCTGGTTTCGATGAGATAAGGTTCCAGAGCATTGCCAAAAAGCTTATCGCCCGCGAATGGAACTGAAACCAGCTTCCATTTACGGCGTGACTCCGCCTGCCAATTTCTGAGCCATAACAGTCTTCTTGCTGCTACTGAAGATGCCATGGCCCTAGATGCAAATTTGGCGGAATTGAGAGTGGCATCTGCAGTGAATTCCGCCGCTGCGATAATCTTATTAAGGCCTTGGTGAGACCAAAGGTCAGATGTAGGCAATCTAATCTGGAGTTGGTGCAGCCACCGTATGGATGCCCACGTGAGAGTGCCAGAAAATGGGAACGAGGCCAGAACCGGAATGTCAACAGAAGGCACTGCCAGGGAATTGTCCAGGGCTGCGCTGACGTTGTAGAAACGCTTATCCAGAGAAGATGGGCAAGGACCTGCCAAAGGGGAAGCGCACTGTTCCTTGACCATGTCCAGGAACAAAGTGGGAGAAGGCAAAACCCCTGCCTGCACTACAGGCTTGGAGAAGAATGAATCTCCCTGGCTAGAGGGAATTCCTTGTGGCTCGGGAGCCACTTCCTCTGGCGACAGCTTGGCAGTGACCAAGGCCATGCTGAGTAATGGCCTGAAGAGAGAAGGATTGAAGACCAATGCAGAGGATGTCTGCTCTGGGCGAGAGTCCTCTTCCTCTGAAGATTTTGGTCAAAGGTCTCACCCTCTTCATGTTCTGAACGAGAGGAGTAACTGTGTTCAGATGGTGAAGCCCTTCCCTCCTCATCAACCTCCTCCCATTCTGGTAGAGAAGAATGGACCCTAAGGTCCTGGGGCCTGTGTAAATCAGGGTGATGAGGCAACTTATAGATTGAGAAGGGAGAAGGGCCTGAACCCTTTCCGGAGGTCGAAGGATTTGCTTGAAGCCTTCAGCCAATCCCTGCCTAATGGCCAAAGAGACAACATCTTGGATATCCCCTGGTCTATGCTCAAAGGTAGGGGCAGAAGGCCGAAGGCTCACTGCTGAGGGAATGAAAGTGGCTTCAGGCCTAGAATGAGAAGAGGTTCGAGGCCTGGAGGGAGGGAAAGGAGCATAGGGCCCAGAAGCCTGTTGGAAATAAGGCCCAGATCTGCTTAGATCCTGAGGATCATTGTACTGCAAAAGCCTCAGGAGACCAGGATGGAGGATGGAATGGGGCGTTGGTCCTTACCTGATACGCCCCTTCTAGGCGAGCCGCGAGGAGCATCCAGACTGTGGGATGTGCTTCTGAGTCCTCTTCTTTCAGGCTGAGCTTTAGACGAGGAACGCTCCGCCCCTCCCACGTGGCATCGCGCAGCGTCTCCCCAGTTTTTTGCGATAACGAGAAGAGAAGTTATTAATCCTATCTAATCAACTATTGGCTCCTTGGCTGAAAACAGGAGTCCCCACCAGACGGAGATGCTAGGGTGGGGCTGGATGCTCCTCGCGGCTCGCCTAGAAGGGCGTATCAGGTAAGGACCAACGCCCCATTCTCCTCGAGCCGCTCGGAGCATCCAGACTGTGGGACATACCAAAGCTTGGCTGTCCTATGGGTGGGACTCCGTCTGGCCCGAAGGCCCCTCCGGATCATTGACAACCCTCTGTAAGACCCGCCGGCCAAAGGAGGCCTCAGCTGAGGCATACGTATCGATCTTGTAATGCCTGATAAACGGGGACGGAGAGGCCCAGGTGGCTGCCCTACAAATGTCAGCAATGGGGGCTTGTGTGGCCCAGGCCGCCGAGTGGCTGCACTCCTGGTGGAATGGGCAGTTATTCCACCGGGTGCCGGCAGAGAATGGGAAGGTAACACCTGGCGATGGTCGCCCTGATCCAGCGGCTGATAGTGGAAGGAGAAACCTTGAGCCCTAGTGTCTTGGGTTGAAAGGACAGGAAAAGAGATTCCGACCTTCGTAAGGACTGAGTGCGCTTAATATATATACGCAAGGCCCGTCTAACATCTAGGGTGTGCCAAAGAACCTCCCTGTTCCCGGAGGTCTAGGGCAAAAATTTGGTAGAACCAGTTCCTGAGATCTATGGAAGGGCGAGTTAACTTTGGGTAGGAAAGTGGGGTCAGGCCGGGGCGACCCGGTCTGCATGGAACACACATAGATCGCTCCTGACTGACAGAGCTGCTAATTCCGACACTCGACGAGCAGAAGTGATGGCTACTAGAAAAACTACCTTAAAGGTGAGGAACTGAAGAGATGACTCCCTCAAAGGCTCAAACGGAGAACGTGTAAGAGAAACTAGGACCTTGTTGAGGTCCCATGTGGGAAACCTGTGAACAGTGGGAGGGCACAGGTTGGTGGCACCCCTAAGGAAGGATCTAACCCGGGGTGATGGGAAAGGGAGCCGTAGTTATCACAGGAGACCACTGTTGAGAGGGCAGAGACTTGTCGTCTCAGGGTGTTAGGTGCAAGCCCCTTGCGAAGGCCTTCCTGAAGAAATTCCAGAATCTGAGCCACGGAGGGAGAGAGGGGTCAACCTGGGACCCACTACACCACTTGCAGAACCCCTTCCAAGTGGCATCATAAATTCGTGTAGTGGAGGGTCGCCTGGCGGCCAAAATAGTGTCGATGACATGGCTTGATAGGTTCTCGCTAGTCAGACGGATCGCTCAACTTCCAGACGGCTAACTGTAGCCATTGAGGCTCCGGATGTAGAAGGGGCCCCTGAGAGAGGGAGACCCTGTCCGGGGATCCGCCATGGGGCGCTACCGATAGGTTGCGGAGGTCGCAAACCACGGTCGCCTGGGTCAATAGGGAGCCACCAGGAGAAGGACTGCCCTCTCCTGAATGAGTTTCTGAATGACTCTGGGCACTAGCGGGAGCGGAGGGAAGGCATATAGGAGCCCTGGGGGCCATGGGCAGCGCAGAGCATTGTGGTTCTCCGCCCGTGAGACGGATACCGGGAGAAAAACCGTGGAAGTTGTGTGTTGGATGGGGAAGCGAACAGATCCACCACTGGAAGGCCGAATATCCTGGACGCTTCCTCGAACAGGGATGGATGAAGTCGCCATTCTGCTTGGTCCACCGTGGCCCTGCTCAGCCAGTCCGCCTGGGTATTGTCTATCCCGGAGATGTGTTCGGCTTTTAGTGATAGGAGGTTGGCCTCTGCCCAGCGGCAAAGGCGCTCGGCTTCCCTCATCAGTTGAATTGACTGGGTGCCCCCTTGCCTGTTGATATGGGCCTTGGCGTGACGTTGTCTGTGAAAGAGAACATGGTGACTGCGGATCTGGGGGAAGCAGCGCAGAGCCAGATGGACGGCATGGAGCTCTAGCCAGTTGATGCTGCATCTTTGTTCGGTCAGCGACCATTTGCCTTGCGCCGAGAGTGAGTTGAGATGAGCGCCCAACCGGATAGACTTGCGTCGGTAGTGACGGTGAGTCTTTGAGGCTCCGCAAAGAGGTGGCCTCTGTTGATGGCGGATTGGTCCACCAGAGAAGAGGCGTGAGGACCTTTGGAGGGACCTTGACCTGATCTTCGAGTTGCTTCTTCCGGATCTTTGGAGCGGGAGCAGGAACCACTGGAGGGGCCTGCTGTGTAAGCGGGCCCAGGGAATAATAGAGATGCATGACACCATTTTTCCCAACAATCTAGAGAGGTCAAGCAAGGCCACCCTCCTAGAACGTCTAATTTGTTTGACCAGAGGTTTGAATGCTAAGAAACCTCTCTGGGGAGAAAAACACTCTCTGAGACCGAATCAATTATGGCACCCAGGTGGTTGATTCGGGTGGAAGGTAAGTTAGCTCTTTTGCCAATTGACTAGAAACCCGTGTGCCCGTGGGGCGGAAAGGGTGACCCTGGTATCCCTGACTGCCTGGGACTTGGACGGGGACAGGATAAGGATATCGTCCAAGTAGCAGTGGAGGCGGACAGGAATGCTCCTGAGGTGGCCGCCAGGGCCGCCAGGACCTTGGTGAAGGTCCTGGGGGCGAGGCCAGCCCAAAGGGTAGGGCCACGTATTGATAGTGAAGGCCATTATAACAGAACCTAAGGAATTTGTGATGAGAGGGCCTGATAGGAATATGAAGGTATGCCTCAGAGATCTATGGAGGACAGCCAGTCTCCCGCCTGGTGCCTAGGAGAATGGATTGCAAGGTGTGCATTTTGAATTTGCGCTGGATAAGGTGACGGTTGAGCCGTTTCAGGTCTAGGATGGCTCTCCAGCCCCCAGAATGTTTGGGCACGACAAAGAGATGGGAGTAAAATCCCTTTCCTCTCTGAGCCGGAGGGACAGGTTGAATGGCCTGAATATCAAGCAGGTGATGGATGGCTGCCTCCATTAATGCACGTTTGGTGGGATCCCCTGAGGAGGGGGATGGGAAGAAACGATCAGGGGAGTGGATTTGAACTCGAGGGCGAGACCAAACCTTATTGTGTCTCTAACCCATGCATCGGAAGTGGATTTGTCCCATTGGGCGGCGAAGTGGCGGAGGCGGCCACCAATGGGGAGGAGAAGGAGGCTCTACCTTCTGCGGGGGGCCTTCCTCCCGTACCCGAAGGTCTCTTATAACCACCCCTCGCCTGGTCCTGTCGCCTGAGTCCGTGCGATCCTGGGATCGGAAGGAAGGGGGTCGGGGAATCTGGGCGGGAAGGGGGGTTGGTAGAAAGGCGGGAAAGCTCCTCGAAGGGCTGAGAGCCCCTGGTCTCCGATCTTCGAAGAAGGGAAGGCAAGTACTTCCTCTTGCTGCGACCCTCGACCAGCAGGGGGTTCGAGGGCGGGCCAAACAGTTTGTCTCCTGTAATAGGGGCAGTGGCCAGCTTGACCTTATTCTTTACGTCCGCCTGCCAGTGTTTGAGCCATAGCAGGCGACGAGCCGTGACGTGGGACGTGATGGCCCTGGAAGAGAATTTCACCGACTGGTAAGTGGCGTCAGCCGAGAACTCGGCTGCAGCCACTAACGCAATGTCCTGGTGCGCCCTCAGGTTGGAAGCAGGGACGTGTTCCCTGAGCTGACGTAGCCAGCGGATAGAGGACCTAGTGAAAAAGAGGCGGCGGTAGCTGACTTAATGGCCCAGGCGTCGGATAGGTGGGCCCTGCGCAGGGGCCAGCTCCACCCGCTTATCCTCAGGTTTCAAGGCCTCTAGGGCCTCACTAGGTGTAGAGGAGGAAGCTAGACCCACAATAGGGTCATCGACCTCTGGAATGTTCAGGAGGCTGGACAGTGCCGAATCGAGATTAAAGAACCTCTTGTCTTGGCTAGAGGGTGTGGGAGGGGTCCCTGTGGAGGATAGTTGCTTCGCTACCAGATCTACCAATATGGGGGGAAGGGATGACCTCAGCTTCAACCACTGGTTGGGTGAAAATGGAATCTTCTGGGCCCTCTGGGATGGGGGGGAGGTCAGCAGGGGCCTGGGAAAGAAGGCCCGAGACATTCTTGGCCTTAAGAAGGAGGACTTGAACATGTGTGGTTTGAAGAGCCCCCAAAGGAGGGTTGGTCAGTCGAAGTGCCCTCGTCCTCGGACATCTCCCCCTCCATGATGTCAGTCTCTAAGGAGGTTCACTGTAGCGGAGGATCCCATCTGGGAATCCTCCTCCTCGAAATCCCTAAAGTCCCCTTCCTCCTCAACCTGGGCCCCAACCGGAGGAGGGCTGTCCCTCTGAGAGAGTACCTGAGCAACCGGGGGGACCGGTTGTGGAAGGATCTGATAGACAGGAGTCGTGCTCGGAGACTCGAGGAGAGAAGCCTGATCTGGACATGTGCTGTAGTTCCTCTATAACACTCTGGCGGATGGCTGATTCCATCAAGCCCTGATGTGAGTGTGGCACCTCAGATGTAGAAGGTTCGTCCTGGCGCAGACCAGCAGCCGTGGGTGTAAAAGTGGCTTCGGGTGTCAGACTCATCGTAGGACCGGGGTCGGGAGACCCTGGGGCGAACTGCGCCTAGGTAGGGAAGAAAGGCCTGGGGGGAGAGGTTGAATAGAGGTAGGGGGTGGAGGAGGAGGTAGAGACGGTTCAGAGCGGGACTCCCTTGAACGCCTGTCGAACTCTTTTTCTAACGCCTTGTGGCGCCTTAAGGCGTCACGTTGAGAGGCCTTGGAAGGTTCCTTGTCCTTTCTAGAGCCCTTAGGTTCCTTGTCCTGCTTGCGCAAATAGTGGGACTTTGCCTTGGCCTTCAATGAAGGACGTTTAGAGGAATTGTCGTCTGCCATATTGAACAATAGAGATTAATAAGGGCGGTTGGCTCGCCCAGATCAGGCCTGGATAAGGCCGGGTGAGGATGAGGCTGGCCCGCTCCCTTTTGGAATTTTACTTGTACAGAGATAACAGAAATATATATATATATATATTTAGCTATGTAATCCTGTTTTGTTCCTTTCTGTAGTGCTTTTTATATTCTTTATATCAGCTGAATATACAGGTACTCCGATATATCCAATATCTTAAGAGAAAAATTGCTGTACCAAAAAAATTATTTCTTTTTTTGTTATTATTCCTTTTGTATTTGGATCAAATATAAATTCTATTATAGTTATTTCCTTGGATGGATATCTCTCAGTGCCGAATCAGTCGAATAACGCCTGAGGCCTAGAGTTGAATAGGAGCCTCTGGCAGCCAGCCTCCAGACAACAGAAGAAAAACCGGAGGGGAGGCTGCAACCGCCCCGAAAAGGGCTGCGGGAGGCCAACAAGCACTAACCAAGACTAGCCAGGCAGTTCAATGGGCAGCTAGGCTTTAACCCTAGGCCTGGAGATTTAATTCACCGCAGCTGAATATTAAATAAAAAGAAACTTTCAGCGCCCGGCCACGAGGTGGAGCCAAAATGGCGATCCGCGAGCTGAACTGCCTGGGCGCCTTCGGGACGGAAAGAAAAGGAAGGCTTGGCCGGTCAGCTCGGCGCTCCTAAAGCCTTAGGGCGATAGCCCTCCCGGTTGGCGTTTAGGGTGGGGAATCCAGCGGAGCGCGTGCCACAGGCAACGCGCAGGCAGCGACACGATCTGATAAGGGTGGGGGCGTCGCTGAAGGCGCTGCGAGCCCGCAACCGCCCTGAGGACAGGAAGAAATTTCCCTTGAGTCCTGACCCTTGCGCAGGAGGAGGAAGAAGCAAACCTTATTAGGACGGAGGATTCAATGAAACAGCCAAGGAGCTCTTTGAAACGCAGCCTGATTCTTGAGGCTGAGCAAAAGACTGGGAGGCGCTGCGCGATGCCACGTGGGAGGGGCGGAGCGTTTCTGCGTCTAAAGCTCAGCCTGAAAGAGAGGACTCAGAAGCACATCCCACAGTCTGGATGCTCCGAGCGGCTCGAGGGAGAAAGGCTCATAGATAACTTCTCCCCTGGGAGGGCTTGGCTGGTGCCCACAGGTCACCTGAAACATGCTGCAGTTGCACTCCCTTCTGTTGAATAGTTCTGTTGAACTGCCTCTCTAGGGCTGCATGTCTGCGCTTTTCTGCCCTCAACTCAGCCTGAGTTGCCTTCTTAGGGGCTAGAGCCTTAGCTCTGATTTTAGAAGCCACCTCCCTCTGGAATGATTGGGTGTGTTGCCTACAACTTTTTCTCTTATTGGCTTAAGAGACTGTTCCACTGGGGGGGACGGGACTCTGCCTGACCCTTATCTTACTCCATTTGAAGAATAAAGGCTCTTACGATGGAAAGAAACTGTTTGGAAATTTTTTGTATTAAGCCTCTTAGGGTATAAATTGGCCCCCGGGCTTACAAAATGGCCGCTCACCTCGTGGTGGAAGGCTTCAATCCAAGATGGCCACTGATTATGTGAAACAGGCTCCGAGATAGAAGAATTTCTCCTTAGGCTATAAAGAGCCCCAAGTGAAGTCGGCAAAGGAAAGGGCAGCCTCTGGCCACACGATCAGCTGGCTGACGCTGGTATTGGTTTGCCGATCGCTTTTTACGACCGCTCAAACCGCAGGCGTGGGGGAGGTCTACAGACGCTGCCCAACTTGCCTGAACAGCACTCTGGCAACGCTGCTCCCAACGCTGCAGGAGAGAGAGCCCTGCTCTCCTGGAAGAGCAGCTGCCCAGATCCTGGGAGCTGCTGAAGCAGGGAAAAAAGGTACTGAAGATCACTGGTGAGTGCTATCTACAGAACCTCAGCTGGCTGAAGCTGTTATCGGCTTGCCGATCGCTTTTTACGACCGCTCAAACCACACTGAAGATCGCTGGTGAGTGTTATCTAACAGAAGCTTTCAGAGACACAGCTACTGAATGAAAAGAGCTGAGTCAAAAGCTGGGGTCTCTTCCAGGGGCTGGCTTTTATATCTTAGTACAGACTCAGCTAAATAACGTCATAGGAAGGAGTCAACCCATCCTGGGCTCTCGATGCAGCATGGAGGAGAATATCTCCCTACCATCAGAATCTGTAGTAATGTGCTGAAGTTTCATAGCAATTGCACACGGATTCACCAGCATAAGCTAAATTGGAAATGATTCTAATGAAGCCAGGGGAAATCCACTAATTTAAAGATTCTTCTTCTGCACTCCACCGTTAAATTCACCAAGGGATTTACATTTTTTCATTAGAGCCTATTCGCAGTATTAACCTTTAGAATGTTTGAGAGCATCAGACTGAAATGAGTACCAACTTATTTCCTATGTCAAGATGTCCAATATGGATTTTATATAGCACGAACCTATCCATCAAATCTGCTTTGACCTGGCAGGGGTTGGTTATATAACTAAACTTGCTATATTAGCTACTAACATAGAATTTTATCCTCCCAAGCAGCAAAGCAATTGCCTTAAAAGGCAAAATTAGGCTACAATTACCAACAGTAATTTTGCCCTTTGTCAAACCTTGTTTGCTCCTTTATCTAGTTAATTCAAATACTATGCTTACATAGAAAGAAAAAATAAATAAAATTGTATTACTTAGACCTATACAGCCATCAATTCAAAAAGACTAGAGATTTCTCCCTATCTCTATTGTCATTGCTTTTCCACAGGCTACATACCACATTAACAATGAAAACTATGAGATGGTGCTATCTATGAGAGAGTTCCTTGCTTCAGCATGCAGGATACTTCTCCCAAACACTGGAAATTCTCTACTTTATATTATTTGTATAGGTGTGGTAGGGGAGGATTCTAAAAGAATAGCCTATGATTACCAAGTATGCTCAAGTAAGAAACAAGTTTTGGGAAAGAGTTTGTTTCTGGTTTAGTCATTAGTCTTCTATCCAAGGAGTAGTGCAGCTAAAGGCTTAGTAGGCATACCTTAAAGCAAGTTCTTAAGCCATTACAATCAGAAAAAAATATGCATACAGTATAAATAGTAGCTGATTTACGATCACAAGTGAGTCCAAATTTCCATTGCTAAGCAAGACAACTGTTAACTTTTGCCCCATTTTACAGCATGTCTTGCCACAATTGTTAAGTGAATCACTGCAGCTGTTAAGCTAGTAACAGGACTGTGAAATGAACAGAAATGAATCTGGCTTCTCCATTGACTTTGCTTGTCAGGTCACAAAAGGTGATCACATGATCTCAGGACACAGCAACCATCATTAATACATGTTGGCTGCAAAACATCCAAAATTTTTTGAAACATGATCGTGGGGATGCTGCCACAGGTGTTAAGTGTGAAATATTATTTCAGAGCCGTTGTAACTTTGAATGGTCACTAAACGAATAACTGAAGTCGAAGACTACCTACACAGTACAGCCTTTTGAGCCCTTAAAAGTTTTGAAAGTCTCACTCATGCTCTGATTTTTGACTGATGATTTTTCACATATCTTCCTTTAATTTAAATACTTGATTCTGAAGTACTCTAATATTTTTTCTGCACAATGTAAAAGAAATACCATTTACAGAACAATATCAAAATATGATATCATTACTAAGGAAACCATTAGGATAACTGGAGAGAAAGCAATATGATAATTCACCCAAATTCATATAGTGTTGCCATAACTATTTTCAGGGACAAACCTTGCCTAAAATGCTCAGATGACAGCTCTGCAAAATCAGACAGTATTTGTAATCATTCAAAAAAAAATTCTTCCATTTTGCCTCTGACACACCTCAAAGTTTAAACAGCAATACTTGATTTAAAATGTCCCCTTTTTCCAGATTTTTATTTCATAATGGTCGCATCTCCTGAGTGGCTTAAATAACTTCAAATGATTACTGCAGTATTTAAAGAACTGCAGATATAAAGGAGAATACTTAACACATCTAACTGAATTTTAGGATAGGATAGGATAGGATAGGACAGGACAGAATCTGGAAGAGACCTTGGAGGTCTTCTAGTCCAACCCCCTGCTCAGGCGGGAACCTTATACCATTTCAGACAAATGGTTATCCAATCTCTTCTTAAAAACCTCCACTGTTGGAGAATTCACAAATACTGGAGGCACTGCTTAATTAATTGTTCTAACTGACAAGAAATCTTGTACCCTAACATGAAACTTGGAGCATTTGTTGAGCCTTATCTACAAACTATTGCTAAAATGTAACTCAAAAATAGAACACATTAAAGATTGTTCAATTAAATAGATGCAGAATGTAGATATAATAATGATATACAACAAGATGATTTTGAATGTAAGGAGAGTATCAGATAAACTGGCACAACATATACAGAAAATCTTTAACTTATTTTCCAGGCTGAAATGGGCGTTGGTAGAATTACCTGAGAACGCCCTTTCTATACATGCTGCAAGAGTGTCCAGGAAATGGGTAGGACTCCTCCTACTGACGTCATAGAGCTGGGTTTGCCACTATAAAACCAATCAGTCTTAGCTGCTCGCCATCTTTTAGGCGAAGATTCTTGACAGAATCTTATGTGTCTCTGGAAGATAAACAAACAAATTAGAACTAAACAACCCCCCCTGACAAACTAGGGTGGGGCTGGACACTCTTACAGCATATATAGAAAGGGCGTTCTCAGGTAATTCTACCAACGCCCATTCTCATACACGCTGCTAAGAGTGTCCACGAAATGGGACATAGCAAAGCTCGCATGTCCATGGGAGGGTCAACATCTGGGCAGGTCACTCCGACCGTGGAGCCACCTGCTGAAGCACCCTCCGTCCAAAGGAGGCATCCGCCGAAGCAAAGGAATCCAACCTATAATGACGC
This sequence comes from Notechis scutatus, assembly GCF_049901735.1. Taxonomy (NCBI): domain Eukaryota; kingdom Metazoa; phylum Chordata; class Lepidosauria; order Squamata; family Elapidae; genus Notechis; species Notechis scutatus. The sequence goes on from NC_142016.1 coordinate 5,228,049, forward strand.
ATGAATGGTGACGCCCAGGTAGCCGCCCTGCAAATCTCCTCCAGCGAAGCCTGCGTAGACCAGGCAGCCGAAGTAGCCGTGCTTCTAGTGGAGTGGGCCGTAATGTTCGTAGGCACTGGCAGGACAAAGCTTGATAGGCCTTGGCGATGCAAGATTGAATCCACCTCCCAATCGTCAAGGGAGCCACCTTGGTACCCAAGGAGGTGGGATGAAAGGACACAAACATGGCCTCCGATCGTCAGAATTCCGCTGTCCTCTTGATATAAAACTTGAGGGCCCGCCTTACATCCAGCCTATGCCACCTACGCTTCAACTCATGTTGTGGGTCGGGGCAAAAATTAGGCAACACCACCTCTTGCGCCCGGTGAAACCAGGAATTCACCTTAGGAACAAACGTGGAATCTAACCTCAATACCAGCCTGTTCTTGCGGAACACACAAAGATCTTGCCCTAATGGAAAAAGCTGCCAACTCCGACACGCTCCTGACCGAAGTGATGGCCACCAAAAATGCCACCTCATCATTTCAAGAGAAACTGACTTAAGGGGTTCAAAGGGAGACCCCTTAAGGGCCTGTAGAACTGAAGGGAGATCCCACGTGGGAAATCTGTGAACCACAGGAGGACGAAGGTTATCTCCCCCCTTAGAAACCTGCGTATGGAGGGATGATGAGATAAGGAATCAAAACCCTCCCAGGCCAAAACAGAGAACAGAGCCACCACTTGGCGGCGAAGAGTATTGGGGGCGAGACCCTTATCAAGGTGATCCCAGGGGAAACTTAACACCTCCACAACGGATGCCAAGGAAGGCACAACAGCAGACTTGGCCGCCCATGACCAGAAGACCTTACAGGTAGCATCGTAGAGGCATGAGGTGGAAGGCTTCCGGGAGGCCTGAATGGTGTCAATCACCCTATCAGAAAATTTGGCCTCCTTCAAGGTCTGCCGCTCAAGCGCCAAGCGGTTAGTTGGAACCACTGAGAATCCAGGTGGATCAAGGCCCCCTGATGCAGAGAGATCCTGTTGTCCAGGATCCTCCATGGCTGGGCCACAGACAGATTCACCAGATCCGCAAATCAGGGTGTCCTGGGCCAATAGGGGGCCAGGAGAATTAGCTCCGCCAGTTCCTCCAACAACTTCTGGATTACAGCCGGAATGACCGGAAGAGGGGGAAAGGTGTAAAGGAGACCTGGAGGCCAACGACTCCGAAGCGCGTTGGTCCCCTCCATTCCCTGGGTCGGAAACCTGGTGAAGAAGCTGCTTACCTGAGCGTTGAGGGAATGGCGAATAGGTCCACTGCCGGGGAGCCGAACCTGTGGGACAATGTCAGAAACAGTGAAAGGTAGAGGCACCATTCCAAATGGTCGACCCGGGACCGACTCAACCAGTCGGCCTGGACATTGTTGACCCCCGATATGTGATCTGCCTTGAGGGAAAGCAGATGCTTCTCTGCCCATCTCCCCAGGCGTTCCGCCTCCCTCATGAGAGCCCTGGACCTGGTGCCCCCGTCTGTTGACATGAGCCTTTGTGGCCATATTTTCTATCATGACTAGGACGTGGCAACCTGTCACCCTGTGTCAAAAATGCTTCAGGGCCAAGAAAATGGCCCTGATTTCGAGCCAATTGATGGGGGAAGTCCTGTCTCCCTAGGACCAGCTGCCTTGAGCTATCTTGCCCTCTAGATGGGCTCCCCAGCCCTGGAGGCTGGCATCCGTGGTGAGCAGGACCCTGTTTGGTTCCCTGAAGGGAAGGCCCCACCCTACTGCCTGGGACTGCCACCACCTGAAGGAATGAAGAACCTGAGGTAGAACCTCCACTCTGATTGATGAGTGGCTGGTGCCTGCCCTTTGGAATGGCAGCAGGAACCACTGAAGCGCTCGTGCATGAAGGCGGGCCCACAGGACAATGCCAATGCAGAAGATTATCTTCCCCAGGAGCTGAGACAGGAGAGACAGTGGAATGGTGCGTTGTCCTCTGATCTGAATACTAAGGACGTTGAGGCTCTCCCCACATTCTGGGGAGAGGAAAACTTGGTAGCGGGAAGTATCGATGATCGCTCCGAGATGCTGCAGCCTGGTGGTAGGGGAGAGGTGGCTTTTCTTGAGGTTGATCGAGAAGCCATGGTTTCGCAGGCACTGTACCGTGATGCGAAGATCTTGATGGGCCGAACCGATGGACTGCAACTGAATCAGGATATCATCCAGGTAGCACTGGACCCTCACCAGAATAGCCCTCAGCAACGCCGCCAGAGCTGCCAACAACTTTGTGAAGACCCTGGGTGCCGATGAAAGACCAAATGGAAGGGCCCAGTACTGGAAGTGGACATTCTGGTAACAGAAACGGAGAAACTGGCGGTGATGAGGCCAAATAGGTGTGTGGAGGTAAGCCTCCGTGAGATCAATGGAGGAAAGGAGGTCGCCCTCTCATACACTCTCTAAAATGGAATGCAGAGTTTGCATTTTAAAGCGCCTGTACAGAATAAGCCTGTTTAGCCGTTTAAGGTCGAGGATGGCCCTCCACCCCTCCGAAGCCTTTGGGATGACGAAGAGTCGAGAGTAGAAACCCAGTCCTCGTTGTTCCATTGGAACCAGCTCAATGGCCCTAATTTCGACCAGGTGTTGAATGGCCGACTCCACGAGGTCCCGTCGAGATCTGTCCCTTGATGTAGGGCATTGAACAAAAAATCATGGGGGTGGAGATATAAACTCAAGCCACAGGCCAAACCTGCGTACTGTACTGTTTCCAGTACCCAGGCATCTGAAGTTGACTCCTCTCATTGAGAGGTGAAAAAAGCCAAACGGCCTCCAATGGGGGAGGGTCAACCGCCTCTTTACTTTGAGCAACGGAACAAATGACCTCCTCCCCCTCGAAAGGGCCCTTTACCCAAGGCCTGTTGTTGCCCACCTGAAGCCTCAGGACGGTGGTCTTGGCATTGAGCGAACGATCTCTGGCCTCTAGAGAATTGCGATGCGGATTCAGATCTGAATGTGGCTGGTCGACAGTACGGACTGGGACGATATTCCGACCTCTTCCCTGCCATAGAGAGAACTTTTCTCTTGTCCTTGGTTTCGACCAAGTAAGGCTCCAGAGCCTCCCTGAACAGTTTATCCCCCAAGCAGGGGGCCGATGCCAACTTCCATTTGTGCTTCGCATCCGACTGCCAGTTCTGTAACCAAACGAGTCGCCTGGAGGCCACCGAGGAAACCATTGCCCTGGAGGCGAATTTGGCTGAGTCCAAGGTCGCATCAGCCGTAAATTCCACAGCTGCAATTATTTTGTTAAGATCCTGGTGAGCCCTGGAATCAGTGGCCGGAAGTCTTTCTTGAAGCTGTTGAAGCCAGCGCAATGAGAACTTCGTGAAAAATGAGGCAGCCGTAGATGCCCTGATAGCCCATGCTGCAGCCTGGTAGGTGCATCTGAGGGTTTGTTCAGACCTCCTATCCTCTGCCTTAAGCACATCCTCAGGCTCAGTGGATGTGCCCGAAGAGAAGGAGGCTACCACTGGGGCATCTACCATGGGGACAATGAGGGCATTGGCCAGGCCGGTCCCACATTGTAAAATTGCCTATCATGCGATGAAGGCCGTGGTCCCGCTCCTGGGGAGATACCCTGTTCCCTAACCAGATCCAGGAATATGGTGGGAGAAGGGAGAATCTCAGTGTGAATCACTGGTTTTGTGAACAGAGAATCACTGTGGCCTGAAGGGGCCGTCTGAGACTCTGGGGCCACTTCCTCAGGTGTCAATTGTGCCGTAACCAAGGCTTTGTGTAAGAAAGGTTTGAAAAGGGAAGTTTTGAAAACCCCAGTAGAGGAAGGCTGATCAGCTCTAAATTCTTCCTCCTCAGACATATTGCAATCAACAATCTCACCCTCCTCCTCCTCAGAGTGATAGTAGTGACTGTGATCAGAAGGGTTAGTATAATCTTCTTCCTCCTCCTCCCCCCCAATCAGAAACAGCTGGTCGATGGCTAGGGAACACTGAAAGGAGCCACCCCTTGGGGCAAGGAAGACAAGGACTGACCCACTTGAGGGCAAAGGAGTTGCTGAAACCCCTCAGTTACACTCTGTCTGATGGCGACATACCCATCTGATGGCGAGTCATACCCATTTCCTGGACACTCTTAGCAGCGTGTATGAGAATTCACTGTTCTATAGTTGTTCTGTATTGTGGAACTTCTAAGTAAAAACCATCTGATTATAGAATCTTTTCTCAAAATGGAAGCTAGGCTACTCCCTACAATACAAAAACAATTGAAATTCCTGTTCACTCAGGCATTATAACTATAATTACCTGACCAGACTGCCTTTATGTTTGCCTCTTATTCAGTTTTTCTATTTTTAAAAAAGAAAGCATTTTTGTCATTTTAAAAATCTCTGTTGGTTTACAGGAATGATTTTAATACTCCCCAATTTATCTTGAAAATAGAAATATAGAATATAGAAATAAGGTAAAATAAAGTATCTTTCAAAACATTATTGAAAGAGAAGGTTGTGTATTTTCAGAAGTTATTTCAAAAATATGTTATTTTATGTCTGCTTTTCTTGGATCAGCTTCTGTCATTAATTCCCCAATCGATAAGAGGAGAAAAAGGAGGAATCAGGAATAATTCAAGATAGTCTGAACATACATAAATCCCAAGGATTGGTTTTCTTCAAGGTTTATTCCAATCCATCAATTCTAATGTTATTTTCCCTTTTTATTCATTAAGAAATAGAAATACAGAATTATTAAATGCTGTTAATCAATTACATGGCATGTGATCCTATAAAAGAGGATGTCAACAAACATTGTTAAAGAAACTAACATCAATGCAAGTGTTACACATCGCAACCATAAAAACAACCCATATCTGGTTTCTTTTCCTTACAAAAAACCTGAGAAAGGGATATATAAAAAATCTCCTATTTTCCCCACAGCAATAACCTTGCGAGGTGGGTTGGCTGACTGGTCCTAAGTTACCCAGCTGGTTTCCATGTCTAAGGAGATATATTTATGTGCTTGAAGGTCTGATTATACACCTGTTCACTTTAACAAATGTTTATATCCATACTATGGCACAAGACAGGCTATTGACATAAAAATATGGTTTAGTCCTCATTTACTACCCACAATTGGGGTTGGCAATGCAACTAACTGAAACAATTACTATGCTTACTTCACCTTTCTTTTGCAGACCTAAAAAGGATGTAAATACAAGGACTGGTCATTTTTCATTAGCATCATTAATTGTGAATGATGCAGTTACTAAATAAGGACTACCTGTAATTGAAAGACCATCCACCACCTTATCTGTCATCTTATTAATACATGCTTTCCTCCACAAAACTTTGTTTCTGAGCAACAAGAAGATTAAATTATCTCAGTTCTCATGGTTGCATGGAGAAGTTGGAGAACCTGCTTGGGAAGAATCTATGTTAAGAACAAGAGCCAGAATAAACTCTGATAGGCACAACCTATTAACGAAGCAAATCAAGAATGTGGGTACCTATGAGAAGGTCTATAAATCGACTCTATTCTCGGCACATCTATTTTTAATCTCAGAACCTTTACTAGTTTGTTGTAGAGTTTAGCTGAAATAATACCTGTTGCTGATTTAAATTACCTCTATCAAGCCCTGCCACATATGTCTTTAGTAAAATATATGATGGGTAAGTACCTTCCAGCATTTGACAATGCTTGTCAACAAGAATTTTCATGTTTCCCCAGTTGTCAGCTCAGTATTAGAATTATTAAATATTGAATAAACCCATCTGTAGCTTATGAGAAAGTCTCTTTTTTGACAGCTTATTTTCACTAAGTGTTCACAATTTATGTATTTTAATTGAGGTGGAATGAGCGCAATGGATTTGTATCACACAAAATTAAACTTTATACTGCATAACCCCTGCTGCACAAAACTTAATATCAGAATACTACACAACACTTTCCCACTACAAAGTTTTTTTCAGGGTACAACTGAACAATAAAGCTATAGACCAGACAGGCAACCAGCAAGCAACCATGATCCAGAAGAAAAGTGGAGAGCTGCATGCCAAAGAAGAAATGACCTTTCCTTCGTGGCCCACCTCAATTGCCAGCTATTTGGAAAATGCTTCACTTGCTAGTTTTAAAAAGTAATGTATTAAGAGAGGAATAAGACATATTGGCATTGCTATTTCCATCAATTATTGTGCTTGCCTTTAACACCGAGCAGTTCAAGGGCATATTTAAAAATGGTACTTTAAAAGTTAAACATTTACTTTGACTTATTTTGTTAAAGCTATCACTTTGTTACATTAAATTTTCCTAAGTTTTCCTTGGTGAGCAAGGCACTTTCCAAGTGCAGAATCAGTGTAGAAAAAGAAGTCAATGTTACCATTGTACTTCAGAGCCATTAAAGGTAGTCCTCAACTTATGACCACCATTGAGCCCAACATTTCTGTTAAGTGAGACGTTTGTTAAGTGAGTTTTGCCCCATTTTATGAACTTTCTTGCCACAGTTGTTAAGTGAATCACTGCAGTTGATAAGTTAGTAATCTAGTTGTTAAGTGAATCCGGCTTCCCCGTTGACTTTGCTTGTTAGAAGGCTGTAAAAGGTGATCACATGACCTTGGGACACAACAATGGTCACAAATATGAACCAGCTACCAGGCATTTGAATTTTGATGATCACAGGGATGTTGCAAAAGGTCACAACTGTGAAAAATGGTCACAAGTCACATTTTTCAGTGCCTTGTAACTTTGAACGTCACTAAATGAACTGTTGTAAGTCGAGGACTACCTGTATTAAAGGCAGGTTCAAGAAGACAGAGATAGTGTAATACAGATCATACTTTTTCAGATTCTATTGCAAAAGCTCTGAATTTTATTCATTTTTTTATCCTGCTTTTGTTGTTTTTATAAATAACACAAGGAAGCAAACATACCTAATACTCCTTCATCCTCTAATTTTCCCAACCATCGCCCTGGTGATTGGTGACTTGGGCTGACAATGAGTGACTGGCCCAAAGTCACCCAGCCGATAATTTTAATATCAATTAAAGGGATATAATTCTGACACACTGTAAACTTAAACATAGACTAAATTACAATTGCGAGGGATCCTGGGAACGGGAGGGACATTTATAAACATCATATATTAAGGTGTAATCAGAGTTCACAAAGATTGTTGACTGAAAAGAGGATAAAAACTTTTCATATCTACCTTCCCAAATTGAACACCATGAAAATGCGCTCTAGGGTATCATAATTCTACACACAAGTGAGAGGGAATGTTGCAGTGAACTTTGGAACAGGAAGAAATCCAGCACAATATATAATTTATTTATTTTTTGCCCTCTCCCTTCTGAGTTTTCTCACAGACTTCTGGACAAAATAATTTAGTGGACATACAAAATACAGCAAGCTTGTGAAATAAGATCATTGCCATAGAATGCCATTTTGCCTTCATCACATTCTTGAGTTATTAACTAGGCAGTTAATTTATACTATTTCCAAGGGCAAAGTTACCATCCCTGAGCTCTTTCCTTATTTATGTATGGATCAAATTTATATAGCTGCACATCTCACCAAAAGTGACTCTGGTGGCTTACAATAATCCAGTTATAATATGTATCTTTTTTACTGTATGCCAGTCAAAGAAGAGACAGTTCACAGAAATATTAGGAAGTCAAGTCATATACGTTTTGTAACACCATCCTTGTTCTCTATCAAGAACCATATAATTCTTTATTCTTTATTGGCCAAGTGTGATTGGACACACAAGGAGTTGTCTCCAGTGCATAAGCTGTCATTGTACATACAAAGAGCAAAGTGATAGGTTATAGATCATAAATTATAATGATTTTGAAGTCGTATTCAAAAAATAGATTGCTTTATGAGAAGTACAAAAAAGAACATGAAAAAATTGAATCAACACGAAGAGCACTTTTTACCCATTTAAAGGCAAACAATTGTGGGCTCCTCAGAACTTTAAGGAACATAGGAAATAATTCATTTTCGATGCTTAAAATTTGGGTTTATGCAACAACTATGGCATTGGACATGCTTCAAGCACCACCCTCAACAACTGTGGATTTTCTCAGCTTTTAATATCTTGTTAAGCATTATTTGTACTGTTATCTAATAAGCCACATTCTTTAAAGATAGTGGAAAGTATGTATTTTTAATTAGCATGAACTACTTTAAAAGCCTAGGCTTGTTTCAATCAGGGTTAACTAAGCTACTATAGAAAAGTTTATATGTCTTATGGCATAAATTGTGTTATTCAAACAACAATAACTGGATTCACACATTATGCTAAACAATGGCTTAACAGTACAGTTCCATACATATATGTGTGGGACAAATCTTTTTTAACCACCAGGTGATATATATTAACAATTTGAATCCTAATACCTAAATTTGCAAATACTTTTGGTTAAAATCTTCCTCAAATAAGAGGATAAGAAAAACTCAACACATTGGTAGATTTGTATATTCTGAGCCTTATGTTACATATTATATAGTATGCAATAGTCTGCTTTCATTTCCAGATCATAAATTTGAGCTAGCCATCTTGATTGTTCATTTATTTGTAAAATAAATGTCCCATAAAAAGGTACAAAAACATTTAAGCTGTAGGGAAAGCATCTGAGATTCTGAAGAACAGTCACTGGTTTTACACAGTACATTAAACCATGGCTTTACTTATGTTTCTTAAAACAAATTACAAGCAGCTGATTCATATAACACTAACCCATAAACCTTAATTTACCAACAAAAGTGGTAGCTGAGATCATGTATCAAAATACCAAGAAAAAAAAAAGAGAGCTTAACATAATTATGACAAACCAATATCATGGTTGTGTTCAGATACTAAATCATAACCATGGTTAACAAACCACAGCATTTAAGTTAGTTACTAATTGAGGGAACCAAATGAAATAATTCAACAGGCACAACAATAATATATGAAAACAACCCAAAATTTACTACTACACAAGGCCAATGCAAATGTGTCAACACGCAAGCACACATGTAAGATGTTAATTAGAATGCTAAAAAGATTTAAAAATGAAAGCAAAAATAATGGATCTTTGTTTGGAAAAATGGAAGTCATAGTTTAGGACCTCTGTGGTTATCAAAAATTGTTGTTGAGGTGAGACAAAAAAAAATCAGCAAAATTGTATTGCAAGCCAACTTTTTTGCCATTACTAATAACACCCATAATAAAATATCTAAGAGTTGCTAATAAAACCAAGCTATTTGACAGAAACGAATATAGATGCCTAGAAATGGTAACAGAGAAAATAGAATAAATATTATTTTGAAAACCTAGACCAAAGGCATAGAAGCAACCAGGTCTTATAAACTGTGGGCAGGTTTCACATATTGCACTAGGGCATGATGGGTTTGCATACATCACATTAGCACATTTTATGAAGCCAAGTACTATGGCTAAAGTATGGATCATACATTAGCATACATTAAGTATTTTGTCTTTACACATAAGTTAATCTACTTTTTAATAAATCTGGTGGTTTACCTGCTTACATGAGGAAAAGTATGGGTCACAATGGGTGTTTATGAATCTTATCAAATCTAAAACTACCCTTTGCAAAAGGTAAAAAGAAAATAAGCTTTTAAGTGTAATCAAACTACATGAGAAGTAGAATCTAAAAGGAAACTCAGCCATGTAATACCTACTGAAATAACAATGACTTTGTACAATTCCCATTAGTTCAAAGATGCACATGGAAAACTTCAGCTGGCTATGTACTGCATTTTTATATTATGAACAATGGATAACTTTGCTTTCCAAAACTTCAGTGACAAATGGGAGGCCTGAATGAACATGCCGTTAGAGCTCTCACAGTAGTTTATTGAAAGATGCTATTAGAAATACATTTGTTTGTAAAACTGCTTCCAAAAATAGTTATTTCCTGAAAATGCAAAGGAAAAAAGAGGAAATGACCAGCAGCCTGACACAAAGCAGAACAGATGGAGGAAAGAAAATGAACTTACTTCCTGCTCCTTTCAGCAAGCCAGGTGAGTGCCAAGGTCACTTCTGAATAAATAACCTATTCTGAACTTTCAAAATATTGCTCAAGGCCAGTAAATGGTTATAGATGAGAGAAAGGCATCATTTCTGGATTTCTGTCATCTTTCTTGGATTTCTTGGATTTGTGTCATCTTTCTGGATTTCTGAAGAGTTAAAATACTCTACCCTCTTGAAACCTCTACGAATAAGGATAATAGTGGGGCACAGAAGACATGAGGGAATAGGTAGTTCAAAGCTCTTCATTACAATGGCTTTAGTTTAAGATGTTCATGTCATTCACAGTGATTTTCTCAGGTACTAGTAACCCAGTTTCTTCCTTCCAACTCTGATTCTTTTCACCAGCTCTAAAAAGCATAAACAAACTTCATCCTTCAATAGTTAAAACCCAGAGAAGCTGTGCTTCAAGGTCACTCTTGCTTGCACAGGCAGGCCTTGCTTCAGCAACTTTTACTGCAACGCTATTCCACTCAGATGAAAGGGAAGGAGGAAAATGTAAAGAACTCAGGTGTAATTCTTTACTTAAGGCAAACACAAAGGTAAGCCCTTTGCTATAAAAGTATTCCAGAATACACTTATGCACCTTAATCCATTAAAGGATGAGATATCTCAACATCAGGAACATTCCAGTGACCTTCATCACTTACTTTTAAAAAACCCAAAGTATTCTTATACTTATGAAAAGACAGAGCAAATTAGGAGAAGAGAAGCTATCCCCCTTCAGCTATCCCACACAAACTTTTCTTCCGTTGTTTGTTTTACTTAAAGCAGATCTGGGATGAAACTATAAGAGAACAGATGAGCTTCTTTTCTACTATTCAAGCCCAACATAATGTAAATATATTACAAAGGTCCAAAGACTATACTGGGAAACTAGCTTTATGATAGGTAAGGTATTGTTATGACTCATGCTGCTTAAAACATGTGTCATTTTAAGAAAGCACCCTTTCAATCCTGCAGCCTCATTAGTCAAGCTACACAACATTGGGATGTGGGTGGAGACAAGGAGGAAAAAGGAATGACAGATGAAACAGATGTCAACATACAAGTAGTTGCAAATAGGTGGCATTTAATTCAGATGTGCCAATCTATCAGTCCAAATTCTTTGTATTGAAATGGAACATCCTGATCTGACACCTCGACCCCTCCCCCCAAGCTTGTTGCCAATGTCCTTTTTTCCTAAAATCCAAAGGGAAGCTGAAGAACTCTCTCTGCTTACATTTTTTTTAGCCTTCCACAAAAGCATTTCAAAAAAGACAAATGACAGGAAAGTGGATGGGAGAAGAGTTCCAGCTTTTTACAACCCCCCCCCCCCAAAAAAACTATGCATCTCTGTACAAATTTCTCTTAGTTTTCACAGGGAAAGACAGAGAGAGAGAGAGAGAGAGAGAGAGAGAGAGAGAGAGAGGCTGGGCTTAAAGCCAAGGACAGCAAGGTAAAATAGGTGCTTCCTTAAGCTTGCGAAGTAAGGGGCCATTTTCTGAGACAGTTTCAACTTATCTGCACTTTGGGATTTCATGACTACTCCGGGTATTGCTACATTAGGAAAGCAAAACAAAAGCAATGCAAAAAAAAAAAAAACTTACCAGGGATAGCGTTAATTTTACAGGCAGCTAATTATGCCTCCTCTGACAGAGCTAATTTAGCCATTGCTAGTCCTTCTCCACACACAAAAAGAGAGAGGAAGAGAGACGTGGAGGAAGAGGAAACAAAGGCGGCAGGAGATGCAGGCCAAGCTCTCTGGAGTGTCCACTGTGGTACAAAACTGAGCAGCTGCCCTCCCAAACTATTCGCCATTTTTCTTTGTCTTTCAGCTGACCCCTGCCTCAGTGCAAAACTCCCAGAGACTCCAATGAGACACACGGTGCAGCCTCCTTCCACTTTAACGGTGAAAGGCATTCAACCTAGCTTGCTCCCGGACACCGGACCTCCCCTCGGCCGGCCCCTCGTTGGCCGAGCGCCTTCCTGGCGGAGGTTCCCCGCGCCCGGATTGGCTGCTCCGCCCGTCACTAAACCCTCCTTTGTACACTTCCTGTTTTACAAGTTACCTTGAGAAGGCAGAACAGGGGTCAGACGCAGAGACTTCAAGCCAGGAGCAACTTATGTAAAAGGCGGATCTCGTGGAGACGCTCCAGGGTCACAATAGAGCGAAAGGGGAGCCGGGGTGATTTTCGGAGGGAGCGGGGTTCGGAGCCTCGCGATGGGACCCGGGGGCTGTCCGTGAAAAGGCAGCGTTGGCTTTTATAAAAAAAAAAAAAAAAAAAGCAGCGCCTAGAGAAACGCTGCTTTCCTCCGGAAAGGAAGGAATCGAGGCGGGAGGAGCCTTGGGGGTCCCGGGGTTTAATTTTTAGACCCTCGCTTCGCCCTCACGAATAATGGGGAATGCAGGCGGGGGGATATGTGTGGAAAGGCTCCGTTTCCCTTTCCCTCCCTCCCCCCCTCCCCCCTTTAAAGTGGTCCTTGGCCGCTCCTGGGATTCCCGGCCCGGTTCTCATCCTGGCTCAGCGGTTTACCGGCCCAGCCGATTTCTTGAATGAAGGCGACTCCTTCCCTCAACCCCATCTGTGTTAACCTAAACTGCAAGCCAGGGCAGTTGTGTTTCTCATGGCAAGGCAGTGTTAAAACAAGGGATGGCCGTTGGAATGAAAGAAGAGGGAAAGGGGGCAGGACTAGTGGAGAGAAACAGAAAGGATAGAGGAGAGGCACAGCAAAGAGGCCGAAACGTAGGCTTTTCCTTTACAAGCTGGAAAAAAAGGGGTTTTTAAATGTATTGCCAAATGCAGAATTTCTTGCTTGGGTGCTAACCTCAAAATTGCAAAGTTGCAAAATTGCAAAAAAATTCCAACCATTCAGAATATAAACAAAACATGCATACATTTCATACACAAAATGCCCTGAGATCATAGATGTATGTATGAGGTAGGATCCCCTAGGGTCTAATTTAAAATCAAGACACATCAGAAAAGTCAGATGATTTATATTAATCTTTGTTTTAAGATGCACCTGCATTTTTTTAAAAAGTATCCTTAATATATCAGTTGGTATAATGTAGAAACTGCATTGGGCAAAGTCTTTTCTAACTTTGCAACTCCAGGAGTATTGAACTACAATTCCGAGTATCCCAGATTAGCAAGAAGTCAAGAGAGGCTGTTCTAGATTTAAATCACTATCTGATAGATTCACCTTAAAAATAACGTTCTAAGTTAGTGAAGAGAATATTATGTAGTTTAAAGTCAGCTAAATCATAACTAAACCTAAATAGAAGATTGAAAAGGCATCTGTAACTTTCATAAAAAGGGCAGCAAACAAATATGTCATCTTAAATCATGGAAAAGTTCCATAACTAGGAACGGAGAGGCAATCCAAGAAGCATTCGAGGAGAGCAAAACTACTTTCCTGCATTTCAATAGTAAAAGGTTACTAGGAAATAGAGAATCCCAGGCTTCAAGGAAGAACAACTATAAGAAAACAGTTCACAAAAGTGGGTGGCGATGACAAATATTTTTTCATTTCTGTGAATATTTAGAGGGGGGAAACCTAATTCTTTCAGCATTTCTCAAACTTGGCAACTTCAGATTGTGTGGACTTCAATTCCCAGAATTCCATACATCTGAAAGTTGCCAGGTTTCAAAAACACTGATTTACATCTAGTCCAAGCAATGCTTTCAAATAAGTAGCTGAAGATTCTCTTGTCATATCATAAACGTGACCACATTTCTATAAGAAGTCTTCTGAAACTCAAATCATTTCAACTCATTTCCCCCCACCTTTAGATCAAAAGTTTATTGTGGAAATAAACCCTACAAACAACTGTGTTGCAGACTTGGAAGGTCTGGAAAATTCAAGACTTTCTCCAGCACCCATGGTGACTTCAGCTTGATTTGGGCTCAATTGCATGTGTATTTAATAATTCTTTAAAGAGAAATGACAGTAAACCAGCTACTGTAAAAAAGGTTGGGGTCAGGTTACTTACCTCTGACAAGTAGCTATGAGATACTTCAATTATCTAGCACTAGAAGATAAGCAGGATGGATTTCATTTAAATCAAGTCGATTTAAATCATGAGGCTTGATTTACATAATTTTTAAAGAGCAACTGTCATCTCTGTCCAGCAGCAGCTCCTCTGACCTGCTGTTGACTCACCAACAGTCCCAATATTGCAGAATATACAGCCTCATGCTGCATAACTAAGCTCCATTTCATGCTGAATAAACTCATGTATCTTAAATAGTAAACTATCTTTAAATAGATTTTTACTCCAAAAGCATTTTATTAAAATAAATTGATAAAAATTAAAAAAAACTGATTTACATTAAAAATTCCATTTTTAATTTTTTTTAAAAATAAAAAAGAATAGATTTTTATCCACTCGGAAGATAAGTCACCCATAAGTCATGCCAAAGTGACCTATGCAGATTATATGAATACATTCCTTGTCTTCCTGATGTTAACAGTATCCCCACTTTTCCAGCTAAATGGGTCTACCTCATCTGCCATTATCTAGTCCCACTTTTAGACTTTGAATAACTTTATTGTCACTTTGAATGTACATTAATCAACATACATTAAAATGAAAATTTGTTGCATATAACTCTCAAAGGGTCTCCTTCTCCAATATACACTACATAAACATGACAAAATAAATACAGTAAATACAAAATTATGCATATACCCGCATATTTTCTGGACTTTTGTGCCAGAATCAGCACTTAGCTGTAATCTTTGTTGGTGCTTAATGTCCGGACATATGCTTTCTCTTGAAACTGCTCAAGTTTTTAAAACGATCTTTACACCTCCTACTTTTAAAGTCTTGAGAGATATTAAGTGATTTATTATATTTTATGTAAAGAGCATTTTAAATTCTCCAATAGCAAAGAGAAAAGAAAAAGGTTGAAATGAGTTTGACATACAACAGCCAAACATTTGGACAGTAATGATATTTCAATAAACAGTCCAATTCACTAATTCTCAGTGAACAATGGAATAAATGAAGATACACTGAACAATTGCCTACCTATCTATTTTTGAGTGAACTAGATTTTTAAAACTTGCAAAAATGACTGACGTAAAACACTATCATTAACCGAAAAAATCCTTGTGAAAATATTACTGTAGCCCATCACAGTAGCTTATTCAGATAACCATGGTGCTGACTTCTCTACATAACTGTAATGTTTACATGTATTTAAGGCTCATAACACTTTGAGAGATTGTATACTGATAATGGTCATAGGGAAAACAGAGTGAACTTTGAAAATGATATGACCAGGCTAAGATATGGTTTTAAAAAGTTTCTCAACCTTGACAGTTTTAAAATAGGTGGAATTCAGCTCCCAGAATTCTCTAGATAGCTGTGGTGTGCTAGCTGGGGAATTCTGGAAGTCCAATCTATTTTAAAATTGCCATGAGTCACACACCTTGCTTTAAAATTATGGGCAAAACTCTTGCTATTGCTCTGGACAACAGTATAAAAATAAAGCTTTCCGTGTACACAAAGCTTACTGGACATATACATGCTTCAAAAAGGTGTTGTTGTGTCCTAAGACACCATTAACTACAGGAACATCCACAGTCTTTTCTCCATCCCAATAAACTGTTGTTTTGATGCAAAACAAGACAGGTATCAAGCAAGTAATTGGTCTACAACCAAGATGTAACCTTACCTCTGGAGAAGAATGGAGAACTGGAAGAAATCAGGAGAACTGCTTATGGAAAGAGGCAGGAATGAAATTGGGGGACGACTAAAGGGAAAGAACCTGCCTGGAGATGACACACTCACATAAACATGAAAGCAGAGAAGGGGGGAGGTTTTTTAATTAGAATACAACTCAATGTATATTTAATTGGAAATAAATCTCATATAGTTTTAACTGTAATTAGTAAACATCTGTTTAAAAAAGCAAAGAGGAAGTTAACTATCGCCACTACTACATGAGCTGAACTCGCTGCTGGGCAGAGTTGATATTTAATAAATGGCCCATTTTCTTTTATTGTTTTTGCTGTCTTACATTATTTTTGTCTGGGCTGCATGAGCCAATATTAACTGTTTTTCTGTCTTCATTTTGTATATTGCCTAGAGTCCATTGGAGTTGGGCAGCCAGTAAATTTAAATATTTAATTTAAAAAATAAGCATAAGTTCTCATGAGATGCATCTATGTAACTGCAATGTCTTCTCTACTCTTCTCTCCCTCACCTTCCCAAATGAAATTAAAACCCACACCTCTCAAGCCATTCCTCGCATCTGATGAAGTGAAGGATGGGAGGCTATCACTCTCCAAGACAAAAGGATCCAGAATTTTGGAACACCTTGAAAATTCCCAACTAACTGAACTATGTGCATTATCTATTAGAAGCATTATTTTCTTCAGCACAGAACAGAAATTATTGACTTAGGGTTATGAAGTGGCCCTGGTAAATACATAAATTACATATTTAGAAGTGTTTAAAAGCTAGAATATAACACCTGCAAAGTTAGCTGCCCCACACTTAAGGTATAAAGCATATTCAAATTTGTTTCTGAATCCAAAGTGCTCACTTTTTTTCTGTTAAAAAGACTTATTTTTAGATTCACATTTCACCTTTATTTTGTATAACTCAAGGCAACTAATTAATACTTGTGTCTCTTATTTTCCCCACAATAGTACGGGGGAATAGCAGGTTGGGCTCAGTGTGACTGGCTCAAAGCCTAACTTTTAAAAACTGACTTTCCTGTCTAAAGGAAAACATGATATAAACTACGATACTTCAAAAATCAGAATGTAACTACAGAAATTGGAGCAATGAAACATAGAGGTTTAAATATTTTTCTTTTCTTTTCTTTTGCATTCTATATACCCTTTTTCTAATCCCAATCATAGCCATGGGAAGTAAGAGGCTGTCAAGAGCCAGAGATCAATAAGAGTTTCGATCATCAACAGCAGATCTTCCTGAGAGTCATGCAATTCCAAGAGATGAAACCCACTTTGCCTCCTTCTTAAAGAGGACACAGGTACCGAGTTTGTTCGATAAACTTATCATGATTAAATGAATCATGGTTTACTGAATGAACCACATCACTAGGACTCATGCAATACCCGTACAAGCATAGATTAACGGCTCGGGGTAACGTCGGAGCCCAGCCAGAATTCTGACTTTTTCTTGGCTGTTTAGAACCCAGGAGAAATTCAGGTTCCTTCCACTTAAGCCCCGCCTCCGACTGAACCTAGCCGGCCCCTCTGCTCTCCTCTATGGAAAGTTACCCATGGTCACAAGCCCCGCCCTTTCCGATGTCCGCCTCGAGGCTTGGATAGAGGGGCGGAGAAAAAGACTCTTTCCGTTGCACGCTGCTTTCTCCACGGTCCGTCCGCAATCTTTTACCCAATGGCCTACCGACAGTTCCGCCCATTTGTCTACCCCGCCGGCGGCCAATCAGGAATGACAGCGGAGGGCCATTCCAACCAATCAGAAGGACGGGCAGGGTGAATGGCGGCGACGGGAGAAGGGGGAAGGGAAAGATAAGTCCAACCGCCACTCCACCTCGGAGCTTCCTTCGCCCTACTTTAACTCACCGTCCAGCTCCGAGTCCGTGGCTCCCGTTGGGCTTCGGCTGCAGCGGAGAATGCCAGTGGTTTAGCCGCAACTCGGGCGCTTCCCACCGAAACGAGCGGGAGGGGGCGGGGATGTGAGGGAACGGAGCGAGCGCGAAGCGGCGGTGAAACAAGATGGCGGCGGGGCCGAAACTGAGGAGAACGGCAAACCCCGCCCCCTTCCCTCTGAGCTAATGCGCAGGATCAACGTTCCAATTTCGTCTACCTCTCCCTCCATTCTCTCGGAAGTGTAGATTACCGCGAGAATTCACCAAAGGCCGAGAATTTTTTTTTCTTGCCACTGCAAGAGAGAGGGAGTTGGTTCTCCCGCGGAATTGTGGGAAGTGTAGTTTGGGCGGACTTGGAGCCGCCGATACAGGTCTGTCGTGGAACTCTGGCCACTGTGTGGCTACTGGGTTTGCCCGCCGGCTGCAGAGGAACGAGCAGCTGCACACCTCTGATCTCCTTCGCTCGCTATTTCTCTTGGAAGGTGGAAGGACACTTTAGTTAAGCAACAGACAATACTGCTACCCTTCAAAAAGACCTCGACTATGCATCAGAATGGTCAAACAAATAAATGCTCTGTCTTACATATTGGCAAAAAAATCAGAAAATAAAATACAGGCTGAATAGTCAAGACCTTGTTGATGATCCAAACTCTGTCAAGGATCTTGGAGTACTCATCTCAAATGATCTAGAGCCCACTGCAACTACATAGCCAAAAAGGCGTTAAGAGTTGTTAACCTAATCCTACTAGCTTTTTCTCTGGTAATATCACACTACTAACCAGAGCATACAAAACATTTGCTAGACCAATACTCGAATACAGCTCATCAGTCTGGAACCCACATTACGTATCTGATATTAGCACAATTGAGAAAGTCCAGAAATATTTCACAAGAAGAGTTCTCCACTCCTCTACTCGTTGCAGAATACCTTATGACACCAGACTCGAAATTCTAGACCTAGAAAATCTTGAACTATGCCGTCTTCGGTCCGATCTAAGTATAGTATATAAAATCATACATTGCAATGTCCTGCCTGTCAATGAATACTTCAGCTTCAACCATAACAACACTAGAGCAAACAATAGATACAAACTCAAGGTTAATCACACCAAACTTGATTGCAGGAAATACGACTTCAGCAACAGAGTGGTCAATGTCTGGAATACTCTACCTGACTGTGGTTTCTTCCCCAAACCCCAAAAACTTTAACCTTAGACTGACCTCACCTTAGATTTTGAGTCTGACCTCACCCCTTTCCTAAGAGGTCTGTAGGGGGCGTGCATAAGCGCACCAATGTGCCTACTGTCCCTGTCCTATTGTTTCTTTTATTTTTCTTATATGCATCCATGTATTCATAACTATGTTTTTACTTATACCTATTATCTTGTAAGCAATTGACAAACCAAATAAAATAAATAAACAAACCAGAACACATTGCCATACAGCAGAGGTCTCCAAACTTGGCCGCTTTAAGACTTGTGGACTTCAACTCCCAGAGAATTCTGGGAGTTGAAGTCCACAAGTCTTAAAGCGGCCAAGTTTGGAGACCTCTGCCATACAGTAACTCCAGGAATGGAATTAAGTATTTGTCAACTTGGGATCAAACTTGGAACCAAAATTTCGATTGCTAACTAAGGAGGAGGTTTAGTGAATCATGCCCCACTTTATAACCTTTTTTGCCATGGTTGTTAAGTGAATTCCTGCAGCTGTTAAGCAAATAGATGGTCATTAAGTGAACCCTGCTTCCTCCATTGTCTTCCTTTCCCTCCTCCCCACCCCTAGAAGAATGAAATATTTGGGGGAATATTAAAAAGGCAGGATAGAATATTTACCCTGACGGAGAAATGGGGGAAAAAACCCTTAAAGGAGACAGAAACCAGCCCCAGTTTCCCTCCCCAGGAAGAAACTGAAGAGGCCAGCTTATAGAAATGCAGATTTCTATCCCAGGGCAGTAACTCTGTTGAATTCTACTACATAGTACACTAAAGATGGTATTTAATTTCGTTGTACAATGTGCAATGACAATAAAGTAAAGTAAATTTGGGTCAGGCAGAAACTTCAGGTAAGCAACACAATCAAGCCAAAGGTTGACAAAATTAGCTAAGACAAACACCTAGGATTTGCATTTCCCCTTTTGCCTATAGAGCCAGCCATGACCCCTGTTTGACCCCATAGAGATCCAGAAGGTATAAAACCCACTCACTCTCAACTCCATTTGGTCAGCTGTCTCAGAACTGCAACACTGTGTGTGTGTTGGTTCTGCTCACCAATAAACAGAATCTTTCTTTCCAATCAGCCTCCATTTTATTCCCAGCTTGGAACTGGAACTGGATATTTCTTCCAAGAAAGACAAGTGGGAAGGTCGCAAATAGTGGTCCCATAGCCCCAGGACACCACAATTATTGCAAATCCTTGCTGGTTGCCATGCATCCAAATTTTGTTCTCATGACCGTGGAGATGCTACAATAGCTGTAAGTTCAAGGACTAGTTACAAGTCATTTTTTCAGTGCTGTTGTAACTTTGAATGGTTCCTAAAGAAATGGCTGTAATTTGAGGACTACCTGTATTAGCGTCAGAATGACAATCAAGGGACAAAGGAATGCAGCTGGTCTGTTTCATTGAATTCTTGGGATAGGAGACTGGCATAAGGTTCAATTGCCACATTGTGCACTCTGCATGCCTTTTGCCTCCCACATATTGAGGGACTTCGCCTTTCATTAAGCTGAGGCATTATTCAAATACAGACAGCCACTAGATGGAGGGTTAGAACTCTTTGTACTGTATCTTTGGCTTGCAAATTTTTCCAACCCAGGTCTTGCAATTGAAGGAAAGGAAACACCATCCAGAAGGCTGGACAACAAAATGCCCTGCTGAGAGGTTGTGTATTTCAGACTTTACTAACACACAATGTTATTTAGTTTAGATAATGAAACATCTGCAAGAAAACAACCAAGCTCACAGACCACCAAGGATCCCTCATTTCAGCCCTGACCTATTCTCCTTTATTGAAACTTCACTCAGCTCGCAACAGCCTGGCTGAGAATGGTCAAAAGAACCAGAGAATGACAAGAAACTGCAAATGGTTACACCAAGAATCTGGAAGGCAGGACTTTAGTTTCCTTGAGATGATGTCAGCCTTTTTTGCCCAAACCACAAAGGTGTGATAATTGTCCTGGGCTTCCAAGGCAGAGGTTGCTGAATTCTGTAGTTCCCTATCATTTGGTGGACTATAGGCTCCTCATCCTAATCTACGTAAAAGCTCCCTTTCGTGTTTATACATGCTCATTAAGAAGGGCATTCTACAGATTCTCAGATTATGGGGTGGATCTCCTTCATCCAAATCAGAAATAAAAAAACTGCACAGTGTGCATAAATCATATTATTAAGGACAGAGACTAAGGGTAGCCCTTCCTAACTAAGGCAGGGCATGAAGCAATGAATAGAAGCTGATCAAGGAGAGAACCAACCTAGAATTAAGGATAAATTTTCTGACAGAAAAATTAATAAGTAGAACGGCTTGCCTGCAGAAGTTGTGGGTGCTCCAAGCTGGAGTTTTTAAGAAGAGATTGGGCAACGATTTGTCTGAAATGGTATAGGGTTTCCTGCCTAAGCAGGGGGTTGAAAGACCTCAAAGATCCCTTCCAACTCTGTTATTCTGTTGTACCTACTTGAGCTGGCAGAGAGGACCTACTGTGGATCCCATTGGTCAAACAACTACTGGATCCAGAAGAAGAGCCTTCACAACCACAGAAGCCGCCCTGTGGGACATCCTGCCCTCGAGCATAAGATCTGCCTCCAACCTCTTAACCAAGTGTGGGATTCTACCGGTTCTGTCTGGTTCTATAGAACCGGATGTTAGGGTTCCCGGTAGTTCGGAGAACTGGTAAAATGGCCCCCTGGCTGGCCCGGCCCCTTTCTGCCTGCTTCTCTGCTTCCTGCCCAGTCAGTCCCTATTGCACATGCGCAACATCATGAGCATGCGTGACATGCCTGCAGTCTGCTATTGACTGCCAGGCCAGCATTGCTGCCTACCTTTCGCTCCTGGGCAGCAGAAAAGCAGCCCGGTTGAATCCCGTTTCTCTCTGCTGCCCAGGAGCCATTTCCCGAAGGGAGAGGCCTTGTAAGCTTTTCCCTCTGCCGGGAGAGGCTCTCCCAGCAAGAGCAGGTGAAAGAAGCAGCCCAGAGCCGATCTGCCTGTTCACAGGTAAGCCTGCCCTTCCCCCACTGTCCCTGGGACTCCCCGGGCCTCACCCAGCCTACCTAGCTGCCCTCCCCAACATCCCCGGGCTCGGCTCTCCCAGCTCTCTTTACCTCGTGGCAGGCAGCTGACCTGGCCGCTGCCCATAAGCAGTGCCATCAAACGGGAGGCAGCCAGGTCCGCCGCCTCTACCACCAGCGGAGGTGCTTTGGGAGGGCTGGGACAGTGTGTGTATGTGTGTGTGTGTGTGTGTGTGTGTGTGCTTTTATAGGTGGAATTCGTAGCCTTCACCTTGGTCTTCCCCAGCGACCCACTCAGAGCAATGGTTTGCCGTCGCTGCACATGGAGCGGAGGTGCTTTGGGAGGGCTGGGGCAGGGTGTGTGTGTGTGTGTGTGTGTGTGCTCATGGCCTTGTTTTAAGCATGCAGAGGTTCTTAAAGCAGCAGGGCCCGGAGCACCTGCTGCCCCAGCTGTCGCTGCACATGGAGCGGAGGTGCTTTGGGAGACCTGGGGCGGTGTGTGTGTGCTTATGGCCCTGCTTTAAGCATGCGGAGGTGCTTTGGGAGGGCTGGGACAGGATGTGTGTGTGTGTGTGTGCTCATGGACCTGTTTTAAGCACGCGGAGGTTCTTAAAGCAGCAGGGCCAGGAGCACCTGCTGCCCCAGCTGTCACTGCATGTGGAGCGGAGGTGCTTTCGGAGGGCTGGGGCAGTGTGTGTGTGTGTGTGTATGTGTGATCATGGCCGGGGTGGGATTCCAATTTTTTAAGAACAGGTTCTGTGGGCGTGGCTTAGTTGGTGGGTGTGGCTTGGTGGCCATGTTACTGCCTGGGCATGGCCAACTCAATATCACTCACATCAAGGCACCATCTCCTCGCCTGGCCTCTCATGACTGTGGGGATGCTGCAACAGTTGTAAGTGTGAAAAATGGTCATAAGTCACTTTTTACAGTGCCATTGTAACTTTAAATGGTCACTCCACATAAGCAAAGTACCAGCAAAGGAGGGGAAACAAACTCCAGAAATGTTCCTGAGGCAGGAAGTCTAGTCCTGCCAAGAATGTAATAAGGGTTAACGGAGAGGCAGTTTCTGTAAGCAACACCAGAATGTTTCCTTCCTGCCTTCCTTACAGGATTAGGCCAGTAATTTCTTCTACAACCGGTTCTCTGAACTATTTAGAATGTTAACAACCGGTTCTAGTGAATAGGTGCGAACTGGTAGAATCCCACCCCTGCTCATGGACCTGTTTTAAGCACGTGGAGGTGCTTAAAGGAGCAGGGCCAGGAGCACCCGCTGCCCCAGCCATCAAACGGGAGGCATCCAGGTCCACCGCCTCTGCCGCCCGCCGAGGTGTGTGTGTGTGTGTGTGTGTGCTTTTATATGTGGAATTCTTAGACTTCGCCTTGGTCTTCCCCAGCGACCCACTGGGAGCGCTGTTTTTTGCTGATGCTAGCGATGGTTAGGAAAACGACCTGACCATCGTTCCGAGTGGGTCGCAGGGGAAGACCAAGGCGAAGGCTAAGAATTCCACGTAGGTGGAGGACATGTGCGGTTGGAGCCGGCTTGCAGGAGAAGACTTTGTTTGGTGGGATGCTGGTGCTCGAAGCGGCCCGCTGACCCCTCTCCTCCGTCATAGTCTGGCTCTCCGTGCGGGCGTAGAGAGCCGTCCTTGCCCTCCCTCTTCCCAGGCTCCCTTCCCTGTTTCACCTGCCCGCTCTCCCTCATGTCCTTTCTTCCCCCCACGCCCCGGCGATGGCTTCTTCAGCGCCTCCGGGTTCCAACTGGGGCCTGATCATGAACATTGTGAACAGCATCATCAGGGTTAGCGTGCTGACGATGTCTTTCTGTTTCCGACAGGCATTAATGGTTATTATATAAAATATATAGGTTGAATATTCACCTTAGGAGCAGTAGTATGACTTGCTTGCTATATTGCTCAAGGTTTATGTTTCATTTTTTTATTCTTATTTCGTATTCTTTTTAAATTGAGTTATATTGTCTGTTCTTAGAACATCTATCCTGCATTATTGATATAAAAGGATAGCATATGTAAGAGTTCTCTTGATACATGAATTCCAAGGTTCATTATTTCTTTAATGCTTTCTCTCTTTTGTCTTATTGTCTGGTCATGTTTGTTATAACCTGGTGCTTAGACACCTGTTCATCTGTGTGACTTGTCTGACAGGGACAAAAATATAGAATTTGAGATTAAACTTTGTTTTATAAATTGGGAAATTACAAACTATTTCTGTTCATCATTAAAGTAATCTTATATATATATATGAGAGTCATATAAATCTTGTTTCTTTTTTTCTATTTTTCCTTCCCCCCTCACCATTGCCATGGATGTTGAGAGGCTTTCAGATTGTGGAATCAAATGTAAAGTAGATTTTAGAAACATATGCCCCAGGTTGTTTCATATTAAGAAATTATCTGTGTGTTTAAGCTCCAGATACATTCCTTAGGAGCCATTTTGGTGTAGTGGTTAAGGCATCAGGCTTGAAACAAGGGGGCTGAATTGTAGTCCCACCTTACCCTAGTGCCTAGTCCCACCTTAGGCCCAAAGCCAGCTGGGTGACCTTGGCCCACTCACTGTTTCACTAGCCCTAGGAAGAAGGCAGTGGCAAATCCTTTCTGAAATCTTGCCAAGAAAACTGCAGGAATGTTTCCGGGAAGATGTCAGGATTGACTTGAAGGCACACACAAAAGATAAAGTTTGCATTACATGGCTTTGCAGAATAAAGAGCCCTGGAATATGTTTTTTGCAGTAATTAAGAAAAAAGTGAAGTGAAATTGCCTGTCCAATGAATAAGTGGCATACATATTATAATAAATGAATATGCAGCTTCCTGAAATTCCCAGCCATTGCAACCATTGTTTAAAAGTTGCTCTTTTTAAATAAAAAAATCAATATTTACATAAATATTTATAATATTTACATACAAGCCACACCCACCCAGTCACATGACCACCAAGCCACACCCACAAATTAGGCCACACCCACAGAACCGGTTGTTAAGGAATTTGAATCCCACCCCTGCTCCTAACCCTCCATAATAGCCTAAAAACCTGACTCTGCAATTTGGCATGGGGTCCCAATGGGGAAATGAGGTACTGCTAGATTGACAGCAGACTCCATCTCCCCACCTCTTGCTCCCCACACATCCATCTTTTTTATTAGATGTATTGATGTATTTTCTGTTTTCTTTTTCCTTGTTTGTTTTATTCTATTATTTTGCTTTCATTTTGTTTAATCTTCCTTGTTATTTCCTCATTTTTATGGTTGTGGGTTGCCCAGAGTAGCCATGGTGAGATAGGTGTGTTATGATATGTACAGAATAACCCTTGAGTAACAAGGATATGCATATGGAAACGTTTATGAGAGTAGTTATGAATAATTATTCAGCCACGCACAGATACACTAAATTGAGTTAAAGTTTACTTTAAGAAATAGCACACTCCAATAAATGGTCCAGGTCATATACGTTTTACAATCCAAAGAATATCCAATTACAAAATCTTCTTACCGGTTGCCTTTGTCATTTCCAGTAAACAAAAATATCAAAGTATAAGCACAGCATAAATACAACAGATAACCTTAGATAGCAACAGAATGTCAGAGAGACAGAATGTCAGAGAGAGAGCAAGCTATGATCTCTAGCTCCCTCTTATGGTAATTTGCAGTATAATCAACCAATCGGAATATAGTATAAATCAATACAGTGATTTTTGTCTTAAAGCTACAAACATACATTGTTGGTTTATATATTGCCAACCCAACTCATTGGTGGACAGATTCCTAACAAGGTGGATAATAATAATAATAATAATAATAATAATAATAATAATAATAATAATAATAATAATAGTAATAATAGTAATAATAATAATAATATAACAACAACAACAACAACAACATCTTGTGGGACTTTTGAATACAGATGGATCGCCATTTGGAACACAATATATCAGATATTAAAGTTGTTGAGGGCCGAAGCGTACAATGTATTGATATTGCTGTACCAGGAGACGCCAGAGTCGAAAAAAAAGAACTGGAAAAAAATCATAAAATATTGTGATCTGGCCATCGAAACTACGTGGTTATGGATGAAACAAGTAACAGTGATACCCATTGTCATCAGGGCACTTGGTACCTTGTCCAATAATTTTACAAAATACATCAAGAAATTGCAGCTTCCTGCAATAACACCAGTGGAACTGCAAAAAACTGCACTACTCAGAACATCGTATATTTTAAGAAGACTTGGTTGATACCTAGGATGCTGGCAACCATTAGAATCAGTCACTGATATTTGTGATACATTTTAAAATGTTCAGCTGACAGCTTCATGTTTAATGAATAAAAGATAATATTGAAGAAACTACTGTGGTTGTGTTTACACAATATATTAACTCAAAACACAATTATTTATAACAGGGTGCCTAATTAACACACTTAAGACATCACGGCTGTGCTTGCACAGCATGTTTAACTTGGTTATTAAATTTTATTTGGGGTCAATCATACTAACCAAACCAGCTAGGTTTGGAAAATAGAAGCAACTGAGCAAAGTGTGTTGTGTGAAGGTATCATTTGGCTAAGGATATTATGACAGCAAAATAAGCAATGAATACATTTAATCAATAACTGAATCAATGTTGAATGAACACAGTATGGTTTGCTTGGCTTTGGCTTATTTTATTTACATAAAATTTTATATGCCATCTGCTTCACAAGACTTAAGGCCATTTGCTATGATGCATACAATTAATAAATAGAAATTGAAATGATTTCCCACATTAAAAATCAATTTGAAGGCAGTAGTATTCCCATTTATGTGCAAACACTTTGCAAAATAAGATTGTTCTTCAGCCAGAAGGTTAGGAGCACCATTTACCTCAGAAGCATAAGGGAGGTCCTAGAACAGTGTCCTCAGCCCACTCACATGTGGGGAAGCCATTTCTAAGTTATCAGGACAAGTTGAAACTTGGTGGGAGAAATAAGTGCTTGAGAACCAAGTAATGTAAGTGATATCCAGCATTTTTAATCAGAAATGGAAGCAAATTGGTAGCCAATTAAGCTACTATAACTTATACAGCAGTGGCACCAGGGATCACCAAAAAGTGATAAAGACAATAAACCAGTACAAGTATCTTGGCTGTTATCATTCTAGCTGCTTCCACACTGGAATTGGTCAATGGGATGGCGTTCACGGCATTATCCCCAGAGAAATAAAATTTCCTTTAAAAAGACCAGTCATACCAAGGACTAACTTGATCCATCCATGTTCTGGAAATATCTAACCCTAGTTACTGATTGTTTTCCATATCTAGTTCTCCAAGACCAAAAGGAGTGGCTGAAAAAGGAAGCCAGACCATAAGAGCATTCATTCCCTAAGCATGGAGCTGAGAACAGATCACCCAAATCTATTGACTGCATTGACCAACCCATGCCTACTGTTGCCTGTTGGCCAACAAAGAAAGGCTGGCCTTCCTGGAGAAAGGCTGGCACATGTAATACCTTTGCTGCACAAGCAGCATTGGGAGCTGATGTGCTTCCAGGTCTAGTTCAAGGTGTTGGTCATCATCTGTAAAGCCTGTCATGACATGGGACCAGAATACCTGAAGAACTGTTTCATCCCACCCATTACATTGATCTGTCCCACCTGGTCAAGCAGGAGGGCATGTTGTGTATCCCATTGGTCAAGGAGTTTTTAGTAGCACGATCTGGGAGGAGGGCTTCCTCTGCTTTGGAACATCTCACCCCCAGGGGTGAGGTGAACCCCCTACTCTTCTGGATTTCCAGAAGAATGTAAAGACTGATTCTGCCAAATTAGCATGAGTGTCTAAGACCCTGGGGACGGCTGGTGGCTTACCTTCTACTGCAGCCCAGTGACTAAAACAATTGAGGCGCGGCAAACTGTTCTGCCATGCTAATCTGTTCTAGAAAAACAGGAAATAAAGCACAGGAAAGAGCAGAGGCAGGTGGGCAGGGCCAAATGCTTACTGGAACTACAAGTTCGCCCAAACCGGTCTGAACCGGTAGAATCCCACCAGTGCTTCAGGGCATTCCTGCTGCTTTGTTAATCTTTTTAACCTTCTGAATTTGATTACCTTTGATTTTCACTTTTAACTTCTAGGTTTTATAACTTGATCTTAACTCTATTTTTAATCTGTGCTTTTATTCAGGTGTGTATATTTTGTGCTGCTGTAAAACACTCACAGTCATTTAATGTAGTAAGATAGATGGTGTAGAAATGTAATAAATAAAATGAGCAGGAACATTTTTTTCCAGAAAATAATACTTTTAACCAGGTTAATGTGATAATGTAAGAACTACTGAAAAGATTTGCCTGGGTGATGAAACGTCCTTTGGAAAAAGGACCACTATCTTTAAGAACCAGAAGCCAGGGTAACCATAAAGGAAGGTTATTGAGCTATACCTGTTGATGACATTTTCCAGAAGCAATTGGAAGATCAGGAAAATATATATGTTTTTTCTTAACAAGGCACCACCGTGGCTCTTTTTCCACAATATGTTTAACTCGGTCAATGAGGGATCAAATGTGGCTACACACCTAAAAGGGTTAATTGATCCAACTGACTGATTCGGCAAGATTCAATTCAACCCACAACAAACCCAGTCATGCAAAAGATTAAAATAACTTCACTCAGCTCACCATTCATGTCCTGGGAACACCTAAACCCAGTTGACCCTGTGATTATAGCCCATCTGCCAAGAAAAAGAGCCGATCAACATTTGGAAAAGCAGCAGCATTGACCCTCAACCATTTCTGACCTCCACGAGGATCCCTGGTTGCAAGAGAAACGCCCACTTTGTGCTTTCAGACTCAGTTTCTGCCAGCACTTACAAAACAACAAAGACTCCAAATGAAGAGAAACTTTAGTGGAGGTAACTTGTGACTCAGCTACTGAAAATCCAAACATAAACAAAGAGATTCTGCCCTAGCTTCCCAAGAATGGCAACTTTTGGCCTTGCACCTCTGGAAATTCTACCGGTTGATTTCAGGATCCTCTGGAAAGATTGATCTATTCCATCATAACTGTCACCATGCCCTCAAGGGAATCTATTGAGTGAACCCATGGGGATAACCAGTCATGTTACCATTTATTCACCATCGAGATTGATTAAGTGCTAATGATCTTTGAGTTCATGCTGGCCTTTGAAGTAACTCAGTGGTATACTCAGCTGCTAGACCTCGCTGGTTTGATTCGGATTGCCAGCGACTGAAAAAGAAATTGAAGGCAGCCATGAGGTTTGCCCAGAGGAACCCTACTGCCTATATACAAGCTAAGATGTAGCGCACAAGAAGGGAATATAAAAAAAAACTATAACATTAAAGAAAAAAAGTTTTGCCACCTCAATCTGGTCAGAACTTGAGTTGGCTGCCAGAAGTCAGAACTCAGTATTATTTTGGCATTCTGCAGCAGGTATCCTGAAGGAACGGAGATTTGCGTTTGACATACCAATCTCTGCTGAGGATTGGGAGAATTATCATCAGTGCTTGTTTGCCTCCACCGAACCAATAAATAAATTATTTTTAAACAGTGATTTAATAAACCCTAGAACTCCCCCCTCCCCGCCCTTGGTCACCAGTCTCAGAAAAGGAGATACAGTCCATCATTAAAAGTTTAAAGAGCAATAAAGCCCAGGAGAGGATTTTCTACCAGCAGAACTATTTAAGAAATTTCCCAACTGGTGGGGCCCTGTATTAGCAAGCCTTTTTACACACATAAATAACACCTGCCACATACCAGATGGCACTAGTTGTCCCCATATATAAAAAAGGGAATAAAAAGGATCCTAGTAATTATAGGCCCATCAGCCTGATTGACATTGTAGCAAAATATATATGCTAGGTACCTTTTGAATAGAATTGAAATCTGGGTAGAGGAAAACAACATCCTCACAGAAGAACAAGCAGGTTTTAAACAAGGCAGATCTACTATTGATAACTGCTTTGTCTTGAATCATCTAATTGCCAGATATGCCTATAGACCTTACAGCAGCATTTGATATGGTAAATAGAGACATACTATGGAGTAAACTGACATCTCTTAAATTAGAACCCAGACTCCTGGCTTTGATTAAAGCCCTTTACACAAGTACCTGTTTGAGGGTGCGGTATGGGGTTAACGGGGCCCTGACTAACAGGATTTGCACAAATAAAGGGATAAGGCAAGGGTGTATCCTGGCCCCATTATTATTTAATTTATACATCAATGACTTGCCAGGGTTAATGAAGGATACCATGGTACACATGCCGATAATCTTAAATACTTACTGTAACAGCTTGCTTTATGCTGATGATATGATTTTATTATCATACACACAAGTAGGATTACGTAGGCTATTAAGAAGATTTAGCTCTTATAGCCAGGATCTCTAATCATTAGTAAATCTAAATAAAAAATAATGGTGTTTGGAAGAAACCATCAGAGGCATAGGTGGCAATTGGATGGTGAACCAATTGAACAGGTTAATTCCTTTGTATATTTGGGTGTAACTTTTTCCAAGACTGAATCTTGGGCCTGCCATCATCAACAGAGTACATTTAGAGCAAAAGCCCATTTGAATTTATTGCTCAAACTAAAAAAAACATAGTTATCCAGGGTCCCTAGTCCCATTAATCAAGGTTTATAAGGCTAAGGTTACCACAATGCTCTTGTACGGAGCAGAAATTTGGGGTCTTTACTCAAGCACAGTCCTAGAACAAACACAGCCCCAGCATTTGAGATGTATTTGGGTGTAGACCCAAGAACATCTGCTGCAGCAGTTAGAGCTGAACTGGAAATTTATACAATTCAGGCATTATCTAAAATTAGAACTTATAATTACTGGTGCAAAGTTAATGAAATGGAGACTGATAGACTACCCAAATTATGCCTACTAGAGCAAATAAAACTACAATCACAAATCTCCTGGATCATTAAACTAACAAATTTTGTAAGAAGCTGTGGTCTTCCCATCTCTTGTGTAACAGAACAATCTAAAAGAAGAGTTGCCCAAAGAATTAAGGATATAGATGCACAAACTGATATAGCTATCCTTAGTAAGGTAGGTAACTTGAAATGGTTGAGTAAATACAAATGTACTTTCCAAGTAGATAGCTACTTGAATTTACAACTCCCAAAACATCTTAGGGAGATATTCACGAGAGCGAGATTTGAACAGCTTGACACAATGGTTAGATGGGAGATTTTATGCAATACCGTACAATGAGCGTCTCTGCATTTGCAGAGCGGCAGAGGTAGAGGACTTGGCTTACATCCTATTTGACTGTTGCCTGTATAAGAGGATGAGAGACAAGTATCTTGGTCTATATATCAGACGAATGACCCATTGGGATACCCATATCAAAATAACTTGAAAATAACATTTAAAGTAGCACAGAATTTAAACAAAATGATTCGGTTGAGATCTGCATATGTGGGATTGATTGGGGTAGATTGCAAGGGCGACTCCGAAATATGTTATTATATTTTATCTATATCTTAAATTATTGTACATTATTACAATTTTATTTTGGATTGTATTTTATTACAATTTCATCTTAAATCATATTTTGTCTAGATTCCATTTTAAATTGTATTTTATCAAGTTCCATTTTAAATAGTATTTTATCAAATTTCATTTTGAATTGCTTTTATTAAATTTTAGTAACAAATTGTTGCTGAAACTTTGCACTTTGATATGGCCCAAGAGCTAATCAATAAAGACTTATTATTATTACTCAGCTGCTGTTACAATTAGGTTTACCCACTTTGCTCCTGGCTGTCTTCTTTCCTTTTCTTTCCTTCTGCATTTCACCCATTATGGACTTCTCAAGAGAACTAAATCTTTGCATACTGTGTGGTCATTTGTGTCTTGAGTTAAAACTCTGGCTCAGTTTGCTTTCTTTGAGCCATTTGTTTAACTGCCTGTCTTCGGTGTTCTTCTGGGTCTTCTCCAACATCAAAGTTCAATAATCATCAATATTCTTCTTATCCAGCTTCTTCAGAGTTCAACTTTACTTCCATAGATTGTCAGAGGGAAAAATCAAAGATTCTAATGTTTATAGAGATTCTCAAGTCATGGTTGCCATGGTTGTCCCAAAGTTGATTTGTCCAAAAGGCAACTGGATTTCTTGGTTTTTTCCCTTTGAAGACGTTTCATTTCTCATCTAAGGAGCTCCTTCATGCTGCTCATGTTGGCATTGGAGAAGGAGAAAAAAATACTCAAAAATATCCAAATGTCTACAAAGTTACAATTCAGGAGAAAGGAAGATGAACTCCAGTAATATTGAGAACCATCACAAAGGAACAGGACTTGTGAGATCCTTCTAGAATTAGAGGGCAAGGAAATCGGAAGGTGTGATAGGGGATGCATGTTTGGTGCACATCCACAACAGTGGTGGGATTCAATTTTTTTTTTTATTACCGGTTCTGTGGCCATGGCTTGGTGGGTATGGCAGAGGAAGGATACTGTAAAATCTCCAGTCAGAGGTAATATTTGTCGGTTCTCTGAACTACTCGCTGCCGGTTCTCCAGAACTGGTCTGAACCTGCTGAATACCACCTCCGAAGCTTTTTTTTTTTACTATCTGATGTATATTTTTCAGGTTTCTTTTAATGCAGCTAGTGCTTTTTACAACATAGGCATTCAGTCATCACAGCAAGTGGCACCCCCTACAGTAATTGAAAAAGCTAGATGAGACTGATTAGAAAACATCAGAAAATCCAGGGCTAGAGAGAAGAATTGGGATGGGGGTGAGGAGAGAGATGCAGAAGAATGCAATGGTAAACCAGTTCCATACTGTACAGGAACACTAGAACTGTTAGTAGAACCTGCTGAATACCCCCTCTAATACACAATACTTGGCCCTTCCTGGCGTTGAGGAACATTGAGGCACATTTACAACATTTTCTGTGACTGCTGGCAAAAAAGTTGACTGGCTCATGCCCTCTTCTTATCCTCTTCCTTCCTCTTGGGGCAGGTTGAAAATCCTAGCAGGAGGAAAGTGATTTGGTCTGTGCCAAGGTCATTTTTGTTGGTATTTTTATGGTAGGCAAATAATTCAGCACAAGGCCACAAACCTATAAGCAAAAAAAAAAAAAAAAAGTGGGTGGGCGTGCTGGAAGGTTCTTCAATTTACGTTATGAAAAGAAACAGGAAAATCAAAGAAAGGGTAGTTGTTTTTTGAGTTGCAGATGTTGCAGGACATATTGCTGGAGAGGACTTCAGTTGGGAAATATGGAGTGAGGTGGAGCCTGCAAGTCCAGAGATTCTGGCCCTGAGATGATGAGGATGAGGATGACCAGGAAAGAAAGTCTGGGAGTGGGTTGTGAACTTTCTATGTGGAGAGACCAAGAGAAGGGACTGTGTTCGACACAGGAAAACCAGGGGTGGGATTCAAATTTCTTAACAACCGGTTCTGTGGGTGTGGCCTAATTTGTGGGTGTGGCTTGGTGGTCATGTGACTGGGTGGGCATGGCGTGCTGACTGGGTGTGGCTTGGTGGTCACGTGACTGGCTGGGCATGGCTTGCATGTAAATATTATAAATATTT
Source organism: Notechis scutatus (assembly GCF_049901735.1). NCBI lineage: Eukaryota > Metazoa > Chordata > Lepidosauria > Squamata > Elapidae > Notechis > Notechis scutatus. The sequence goes on from NC_142016.1 coordinate 5,261,402, forward strand.
ATGTAAATATTGATTTTTTTTATTAAAAAAGAGAAACTTTTAAACAATGGTTGCAATGGCTGGGAATTTCAGGAAGCTGCATATTCATTTATTATAATATGTATGCCACTTATTCATTGGACAGGCAATTTCACTTTACTTTTTTCTTAATTACTGCAAAAAACATATTCCAGGGCTCTTTATTCTGCAAAGCCATGTAATGCAAACTTTATCTTTTGTGTGTGCCTTCAAGTCAATCCTGACATCTTCCTGGAAACATCCCTGCAGTTTTCTTGGCAAGATTTCAGAAAGGATTTGCCACTGCCTTCTTCCTAGGGCTAGTGAAACAGTGAGTGGCCCAAGGTCACCCAGCTGGCTTTGGGCCTAAGGTGGGACTAGGCACTAGGGTAAGGTGGGACTACAATTCAGCCCCCTTGTTTCAAGCCTGATGCCTTAACCACTACACCAAAATGGCTCCTAAGGAATGTATCTGGAGCTTAAACACACAGATAATTTCTTAATATGAAACAACCTGGGGCATGTTTCTAAAATCTACATGACATTGGATTCCACAATCTGAAAGCCTCTCAACATCCATGGCAATGGTGAGGCGGGGAGGGGAGGAAAAATAGAAAAAAATAAACAAGATTTATATGACTCTCATATAGATATAAGATTACTTTAATGATGAACAGAAATAGTTTGTAATTTCCCAATTTATAAAACAAAGTTTAATCCCAAATTCTATATTTTTGTGCCTGTCAGAAAAGTCACACAGTTGAACAGGTGTCTAAGCACCAGGTTATAACAAACATGACCAGACAATATAAGAGAGAGAAAGCGTTAAAGAAATAATGAACCTTGGAATTCATGTATCAAGAGAACTCTTACATATGCTATCCTTTTATATCAATAATGCAGGATAGATATTCTAAGAACAGACAATAAAGCTCAATTTTAAAGGAATATGAAATAAGAATAAAAAAATGAAACATAAACCTTGAGCAATATAACAAGCAAGCCATGCTACTGCTCCTAAGGTGAATATTCAACCTATATATTTTATATAATAACCATTAATGCCTGGTGGAAACAGAAAGGCATCGTCCGCACGCTAACCCCAACGATGCTGTTCACAATGTTTATGATCAGGCCCCAGTTGGAACCCGGAGGCGCCGAAGAAGCCATCGCCGGGGTGTGGGGGGAAGAAAGGACATGCGAGGGAGTGGGGGAAGGGCGGGCTTACCTGTGAGCAGGCAGATCGGCTCCGGGCTGCTTCTTTCACCTGCTCTCCCGGTGAAAGAGCCTCTCCCAGCAGAGTGAAAAGCTTACAAGGCCTCTCCCTTCGGGAAATGGCTCCTGGGCAGCAGAGAGAAACGGGATTCAACCAGGCTGCTCTTCTGCTGCCCAGGAGCGAAAGGCACGCAGCAATGCTGGCCTGGTAGGCAAAAGCAGGCTGCAGGCATGCCACGCATGCGCATGATGTTGCGCATGTGCAATAAGGACTGACTGGGCAGGAAGCGGAGAAGCGGACGGGGAGGGGTGGGGCCAGCCAGAGGGCCATTTTACCAGTTCTCTGAACTACCGGGAGCCCTAACATCCGGTTCTATAGAACCGGACAGAACCGATAGAATTGCACCCCTGAGGAGAACTATGAAAGCTTTGCTTGGCAGCAAGACAATCAGAACTCACAGGTGTTTCCATATCAGCCACTGAGATAAGGAGAAGAAAAGCGGAAAGATAGGGAAGGACAAGCAAAAAGCTAGCTAGAGCTGGAGTATTAACTAGATAGATGGATGGATGATAGGATGAGAGATGATACACAGATATGATGAGATATATAACACAGACAGCTAGATAAAACACAGTATATATTATACATACTAGATTTTGTAAATTATATTTTTAACTGTCTATTTTAGCTCCCATTATTATATTTGTATCTCGGTGGTTAAAATAAATTCCTCCATTTATTTAAGTGCTGTCCAAGTGCATGTGCCTGTATCAGCTCCTTCGCTTCTCGGCCTTTTGGCTAAGATAAAGTGTAGTATCAACTTCCAGCGTGACCCATCCTCGGGTAATATCTCACAGTTCGTTAGAAGGTGTTACCACCGATAGGCACCCTGAACTAAGTGCAGTTAATTAACCTGGCATTCTTGGAGAAGTAAGCATGTAACAGGCTACATCGTTATGGCATTGGTATCTGCCCTGTTGAAGGGGGTCTACAGAATCACAGGAGGGCCCATGCTTACCATCTGCTAGAAACAACTAGATACTGGCTGGGAAATTCTGGGAGTGGAGGTCCACTTATCTTAATGTTGCCAAGACTGACAAATGTTGCAGGAGAGGAGCTCTTGCATTGTGTGGTCAGAAGGAGGCACTTGCTGTTATAGATGCTCAGATATGTTCCATATTAGCATACTTGAAATACCCTCTTCTGATTGGTCAACAAACACTGTACAATGATTGCTTCAAATATCCTACTGCAATTGGTTCGCTAAGAATCGCCCGCGATTGGCATGGCCGATCGCGGGAGATTCAAAGAATTGTCATTGGTTGCGAGCCGCAGGAAAGTCCTATAAAAGGGCTGCTGCGGCTCCAAGATCTTGTACAGAATTATATACTGAAATAAAGAGCTGAACTGTCACACTGGTCTCTAGTCTCTTTTTCCCGCGATCGAACAATGTACATTTCCTATCTTGCTGATTATCTGATCTCAGTAGCTATTGAATAGATGTCTTGGTATATCTCTAGAATCTGCTTGTGGCCATTGGTAAGTCCAGGTGACCTGAGGGCTCTTCTGCCCACCTTTTTTCTTTTGCCCCCACCCTCCAGCTCAATCACTAACTGAATTCAGCTTTATTTTCTTCCTAGCGGTCTTCTCATTAAAAATAACAAAACAAAAAAGCAGATTACCCATAACAATAAGGAAACTTCAATCCAAAAAGAGATCACTCTGGCGGAAAAACAAATCTGGTCACGTTGCCAATTTCAAAAGCCGATACAAAAATTTATGCCACCAGATAAAGACCGAATGCATCAATTATCACATTAAACAAGAGGAAAACCTTCTAAGCACCAATTCCATCCGTGCTTTTTACAATTTTGTAAACAACAAACTAAAAGACTCAAGGTCTATCCCACCCTTGATAGGACCTGATGGTAAAGACTGCAACAACGACACCATTAAAGCCAACATCTTTAACACATTCTTCGGCTCAGTATTTGTAAACAGCAATGGATCATGCCCAGTATTTCCTAGCCGTACCACAGATAACAACAATGATCTAATACATATCGATTTTACAGAAGACAATGTTGAAAAAGCACTACGCAATCTAAAACCATCTCTATCTATTGGACCGGATGGAATATGTGCCTACTTCTTAAAAAAGCTATCCACTGCCATAGCCAAACCTCTAAGCATAATCTTTGAAAAATCTTTCAGGACCAGCTCCTTGCCTAACCTATGGTCACAAGCCACAGTCATCCCCATCTTCAAAAAGGGAGACCCAAGCCTAGTTGAAAATTACAGACCAATCTCCTTATGCTGCGTCACCTGTAAAGTCATGGAATCAATTATTAACCAATCCATCATCCTCCACTTAGAGACAAACAACCTACTCTCCAATAAACAATTTGGTTTCAGAAAAAAACTATCCTGTAATCTGCAACTCTTACACTGCAAAAACATATGGACGACACAACTCGACCAGGGCAAAGCAATAGACGCAATCTACATAGACTTCTGTAAAGCCTTTGATTCAGTGGTACACGACAAACTACTCCTAAAAATAAAATCCTATGGTATCTCTGGACAACTGAATAACTGGATAGAAGCATTCCTGGCAAACAGACAACAAATGGTCAAAATTGGGAGCGTCCTATCAAATTCTGTACCTGTCAATAGTGGTGTCCCCCAAGGCAGTGTTCTAGGACCAACTCTCTTCATACTCTACATAAATGACCTCTGTGATCATATTAAGAGCAATTGCGTTCTTTTCGCTGATGATGTAAAGCTGTTCAATACCACAGACAATACTGCTACCCTACAAAAAGATCTTGACTATGTATCAGAATGGTCAAACAAATGGCAACTTCAAATCTCAACAAATAAATGCTCTGTCTTACATATTGGCAAAAAAAAAACAGAAAATAAAATACAAGCTGAATAGTCAAGATCTTGTTGATGACCCAAGCTCTGTAAAGGACCTTGGAATACTCACCTCTAATGATCTAAGTGCTAGAGCCCACTGCAACTACATAGCCAAAAAGGCATTAAGAGTTGTTAACCTAATCCTACGTAGCTTTTTCTCTGGTAATATCACATTACTAACCAGAGCATACAAACATTTGCTAGACCAATACTCGAATACAGTTCATCAGTCTGGAACCCACATTACGTATCTGATATTAGCACAATTGAGAAAGTCCAGAAATATTTCACAAGAAGAGTTCTCCACTCCTCTACTTGTTGTAGAATACCTTATGCCACCAGACTTGAAATTCTAGAACTAGAAAACCTTGAATTACGCCGTCTTCGGTCTGATTTAAGCATGGTATATAAAATCATACATTGCAACGTCCTACCTGTCAATGAATACTTCAGCTTCAACCATAACAACACAAGAGCACACAATAGATACAAACTCAAAGTTAACCGCACCAAACTTGATTGCAGGAAATACGACTTCAGCAATAGAGTGGTCAATGTCTGGAATACTCTACCCGACTCTGTAGTTTCTTCCCCAAACCCCAAAAACTTTAACCTTAGACTGTCTACTATTGACCTCACCCCTTTCCTAAGAGGTCTGTAGGGGCGTGCATAAGCGCACCAACATGCCTACCGTCCCTGTCCTATTGTTTCTCTTATTCTTCTTTTATTTTTCTTATATGTACCCATTTCATGTATTCACAACTATGTATACACTTATACTTATTATCTTGTAAACAATTGGCAAATCAAATAAATAAATAAATAAATAAATATCCCAAAATGCTATTTTACAGTACAAAATATCCCTCCTCCTATTTTTGTTGTTTGCTTTTTGCAAATCAAGGAGTCTGCTCCTCTGAGGGAAGCAGAAATGAAGTTTTCTGCATTCTGAGCATCTGAACAGAGTTGCAAAATTGCTGACCTTCCTTCTTTATCAGGGAGACGCTCCTTCATTAGCCACATATTGTGGGGGGACTGCTGCTGAAATCTGGTGGTTTGCAATTTGCTTTTAAAAAGATGCAAAGTTCAGCAGTGGAAAACCACTCTGCTGATCAGGTTTTTGGCTGCTATCTTCTGCTTTTTTTATTTAGTATAGTAAAGAAAATACAGTTCTAACAAAGTTGTGGAAAACTTTGAAAATGAAGGGCTGGCAAGGAAGCAGCTGGTAGCTTTCCCTCTGCTTGTCTGACCACCTGGGATATCTGCAGTAAAAGGTTTGTTTTTTTAAGTCAAGATGGTGGTACAATTAAACTCCACCCATTTTTTCAAAATTTACCCATTTTTTCAAAATTTTACCATGTTTGATGGACATGTAGAAAAACTAGAAGACTGTGGATACAAAGATATACACTAATCCAGAGGATCTGAAACACACACATGAACTTAACACACACGTGAAACTGGAGGTTTTTCTTTGGGATTGGTGGATAAACAATGGGGGGAAAGTCATGGAACAGTGTTTTTACACATGATAACTACAGCAAGACTATTACATGCACAAAAGTAGAATGATTTGGCACTACCCACAATGGAGGAATGGTTGGCAAAACTTGCAAAGATGGCTAAATGGACTTTCTTGATTAGAGAAAAGACACATTCTGCATTTATGGCTCACTGGAAACCTATTATAGACTTTTTGTGTGAAACAAACAAAAAAAGAGCTTATGACCTGATGATCAGAAAAAGTAGATAATAGGAAAAAAGGGAGGGGTTTTTGTAAGCATGAAGTAAGTTTGTATTTGTACTTATAATTGATATAAAGGAAATATATAATTTAATTTCTTTTCATTCTTTCTTTTTCCACTTATGTTTGTGTTTCTTTCCTTATTTCTTTATGTTAGTTCTTGTTAGTTTTACCTCCTTTTTAAAATTCTTAATAAATATATCTGCTGTCATTAAGCAAGGACTACCCTGAATGGCAAAAAGAAATCATTCCTAGTTAGAAAAAGGAGATAAAGATCCTGTGTGTCAAATGGAAATGGTTTTAAAAACAATATTTTATTTGAAGAACCAATTTCAAACAATTCAAACAGATGGTTGAAAGCGTTAATAAAAGCATACATTACGTTGTATAAAAAATTAAGATAAAATGGGCAGTAAAATATAAAGAAAATAACAGAGAGTAAAATCGGTAATAGAATATTTTAAATATCTCATCAGAATTAACAGATCATTTACAAGCCATGATGGTGAACCTATGGCACGCATGTCACAGGTGGCACGCAGAGCCATTTGTGTGAGCACGTGAGCCCCAGCCAAACTTACCTCACTGCGCATGCGCATGCCTGCCAGCTGATTTTCGGACCGTTTGCGGATGTTTTCGCCCTCCCGGAGACTCGAGGGAACCTCAGCAACTTTGAGAGGCCGAAAAATGGGCCTTCCAGAAATACTGGATGTTGCGTTCAACAGACTGACCCGCAGTCTTCACTCCGATCCACGCTTCTGGCGGGAGCGCGGACCACTCCCATTGGTCGATGCCGTTTGACAGCCGGCTATAAAAGGAGCTGTCAAACGGCATCAGCTGTTGCCGCTAGCTGACTGCCTGTTAGCCCGGCAGCCGCGGCAACCCTTTATTCTTTGTAATGAAGTTACTTGACGTTCGCTCCGTGTCTGCCTCAGCTCATTACCCACCGCTCTACAACACTGGAAGTGTCAAAACTGGCCCGTTTCTCTCAAGCTTCTGGGAGGGTGAAAACGGCTTCAGACCGATCTGAAAATCAGCTCGGAGGCGCATTCATGTGCAGCTAAGGGGACGGGGCAGGGGTGTTGCGTGCATATGCACAGGGGTGGGGGCCAGTGGTGGGATTCAAATTTTTTTACTACTGGTTCTGTGGGCATGGCTTGGTGGGCATGGCAAGGAAAGGATACTGCAAAATCTCCAGTCAGAGGTGGTATTTGCCCATTCTCCGAACTACCCAAAATTTCCGCTACGGTTCCCCAGAACTGTTCAGAACCTGCTGAATACCAACTCTGGTGGGAGCGCATTGCATTGTGGGTGCTGGCATGCACGCACGCACTTTCAGCACACCACAACAAAAAGGTTCACCATCATTGATTTAGAGCCTTCAGAAGTTGTAAATGCTCCCACACTGGAAGTTTTTAATAAGGGATTGGACAACCATTTCTCTGAAATAGTATAGGGTTTCCTGCCTAAACAGGGGGTTGGACTAGAAGACCTCCAAGGTCCCTTCCAACTCTGTTATTTGTAATCAGGAGAAAATTAAGTGCCTCTGTTTGGCACAGAAAAGACAATAAATGCACCAGATGTACCTATCTTCTTAGTTTTGAGGCTAAGATCAAATATTATACCTGTTCTATTTAGTATTTGTTCTCTATTCAAACTGACATCTTTGATCATGAACGTGTCTTTCTCATTATTCTGCAACAGAAGATGGAATTGGTTTTCAATATCTTCACACCACTAATGCATTTCTGTTCAAGATGTTCTTTGGCCTCTTCTATTTTAAGTCAAATGTTCTCCGTATTGACAGGAAAGGTTTTCGTATAGGCTGATGTTTTGTTCTTGGAGCTGTAACTAAGAGCTGCTGGTCTAATTCTTCAAGAAAGATATCGGGAGTTGTGGGTGGTGTTTGTCCACATGCTTGGAGTGGCAGGTGTGTGCATTTTATGCTGCATTTCTCTAACTCTGGAGCTGTAACATTAGGCCCGATGAGGAGCAAACTGTACAAAGAAATCTAATTTTAGGTCACATTTGAGATGCAAAGTTTGGTTGCTGGATTGGCATAGCACCAAAGGAATACATTATGAACTTTACAAAAGACAAGGTGCCACTTGTGAAAATTCTTTAAAATGTGTAATTATGGTGCAGGGTGAATAGAATGCTAGAAGGCTGAAAACAAAGAGAATTAAGATTTTTTTCAATATTAGGAAAGAGAAAAGGTATAACCAGGGGTGGGATGCTACCGGTTCAGCCCAGTTCTATAGAACCGGTAGCTCTGAAGGGTAGCAGACACTGAACCGGTTCGCTGCGATGACCTTTTGGTCATCTGTTTGGCCCACCCGCCTGCCCGGACTCTTGGTTGTCCTTTATTTCCTGCTTTTTCAACCTCAGCTGCTTTGCGCAGCCAGATGAGTTTGAAAAAGCAGGAAAGGAGTTTGAAACGTTGTGCACTCCCACGAAGCACTTGTCAGCTGTCCAGGCAGCATGGCTGAGGTTTTTTGGAAATGGTCTACACACTCACGCAAAACGCAAATCACGCCACTGGCTGCCCCCGCCCCACTCACTCACTCCTTACCTGGCATGCACGCCTAGTAACCTGTCTGCTAAGTTGCTATTTTTCCTTTTTTTTTCCCCCTGACCATCAGCTGTTCTGTTGTGCCGGGAGATTTAGATTAGCTAAAAAGCAGAAAATTGTTGCATTTCTTGCTTTCTAGCTAATCTAAAACATGAATCTTTCTTAGGACCGAAGTTTCTATTTTTCAATGCAGACTCAGGTAGCCGATGGCAGATAGACAGATCTCTAAGTGAATCTGTGATTCTGTGAGCAACTCAATCTGCCTGCCTGCTTTGCCTGATTTTGGGTAAAAATTGTTCTTTTTTAAATAAAAAATTCAATATTTACATACATAGTGTGTTGTGAGTTAATTTTGTGAGTTTGCTTGCTAGCAAATTTTATGAGTTTGCTTGCAAGCAAATTTTATGTGACAGACTCAGGTAGCCGATTGCAGAAAGATAGATCTCTGAATGAATCTGTGAGCAACTCAATCTGCCTGTCTGCTTTGCCTGATTTTGGGTAAAAGTTCCTCTTTTTATAAAAAAATTCAATATTTACATAAATATTTATAATATTTACATACAAGCCATGCCCAGCCAGTCACATGCCCACCAAGCCACGCCCAGACAGCAAGCCATGCCCAGCTAGTCACATGACCACCAAGCCACACCCACAAATTAGGCCACACCCAAAGAACTGGTTGTTAAGAAATTTGAATTCCACCCCTGGGTACAACCGGATTATATAACCCAACTGCAAGAGGGGCTGACTGGGGGATGCTTTGCACAGTTTAAGTTATAGGTAGTTCTCAAATTATGACTGTAATGGAGCCTGCTGATGAAGGTTGTAAGTTATAACAGTAGTAAAACAAGTCACCCACATTCACTTGCCTGATTTTATGATCTTTTTGGAAGTGGTTGTTAACTGAAAGCTGCAGTTATTAAGCGAAGTTTGCCATTTATTTATTTATTTGTAAAATTTATTAGCCACCCATCTTACCTCAATTTCACTGAAAACTAAATTCTTGTTTTTGGCAAAAATGTTGTAAAATTCAGTCATGTGATAGTGAGACACTGTACATTGCTGGAAATGTGGGCTGGTTGCCAAGCAACCGGCAGGTCACCACATGACTGCAGTGAGGCCCTGGCCATTAGAACTTCAGACTCAGTAAATGTCTATGGAAATTACCAATCACCCAGGTCATGGTTGTCCCAAAGGTGCTTTTTCAAACCCTCTCTCAACAGAGGGAGAGATATATGACCTCATCTATCTCCAGTCTATAACACAGTCCTTTCAGCAGTTCCAAGAAGGCTGCACACTCATTTGCACCACTCAGGTGACCCTGAGGACACAGGGTGGCCTCAACGACCCTCTAAAAGTATGTAAATGACCAGCTGTCTAGAAGGAATATAATACTATAATATTATTAGTGGCCTCAACGACCCTCTAAAAGTATGTAAATAACCGGCTGTCTAGAAGGAATATAATAATATTATATAATATTATTAGTGGCCTCAACGACCCTCTAAAAGTATGTAAATGACCAGTTGTCTAGAAGAAATATAATAATATTATATAATTAGTGGCCTCAACGACCCTCTAAAAGTATGTAAATGACCAGCTGTCTAGAAGAAATATAATAATATTATATATTATTATTAGTGGTCTCAACGACCCTCTAAAAGGATGTAAATAACCAGCTGTCTAGAAGGAATATAATAATATTATATAATATTATTAGTGGCCTCAACGACCCTCTAAAAGTATGTAAATGACCAGTTGTCTAGAAGGAATATAATAATATTATATAATTAGTGGCCTCAACGACCCTCTAAAAGTATGTAAATGACCAGCTGTCTAGAAGGAATATAATAATATTATACTGTATAATATTCCCACCATCCAGTCTGAGCTGAAGAAGCTTCTTGGCGGAGAAGTGAAACCTCTTTAAAGAAAAACCAGAAAGCATAGTTGCCTCTTTAAAAAAAAAAGCCTTTGAGTTCAGAATCAGTAAGTACCTCTGGGACATTCATCGTACCTTTCAACTGTCATTAAGTGATCCATCATAAGTCAAGGATTACCTTACTGGTTGGGAGCTGGTGATTTCATTTTGGAGCCCTGCTGCGTCAGACTAGAGACCCACTGAGTCCAATGTTTTGTCCTTATGTTGGCCAGCCAGGAGATTTTTGGGGTCCAGAATAAACACAATTACATCACAATATCCTCATATGTCTGAAACTATAATAATAAAGAAAAATAACGATTCCTATTATTTTCATGATGGCATCATGATATCCCTTGCCCCACTGTGTCTTGCACAGATGCTCATCTTCACAAGCAGGCCAGGGAAAATAATTCTGCTTGGCAGCTTTTGATCTGCATGAATTTATCTCATCTTCTCAAGTTGTCCAATCTCAAGTTGTTTCAATCTGTACTGTGAGAAAATACTTGTCTCCCTAATATATTAGTTTTAACAGATTAATAGATTAACAGAGTTGGAAAGGACCTTCTAGGTCATGTAGTCCGACACCACTACCCAAGCAGGAGATCCTACACCATTTCTGACAGATGGCAGTCCAATCTCTTCTTGAAAGTTTCAGTGATGAAGCTCCCACAGCTTCTGAGGGCTAGCTGTACCATTGATTGATTGTTCTCACTGTCAGAAAGTTTCTTCTTATTTCTAGGTTAAATCTCTCCTTGTTCAGTTTCCATCCATTATTCTTTGTCTGGCCTTTGGGTGCCTTGGAGAATAGCTTGACTCCCTTCCTCTCGGTGGCAACCCCTCAAATATTGGAAGACTCCTATCATGTCTCCCTTGGACCTTCTATTCACTAGACTAGCCATACCCAATTCCTGTAACCATTCTTCATGTTTTAGTCTCCAGTCCCCTAATAATCTTTATTGCTCTTCTCTGCACTTTTTCTAGAGTCTCAACATCCTTTTTATAGTGTGGTGATCAAAACTGGATGCAGTATTCTAGGTCTGTTCTTACTAAGGCTTTATAGAGTGGTATTAGTACCTCACTTGATCTTGATTGTATCCCTCTGTTGATGTAATTTAGGATTGCATTGGCTTTTTTGGCTGCCGCTGCACACTGTTGGCTCATATTTAGCTGGTTGTCCACTAAGACTCCACATTTTGGTGGAGTGTGTGTGTGAAAGTTTCCTGTCCTGCTGTGATCCATCCTGTTTGCAAGTTGGGGTTTATGCACAAGACCTATTTCAAATCTGAACATCCTGCAAGCCAAATTAAACTAACATTGTGTGTTTAGTTCCATCCTCCATAGTTAGTCCCACCCAGAACTGGAGATTTTATACAGGTGATCCTCGTGTAGCGACTATACTAACAACTCAGTTGTTAAGTGTAACAGTTATTAAGTGAAACCATGACTGTGGTTAGGATCAGCTTTCCTTTGCTTTACAGACCTGTGAAGATATAAATGTGAAGATTGGGTTACAAAACTACTTTTTCTTCACCTTACACAAGTGGCATCTTGGTACTCAACTGCTTTAAAACTCATCAAATGGACTTCCGGTTTGAAGGGCTTCAGCGATAGACAGAAATCCGCGATTGTGCGCGGTTTCTGTCTGGGCTCGCCGCTGGAACGCCCCGAGCCGGCTGGTTTCAGGGCTAAGCCACCCCATAGAGGTGGTGAAGAGGGGGGAGACCGCCAGTAGGGTTGAGGAGAGCCGCATCTCTCCTCCTCAGCTGGCCATTACTCCCTTTCCCAAAGGCGGTTGTAGCGATGGTCAGAAATGGCCACCACAAAGGAGAACTCAACCAGAAAAGAATGTGCAGGAGGAAGATAAGAAGTGAAAGTTTTGGCTGACCGGGTTAAATTGTAAAAGCAACAACTAAGGTACCCTGGAATTTAAACTTACAAAAAATAACATAGCTCCCAAAGAAGAGTCGGAAGCAGCGAAGGAAAGTGAAAAGGGAAAGGTTTGGCTTTTTTTTCCTTCTCTCTCCTTCCCTATACTGACAACTAAGAGACTTAAATAAGAAATTGGAAAAATCTGCTTTGACATCAATAGGCAATTAAGCTGAAAATAAAACAAAATGCCAAAGGGATAATAAAGATTTCTGGACATTAAAAATTTTCTTTTTCATAAGCAGGAAGGAAGAGAAAAAGAATAAGGGCAGGATCTGGAAGAGGGAGGAGACTGCCTGGAATTAAAAAGAATCTACAGTAAAATCTCAACAAGACTTCTAAAAGATACATTTTAACTGAAACTTTGCAATTAAATAGTAACCCCAGGAAGAGAAAGTGAAAAAAAAGAGCAAAAAAGAAACAGCTTGCGTGTATTTGGATTATTTGGTGATCCTTGGATTCTTGGTTATTACATTTGAATGACTAAAATCAATCGGGTGGTTGTTTAAAAATTTATACAATGGCACCACTTCTGGATGAATTGAAAATGGAACTTAAAAAGTACAAAGAAGATGCACAAGAAGGGAAGGGTTCTTTTGGCTTCATTTTTCAATTCTTAGAAATGGAGATTTGGAACTATGAGAAACAACAAGAAAAGACTGCAAAACAAGAAGACTGGGACAAAGAAGAAGCCATCTTTAATAAACAAGCAATTTTATGTGGGGAAGAAAAAGGAAAGGGGAGAAAGAGAATGGAGAATTTAAGACTTAAAAAAACAACCAAACAAAAGAAAAATAATTCGAAAAATAAGTATAATACCGGAAAGCAACAGAAAAGGGGAATACAGAAGAGAGAAATAGAGGTAGAGAGACAAGGGAGTAAAAAGGGGAGAGAGAAGAGCGGGAAGAAGGAAAGGAAAAGAAGTTACAAAGGACCGGAGCAAGATATAGAGAAACAGGACCTATTTAGAGATAATGAATGAAAATCTAACTGAAAAAGGGATTGTGTAAAGGTACATAAGATTGTATTGTTATATTAGTAATAGAAATAACTTTAGAAAATGGGAAACAACGTATGATTAAAATGAGGGATAAAATAGTTAGTGTAATTTAGTGAAATGTTTGTGAATAAAATAAGTGAAATAAAATAAATGAGAAAATTGAATTAGGAAGGAACGGGAACATTTGAATTAGTTAATGTTTTATAAAATATAAGTGAAGAGGGGGGGGGATTAACTATGGAAAGCTTATAATTGTTCCCATAGAAGTATGATATTTAATTGAAAAGTAATGTTAAAGATGTTAAGACTTTAATGAATATTAATATTGATACAATTGAATTGGAATGGAATGTTGTTTTTATTATATACATTTATATTTTTTTTAAAGAATACAGTGTGTATTTTAAGAATGTACCAAGCAGAATCCGAATGGAAGTTATGTATTATATTGAATGATACAACTTTAGGGAAAAGATATAAAGGCGTCATACTCCAATCAGTAACTACAGGAGAAATTTTGTTTAATGAGAAAAGATAATAGATAATTGAAACAGGACAGACAAAAAATATAAATACAATGATTTGAATAGAGATGAGATAATTAAAATAAAATTGAGAAAATTAAAAGAGGGGAGAAGCTATGCAGAAAATGTAAAATAGTAATAAGATATGGAATAGAATATAAAAATGAGCATGAACCTGAATTTGTGTCTGTACAAAGAAATGTAACCCGGGATTACGCTACTTTCAAAAAAGATGTTTTATTTGTATTTTTTTTCTTTGTGAAAACTCAAATAAAATTTACAAAAAAACCCCAACTCATCAAATATGGTACTCAACACTTTTTGACCTGAAAATTTTGTCCCGTATTCATGGTTTGTTTGGTACTCAACACACAAGCTAGAACTTGTCAGTGTCAGCTGCCTTGTGACTCCTTATAGAAATAAATTGGTTGGTACTCATCATTTTTGATACTCATCACACCTCCCGGAACCAATTAATGATGACTACTGAGGTACCACTCTCAGCGCAAATGGTCACTAAACCAGGCAGTTGCTAAATGAGAACTACTTGTATTTATTTTCATGATCCCCTCTCTCTTAGACTGCAAAGGCTGCCAACTCTCTTTGTGCCTCTAGGTGGGGGCAGAGAGCAACCATTGGGGCTGTTGCTGAAAAGAAACAGGTGGTGGGTTGGTGATGCTCAAATCTGGGGAATTGCTGTGAAATGCTACATCAGGGACCAGCAGCAGGAATCTCTACTCCCTAAACAGAGGAGCATCTGCTCTCTGCAGTCAAGAAGAACAGTTGGATAGCAGAAGGCTACAGACTCCATCTGGGTTTCAACAACAGAACAACAGAGAGTTGGAAGGGACCTTGGAGGTCTTCTAGTCCAGCCCCCTGTTCAAGCAGGAGACGCTATACCATTCCAGACAAGTGGCTGTCCAGCCTCTTCTTAAAAACCTCCAGTGATGGAACACCCACAACTTCTGAAGGCAAGCACATTCTGCTGATTAATTGTTCTATCAAGAAACTTCTCCTTATTGATTCTCTCCTTAATTACTTATCATCCACTGTTTCCTGTTCCAACCTCAGGTGCTTTGGAGAGTAGGTCGACCCGCTCTTGTTTGTTGCAGCCTGTTAGATATCGAAACACTGCTATCATCTCACCCCTGGTCCATGTTTTCATTAGACATACCCCATTTCTGTAACCATTCTTCATATGTTTTACATGGATTAGCACCAAAGCAGCCCTTAGTTAGTATCCAAGACCAGACAAAGCTCAGGTTCTTCCAGGTATCAGTACTGTCAGTCAACTGGCTGAAGAGCACCCTGAAAAGAAGCGGAATGCAGTGGGGGTTTGGTTCTATTTTTCTGGGCATGTACAGATTTCTCTGGGGCGTTGCGTTTCCCTCCCACCTTGCAAATTAGGAGGAGCCAAGAAACAATCCTCACAAATTCCCTGTGAGCTCAATGCTCAAGTGGAGATTTGAACCCAGTCCTGCTTGACCTTTGAACCACAACTCCAAATGCGTTTTAAAAGTGTGGGTTCCTCAAGCAAGGAAGAGGAGAACTGCATAGCATTAAAAGCTCTTAGGTAGCATCCTGGAAAGTGGCAACTGCAACCTTTTGTGCTGCTGTCCTACTTAATGCCATTAACACCTCTGCTTAGTGTTAGAGCAGTATCCCTGTCCTTAATCCAGCACTCAAAACATTGCACAGCTATTGTATTCTGTGTTTTTCAAAATGGTTTTTTTTAGATCAGTTTTTAAAAGCGAACCACTATAATTTTTCACCAAATATGATGGATGATTAGCAAAATGAAACACACAAATTTGATTAGAAGGAAAATAAACCTTTCCTGCACAATTCTGGCAAAGGATATAGACTCACAACTGAAGACTTAATGACATCCTGTCAAAGCTATCCAGCAGGGCAGAAAAACATCTGGAGTTAGATAGCCTCTAACTTGGATATAAATAAATAACTAGGAGGTGAAAGTGGGGAGGGGTATTTTATTTATTTCCCCACTTGGTGAAAGTGGGGAGGGGTATTTTATTAAAGTGGATGGGACTTGATTTTCCAGGTTTGGGGGGCTGACTTGGAAGGAAGGAAAGGGGTCCCTGTGGATTTCACATCACTAGTTGTTGCTGATTATAGGGAGCTGTGCTGATCTCCATTTTGAGGCCATTGAGCCAATACTGTCCAAAGATGTTCCTACGGTCATTGGTCATACGGTCATTGGCCAGCGTGACATCATGGTATGCTGTTACCTTCCCACTGAAGTTGTACCTACTTATCTATTCGCACTTGCATGCTTTCAAGCTGCTAGATGGGCAGGAGCAGGGGTGGGATTCTACCAGTTCGCACCTATTCGCTAGAACCGGTTGTTAACATTCTAAGCAGTTCGTAGAATCAGTTGTCAGAAGAAATTACTGGCCTAATCCTGTAAGGAAGGCAGGAAGGAAACATTCTGGTGTTGCTTACAGAAACTGCCCCTCCGTTAACCCTTATTACATTCTTGGCAGGACTAGACTTCCTGTCTCTGGAACTTCACTAGAGGTTTTTTCCCTTCTTTTCTGGTACTTTGCTTGTGTGGAGTGACCATTCAAAGTTACAATGGCACTGACTTATGACCATTTTTCACACTTACAACTGTTGCCAGCATCCCCACAGTCATGAGAGGCCAGGCGAGGAGATGGTGCCTCGATGTGAGTGATATTGAGTTGGCCACGTCCAGCCAAAACATGACCAAGTCACACCTACCAACTAAGCCACACCCACAGAACCTGTTGTTAAAAAATTTGAATCCCACCCCTGGGCAGGAGGTAGGCAAAGACAGGCGCTCACCCTGTTGCATGATGCTCGGATCTCAAAGTGGTTAAGCATCTTAACCACTGAACCATTACACCGCTGACTTGGAAACCTGATTCAAAAAATAAATGAATAAGCTTTTTTTTAGTGCCTGAATAATCATTTGTAGGAAGAGAAGTGGGAAGCCATGCCATACATGTCTGGACAGTACAGGAAGAAGGAGGTCCAGGACCCCCAAATGGACCACAGCTCTAAAGCTCATTTTTGAAAGCACATTGCTTCTGTAATACCACATCTAAACAGAAAGGCATCCCTACGGTGCTTTGTTTTTGTTGTGCATCCTAAATGCTTCCAATAAGAGCCAGTTTGGTGTAGTGGTTAAGACAGTGTTTCACAACCTTGGCAACTTGAAAATGGCTGGTTGGGGAATTCTAGGAGTTGAAGTCCACACCTCTTCAAGTTGCCAAGGTTGAGAAACACTGTCTTAACCAGGTCATCTCTGAAAAATGGACATCATCTAACAGAAGGGGGAAAAAAACACTTCAGACAGAGGATGCTTGACACCTCCAATCAAAAGGTTTTCCATGTTTTTCTTCCTAATGGGTTTAGGTGTATTTTTTTTTCTGCTAAGGAAAATAAAAAAAAATTGAAACACAGAGGGTTTCAAGTAGAAGATGGTATCTTCTGGGACCTTCAGCAAAATACTGTGAATCAGCAGGGCTATAGCTGGATAAACATCTCTGGATTTCCAAATCCTGCAAAGTCATGGTCCGTTTAAGCAGGCGGATGGTTGAACAAGGCACAAATATTTGCACCCCAAAGTAACTTCTTCGTGGTTAGTGGGATGAGAGAGGCCACCTTTCTGTCTTTCAGCTGGGTTCAGACAATCCTATCAGCCCAAGGGGGATTTTCCTCTTATAGGGCGATCTGCCCCGTGCAGCTAATCCTTTGCATCTCTGACCTTAAGCACAAATCAACTTTCCCCACGCCAAGAGGAAAAGAAAGGGGCGCTGGGTTGGCGAGCCAGGCTGAATCGGAGGTGTGTGGGTGGGGGGGGGGGGACGGACGGCTTACTAGCCCGGCAGCTGTATTCACACAGCATCCTAAAACCGCAGCGCGGGTCAGCCCTCGGCTTCGCCTCTGGTCCGAGGCGCGGCGCAGGCGGCCCTTGCCCGGAGTCCGCTCCGCCAGCGGCTCCAGCCAGCCAGCCGCGGGAAGGCAGCCCAGGTGCGCGTGGGCAACCGGGCGCTTGGAACTGCAGCCGCCTCCGCCGCGCCCCCCCCGCCCCACTTGCGTGACCCAGCCCTTCTCCAGCCCCGGCTTCCCTGGCCGCCGCCCCGGCTGCGGAGGCTGGGCTGCCGCCTTCGGGAGAGGCCAGGGCCGGTCCCCACCCAGCGCGCTTAAAAGCTGCCAACCGAGCGCCTGGCAGCATCTTTCTCCGCGGCTGGCTAGGGCGCCGAGTGGGCGGATGCAGGAGGCCGCGGGGAGCAGCTCGGCGGCGCCGCTGCCGCCGCCGGCGGGAGCCCAGCGGCGAGAGGTGAGTCAGCGGCTCCGGCCGTTCTCGAGGAAGGCAGCCCCCTCGGTCCGCAGCCCGGCCGTCTCGGGGCCCCAGCTTGGCCGGGAACCGGGAGGAAGCAGCTCTTGGAAGCCTTTCCTGGCCCCCCACCCCGAAAGAGCTAGAGTCCCTCTCCAGCCCGGCGCCTCCCCGGGACCCCTGAGCCCACCCTAAGCCGCTGCGCGCTACGCCTTCGCCCGGGGGTGCTAAAGCCGGTTAAGGCTGCCGGAGTTTATCCTCCGTTATCCTCGCTTCTCCCGTTTCCCGCTGACTCGTGAGGTCCGGGTCTCACGGATTTCATTCGCGCCGGGCGCTGAAAACTACTAAGAAGGCTCCAATCACACTTCCGTTCAGCGGGTTGTGTGAATGCTGCACATCTGGTCCATTTAGGGCCCTGTCTCTCGCGCCGACCCTTAAAAGAAAATTGCAATCATTTAGGAGCCATGGCTGAATTAAAAAACTGGGTGTGCGCTTTGGACAATCGCACCCCGCTCGCTTTTTTCTCCCCCCCCCCTTTGGCTGGGTTTTTACCACTTTCGCAGCAGAAAAGAAGCGAGTGCAATTGCAGCCTCACACATAGTTAGTGGGACCGTAGTTTATTTTATTAGCCTTAATTGCTGGTTCTGCCGAAAGCGGGCTCTTCCATAAGTGAACGGGTCGCCTGTATTTGCTTGCAATGTACTAAGATGGAATGAGGTCGATCGGTTTATTATGCAAGATTTACCGAGGTAGTTACAAATCTTTTATTGAATTCATCTACTAAGTTTGGCTAACATTTAACCTGGGTTTGATTTTGGGTGATTTAAACTGTTGATTGAACCCAGCTAGCTTGCTTGGATAGTTTAAGGCTTAATGTAATGTGCAAGATGGCTTCATTCAATAACCAAGTTAAAGCTGTTGCATGAATGTTGTCTGCTTTTAGCTATGCACCCTACTTTTTCTGTATCAGAAAAATGCTTTAGCTAACATTTTGAAGGGAGGGTGGTGTCTGTGGTGACTGTTGCAAGTATTGAATTGGACACAATTTAAACATACTTCAATCCTAATTAGATATTTTGGAGCTCTAAATCCATTTTATTTTCAAGATAAGAATAATCAGTCATTGTACTTAGCAAAGTATTTACAACATTAAATATTGAATTGCATTTTCCTGTTTTAACAATAAACAACTTAATGTTCAGAGTAAAAGTAAGTGATTTCACAGAGTTTGGTTAGGGAGGATGGCTGAATTAAGTGGTGGGATTTGAAATTAATTTGAGAATGGTCAGTCTTAAATTGTCTGTGTTTCTTGTCCAAAACTCAAGCAATAGCTTTCATTTAATTTTCTTGTCTTGACTGTTAATAATTGTGATAGTTATATTTAAGTAGCTCATTATCTTTGCTGGGAGCATGACTCTTAAGCATTGTTAAGTGCTAATTGGGCTTAAAAGTGGTTGAAAACTTTTTTAAAAAAAAAGATGTCCCAGCTTCTGTAAATTCAGTGTAATCTAGTTTTACATGTATCACTACTGTCTAACTGTTTTATTTTATTTGACTTAGATGTCTGGGTAACTCAGTCTGAAAAGTCAAACAAATGTACAATCAGAAATAGAGCATTCTCTTGCTGTCATTACAAAATGCTTGTTCATTTTCTGATCAAATTATGAGCCTAGGAGATATACTCTTTTTAAGAAAAGATAAACGTAACTTAAATAAAACGAAGTGTTCCACCTGGTATTTATTGTAGCTTCTGTTAAAGACTTAGAGGAGAAGGTTTTTTATTTATTTTCATCCCATCTTTATTATTTTTTATAAATAAATCAAGGTTGCAAGCATATCTAAAACTCCTTCGTCCTCTTATTTTCCCCACAACATCAACCATGTGAGGTGGGTTGGGCTGAGAGAAAGAGGGACTGGCCCAAAGTCATCCAACCAGCTTTCACTTTAAGGCAGGACTAGAACTCACTGTCTCCTGGTGATTGGCCCAAAGTCTCCCAGCCATCTTTCATGCCTAAGGCAGGACTAGAACTCTTGGCTTTCTGGCTTCTAGCTTGGTGTTTTAATCACAAGACCAAAGTGGCTGACTCATGGATTCAGTAGTCCTCCCCTACCTGGGACCGTCCAGGTGAGCTGCTAAACATTGATGAATTCCCTGCTATGCTGTCTGGGGGTGTGGGAGCTAACACAGGTAATTCTTGACTTATGACCGCAATTGAGCCCAAAATTCCCATTGCTAAGCAAGACAGTTAGCTATTCATTGAACTTTTCCTTATTTTACGACCTTTCTTGCCACAGTTACTAAGTGAATCATTGCAGTTATTAAATTAGTAATACGATTGTTAAGTGAATCTGGCTTCCCCATTGACTTTGCTTGTCAGAAGGTCACAGAAGGGGATCAAACACTGTAACCATCATACATACATGCCAGTTACCAAGCATCCGAATTTTGATCACGTAACCATGGTGATGCTGCAACGGTTGTAATTGTGAGAAATGGTCACAAGTCACCATTTGGGGGGCATTGTTTTAACTTCAAACGGTCACTCAACCAATGGCTGTAAGGGGAGAACTACCTCTGTGGCATCACATCTAGAGAGCAGGAAAAACCTTTTCAGGATTCGAATCAGCACGGGGGAAAAAAATCTTTTCTGAAATCATACTCGGTGATCCTATATTAATGGGCTGTCCGACTCACACACAGTGATTCTGGGTGGCTGACATCAATGGTCTCCAACCTTTCCGGCTTGGCATATCGGTGGTGGCAGCGGCGGAAGGGGTGGGGAGAAGGCATGGCTTCGTGCACATCACTTCCCTGTCTGAACAGGCCATGGCCTGGCACCAGGATGCGGCCCATGGGTTGGGGACCACTGGCTTACACTATTAAAATTTCACACTATGAAAAAAACCCCTACCTCGCCTCCACTGCCACCTCTGCAGTGGCAGAAAGTAGAATCATACCACTCGCTTGATTGGCTACCTGTCCACCTGGGTCCTCCAGCTCATTGGCAGAACCATCTATTCAGGGGTTTGTGGAGAAATACCAAGGCAGGAGCCATTCTTATCTCTTGGGAAAACATTATTCCCGAGGAAGGGAGCCACCACGGAGAAGGCCCTTCCTGTTCCCACTTGTTAGATGAGACCTATCCTACCTTCCTGCTCTGGTGGGCCAGGTAGATGTAATTGGGGAAAGGAGTCCTTCAAACAACTTGGCTATGAGTCATGTAGGCCTTTAAAAGTAATAAGCAGCACCTTGAATGGCGCTCAGAAGCAAAACCATGATCGCAAATGAAGGCATCAGCTTCAGAAGGGCAGGGTTCACTCAATTTACTCAACTCAATTCCTGAATTAATCCATTTTTAATAGCTTTGCCCAATATGTGGAATCAGGCAGCAGGTGAGTTTACGCCAGGGGTCTTCAAACTTGACAGCTGTAAGAATTGTGGATGTCAACTCTCAAAATTCCTCCTCCAGTCATGTTAGCTCAGGAATTCTGGGAGTTGAAGTCCACAAGTCTTAAACTTGCCAAGGTTGAAGACCCCTGGTTTACACAATGCATCAATCCCCACAACTAAATCGAACCAAAGGTCTTTTTGTTTAGCCTGGTGCACAAATGCAACTGCTAAGTTTGCAACTGACTTGGTTAAACATGTTGGGTGAATGCAACCAGTTGTGTTTGCTGGAAAAAAGTGTTACCAGACTGAAGCCAGCTGCTTTGTGCAAGGGAGGGTGTGGCATGCAACAGGCCAGGATTGTCAAGGAAAAATGAAAAGTGAGGCTCTTTTGCAAAGGCTTGGCTAGTCAAGGATTAACACGTTAGACACCAGAAGTTCCCTTCCAATTAGCTGTAATAAGGCTCTAGCAGTCCCTTTGGGGATACGTGGCCAGGACTAACTGGTGGCAAGCTTAAACAGTTTGCCCTGTTGTTGGCATCTTAAAACCAAACTGGAAGGAGGGAGGGAAGGATGATGGGAGGAAGGAAAGAAAGAGCCAAGAATGAACTCGGGAAGGTTTCTGGGCTCTAACTGGCATCTTCTTTCTCTGGCAGGGTTTTTAAGGCCTGCAAATGGTTGCCTAAATGGCAAAAATCCAACAGGTAGAGCTGTCATCTCTCCAGAGCTTGCTGGACTGTTGCACATCTTGCCTAAGAATGTGTCTTTCTAGGATTGATTTCTCGAAAGAGACGAGCTGGAAACTTTAGTTTCTCAGAGAGGTTGGTAGGGAAAGCAAAGTGTTCCATATATTTTAGGTTTAGTAGAGAATCAGCCCTCTGTATATTCTCCAGGGCACTGTCGGCTGAGGTTTACATATTCTAGCACAGATGGTACAGGTCTGTATTTCGGGGTTCAGGGTCTTAAGCCATGCAACCCTCTCAAGGGTGTTCCTCTTTAGATATTTGACTCACTCAGCCAGAACAGCTGTCGCTTTTCTGTGGCAGCCGTAAACCAATGCAGCCTCGGTGTTGCTTCTTTCAGACGTTGAGCACGAGTATTCAGGAAATTAATGCAATTCTGGTCGATTAATATTGCACAGGTTTGGTGAAAGCGGTATCTTTTGCTAAAACAACAGGGAAGATTCTCTTGCTTTGAGCCTCCCTGCCTATGTTTTGAAATGTAATGAGACCCTTGGAAAATGGATTTTGCTGACAGGGGTGTTCTCCAGGGGGTTGGGCTTCAGGACCCATCATCTCCCCAGCTACCCTTAATGCTGGCTGGGAAATGATGGGAATCGGTCCCGAGGCACGTCGAGGAGGAGGCGAGATTTGCAGTGCTTCTTCCAAGCTCTGCTAAACAAGCAATTAGCCCAGTGCTGGCTTACATCACCCGCTGCCCTGGGAGAGCATCTTGCAAGTCCAGAGTGGCTGATTACATTAGTACCAGAGCAAGGTTGCAGTATGACATCTCACAGCTATGCTGCGGCTGCCGTGGCTTTCTTTTATCTCAAAGCAAACATATCCAGTTCAGCCGATACAAATGATCAGAACTAGAAAAAAGCCAGGATCTGGGTTACACAATTTCTGAAATTCTGATTTACTTAACCGCAGTTTGTTCAATGAGCCAGAAGTACTACTTACTGTACATTTCACAGAGCAACAAACTATGGTGTCAGGGTTCCAGCAAACACCCCCAACAGAATCAAAACTCCAAGGCAGGCATGTTCCTCAAAGTATTTATTTATTAGGTATGTCGTATTGGCACATCTGGGGAAAAGCCAACTCTGAAGGACCCGAGGTTTTCCCCACCCAAATCAACTCCAAAGTTCTTCCTGTCCCCAGGATAAACATCTGTCACATGGGCCAACCAGGTCGCATCCTCCATCCTGGCTGGCTTTGGTTCACACCTCTCCAGCACCTGATAGAACGTCCTTGGCTCCCACGGGAAAGAATGTTGTTTTGGCTACACATTCCTCAGCTATTTCTTATCTCCCCACAGTTCCAATTGGTGGTGTGACAACCCTGAAGATGCTTCCAAAATGGCTTCAGCCCAAAAGTGGCTTCAGGGCTGACATATGGATTACAAACCAGTCTGGTTGGGTTTATGCAATAGGAACTAATCAAATGGAATCGAGTTGGTGGAATCCAGTTCAGAAGAAAAGGCCAGAACCAGGAATAAATACTATGTATTGAAAATCATTAGAAAGCTGTAAATAATTTCAGAAATTGCAGAGCTGAAAAACTAGCACAATTCATAGAAACAGAATTTAAAACTTGCCTTTCATTTTCATTATTGCCAAATGTAAAAAAAATAATAATAGTTGCACCAGTGGTGGGATTCAAATAGTTTTACCACCAGTTTGGTGGCTTGGGCACGGTTTGTGTGCATGCCCACACTTTGTGTGTGCGCGCATGCCAAACACGTACTTTGCGCAGGTGCAGTTCTAACTCACCTCCTGCAAGCCTGCACGATCCCAGTTGCTTCAGCAGCTGCTACAACGGCACATTTCTGTGCCGCGCAAAGCAGCTGTGCTTCAAATTCAGAGGATAAAGGTGAGTATGGGAGACTGGGCGAGTGGGTGGGCCCAACAGCAGAGTGATGGAGAGAACCTGTTTGGTTTGCACTGCTCATCACTGCTACCGGCTAGGTAGAACCGGGCTGAACCAGTCGAATACCACCACTGACTTGCACCCTTTTTGGAAGAGCTTGTGCTTGTCTGTTTCTGAAGCAGCCAGCTTTGCTCTGACGGTGTGAGAACTCTTGCAGGAAAGCCAGGATCTTCCCTAGAATAGTCAACTCTAGGTGGTCATCCACAGGACAAGTGAACCACTACACAGTTTCCTAAGTTGCCCAAACTCCTGACATCAGTTGTTTTGGAAGTCTTCAGTAGATGGTTTACCTGAAGCCTAGAGCAGACATGAAACTTTTTCTACTTTGTTGATGTTCTTCTCTTGGCCTTGATCATCTGTCACTACACCTCCACCTGCTGGGTACAAGCAAGTTCTTGCCCAATGCCCAGTGTCTTAGCCCAATTTTTTTAACCGAATTTCAAGCTTTCTTGCAGGTGAAATCCAGCCTGATATGGCTTTGCACTAAGCCAAAATGATTTTGGCTTTATGCATTTCATGAACCTACAAATATCTTGGAGTACTCATCTCTAATGATCTAAGTGCTAGAGCCCACTGCAACTACATAGCCCAAAAGGCATTAAGAGTTGTTAACCTAATCTTACCTAGCTTTTTCTCTGGTAATATTACACTACTAACTAGAGCATACAAAACATTTGCTAGACCAATACTCGAATACAGCTCATCAGTCTGGAACCCACATTACGTATCTGATATTAACACAGTTGAGAAATTCCAGAAATATTTCACAAGAAGAGTTCTCCACTCCTCTACTTGTTGCAGAATACCTTATGTTGCCAGACTCGAAATTCTATACCTAGAAGACCTAGAACTATGCCACCTTCGGTCTGATCTAAGTATAGTATATAAAATCATACATTGCAATGTCCTACCTGTC
The DNA here is from genome assembly GCF_049901735.1 of Notechis scutatus. Taxonomy (NCBI): domain Eukaryota; kingdom Metazoa; phylum Chordata; class Lepidosauria; order Squamata; family Elapidae; genus Notechis; species Notechis scutatus. Next base: position 5,286,506 of record NC_142016.1, read on the forward strand.
AATGAATACTTCAGCTTCAACCATAACAACACAAGAGCACACAATAGATACAAACTCAAGGTTAATCGCACCAAACTTGATTGCAGGAAATACGACTTCAGCAACAGAGTGGTCAATGTCTGGAATACTCTACCTGACTCTGTGGTTTCTTCCCCAAACCCCAAAAACTTTAACCTTAGACTGTCTACTATTGACCTCACCCCTTTCCTAAGAGGTCTGTAGGGGGCGTGCATAAGCACACCAACGTGCCTACCGTCCCTGTCCTATTGTTTATTTTTTAAAATTTTCTTATATGTATCCATGTATTCATAACTATGTTTTTACTTATACCTAATATCTTGTAAGCAATTGACAAAAATAAATAAATAAATAAATAGTCTTCAATGTATGAGCACAGCTGAAACCAGAATTTAACCAATGCAGGGGTTAAGTGAGTCATGCCTAATTTTATGACTTTTTTGCCTTGGTTGGTAAGTGAATCACCTGGTTGTTAAGCAAATCTGGCTTCCCCCAGGGACTTCGCTTCTCGGAAGCTGGCTGGGAAAGTTGCAAATGGGGGGCCACGTGACCAGGAGCGGGATTCAAAATTTTTAACAACTGGTTCTGTGAGCGTGGCTAGGTGGGCATGGCTAGGTGGATGTGGCCATATGACTGGGTGGGCGTGGCTTCTTTTTTTTTTTTGAAGCACCCCTCCCCCCATTTTTTGCCTCCCGGGCCTCAGGGAAGCCTCCTGGGCAAAGAAATAAGACAGTGACGAGGATCCTGGCACAGCTGATCGTCGGAACAGCTGATTGTCAGGAGAGGGGAAAAAAAGAAATACCTTAAGGAGCGACTGGGCGGAGGATAATGCAGTCAGCAATGTCAGGCATGCATGCGACGTGCGTGCGCGATAAGGACTGACTGGGTAGGGAGGGGAGGGGCGGGTGGAGAGGGGCGGGGCCAGCCAGGGGCATGATTTGCCACTTCTCTGAACTGCATAGAATCATAACAACCGAGAACCTGTCTGAACCAGTAGAATCCCACCCCTGCACGTGACCATGGGATACAGTGGTGGGATTCAAATTTTTTTTACTACCGGTTCTGGGGACATGGCTTGGTGGGCTTTGCTTGGTGTGTGTGGCAGGGGAAGGATACTGTCAAATCTCCATTCCCACACCACTCCTGGGGGAAGGTTGCTGCAAAATCCCATTCCCTCCCCACCCCACTAACCTGCTTTCCAGCTCCATTCTCCTGTGTAGGGCAACCAAAGAAGACCCAGCTGATCAGCTGGGACTCGGGAGGCAGAGAAGAGATGGGGGCGGGGCCAGACAGAGGTGGCATTTGCCAGTTCTCTGAACGACTCCAAATTTCCGCTACCAGTTCTCCAGAACTGGTCAGAACCTGCTGAATACCCACCTCTGCCTGGGATGCTGCCAACTGCCAAGTGCTCAAATCGCAATCAAGTGAGTGTAGCAATGCTACAGCGGCTGTGAGTAAAAGTTCCTTTTTTCAGTGGTTTTGAATGGTTGCTAAATGAATGAACATAAAATCAAGGACTACACGTAATCCATAGTTAATGATAGTATATGTAAAGCCAGTCATTTTGGGCGCCTGAATACTAGCAATATTTTGCAGTGAACTTCCTGTATCCTCCACCCAGGGCAAAATCACATATCCAGAGGAATCGGGATGTAAAGCAATTAGTGATCCTAATTGCCTCTGGATTGTGGAGGGAGGTGTCGCCTTGAGCTATTTCTTTTTAATGCTTTCCTATGATCCTAATTATAAGAGTGTTTCCTGGCAGAGCTTTTGTTGCGTTGCTTCATTCAAAACATTTTAGAGGGGAAACTCAGATACTGTATTCCTCTCTTCATAGTCTACTGAATTTTCCCACACTTCTGGCACCCCCCTTTCCACACACACGTACACTAATATAAATGCTCCATTAAGCAGAAGAAGCTGAAAGAACCCTGTAATACCTGCCAGTATAGAAACACCTTTTAACATCTAAGCCATTAAACAGCAGCAATCAACTAAGGCTGGAGAGGACATTCTACAAATATTCTTTTTTCTGTTCCAGTTCTTATGAATGCGAAGGACACCTTGCCTCCAAACTTTCTTGAGAGGAGGGTGAGGTTTTCTTTGAGTGCGTTGCAAATTTTTTCTTGTGCATATTTAGTGACCAAAGTGGCCAAAAAGGTTATGAAAACCTTGTTTTTCATTGAAGAATTTGTTTTCCTGTGGTCTTCAGCCTCCTTGGATGCCCACAGTCCAAGTGAAGCTCAAAAGACTGGAGATCTTTTTTTCTTTTGGAAAAAAAAATTATTCCCAGAAATTTGAGAGAAGATTTTGAAATGCTTTAACTGGATCAGAATAACAGAATAACCGAGTTGGAAGAGACCTTCTAATCCTGTGACGGCGAACCTATAGCCCTCTCTGCAGGCATGTGAGCTGTGCGCACCTCCTACTGGCCGGCTGGTCTTCAGGTCTCTGCCGTGCATGTAGGTGGTAGTGGTGGGGAGCATGTGTGGTGGCGGGGAGCATGCACGGAGGGTGTGCGTGCATTGCACTTTGGGGTTTTGTGCACACACACACACACACTTTGGGCACTCAGTGCCGAAAAGGTTAGCCATCACTGTTCTAATCCAACCCTCTGTTCAAGCAAGAGACCCTCTACAATTCCAGACAAGTGGCTGTCCAGTCTCCTTTTAAAAACCTCCAGTGATGGAGCACCACAACCTCTGAAGGCAAGCAGTTCCACTGTTTAATTGTCCTCATTGTTAGGAAATTTCTCCTTAGTTCTAAGTTGCTTCTCTCTTTGATTAGTTTTCATCCATTACTTCTTATTCTGCCTTATTCTGGTCCTTTGGAGAATAGGTTGATCCCACTTGACTTTGTGGCAGCCCTTCAAATATTGGAACACTGCGATCATGACACCCCTGGTCCTTCTTTTCACTAGAAAATACCCAACTGCATGCCCAATTCCTGCAATTGTTGTTCATCTCTAGGCCCATAATCATCTTTGTTGCTCGTCACAACCCAGTGCACTTTGGTATTAAAATGAGGACCAAAATCTATGCCATTGAAAGGTACTCTGCAACAGAAAAATTAAGAGCCCCAGTTTCGCCATGTGCAGGGCCTGTCAGAAGAATTTAATTATATCTTTCAGGGTTTCCACCTAGCCAAGCCATGGAGAATAAGAGAAATTATATCCTGGCAAATGTCCAGGAACTGCAGCTTCTGCAGAATGTGGATTGGGTAGCTGGAACTTAATTTGGAAGCGGTATTTTCTGTAAAAATGTATTAAAAGAAAATGTTCCCTATCGCTTTGAAGAAGTACGCTTAGTGCACTGTGCTAAGCCATGTATTGGTTTCTCTGATATTGGGTTAGCATGATATGTGACGCTACAGATATATCCTGAAACTTGATTGATTATATGACTGCTCTACTTTTCTTGACTAATAAAGTCACTGCTTCGGTTCATACAATTCCTAAGCTGCACTGTGGCTGGTTACATTGTGCTCTCCTGTGTGTTGTATGAATCCAGGCAATTAGGATAAGTCAAACTAGGTGTAAGCATGCTGCGTGAACCAATTTATGTCTCTCTCTCACACACAAACACACACACACCTTTCTATTGTTTGTAATACACAGCATCTCCTCTAGGGTTTTGCACCAATCTTTTTAGAGGTCTCCCAAAGGAAATATTAAATTCTCGTTGGTGAAGTTGCATTGTCCTAATGAAACTTGAGGATGTTTCTTTTTTGAAGATCAGCCAATGCTTTAGAAGTAAGCATCAAAGAACAAAAATACTGATTGCAAATCTCTTGCAGGACTTAATCTGGGTTTCTGGTAGGTAGGTCCTCAGTTAGATAGCTGAATAAATGGATGTAGGGCTTCTGCAGACCGGTGCATTTCCGATGTGATGGATACCAGCTGTATTGATCATATTAGGTAGGGATTGTAGAAACTGAATTGCGGCATGCCTGAAGAACCCCAGGAAAGGGGAATTGATGTAGAAGAGAAGAATTGTTTCTTGATTTCCCCACTCTCTCTTAATACTAGAATTCTGAAATCGATGGGGAGGAGATTCTAAATGAAAGGTCACACTTTTAACAAAGTTCACTTTTAACAAAGATGCACAACCTGCATGTCACATCTACCTGATCCACTAAAGCGGGAAGGCAACGAATGTTGCCTCCCATCATGGAATGTTGCTTCCCATCTCCTAAGGAGATACACCTGGTGGGATCCAGAAGAAGGGCCTTCTCTGTGGTGGCTCCCTCACTCTGGAATATAATTTCTCCAGAAATTAGACTGGCTCCACTCTACTCTTTCGGAAGGCCCTGAAGACATGGTTCTGCCAGCAGGCCTGGGGAACCCAGAGTGGGATGGAGCCCATCAAATGGCTGGTATGAATGTGTATTGTCGCCTGGGTGTGGGGGGGTTATTTTATTTTTATTTTTTAGTATTTTTATTTCTCTTATATTGTGCTTATGTGTCCTTGTAAGCTGTCTTGAATCTCCACGTGCAGCAATATACATTTTCTAAATAAATAATAAATATATAAATTGTAAAGCTGTAACTGTTGGGTTTACACAAAATGTCATGTCCTAACAAATGAAGCCATAATGCAATTTAACCTCATGGCAAAGTTTACCTAATATAGTTGGATACTGGCTCGATTTCCATTATATGCTAAACTACAAATAATGCTAACTCATTTTAGTTTTGTCTTGTTTGTTGGGCAAATCTTGCCAATGGAGACCTACTAATTTTGTCAAGGTCAAAGGCAAAATTGATGGTCCAGTGTGGTGACCAGATCCTGGGAATGAAACTTTCAGGAGGGTACTATCAGGCAGGAAAGATCAGATTCAGATGTGAAGGTTCAGTTAAACTGATTTATTGCTAATCATGCCTATGCAAAGAAATCTTCTCAACTAATGGTTAGCACCTGTTTGGGGACAGATAAGTTAGATCAATGGCATTCAAGGGAGGTTGAACTTAGTTCACTTGTGGCCATGTAGGGATTCTAGGCGTATCCCTCTTTTAATTCCGCTCCCACTTTTGTCACTCCTTCTCCTACAGGTACTGGAAATACAGTATAAGGTTCCTTGCCTAAAGAAGCTACGGGCATATTCTGGGGTGTCCCATCACTTCTGAAATCTGAGAGCCACAGAGCAGTGCTTCTCAACCTTGACAACTTTAAGATGTGTGGGCTTCAGTTCTCAGGAATTCTGGGAGCTAGAGGCCACACATATTGAAGTTGGTTGAGAAATGCTGCCCTAGACATATGTTTGCATAGTATGCTAACCTATAAAGGGGTTTGCATGTTTGTGCCTAAATGTGTCATGTGAACTCTCCGACAGTGGTTTATTCAGCCAATCTTGATTAAGAAAAGATATATGATGAAAACAGTTTGGGTTGAATTAGGAATTCTTGGAGTTGTTCCCAACATCCCTGACAGATTCTGTTTAGGCGAAAATTGTTCATTCATGAATGAATCTCATCTTCCGCTATGTAGGGAGAGTGACAGCTTGGGTGAGTTCGGTGCCAAATAGAAAGTCAAATGTGACCATTTAGATGCATTCAAGGATGTGCACATAAGTGGACAACCAAGGAAATCCAAGTACGCTTTTTTTGTGATAAGCCGATGGAACAGGATACAAACATCATGTCCTCCAAGCACAATTATGGTATTGATGGGCCTCATTTTCTGTGTCCCTCTCTTCCTTTTCCTCCCCCTGAAAATAAAGTCCCCAGATATTCTATAGAGCTGAACCGACTGCAATGTGGAATAAAGTCAATAAAGGAACTTATTCTTGGCAATGCATTTTAATATTTTTTTTTCTGTAATGAACTAAGTTAATTAAAAAATCACAGCTGTAATTGCACAGATTTGAAGGTCTTTTGGGCTTTCAACCTGGAAAGTTAGGTCAGTAGAGATGGATGAATGTTTCATTGGCCACTGGCACATTTCCACTATACAGCATTTCTGTATGAAATGACCAGGCTGACCCTGAGGGAGGGAGGGTCAGTGACAATTCACCATGGCCGACTCACCAAGGCCAATTTGCCACAGGACAACTCACTGCAGTACAGGAGTTACATTAATATAAAAAAAAATAGTGGAATATTAAAGAATCATTAAAGAAAGAATATTAAAGGATGCAAAAGGAGGGACAGAATGAAATGTGAATTGCAAAACTTAAAATATTTTTTATTTATTTTAAATAATTAAATAGAATTGTGAAATTGTCCCACAGCGAGTTGTCCCATGACGAGTTGGCTGTGGCGATTTGGCCATGGTGAGTTGGCTGTGGCAAGTTGTCCCTTTCCACCTGGGGGAGGGGTCAAATGTGTCATCAGTCATGAGTCCCTTTACGCCCACAAGTGATCTAAGTCCAGCCTACCTTGAATTCCTTCTACCTTTATCTACCACTATCTACCACTATTTATCTACCACTATTTACCAACAGTGGTATTATCTATTTACCAATTACATTTGGCTATTAGTAGTTCAAATTTTGATACAGAGCTTAAGCTTGCAATAAATCTTTAAACCCATTTGATTGCCTGGATCTCCTGATTTCCCTATTGCTTGACAACTTCTTTTAATATTGCCTGGAGTCGACTTAGAAGCAATAGTACTTAGACTTATATATGGATTCACAGTGTTTTACATCCCTCTCTGAGTAGTTTACATAGTCAGAATGTTGCTCCTAACAATCTGGGTCTTCATTTTACTGACTTCAGAAGGATGGAAGGCTGAGTCAACCTTAAGCCAGTCAAGATGGAATTCTTGCCAGTGGGCAGAGTCAGCTGAAATACCGCATTCTAACTACTGTGCCACCAAAACTCTTAGCTCTAAGCCAGAGGTCTCCAAACTTGGCAACTTTAAGACTTGTTGACTTCAACTCCCAGAATTCTCCAGCTAGCTATGAAGTCCACAAGTCTTAAATTTGCCAAGTTTGAGGATCTCTGCTCTAAGCAATCCCCTAATGCCAGTTAACATCTGGAGATGTTTCTTTCTGCCAGATGTCTTGAGCTAAAACTTTCATCACTTTACCTAAGCTGATAAAGTTAGGTAGCAACAGTTTGGAAAAGCCTGGCTGGGGAATTCTGGGAGTTGAAGTCCAAACATCTTCATGTTACCAAAGTTGAGAGACAACGATCTCATCTGTTATCATCCTCTTATTTCCTTCAATCTTTCCAAAATAATTATCTTTATACTGCATGTCTTCTATCTATACAACTCAGAGTGTTCAGGGAATGATTGGCCTTTATTTCATCTACCATTGATTGATTGATTTTTTTCTTGCAGCCCATAATACTCTTAGTAAATGTTGTCTAATTCATAATTCAAAGGCATCTAATTTATTGTTCTTTCTCAAAGTCCAATGTTCACAGCCCTGGCTTTATTGCTACAAGCTTAACCCTCATCAGCCTACTGATTTTGTCTCCCCCTCATCCATTTTATTTTCTCCAGAACATTGGCCATCTTATTCTTGAGCTAAAGAGAAAAAAATTAAATTTCACTTTTTCTGGATAGAAAAAGAGAGAGGGAAAGGTGAGGTGGCTAGGAGGACACTGCCTTGTCTGTTTTGAGCTTCTAACATATGAACGGATAAAAGATGCCTCAGATCAAATTTGATTCTGGGAGACATCACTCATATAATTTTCTAGACTGTTATAAAATTGGCTTGTCACTGTCGTTTGAGGAGATGTTTTTTAAAGTCAACTTCTTAAGAGTTTCTATATGATCCAAGATCTAACAAGAACCAACTCTCTCAATCTTCCAAGGGAACCAAATTCATCTCAGCGATGTCATATCCGGAAGCTATAAATAGATCCATAAATGTAAAAACCTGGAGTTTTCCACCACCTCTTTACACCTTGTAAAAAATTTTCCCTTTGAGACAGTAGAGAACATCAGATGGTTTGATGATCTAACATGGTCAGATCAACATGACCACACACAAAGGCAATGTAAAGATAATTCAGTTATCTGGAAGTTCCCACCTCTTGGTTTAATTCAGGGGTCTCCAACCTTGGCAACTTTAAGCTTGGAGGACTTCAACTCCTAGCATTCCCCAGCCAGCAAAGCTTCTGGGAGTTAAAGTCCTCCAGGCTTAAAGTTGCCAAGGTTGGAGACCCCTGGTTTCATTGGTCAAGCTGCACTTTGCACTGGATTCCTGATAGACCCTTCCAATTCCAGTAATAAAACCAGCCAATTCGATGAATTTGTGCTCAAAGGGAGACAACTTCTTGGATCAACCTTCTCCTCTATTGGTCTTTAGCCATCTGATTCATGAAGTGCAGGTGCAGGATTGTGGCCAAGCCCCGTAGCATGTTTCCAGTGTAGCTGAATGCCATTTGAGCACTAGAGCCAGCGGGTGATACTACCTCCCTTCCGCTTTTCTATGCCCCAAATATTATTGCAACAGTATGAAATGCAGCCTCATCTGAAAGTGCCATCATCTGAATTAGGGGAGGAATCAGCTGATGTACAGGTGATACTCAAGCAAGTCGCTGGCTGCCTGTTCCTCCCGCCTTCTTTCCCCTCCCACGGCCTTCAAATTTGGGGGCATGCCTCCCCTGCTTTCAAAACCTCTCTCATTTGCGTGCTTCGCTGTGATTGGGCATCCGGTGCTGCAGAGTTCGAGTGGATGGCAGTTCAGTGAGAGCTGGTCAATTGCAGTGTCTATTCTGGTTCCCTTGTCCAAATTTTCCCATCTTCTTTCATGTATCTCTTTGACCATGTGCACTCCGCAGACATTGCTCCTGGCTGCTGTTTCTGTTGTTAATTGGATTAGGAAAGTTAATCAGCCATATCATAGAAGTCTCAGCCTTTTCTGCTCCTGGGATTAAGGAAACTACTGGCAGAGATGTTCGTAGCTGCTGAAATACAGTATATTCTTCCTTTACCTTTCTCTTCCTTTCTCTTTCTCTTTTTTTACTTTCATTTCTGGCTTCCTTCTGGTGGGAACAATTTCATTTCTGGAGGAAGAGAAAGAGCCATGGAAGCAATTATATCGTTGATAAAGTGTGCTGCCTTGGTGGCAAGCGTGGGCATGGGTGGGTGGGTGGGTGAGACCTTTCCTTCACAAGAAGAAGATGTGACAATTTCATAAACACGTTGCACAACTTGTGTAGATGCCAATTGCAACATAACCCTTTCGAACACAGGGTAGCTCACAGTTACTTTAGGAATATACAGTATTTGCCCCAAGGATGGGAAACCATATTCAAGCAAGTAGTTCCAGTGTGGAAATTAATATTTGAATGTTGAGCTAAATGAGATTTCTAAGCAGTCTTCAAGGGTGGACCTAAGCATATAACGCATTGCAGGAATCTGACTTTTCAAGTTTCCACAGCACAGTCAGAGTTGCTGTGTTATAGAGGGACATTTTCCATAATCTTTGTTTGCAATAGATCTTATTATCTTTTTTTCTGAGAATACTGAGAATATCAAAAACCACAGAAAAACAATCTATCTGAGCTTAACCCCATGCTGTTACTGGCCCTGAATAATACAAGTCTACAAAAAATGAGAGAAAAGACAGTTAATGGCACCCATCTCATCCATGTTTTTCTTCATGTGATGTTGTTGCTATGAAGGGGAGCTGCTAAGCTGAAAAGCCCCCATTCCTCTATTTTGTTAAAAAGATGCCATGCAACAAGATCTGCGTGGTGGGATAAGGAAAAATTGTTGCAAATGATAAGAAGACCATTCACAAACTCTGCAGAACTGTAGCAAGCACAGAAAAATAAGACCTTTGCTGACAGTCGAGATGCATTACTTCTAACCCAGTAATCAACTCCTGAACACAGTCAGTATTGCAAGATCAGACAGATCTAGAGCTGATTATAAGTTTGTTATTTATATACAAATGTACACCAGCCAGGTTCCAAGATTTCAGCCTGTCAAATGTTAAATACCAGTGATTTTCATCAATCCAATTGAAAATGACAGCCCAATACAATGCACTCAAACAAGAATACTAATCAGTCACTGAATACCCCTGAAACTGATCCATTTTAAGGCTCTGCAGAAAGCAGATAAGGAATAGAGGCAATGTAAAAGTGTCCTTCATCTTGGTGGGCCTACAGATAGCAGAGATGTCTTTGCCAGTTACATGTACTTCAAACCAATAAACCTACAGCTTGATAAAGCCATCTTCCCCCTGCCTCTATTTTAAACCCAAAACTGGTAGTTAGTGCTGGAGTAGAAATCTGCAACCCTTAGCAGCTTAGCCAAATGTCATACAGTGCTCAATTTAATTTGACAAGTCCTCTGCAGGAAACGATGGAGATCTATATTAAGCCTAGTAGAACTTGATTTGCATGAGTCTCGTCAATCATTTTTTCTGCTATGCTTGTGGGTATCTATATGTCTTTAGGCTAGAGCAGTGTTTTTCAACCTTGGAGAGTTTAAGATGTGTGGAGTTCAACCTCTAGGATTCGTGGCTGAGAAATTCTAGAAATTGAAGTCCACATATCCTAAAGTTGCCAAGGTTGAGAAACACTGGTGAAAGGAATATTCTGGATGACAGTCTCTCCAGTTAGTCTGGATGGAACTTCAGGAACTGGATCTTCATCTAGTCTAGTTTGTCACAGTCTATAACCAAATAATGAAGTTGTACATTCACAGCTAGTTCCCAGGAACCCATGGAGAATAATTGTGAGAAAATCATAGAACAATGACAATATCTGTGAGAGCCAATCCAACAATGTAAAGAGACTGCTGTCTTGAAGGGTCCTTGGTGCTCTCTAGAGCTTGGTTGTTTTCTTGGCAGACATTACATTACCCAAACTAAGTAACATCATCAGTGCTAATTTCTTTGGTCCAGTGGAACTGGTTGGTCCTTCATAGTTTTAAATTGGCTAGTGGAGGATTTGAATCTGCTATCAAGAGATGGAGGACAGAGTTTTCAAAAGGGATCAATAAAAAGTCTTGCCTCCAAACATAATCCAGAGCCTGGAGTGTTTAATTACCAGGTCTTGTTTGTCCAACGAAGTTCACATCTAGTTGTCTCGCCGATTTTTGATTCGGGGGGCTTTTTAGGTTGTTTTCAGGCAGCTGGCTGGCTCTGTTTGCCAAACCGGTTACAAATTAAATGGCTGCATTTACACAACAGAACTACACACAGAAAGTTTCCTCGTGGCTTAATATGTTGCCTGGAACCAACCTGTTTGGTTAGTTTATTATGCAAACTGAGAAAAATGGGTCAGTTCAGGACATAGTAGGAATGAAGGCAACATCTTTCCAGTTTACTGAATAAGCTCAAAAGATTCCAATGTTTTGCTAATCTCTTTTTTTCCTTTTTAGTGCTTTGTATGAACTCAGCTTTGTAAACTACAGTTTAGATCTTAATGCTTTATGTAAGCCAAGAAACTTTAGTGGGTTCAGTAAATCATTGCTAAAAGAACCAAAAGTCTTAGCAATGTGGGAAATCAGCCATTTTGTGCATTGATTAAAACATTGTACTCTGAGTGCAGATACAGTGGAAGATCACTGGTATTTTGTTTCAGGTTGCTGATTTCGTTAACACAGAGAAATAATGCAGAATCTCATGCACCCAATGTCTCAGAAAACTTCCCTTTGAAGGCTTTAAGCTTAAATTTAAGGAAAGACAAAATGTGTGATCAAAACTGGCAGCAAATGGTGCATTCAAAATGGACAAGGCACAGAAGAAGGGTGAGATGGCCCTGGTTTTTCATCTCCAAGGAACAAAGTGTGCTTGAGCTACTGAGGGATTATGTCAGCCCAAAAACTCTGTCTCTGGCATTGGACCTGTCATTCTTGGGTCATACCCAAGAAATCTGCTTAGTGTGGTCATGGTGAAAAGATGCACATTTATGAATCAAAGCAATTTGGCCCAGCCGTGGCTGACATGGTGACATCTCTCCAGAGATTCAGGAGCCAAGATTTCCCTTCCTTCTAGAAGAGAACAGACTTTCCACAGGCATTTTCTTTATCCCAAATTCTAGATACAACCAATAGTATTCTAGATTCCTTGGTGCTCTCTTGGTTGTTTCCTTGCTAAGGCTTTATTACCCAACTAGATAACATCATCATTTACCTTGATAACTAGAGCACTGATGATATTACCTAGTTGGGTAATGAAATATCCACAAGAAAACAACCAAGATTAGGGAGCACCAAGGACTCCACAGTTCAAGCTACAAATATTCTCTTCTATTGGTACTTAATGCTCTATTTGGAAGCTGGCTTGAAATATGCCCCTTCATGTTTGAAACATCTGGCCTGATGTGTGGGCTTCTTGATTCTTCCCCACCTCTGGCTTTTGGTTATCATCTTGCAGGGTCAAGAATTCTGGAGGCTCTTTTATTCTTCTTTCATTCGTCCTAATCAAAATCTCCCCTGATTGTGGATTTGGGGGTGTGTGGAGTGTGGAGGCTTCCCCTCTTGAGGCCCAAACTTCCATGATTACATTATTATTGCTGTAATTTAATCAAGAAATTGTTTCTAGTACTGGAAGCCAGACTAAGCTGATCTTTCAGATAAGGTCCTACTTGTGCCAATTTCCTGGAATTGCCCTCCAAATTAGTTGACCGGACCGGACCTCTTGTTATTCCCTCCAGTGGTGCACTAAAGACATTTGGAGGATACTAGGCTGTGCAAGGTGGCTGTATATTCCTTCCCCCTCAATGTAGAAGGACCACTAGACACGATGGGAAGAAGGCTTTGTTTGCTTGCTCCTGGATGCTGCTTCTCCTGTGCCCATTATATTCTCCCTGTCTTATCTTATTTCCCCCCAGTTCTGTGCCCCCTCTCCATCTCTCTGCTTTTGGGTGTGAGAAGAACTGGGTCAGGGAAGTAACCATGACAATGCTTAAGCAAAGACCGTCTCCCATGTCATCCACTTCCCCCACCCTCGCTGCCTGCTTTCTCTCCCTGTTCTCCCCCTGCTCTCTCCATCCAGAAGAAAGCTTGGTTGTTACAGATGGACTAGATTCATCAGGGTTGAAGACCTGAGTCCCAGTCCTGGGCGTGGGGCAAAGCGCTGCCTGCCTGCTTCAGCAGGGGAGGTGTGTTGGTGGCGGAGGGCTAGTGGGTGAGCCGATTCCATGCCTCCTCAGCTGCGTGACTCTTGGTAAGGAGAATCTTTCTTCTCTCATAGCAGGGGTTGATCTTCTCCAGGGTTGGGTGAATGAGGGAGGGGAGGGAGAGGCAAAGGACCCAGGCCCTGGGTTGTAATCTTTGCCAGGAACCTTCCTGGACTGACAGGAATAGGGAAACGTAACAGGTTTATCACACAAGGATCAATAAAGTTGTTTCTTGTTGCTAAAGCCTTGCATTTCCTGCCAGAGCATTGCATTCCAGTTGCTAGAGCATTGTTGTTTGTGTGCTGCATGTTGCTATCACAAGGAGAAGGGAGGGAAATTTCTCTGCACCCCACTTTTCTCTCTCTCTTTTTTAGAAGAATATACAAGTGACTCCCACCAACGTAAAGGCAGGATTAATATCCTCATCGTCCACTTTTTCTTCATCATTGCAAAGGATGTAATACTAATAATATACTGCTGTTCTTTCCAGAGGAAGGTCTAAATATCATTCACTTGTTTTCTGAATGGTGGTTTAAAAAGGGTTTCAGAAACAATATCTGGCATTTTGATCCTCAATCTTTCTAGGAGCCCATAGGGGAGGTTAATCAATGGGGGATAATCTCAACTCTGTTATTCTGTAGATAGGATGAAATTAGTTGGTTAGCCATTTGTGAACCCAGTTGTGAGTCCATCACCTCTTCCATTCCTAAAATAAACTCTTAGCTGCTAGCAAGATGATGCACCCCAGAGGTGTAGTGTTGCTCCCCTCCCATCACATTCCAGCTTCAGCCATCCTGCCCAGGGCTGATGGGGATTGTCATCAAACAGATCTAGTGAGGAACAAATAGGAAAAGGCTTAGTGTTGCACCATAGAAATGGACAGACAATACTACTTGGAGAAAGAAACAGACGAAGAACTGAGACCATGCTGAATTTCCCAACTCTTGCCTTCTACCTGGAGCAATGTTTCTCAATCATGTGAACATGTGTGGACTTCAGCTCCCAGATCACAAAATACTGGGAATTGACAATCATACATCTTCAAGTGGCCAAGGTTGAGAAACACAGCACGGATCTTTCACCAATGGATGGATTCTTTCTTTGATAAACACCCACTGCAACCTAGTTGATGCATATTCCCAATTTCTGACCTATATTTTGACTGCATTCATGATTTAATATTATTAATAATTTAGCTCATAATTAAATTTAATTCACAATTAAATAATAATTTTATTCATAATTAAGCAGGCAGGTAAGTCTGGGAGTTGAAGTTCATATAGCTTCAACTGGCCAAGGTTGAGAAACACTGCTCTAAAAACATTGTTCTAACGTTATTTTGTTGAATACTGCTGCACAGTACAAAAATTCTTGCACCTTGGTGTGAGCAATATCTTTAAGCATTTGAAACTGAAGTTCACATCTAAAGTTGTATGATATGTCAAGCCCATTTCCCTTTAAAAACATGGGGTGTGGAATCTACTTTTCTCCTGGATTATTGCTCACACATCCCTGTGGTTCTCTTGAAAACAGTGTGGAGCAGAGGTGTCCAACCATGAAAACTTTTAAGATTTGTGGACTTCGATTTCCAGAATTCCCCAGCCACCTTGGGGAATGCTTGGCCGGCTGGGCAATTCTGGGAGTTGAAATCCACAAGTCTTAAAGTTGCCAACTTTAGATGCTCCTGATATAGAAGGAAAATATCTCTATTGCTGCTTTCTGGATATATTCTTTAACTTTCCAGGATTGCCTACAACCCAGGGATTTTCTGATAGTCCCCTGTTCAAATGCTAACTAGATCTGACCGTACTTATGTTTTCAAGATTGGTGCTAACTCCTTGAAATGATTCATAGCTTAAATCCCCTTTGTGTATAAAAGCTGCTACAAGGTTTGGGCTTTTCAAATCCACCCAAGAGCTTTTTTTCCTCCTAAGGAACTTCAGACACTATCCCTCTGAGATGGGATAAAGGGCTTGCTAACAGAGAATTCTCAGTGCTTTTTTCTAAACTAAAATATCTACCTCTGTCTCTGCAGCTACCGCAGGGGCAAGCGCTGCAAAATCAGTTGATGCTTATGTACGGAACGCTGTATAAGGCAGTACTGGCTGGGGAATTCTGGGAGTTGAAGTCCAGACAGTCTCCAAGGTTGAGCAACACTGATATAAGGGGTGACTATAGGTAGAGGGTGCATGTCATGTTAAGTTGTTGAGCTTGGATATAGGAAATTTAGGTTCAAATTCTCACTTGACCACAGAGTTCCATGGGTGATCTTGAGCCAGTAATTCATTCACTCTGTCCCACTTACATTATAGGCTTCTGCTGTAGGGAAAGCTGATTATGAATGGAGGAAGTCATCCATGGATTGCTGCCACATCATGAAAATATATTTGGACTTTGTTGTTCCATCACTAAGTCGTGTCTGAATCTTCACAACCCGATAGATATAGCACGCCAGGCCCCCTTGTTCTGCACTGTCTCCTGGAGTCTGCCCAAATTCATGTTCATTGCTTCAGTGACACTATCTAACCATCTCATCCCCTCCCTTCTCCTTTTGTCTTCGGTATGCGTGGAATTAATTTCTTCCATTTGTTTCTTTATTTTCTTATAGAAAATTGATATTGCCTCCTACTTGCACATGGTGACTCAAGGCGGCTTACAAAGATATGAAAACACCATATAAAAGAAATAAATAATAATAACAAGAAAAATAATAAAATGATAACCTTCCACCCCTCACCCTGGCGACAACACACATTCGTACTAACCATTTAATGGGCTCCATCCCACTCTGGATTCTCCAGGCCCACTGACAGAGCCACGTCTTCAGGGTCTTCCAAAAGAGTGTTAGAGTGGGGGCCAGTCTAATCTCTGGGGGGATGATGTTCCAGAGATAGGGAGCCACCACGGAGAAGGCCCTTCTTCTGGGTCCCATCAGGTGTATCTCCTTAGGGCACGGGACCCACAACATTCCTTGGCTCCCTGCTCTAGGGGGTTGCTGTTTTGGTTTAACATGTTACCTGTACTCAGTCCTTCTCCATTGTTGATATTTTAGCATGGGAGGCTAATCCAGACCAAGGGTGTCAAACTCCGTTTCATTGAGGGCTGCATCAGGGTTGTGTTTGACCTCAGGAGGGCATGGCCAGGTGGGTGTGGCCAGCTCGATATCACTCATGTTGGGGGCACCTGTGGTGGCCTGGGTGGGGCAGTGCATGGCCCTCCCAAGCTCCGTTTTCATTGGCAAAGGGCTGCAGGAGGCCATCAGGGTCAAAATATGGTGTGGTGGAAGGGGGGCATGCATGGCCCTTCCGAGCTCCATTTTCACTGGCAGAGGCACCGCAGGCCAATTCTTCGCTGTTTCCAGGGTGATCTAAGCACCCTGCAGGCCAAATCTGGCCCACAGCAGAGATGGTATTCGGCAGGTTCTGACCAGTTCTGGAGAACCGGTAGTGCAAATTTTGAGTAGTTCGGAGAACTGGCAAATACCACCTCTGACTGGAGATTTTACAGTATCCTTCCCCTGCCACGCCCATCAAGCCACACCCACAGAACTGGTAGTAAAAAACATTGAACCCCACCACTGGCCCACAGGCCTTGAGTTTGACACCCCTGATCTTCTAGACCAGGGGTGTCCAACCTTGGCAACTTTAAGACTTGTGGACTTCAACTCCCAGAATTCCTCAGCCAGCAAAGCTTCACGATTTAACAACAGCCTTGTTGAGTTTGACTGCTGACAAATGTGTGGACTACAGCTCCCATCATGCCATGCTAGTTGTAGTAGCTGAGAACTGAAATTTACTAATTGGGTAGTTCAGGCTGAGGAAGCCTCTTTCACACCTTCCTATTTGTCTGTGCCTTTAAACCAGCTTTGCTAAATGGCAAAACGGCCCAGAGGATGAGATGGATGCCAAAAATCTGCCATTTACGTTTAAATGAAAACCAACATACTTCTTTCAACAGAGAGCCAGCTGAAAAGTGAAGGGCCTTATTATCTGTGTTACTGTTTAATTTGTACCACTGTGCTAAGTATTGCTTTGACATTTGCCATTGGTGTGGGGAAAGAAACCCCTGCCTTGTGGTTTTTCAGAGAAAAGAAACAGTGCCCACTAATCTATTTTGCTGCTGGAAATGCAATGAAGTCTTTTGTTTAAAAGGCTGGCAGGAGAGGCCTGTTGGTCCAGATTTCCTGGAGAATGGCTGATTTGCCAGCTTAATTGAGGCTGGGGTGGCATTGGTGATGATGGCATTTCCACATAGGTTTTCCTAACTCTTTTAGGAAAAAGAAAAAAAAAAAAGATTGTTAGCCCAGAACGTGGAGCCAATGCAGACAAGTGACAAAGAACATTCTAACTTTATGTCCCAATTGAAGAAAATATTAATTCTGTATCTCAGATAAGGGATGCCAATCAGATAAAATGGATTTGCCTCAAATAGTGGGGGAGGGGAAAGATCCTGTGGCCCCAATGCTGGGGGCAGCCTTGGTCAACTTTCAAAAAACATTTTTGCAAAGCATAATTTGAACTGCTGCTTAAAGTGACCTGATGCAGAATTTATTTCTAACTGGAAATCATTTCTGGCTTTTTAAAAAAAGATCTTATTAAAATTTATAATAGGATAAAATACAAATACAGGTAGTCCTTGACTTACAACCATTTGTTTAGTGATTGTTCAAAGTTAGAATGGCACTAAAAAAAAGTGACTTACAACCGGTTTACACATTTAATGACTTTTGCAGCATTCCCATGGTCACATGACCAACATTCAGGGATTTGTAAGTGTTCCATCACTGGACGTTTTCAAGAAGAGATTGGATAGCCATTTGTCTGGAATGGTATAAGATCTCCTATTTGACCAGGGGGTTGGACTAGAAGACCTCCAGGGTCCCTTCCAGCTCTGTTATTCTGTTATTCAGCCTTGGCAACTTGAAGATGCATGGCCTTCAACTCCCAGCAAGCTGGCTGGAGAATTCTCGGCGTTGAAATCTACATGTCTTCAAGTTGCCAAGGTTGAGAAACACACATCTACTGGAAAGATTCATGTAAGTTCATGTAAAATAGATGGGAACAATTCATGCCCTCAACTGAACTGCTGCTGCTACATTCAGCAGCTCATGAGGAGGATATTTACCCCTTCATTCACAGTTTAGAACCAGAACTTTTTCAATTGTAGGATGTATAGACAGAAAAGAAAAGAAAGAAAAGAAAAAGGTAAAGTTTATTTCAATATAGGATTATTGGGAAGAGATTCCAGAGATGGAAAGATTTGACACTACCCATTATGGAGGAATGGTCAGTGAAACTGACTAATTTTGCTGCAGTTGATTGGATAGGATAGATTAGAGAAAGAATAATTATAGAAACAAGATTAATATAAATTTAGAGAGGTTAAATATGTGTACTTATAATTGCTATGAAAAATATAAGAAACCACTTTTTTATATCTTCTTTTTCTTTTGCACTCTGCTTTTCTTTGCTCTTTTTCTTCTTTCCTTACTTTATATTAGTTTGTATATTCTTGTTTAAAAGTGTCTTTTTAAAAATTTTAATTATGCAACACACACAGACACAAAAAAAGGTCTGTTTAGTAAAACATGTTCAGGTTAGTGTTTCTTACCATGCTGTGAAAATAAGCACAGTTGAGATTGCGTTGACACCACATAGAAAAATAAATGAAGAAGTTATCTGGATTACTGATAGACTGGTTGGCTTTCTTTCTGGAATCTCATTGGAGCAGGGCTGCAAAGAGAAGCTAGCTGTTTTGTACCCAAGTAAAACAAATGGGAGCAGGGGATTTTCTCGCATCATATTTATTGATGTATTTGTAAAATTTATTAGCTGTCCATCTTGTCATACAGTAAGTCTGGGCAGCTTCTTTGCAATCGGAATCTCTTGGGACAAATTCCTTGTGTGTCTAATCACACCTGGCCAGTAAAGCTATTCTATTCTATTCTATTCTATTCTATTCTATTCTATTCTATTCTATTCTATTCTATTCTATTCTATTCTATTCTATTCCATTCCATTCCATTCCATTCCATTCCATTCCATTCCTATTCTACTCTACCCTATTCCCATTCCTATTCTTGTTAGATTACAATAGCCATAGTTGCCTCCAATTTTTTCCCCAGTGAAACAGCAAAATCTGCCCCTCGGAAATGACAATAGCAACCAGAGGTCCCAGGGGAGAATAAGGAAATGCACGAAAGGTATCAATATGATCCGCCTCCCCTTATTGCAGGCATTTTGCCAGTTCCCTTCAGTTAGTACAGGATGATCTTCAAGGTTTCTATTGAACGTCACCAGCCTCCAGATGTAAAGGGCCTGAAGCTCTCAGGGTTTCTGTACAATAAATTTGGATGGTGAATCTGTTTCTCTATTCTATCACTTCCAACTGCAAATTCCAACTACAACCTCACAAAGTTTTTCTGTATTAAAAAAAACACTGCATGTTTAAAGCTTGCTTTCTACATGAAGGGAATAATATTAGCATCATGTTGCATTACTTCAGTGCTACTTTCTTTTTGGTCTATGGAAGACCTGGGCCTAATACAGTACTGGTAGTCCTTGACTTACAACAATTCCTTTAGTGACCACTCTCAGCAACCACCTAGGCTATCCCTGCAGATTTTCTGGCAACAACATTTTCAAAAGTGGCTTTGTTTTGCTTTCTTCTTAAGGCTCAGAGAGTCCAAAGTCACCCAGCTGGCTTCATGTGTAAGGTGGGACTATTCCCGGACTTCTAGCCCAACGCCCAATGCCTGATTCTCAAATTAAGTATTAGTCAAGTATTTCCCATGACACTTCTGAATAGTTGAACCCTAGACCAGGGGTCCCCAACCGCCGGTCCGCGGACCGGTACCGGGCCGCGGAACAAGCCTTACCGGGCCGCTGGTTGCTGGGCGCCGCCATCTTTTTGGTAAAAAGTGCTTCCAGTGAGCTTTTCCGGGTAGAAAGCTCAAGCGGGCGCTTTTCGTCATAAAAGATGGCGGCGCAGCTACTCGTGAGCTTTTCGGGTAGAAAGCCATTTCTACCCAAAAGCTCACTGGAAGCGCTGGCACCGCCATCTTTTGACGAAACAGCGCTTCCGGTGACGTCACCGGAAGCGCCTTTTCGTCATAAAAAGATGGCAGCGCCCAGTTGACGCCGGTACCGGGCCGCGGCACCCAGCTGATGCCGGAACCGGGCCGCGGCGTCGAAAATGTTGGGGATCCCTGCCCTAGACCATATACAGGTAGTCCTCAACTTACAACAGTTCATTCAGTGACTGTCCAAAGTTACAATAGCACTGAAAAAAGTGACTTATGGCCATTTTTCCACACTTAATGACTGTTGCGGCATCCCCATGGTCACATGATCAAAATTCAGACGCTTGGCAACTGACTCGTATTTATGACCGTTGCTGTGTCCCAGGGTCATATTTTGCAACCTTCTGATAAGCAAAGACAATGGACAAGTCAGATCTATTTAACAACCGGGTTACTAACTTAACAATTGCAGTGATTCACATAACCACTGTGGCAAGAATGGTTGTAAAAAGGGACACTTAACAACTGTTGCAAGAAATCGTGCTCAGTTGTGGATGTAGGTCAAGGACTAAGATGAGAAAAGCAAAACAACAGCCAATTTTTTTTTTTGTCAAGGAGAGGATGAGCATTGGATGGCTTGCAAGTTCTTTTTGAGTTGTGTCTCAGTGCTTTTTTCTTTTTTTTAATATATATTTTATTTTATTCAAGACAAAGTTAAAATACAAATGCAAAACTCTCTCTCCAAAAATCCAAAAAGAAACAAAAAATAAGAAAAACAAAAAACAAAACAATCAAAACATTAAAAAAAGAAAAAGGTACATCAAAAAAAGGCCAACCCATACAGTATACACGTATTATCTCCCCTAGTTGAATGTTGATTAATATATTATTACATTAATTCCCACCTCTTATGAAACAGGCCCTCTCAAAAATTTTAAACTACTAAATCTATTCGCAAATTATTAACCTATCTTTTAGATCAAGGTTCTTCAAACTTGGCAACTTTAAGACTTGTGGACTTCAACTCCCAGAATTCCTGAGCTAACATGACTGGAGGAGGAATTCTGGGAGTTGAAGTCCACAAGTCTTAAAGTTGCCAAGTTTGAAGACCCCCGTTTTAGATACTATACAGGTAGTCCTTGACTTACAACAGCTCATTTAGTTACAACAGCACTGAAACAAGTGACTTATGATTGTTTTTCCACACTTAGGACCATTACAGCATCCCCAGGGTCAAGTGATTTACATTCAGATGTTTTAACAACTGACTCACATTTATGATGGTTGCGGTGTCTTTGGGATCCCCTTTTGCGACCTTCTGACAAGCAAAGTCAATGGGGAACCTGGATTCACTTAACAACCGTGTCACTGACTTAAGGACTGCAGTCATTCACTTCACAAATGTGGCAAGAAAAGTCATAAAAAGTAGCAAACTCACTTAACAAAGATCTCCCTCTATAACATAAATGTTGGGCTCAATTGTTGTTGTAAATTGAGGACTACCTGTATTGGTGGCAAAGTAGGTAATAGGAATATTCTATTTTGATAAAATTAAAAAAATGATTATAATTGATTATAATTTATTATTATTATTATTTCAAAAAACAAAACAAAATGCTTTTTTCTAAAAAAAAAAGATGGGGAAACAACAGAGAAGTCGATTGTGGAACAAATGCATTTCTCGCGTGATGCACGTAAAAAGGTCCCACCTGTGAAAAATGGTCTTCTCTCTTTAGAAATGGAAGGGGCCTCTTCCAACACTTGTGGTTCAGAATGGCTATCCTGGGACTTTGGCTGGGCAGGGAACGGCAGTGGTCTGGTTTCTACTGATGGCTCTCAATTGACCCATCTCTGACTTGGACACTTTGGCTTGGCTTGGCGAAATGAACTGATTTCCCCAGCTGCTACTTTTGGAAATCAAAATAACATCCGTTCCCGAAAAGAGAAACCACAGGCGTTGCTAGGGAAGAGAAAGAAAAGTTGCTGAATGCTGCTGTCCGGTTCTAGTTCGACCTGCTGGTGGAAGGCGTGCCGTTTGCTGCTCGGTAGTCAAGAATGGTGATTTTATTATTTATTTCGCCTCTCTTCTTTCCTCCATCTCTCTTTTTGTCTCTCCTACTTCCTCTTTTATATCAGTGGTGTTCCTGGAAACATTTTCCCAGGTGTTGCCAATACCTTCTCCCTCTGTTGTTGCAAAGTGGCTGGGAATGAATAATTTAGTTTCCTCAGGAAGAAGGAGGCGTCCATTACCCTGGAAGGCTGAATTATTCATAGCAAGGGGGAAAAAACAACCAAAGCTAGTAAGTAATCCAGCTGGGCACTTCACACCTTTTCTGGCAGCACCCCGAATCAGAGGTCTGTTCTGAGAGACCAGGGAGCTAGGCTGACCCATAAGGAGAAATGGTCCAAGAAAGGCTCTGATTTTGGAATCTGCAGGTGGGGGAGGAAGGGGACAAGCCTCTTCATGGTCCCCAGATGCAATTTGTAGTATCTACACTCTGCCAAGTTACCAAGCAGAGAAGGTAAAATCCAGGGAGCAAAGGAAGATGTAGGGATGCTTTAACATTCCTGTTCTCCATGCAAGTACAAATATTTGAAAAAGTGGTGTGCTTTTGTAATGATGTATTTGTTTTTATTCTTGGCCTTAAAAATATATCTAAATAATTATCACTTGATCATTGAAAAAGGGTACAAAAAAGTTGTTGCATTAAGTTAAAGGGTAAATCTTCCCAACAGTGCTTTTTTAAAAGGCAACTGGACTTTGTTTTTCCTTAAAGATGTTTCACTTCTCATCTAAGAACTAAAGAAGCTTCTTGAATGAGAAGCGAAACATCTTCACGGAAAAACAAAGAAAGTCCACTTGCCCTTTGGAAAAGCACCTTTGGGACAACCACGTCCTAGATGACTGAGTTTCTCCATAGACTTCCAAGAAATATGTATCTTTTTTAAAAATCTCAACAGCTGACTGGGGAATTCTGGGAGCTGAAATTCACCCAGTTGAAAGTTGCTGAGATTAAGAAACACTGGTTATAAGATTTCATGAAAATTGTTCTGGAAGTGTCATAGAACATCTACAGAATGCCAATTTTGCACTGTAAATAGAAATGTTGTAATACTCTCTGTTTTACCATTTTCCAGGAAACATTTTAATAATATTGAGGCATCTTGGGAGAATGCTTGTAGCATGATGCTGGTGTTGTTTTGAAAGAAAGAAGCTTTGGCTTTATGATTAAGAAGTGAATAATGCAGGGAATATGATGTTTTGAGTTTTCTTCCCTTCAGTCGCCTTTGATTACATACACATATCTTGTCAAAAAATGAACTGCTTTTGTGATGTTTTCTCAATCAAGGTCTGGGTTTACCGAACATGCAGCTCCTTATTCAACCAGTCTGTACAAGTTGAATTGTGAACCTGGATTCACATAACATACTAAAGAATAACATTAAAAAGAAATGCAGGTTAATTTTAGCTGGGTTGAGGGTAATGTGAGAATGCAGCTAACAGACATACAACTGACCTGATTTAAGTGTATCATGTGAATCAATCAGTATATATTTCTTGAATAGATTTTGTCCTCTGTCAGAGGTCTCCAACCTTGGCAACTTTAAGACTTGTGGACTTCAATTCCCAGAATTCTCCAGCCAGCTGGCTGGAGAATTCTGGGAGTTGAAGTCCACTAGTCTTAAAGTTGCCAAGGTTGGAGACCTCTGCATGTGATCTCTAGTTGTGTTGGGGTACAAGTCTCAGAATTTAACTGCGAATTGTTGTTCTAGCAATGTTTCTCAACTTTGGTAACTTGAAGATGTGTGGACTTCTGGAAGTTGAAGTGCACATATCTTCAAGTTGTCAAGATTGAGAAAGTCTGCACTAGAGAATGGAGGTATCAGTAAAGCATCAGTAACCCAATGAAGGAATATATGGACCAGATTGGAGAAGATAAATACTTACATTAAATGCTTTTCGGGGAGATGTTTCTTAGAGAAAATGTAATCAGCACCAAAAGTGTGACAGAAGAATATAAAGAAATAGGAGCATTTTTAGCTCTGGCTCCAGCAAAGTTGCACCAAATGTATTTATGGCAATGTTACTGTTTGTTATCTTGGTAATTGAGTCATCTGGATATGTTAGCCCTGTTTTCAGTTTCAGGCTGCCTATCTAATTTTGCATAATATTTGAAGTTCAAAGCTTCTAGCAAAATGAATGAATGTATTACTCCTGCTAGCAGGATTCATTATCCAAAGCCACAGAAACACCAACCAGTGGGACAAAAAAAAGTAGGGCCACTCAGAGAATGAGATAGCCAGTACCTAAATTAAAAAAAAACAAAATAAGTCTTTTTTAGCTAAAGCTTCAGGGGTTACCAGCTGTCAGGCCCCAAGTATTGAAAAAGACACAAAGAAGAACTTCTGAACTGTTTCTTTTATTTTCCTCACCAAAGCCATTCTTGTAATCACTATAGATATACTCTGGGAACCATTAGGGAGGAGCCTTCTTTCTCCTGACCAAACTAATCAAAATTTGCTGTTTCCTGGTCCTCTGGAATGCAGCCCCTCCCTCTTGGGAATCCAGTCTACATTCTACCACATCAGTGAGCCTTTGGAAGTACCACCACCACAGCTATTTCCCCCATATAAGAGGACTACATTTTTAAAATACAGTCATTGGGTCAGCTATGAAAACAAGAGATTCTCATCTATACAGTGCAGCTAGAAGTTTGTTTTGTGGCTGCAGTTGCCATTGCATTGATAAGAAGGGGTCAAGTCCGTCTAGATGCCATATGAAAGACATTCATGTGAGCCATGGTTTTAATCCTATAAAAGGAAAAAAAAACCAAAAAAAAAAAAAAAAAGAAAAAAAAAAAAAAAAAAAAAAAGAAGGAAAAAAGAAAAAAAAAAAAAAAAAAAAAAAAAAAAAAAAAAAAAACAACCGGCCCCCCCCCCCCCCCCCCCCCAAAAAAAAAAAAAAAAAAAAAAAAACCAACCCCCCCCCCCCCCCCCCCCCCCCCCCCCCCCCCCCCCCCCCCCCCCCAAAACAAAACCAAAAAAAAAACCCCTATATACTTTTTATTGTCCAGACATGCCTAGAAACACAGAAAAGCAATTTTGAACAGGTGCAGAAAGCTCTTTCACACTAACAGCAGTTCTCTAAGGTTTTGATGCATTTTTCCCTAGTCCTAGAAAGATATATTATCTGGTGTCTTTGGTTTGAAAAAACATGATCATCATTTGGCTGGTTTTAGTCATATTTTATTTTGTCTGAAGTGAGTGTGCTACATGAATGGAGTCTGGTGCCAAACCATTGGTACTCCAGCTCACGGGTGTCAAACTCGATTTCATTGCGGGGCCACATCAGGGTTGACCTCAGGGAGGCTGGGGTGGGGAATGGCCAGCGGGCATGGCCAGCTCGATGTCCCTCATGACAGGGGCACTTGGGATGACCCAAATGCTCTGCCAGCGAAAACCGTATCCCAAGCTCCGTTTTCAGCCATGACAGCCTCCTGCAACCCTCTGTCAGTGAAAACAGATCTCGTGAGTGCCATGTACAGCCCTTCCAAGCTCCATTTTTTTCTGGCGGAGGCACCATGGGCTGGTCTTCCACTGTTTCCAGGGTGGCCCTGCAGGCCAGATCTAAACACCCCGTGGAACAATAAAGAAATCTACTTGGAAGAATCACCAGTCTTTCCTGATAACAAGCCTTCTGGGATTAGAGGAACTGATTCTGGACTGCAGATTACAACTTCCAGGAAGGTATTTTGTCACCCCCTGAGCTGTTAAAATGTAGGTCCCCCTGAATTCATTCTGATAATCTTTGCATTTCAATCACTTCTTCCTGAAGGAGTGAAGAATAGTTACTATTTCTATTCTTGTATCCTAGAGAACATTAAATTGAACATTAAATATAGTTTAGCTCTCCAGCAGGGCATGGATTGGCTTTCACTGTATCTGGTAGTTGGTACTAGTCATCCAATAGTACAAATAGCATGAACTTTAACAAGCAGAGAGGGTTGGCATTTATAAATCATAATTATTTTTAATGAAACAAAAAAGAAACAAACAAAATTCACCAGCAAAAGCCTCCAGGATGTATCTTCAGTAATGGGCATTTTGACCTTTTCTAAAATTCAGGCAATTTCTTGTTCATTTTATCCTTTTGGAACAACAGAAAGCAACAGATATCTTCCTGCCAGACATACTCAACTTTGGGGGGAGAATAATTGTATTATAAACATATTAAATATATCTTCCATTGTGTACCATTTTATTGTGGTGAAAGACCATTGTGATGTGGTGGTACAGGTGTTGAACCAGGAGCGGATAGACCAAGGTGCAGATCCTCCCTCAACCATGGAAAATCCCTGGAAAATGTGGCATTAGTCACACATTACTGGGTTGTAGTTGTAATAATAAAAAGATGGGAAGTTTCCCTTGCTTCCTCCTCTCCCAACACATCTACAAAGCTTCCATGAGGAATAGTCTGGTCTTCTGCTGGATAAAGTTGCCTGGATCTCTTCTAAGTTAGGCTCTGACTGGGCAGGTTGTGTTGAGTTGGTCTTTTCCTGTTGCCTGGAAAGAATCTTACAGAAGTGGACAGGATCTTCACAACTGTCACTCTGTCTACCTGCTTATTAAACCCACAACCCACCTGGTTGATTAAGGCCTCCCAGGTATGATATATGGCACATCCATGGTGGTAAATTCATGCCTGAGAGATGCAATGATTCTTTCTACAGTACTCCAAAGGTGGTGATGGACTGCCTTCCTCAAGAAAGCATTGCTGGATCTAATAGTTCTGGGCAATTTTCATTCAGTCTCCATTCCTCTCTTTTTGGGTATGGTTGTGCAAGTGTAGCTTTAGGAAATTAGCTGGACCCATGTTGATTTGGTATCAGGTCAGGGTAAAGTATAGAGAATGTACTGATCCCATTATTTTACAGACCAAAGCAGTGTGCCTGCCTCTGTTGTTAACAGAGGAACCAACTTCTCCTGCTTCATGTCTCCTGGTCTTCTCTTGCAGCTTCACCCAGATGGTCTGCAGCCAGTGAGGTCCCCCCAGGTGGTCATGCTGAATGGGGAGACGAGCAACTCTGCAGCCAGGAATGTGGTCCGCAGCTCCAGCATCAGTGGAGAAATGTACAACATAGAGAAGAGTAATGGTGGCCATCCAGATTCAGCCAGTCTCTCCTCCACTAAGAAGCGGCGATCCAGCCTGGGGGCCAAGATGGTGGCTATTGTAGGGCTGTCACAGTGGAGCAGGAGTACTATGCAGCTCAATCATCCTGGTAAGAAACGTCATGATCTGACTGAGGCTTCCTTGTGATGGAAAAATTATCTGCTCTGCAACTGTCACCTGGTCTCTCCACAGGTATTTACGATGGTTGACCCAAGAACTGGAATCACATGTAAACTCCAGCCATAATGATCTTGGTTTGGCTTTGGCTTAGGAACCAAGCTGATCTGGGATGTAAACTCTGGTATCTCTGAAGGCACTGCCACATGAAGTGTCTACGGTGGGCTTCATGTGTAGTGTTAAACTATCACGTTGTTCCTTTAAGCTTTGGCTTAGAATGTTATGTGAGCAAAACCATTGACATTTTATTATGAAAAGCTAGCAAATGGTGGTCTTTTTAGTAAACTAACATCAACCAAATTAAGACAAGAGGTGGTGTAGACTCATGTTGTGTAAGCTTCTTCAACATTTCTGCTTTCTACTCATTCCAAATACAAGTTGAATATGCCCAAAATTTAACGGATAGGAGGCCACCCTGAATTTTTATTTATTTATTTCTACATCAAACTTCTAAACTTTTCAGTGTTAAGATGACCCCTGTACCTCACTCTGTGATATAAAATAAGAAATAAAAAACGATGAGCAACAGAATGCTCGATTCACATCAAAAGGTTTTAGGCAATCTCAGAAGGTCTCAATAAATGTAATGGGTTTTGAACACATCTCAATTGTTAATTGATAAGGTACTTATGATCTGTCTCATGTACATCCTGTATCTGTATAAACAACCTTTCTTCTTGTCATTTCCTCCCTTCCTTCCTCCCTCTTTAAATTCTACATCAATTTAGCCACTTTATACATCTGATCAAATGAGTTGCAGCTCAAGAAAGCTTTAAGCCATTTAATGAAATTAGTTAGCTGGAAAAGGGGCTACCAGCCTCCCCGTGATTTTTTTATTTGCCCCCATAGACCCAACAAAGTTCTCCTCCTACAAAGCAAACTTGATTCTATCATTTAAAGGTAAATTATTTAAGGGAGAAAAACTATCTTTCTTTGAAGTAACTCCTCTATTAGCAATGGATTCTACAGGTGAAATGCCAATGAGATTCAGAAGATATTTGACTATTACACTCATTAAGTTCTTAATGGTCTCATCTGTTATTGCTTATGCCCAGTGACTGTATTGTTTGGTTTCAGACAGTACAATTATTTTTGGTAATTGAGTCTTGATTACACTCGAGAGCAGACATTTAAATGTAGCTCCCAATACTGGCCATAAAAATAATGCTCCTTTTGAAAATGGAACGTGTGAAACAGGATAACACAGAATCAACTATGAAAGCCACCAGCACCCCATTGGAGGAAAGGAAAAGATGGCTCGAATGAAAAGAAACATATATTTACATTATATTTACATACTTTGGCCTAGATGATGCAGGAGGGGAACAGTCTGAGCTGGAGGGTGGAATAAATGCACAATTAGTTAGGAGTTACTATGCTCCCACAAAAGACCCACGTTCAGCCTCCCCACCCTGAATTCCATTGACCCTTATCTAGCACCAATTTTGATTGATTGTTAGTAGATCCGCTTCTTGTGTATAGGTTGCATGTAATAAACTTTTAGGGCTTTGTACTCAACTCCTGTTCCTGGTTCCTTGTGCCTACCAGATATTCTGCAAAACAGCAAACTGCTGATTGGAATGCCTGGGTGACATATTTAGCCTGGCTACCAAATTTACCCATTTTCTGAATTTGTGCAGAATATTAGCCAAGTTTAAAAGTAACCTGTATTCATTTTCTAATTGGTAGTACCATTGAAGACTCACAGTCATCCAGTGTCCGAAGGTTGAACAACTGGGCATTTTTTGTTAGCTTGAGATGTTTCACTGCTCATCAAAGGAGCTTCATCAGTCAATGCAAGTCATTAGGCAAAGAGTCCTTGGGATGTACCAACTCTTGCCATGCCAACCTCAGAGGTTTTCTTCCCAAAATGCCTTGCAGAGGAAACTCCAAAAGTTGGTGTGGCAAGAGCTGGTCCATTTCAAAGACCGATTTGCTCTGACTGATAAAGCTGCTTGACAACCACTGCCTGTCACGATTCAACCTTCAGACAATTGTTAGTACCCATTACTTGCATTGGAGGGATGCCAAATTCATCACTCCAAATATAATAAACAAAATCACACAATTATTGGAAGAAAGAAGGCAGGCAACATATATAAAGCTGTTGGCCTTTAAGTCTGGAAATGAGATGAGGCATACTGTATGTTAATGCAACTTTGAACGGTAGAATTTGTTTGTATGCGTGTGTGTTTTCATCCCCTCCCAGGTGTGTTTCCTTTTCACACTAACAGAGCACTCTTTCCATGTGGGGTCAAATCCAAATCTTAGGAACCATGGCTTGGTTTCAGAGTCCAAAGGGCCAATTTATCATGTTCTGCCTTTTCTTAACTGTGTTTGCATTTTGCCTCTTCCTCCCCCGCATGCAATGGTTCTCCTTGAAAAACAATCCATGTTGCTGTTTTCTATCCAGCAGACACTGAATGTGTTTTTGTTCTTGCTGAGTGGTGAGTATCAGGATCAACTGACGCTAGTTGGCACCTTGCTTGGCAAGCCATTGCTTTCTCCAGGGCATTTGGAAGAGTTGGAAGGTTAATTGACAGCTCATGTTCCCTCCGCCACCTGCACTTCTCTTGCCAGAAGAGCGATCAAATTATGATCATCCAACGAAGGGAATCCCATTCATCTTGCAGCCACCAGAATTTGATAGGGCAGGCAAAAAACACAAATAAAATGAATCTCAGAGTAGGAATATGGGTTGTGTAAGTACGTAACTCTCCTTTTTCTCTGGTAATATCACACTACTAACTAGAGCATACAAAACATTTGCTAGACCAATACTCGAATACAGCTCATCAGTCTGGAACCCACATTACGTATCTGATATTAATACAGTTGAGAAAGTCCAGAATTATTTCACAAGAAGAGTTCTCCACTCCTCTACTCGTTGCAGCATACCTTATGCCACCAGACTCGAAATTCTAGACCTAGAAAATCTTGAACTATGCCGTCTTCGGTCTGATCTAAGTATAGTATATAAAATCATACATTGCAATGTCCTACCTGTCAATGAATACTTCAGCTTCAACCATAACAACATTAGAGCAAACAATAGATACAAACTCAAGGTTAATCACTTGAAGTGAGGTACGAATACCACTCTATAAAGCCTTAGTAAGACCATACCCAGAGTACTGCATCCAGTTTTGGTCAACACATTATGGAAAAGAGGTTGAGACTCTAGAAAGAGTGCAGAGAAGAGCAACCAAGATGATTAGGGGACTGGAGGCTAAAACATATGAAGAACGGTTACAGGAATTGGGCATAGTTAGTCTAATGAAAAGAAGGACCAAGGGAGACATGATAGCAATCTTCCAATATTTGAGGGGCTGCCACAGAGGGGAGGGGGTCAAGCTATTTTCCAAAGCACCTGAAGGCCAGACAAGGAGCAATGGATGGAAACTGGTCAAGGAGAGATTCAGCTTAGAAATAAGGAGAAAGTTTCTGACAGTGAGAACAATCTACCAATGGAACAGAAGTTGCCTTCACAAGTTGTGGGAGCTTCTTGAAAGCCTGGAGGCTTTCAAGAAGAGACTGGACTGCCATCTGTCAGAAATAGTGTAGCATCTCCTGCTTGGCAGGGGGTTGGACTAGATGACCTACAAGGTCCCTTCCAACTCTGTTAATCTGTAATCTGTAAATTACAACCTACCTAAAAAAGGGAACTGACAACCTCATGTGACCACACTTTGAGTGCTTGCCAACATGCGTGCGTTTACAGTCATGTGCAGCATCCTGCAGTCATGTGACCACATTTTATGATGGTGTCAGGTTAAGGTTAAGTGCCTTAAGTGTCTCAGAGTCTCAGAGTTGGCTAGCTGTCAGGATTCCGGCACTTAATCCCATTTAAATCATGAATCTCAAGCCAGGCTTCCAAAACTTCAAAAGGATTTATTGGGAGTTAAAAGGTGTGGCATCGCTTGGGTATAGCCAACTCTGAGACACATCATTCATTGTCACCCAGGTTTTCCCCCACCCCTGGATGTATCATAATTTGTATTCTCCAATGAGACACATCCATATCCAAAAGTCATCAATCATGCTCCAGTTAGAATTTTGCGCAGCAGAAACTTCAGTTACCTACCGTGTTTCTCATATAATAAGGCCGGGTCTTATTTTTTTTTGAGCCCCGAAAAAATGGCTAGGCCGTCTTTTCGGGGGTGACTTAATTCCCCCCCCCTTGCATCTTCAGGTGGGCGGCGACAGCTTGGATGTTGACCTCAGCATTGGTGGGGCACTTCGTATCGGGGTCAATGCAGGTAGCACCATATCCGGGTGTGCAACAAAAGTACTTCCTAACGGCAAGCCCCCCCCACCATTCCCCCCCATTTCGCATGTTTTAATATAGGCCTTAATTTGGGGGAGGGGCTTAATTTCATTTCATGCCTATAAAACATGCTGGGACTTCCTATTGGGGGAGGCCGTATTGTTGGAGAAACAGGGTAGTTACCATCTTGAAAACATTTATGGAATGCAGTTTCAGTTGCAAGCTGTCACACTGCTCCCCCTCCCTTTCTGTTGGCAACTCGAAAAGACCATAGAATTATTTTATGAGTTGACATTCGACTCCGCTCACTTCTTGAAGGTGACCTGTACAACACAAAAAGAAAACAAATTATTGCAGGTATAGGACCTTGGGTGGTGAACCACCCCCAAGCTTGGGTGGGTTTTCTGTATGGAACCTTGTCACAAGGCTTGGATGTTCCTACTCTTTACCCAAGATGCCTCTGATAAGGGGTAGCCCTTCCACGTGATCAAATATTGGAGTTGTCTCCTGTGCCACCTCGAATCAAGGATTCGCGGCACCTCATAATGGGTTTGGCCTCCTATAACCATGGGGTCTGGGGGCTCTCGAGGTAGGGGCCTCGGGGTCAATCCCACCAGGGGTTTTAAGAGGCTACAATGGAATACCGGGTGTATTTTTCCTAACAATCGGGGCAACTTCAGCTGACAGATGGTTTTTCCCAACACTCAGCACTTCTGGTTTCCAGTAAAACTGTGCCTAGAGCAAACATTGGGTTTGCACTTGTGACTATGATGTTCACCTAATGACTGGGGTGGTCCCTTAGTGACTGGGGTGTTTGTACTTATGATTCTGGCATTCATACTTACGACTGCAGAATTGTAAAACCGGGTCCGTCACATGTCCAACCTGTTTTGTGAGGGTCACATGACCTACGACCATAATGGGCAGTCTCCATTACCGTTGTATGTTGAGGAATAGATAAATAAAAAAAGAATAGCCAATATTCTTTTATGAATCAGTCTTCCATACAGGTAGACCTCGACTTACAGCAGTTCATTCAGCGACCACTCAAAGTTACAAGGGCACTGAAAAAAGTGACTTATGACTGTTTTTCACACTTATGACCGTTGCAGCATCCCCATGGTCACATGATCAAAATTCAAATGGGTAACCAGTTCATATTTATGACGGTTGCAGGGTCCCAGGGTCATGTGATCACTTTTTGCCACCTTCTGACAAACAAAGCCAATGGGAAGGCCAGATTCATTTAACAACCGTGGCAAGAAAAGTCACTTCACTTAACTTAACACTTGCAATGATTCACTTAACAACCGTGGCAAGAAAAGTCACTTCACTTCACATTTGCAATGATTCACTTAACAACCGTGGCAAGAAAAGTCACTTCACTTCACTTCACACTTGCAATGATTCACTTAACAACCGTGGCAAGAAAAGTCACTTCACTTCACATTTGCAATGATTCACTTAACAACCGTGGCAAGAAAAGTCACTTCACTTCACTTCACACTTGCAATGATTCACTTAACAACCGTGGCAAGAAAAGTCACTTCACTTCACACTTGCAATGATTCACTTAACAACCGTGGCAAGAAAAGTCACTTCACTTCACACTTGCAATGATTCACTTAACAACCGTGGCAAGAAAAGTCTCTTCACTTCACACTTGCAATGATTCACTTAACAACCGTGGCAAGAAAAGTCACTTCACTTCACACTTGCAATGATTCACTTAACAACCGTGTCAAGAAAAGTCACCTCACTTAACACTTGCAATGATTCACTTAACAACCATGTCAAGAAAAGTCACTTCACTTAACACTTGCAATGATTCACTTAACAACCGTGGCAAGAAAAGTCATAAAACTCACTTAACAAACGTTTCACTTACCAACATACATTTTGGGCTCAATTGTGGTCATAAGTCAAGGACTACATCTATTATTAATCTACAAAAGAAATCTTTATATAGAACTACTGAAGGGATTTGGGAAATGCTTTTTCAAAACTAAAAAGGGTTGTCAGCTGTGGAAGCTTGAGGAAAAATTTGTGCCCAAGTGGGGAGGGGGGAAAGCCCCCCTCTTCAGTATGAAGAAGAGACAATTATAATCTTGGTGACTGGCCTTGCATTATTTTGTTCTGGTTCTGGTAGGCATTTTATAGCTCAGCTGCTGTTTGAAAAGAAGTTTATTTGGAGCCCTTATTAGACTTGTGCGTTTGAGATGTTTCAAAAAGGTTGTAATTATGTTCAGAAAAGCTAAGAAAAGAAATAGGGGAAATCATAAATAGAGAGGTGGGAAATAATAAGAATCCATGCTAATTCAGCTAGATAATAATACTTGAGAAGATTTTGGGATATTAACAAACAAACAAAACAACCCCCTTTGAACCATTGTGACTGCATGGAAGAAAGAACAAGAGTAGAACAGAGATTCTATTAAAAGTTTTAAAGGGAACATAAAATGTAACAAAAACTTACATAGAATAAAGAAAGAAAAAGAGAGAAAAGGAAAAAGTGCAGAGAGAAAAGATAAAAAGAAATAGAAAAAAGCTTCCAATTTCCTTTGTGGGAAATACAAGTATGATTGCAAAGATATCTTACTGTGAGAATACAAAAAAGCTCACTTTTTCTATTATCTATTTTTTTCCTAATCATCAAAACCACAAGTTTTGTTCCATCTTGAAAGTCTGGAATAGATATAAAGTAAGATTGGCTTCCAAAATTCCTTTATGTTTGCAGGCCTTAAAATAATTTCTATAAAAAAGGCCAAGAGGTATTTTTAGAACAGAAATGATAACCCACATAAACTTGGTTGATGTATTCTGTTTTACTGACTTTTTCCGAAGGAAAACCTTAACATGATTGTTAAGTTGTATAAATTCCTGTTGAAAATGAATATGGAGGAGGATGTAGGAGATGATTAGGCTGAGCTTGAAGGAGGGGTCGAGTATGCCATCAGTCTCGAATCCCTTCATGCCTGCAAGAGGTGTAAGCCTAGCCCACCTTGAATTCCGTTGACTCTTATCTACTGCCAATTCACTTTGACTGCTAGTAGTTCAGATTCTCGTAGAGAGCGTTAGAGTGCAATAAACTTGGAGTCATTTGAGCTGCCTTGCTTCCTGATTTATTGTACCTGACAGATGAATTTGTTAAAGATTGTAAGATCAAATAGGCGAGAAATTTTGGTTATAGCCTGACGCTAGATCAGTAGGAGTATATGTTGGGTAAAGACTGAAAATTACATTGAATTATAACTTTAAAAGAGAATTCTGAAAACATGATGTACCACTGGCATTTAGCACCTGATAAATTGTCAGAGTTGTATGAGAATGTGTCAAATGTAAGTTGGAAAGATGAAAAGCCTTTCCTTTATCTGGTGGACGTATAAGAAAGCTTGGACTCATTGGAATCAGATAGGTATTTTAACCCAGCGAATTCTTAATTGGAATGTTCAAGTAAAGCAAGGGCTTTACTTTTAGGTTTGATGGACAAATAGCTTGAAAAAATATACCTTTGTTTTTAAATATGACAAGAGTACAAGGCTTCTGTATATGCACAGCTGGAAAGATTCACACATATCTATGAAGCAAGAATGGATGGTGAAAATTAATGGAGTTTGGTGGAGGTGGCAAAACTGACTGTTTTGATTAAAGAAAAGACTTTATCCAGCTTCATTTCTACTTGCAAACTTCCTTGGAACAAAAATAAATGAAAATTTCACCTTGGGTTTTAACAATTAGACTTGTTTATGATTATAGAAATGCTATTTGTTATACTTTATTCTAGTTCAAAGGGTCATTGATTTATTGAGCTATTTTTTTCGATAACTTTTCCCCTCTTTTTTGCCTTCATTCCTTGTTTTTGCTTCTTCCCTACCTCTTCCTTTTTTTCCATTTGATTTTTTTTCTATGCCTTTTTGTATTTCATACTTTTTTAAAAAAAAATCTAGAAGCGGTTTTCAGATATGTGGATTTTGTTTTTTCTTTAATCAAGGAAGTCAATGTATTCATCTTGTCAAATTCCATCATTTTCACCAACCATTCCTGTATTGGGGTTATGTTGAACTTTTTCCACTTTTGAACACATTGTAATCTCGTTGTGGTTATCATATATAAAAGCAGAATTCTATCTGTCCATTAATCCCAAAAGAAAAATCTCTGGTTTCGTTCATCCTCAAACAATTTATAATTAGGCTCTAATCATCCATCTGGTCCAGCTGCCTATTCTGCTTTATTCTTTTTAATAGCTTTTGAAATGTCTTGTTATAGTTCATCACTTGTCTTTGTACTTCTGTAATCCTTGGTAGATTTTGTTTTCTGAGATATTCCTCTCTTGTTTTTCCTCACTGAAATATTATGTCCTCTGTATAAATTAGACTAATATTGATAAAAGTTTTTGTATACCCACATCAGGTGTTAGTTTACTATTTCCCTCTTATAATTTCAATCTGATGTTCTTTATGTAATTTATGAGTTGACCACTTAAATGGTTTATTAGCAAATTCAAAACCAATTTGTTTCACATAATTCAATTTTGTTTCCATTTTTTCTTATTGTCAACATGGATAGCTGTTGTGAAATCTTAATTTGTTGGGAATACCTGTGTTCCCTGGGAAGTCTTTAATTCTTATTTTCTTTTTATCTCGTGCAAGAACTTTTCAATTCAGTGGTGGGATTCAATTTTTTTACTACTGGTTATGTGGGCGTGGCTCGGTGGGCGTGGCAGGGGAAGGATTCAATGGGACCCTTCTGATGCCTTAACTGGGTCAGTTGATTCTATTTTAATATTCTTGTGACATGTCACTACCGTGTCTCCACTTTAGTCAGTTAAAGATGTCTGGGAAAAAGGCCAGACAGGTAGTGTTCATACAACACAGTCAGCCTGGTGATTGATTGATTGATTGAATGAATGAATAGATTGAATCAGTCCATTTTTTTTCACAATGAGCTGATTACTCCAATGCTAATAGTTGTCAAGTTTGGCATGCTAAAGTATTCTCAGTGTACAGTAGTCTTTGAGGCTACTCTGCCTTAATATCAGGGTGAAGAATCCAAGGCCTTCGCCCTGGCAAGGCCTCCAAACACTTCACTGCAGCTTCTATTCATCTTCCCATTGTGTGCCTTTTAACAAATGGCTAAACCTCAGCAGCATGCTTTTTCACCTTCTAATATTTAATTTTAATTTTCAGTCGGAGATGTATTAATTCACGGTTCTCTTATGGCTCCCCAGCTCCAATTTGGTGACTTCAGAATCTGGTTCAAGCAATGTCCAAATGAACACAGAAGGTCTTAATTAGCAATAGCACTTAGTCCATCCCATACCTCCTTACAGCACTCTGGGCGGATTACAATGACAGCGTATGGCCCCAAACAATCTGGATTCTTATTTTACCAAACTCGGAAGGATGGAAGGTTGAGTTAACCTTGAGCCCACCAAGACCAACTCCAAGCTATGGGCAGAGTTAGTCTGCAATACTGCATTCCAACCAATACTGTCACCAGGGATCTTGGCAATTCATCTTCCAGCTCTTCCCCAATCTTCTTGCAGCTTTATTGGGGAAAGTTCAGCACCATGGACAGGCCCAATTGAAAGATGTTTGGGAAGATGATTAAATTATCTGATTTTTAAAAAAATGCTTAAGATGATGGGAGTTCAAAACTGTTGTTTGGCTCCATGTCAAAGGGATTCCCCCTCACCTTCATAGCCCATTGAATTGGCAGATTCAAAATATCTGCAGCTTACAGGCACAGCGGGAGCTGAATGATATCATAGAACTTATCCAGAGGTTTTGTAACTGATGTAGTACATGAGAATAACGATTGAATATACGTGATACTAAGCATCCAGGGATTTTACTTCCAAACTGAGCTTTCAAATCTGTCTAAGCTATAGCCATTTTTTTTCATGACAGCAGAAGAGTTATGTATTAAGAAATCTCCTTTGGCATTTATATATATTCTTGTGGCAGGCAGCAGTTTTGCTATTTAACAACATAGCCCCATGAAAGACAGTCACCTCCAAATTATAGGTTTTGCAGACAGTTGCAAAGAATACCGAGGCCTGCAAGAAGAACCAGCCGACCAATCCAGGACCAAATGAAGGCTGATTCCCTCCCACCCACCCACCCCGAAGCAAAAAAAAAAAAAAAACACCCAGCAAAGAAAGCCTCACATACTTTAGGGCAAGTGGTTGATTAGAAGATACAGTGATGCTCTGCAAGGTTAAGGGAAGTAGAAGAAAAGCAAGGCAGGTGAATGGACAGGATCAAAGAGATGATGAGAATGTCTTTTGAAAGAACTGTGAGTTATTATTAAAGGAAGGAGACAGGAGCGTTGATCCTTGCAGTCACCGGGTGTCAAGTACAATTCCATGGTATCGTAGCCAAACAGATTGAGTTGGTTTGCTGCCTTAGATAGAAATTCTGTATTTATCTGTTTTTATTTCATCTATTGTTTTAGAGAGCCAGTTTGATATAGAAGGTAAGGCTCCAGGCTAGAAGCCAGGAGACTCTGCATTCTAGTCCTGCCTCAGGCATGAAAGCCAGCTGGGTGACTTTGGGCCAGTCCCTTTCTCTCAGCCCAATCCATCTCTCAGGGTTGTTGTTGAGGGGAAAATAGGAGGAGAAAGGAGTATTAGGTACGTTCATCACCTTGAGTTACTTATACAAATAATAAAACATGGGATTAAACATGAATGAATTTATCTCCCAGAATGTCTCTCTCCCTGGCTGTAAAAATATTTTTTAAAAATCCTACAATATTGTTTGCTGTAATTTCATTATCTCCCAAACTGTCCCCTTATTTCTGTGAATTGTGCCTAATAAATGTTTAATTGGTTATTATAGTTTACTCAGTGAGTTGTAATGCTGTTGTAAACTGCATTGTATTTATAAAAATTTTAAAAAATGAACATTGGGTGCAGACAGAGACAGATATAGAGTACAGGAGGAGAGGTTAAATCCGCTTATCAGAATTTTGCTTTGCATCTATGTATTTTGATGTAGGTTATATGAGTACATTGGTCCAGGGATGGCTTCTGAATTTAAAAAAAGAGTTCTGTGCCTATTTATATATTTAGTTTTAGGCACTGCCTAACTCCCAAGCAACTCTGGCCAACTTGTACTATCAATATTCTTGGCAGGCCTACCATTCCCAAAATAAGCATTTCTGCAAGTTACCTGTGTAGTATATAAATGAATTAACCAGTCTGCCATTCCCTTAGCATTCCCTTAGTTGGAGCATGACTCACAGTGTGAAGGCCAGTATGGTTCAGTGTACAATCAATGGAGATGAGTCACCATTCAAAAAGCTGGAGGAGATGCCATGTCAGATTAGTCTACTGGCCCCTCTTGTGGTCTTCCCCAGCGACAGTTTGTTGCTGTTGTTGCTGTTATATAGAGCTGTTTGCTTTAGTTCTATAAAAGGTAGTGTGAAACTGATCTGCCGCCAGCAGGTCTCTTCTTGACCTTCAAACCCATTGAAAGTCTTACCTGCTGTGATGTTCTAGCTGAACATTTTCCAGAAATGTTCCTCAGAGGACTGTAGGTCAAACTGGGAAAGAAATAAGAACATGATTTGTGGACATGAGGAATTATGCTCAAGGGTTCACATGACTAGTTATTATTTTGTGCAAAACAAAGTTTTCTGTCTATAGATCAGTGATCCCCAATTTGGAATCCCCAGGGAATTTCAGCTACAATGATTGTTGTAGCTGAACACCTTCTCCAACAGTGTCAGATTGAGACAAAGGATTTTCATTTTTGTTGACCATGCTTATTGGTGGAAGAACATCAAATGGCTTCTGGAGTGTACTATACAGGGATGTCTCCTGAATGGGTCAAATTTGGGATAAGTTTGTGAAAACAGTTTTATGTAACAAGACATTGAAAAAAGGTAGAGGGTTTTTTTTTTAAAGTTAACTGGGATGTTAACATCATTCATAAATTATAATCGAACAGCATTATATGAAAGCCTGGATTGAACATAGCCAAGATGATCAAGTGCTAAATAGTGTGTGGGTCTGCAAGACTGGAGTCAGTGAGACCTGTATTGTTAAAGACATAACAGTTGTCAAGATCTATCGCAAACTAAAATATCTCCGTTACTTGTCTACAATAGTGAGCCCTTAGGCCAGGTCAGGAAATAGCCAGGATCGCAGGAATTCTACTTTATTGTTATAGGGTATGATAAAAGAAACTTGAAAGCCCACCAGTGTTTCCTGAAGACCAGTCCCCCTCTTATGGGAGACAAAAATCAAACTGAGGTTATTTTGAGATTCATCTCATGGTTTCCTAGAACTGAGTTGTTGTTTTTCCTGAATGGTTTATCCACTCTTTCTTCTAGGTTATCACCACATTCCCCTCCCAAAAATATGGAGTAATTATTTAATATGGAGTATTTTTGCCATCCTCTTGAGAGCTAGCAGTGAGCTTGCCAAAACTTGGTCTGTCTTACCCCAATTTATTGAACTGGCTGTTCAGAAATCATGGTTCAACACAAATAACACATGATAGTTTCATAT
Organism: Notechis scutatus; assembly: GCF_049901735.1. Lineage (NCBI taxonomy): Eukaryota > Metazoa > Chordata > Lepidosauria > Squamata > Elapidae > Notechis > Notechis scutatus. The sequence continues at coordinate 5,326,714 of NC_142016.1, forward strand.
GAACCTAGATCCTGAGAAGTTGATATGGAAGGAGGACATTTTGGAGATGTTAAGAGCTACTATAATTATAATTTTTAGATTAGAAAGCTGATGAATTGGGCAGACTCAAGGCAGCTTGAATCCCTCCATCTTGAGTACTTAGCTGCCTCTTCTGTAACTCCAACTATGTAGGCTTATCTTCAAGTTTCATACTTTTTGTCCCTTTCAATAGATCAATGTTTCTAAACTTTGGCAACTTTGAGTAGATTTCTAAATGCTGGCTGGGGAATTATGGGAGTTGAAGTCCCCTCATTTTAAAGTCCTTGTGGTTGAGAAAAACTGCACGATGTAGATGTTATAGTACTCCTCAACGTATGACTGATTGCTTAATGACTGTTTGAGGTTCTGATGGACAACCCCAAAAGGTATTTGTGACCTAGTTTCAAAGTTCCAACAGCTGCTCCCTCCTTGCAGTCACATGACTGCATTTTGGGCACTTGGCAATTTAAGATATTTTTGTTGAAAACCAGTGATTACTGCCAGGTTTCAGTAAAAGTACCCCACTCCATAGAGAACAATGGGTTCACTTAACAACTGCAGCAATTGTTTAATGTTGATTTCTTAATGACCACCACAAGAAAGGTTGTAAAATAGGGGCAGTCAGGTAGTGTCCCTTTATGACCAATACAACTGCAATAGGCAGGGCTCCATTATGTTTATAAATCAAGGACTATCACTACTATAAAAGTGGGAGGATTTTCTTGGGCTGTTTTTTTTTAAAAAAATTATTATTATTCCTTGAAATTACAGCCAGCAAGTGTTTCTGAACCTGCTCCTTCTTGGGAGAGTAGGGAAGGTTCACCTTCTGCCTGCAAATTGGAGAACAGTGGCCCAAAGCTGAATTCATGTGGTAGAATGTATTCTGGATTCCCAGGAGGGAGGGGAGGCTATCCAGAGAGCAAAAAGGTAGCGGAGCTTAGAAAGTTTGGTCAGCAGGAAGAGGATTAAAATATACCATCCCTAGCGGTTCCCCCAAAAAAACTGCAGCTGCTTTAGTCTGGCAAGATTCTGTCTATAGATGAAGAACAATAAAGGAAACTATTCTTAAGTACCTCCATGTGTCCTTCTTGGTTCTTGGGACCTGACCATCCCAGACTGAAGGAATAAATAAAAGGGTTTCCTTTCAGCAGAATTCCACACTTTGCATGCTTCTCTATACAGATTCCAGGTTGATCCCCTTTGCTTCTTTTCTCCTCATCTGCTATCTTGATTCTTAGAGTCAGATGGGATTTTATAAATTGAAGATATCTAAATCCGCCCTTGATGTCTCTGAGTGGTATCTGGCCCTTCAAGTCTGCAGCTCACACCCTTTCTCTGGGCAGTAGGAGCTCTGCCAGATCTCTTTCCTGCCTCTGGGGACTGACCTGCTGGAGGATGCCGGCACATAAATTAGTATTAGTGATGGGATGACAAAGCACAAGGCTGGTTTTGCAAAAAGGAACAGAAAGAAGAAATGGGTTGGGAGAGGGGGGGGCAAGAGGATGAAGTGTTGCCATGGTGACCTGTGAATGAGACACCACGGCGCATGTGAAGTGTTGATTAGGAAAGAAATTGAATGCCAAAAGGAGCTAAAAGGATATTACCAATTGTTTTCTTGCTTTTGTAAGACTACACCGCTTGCTTTCTTCCACAACTGTTCCTCATTGGATGGCCTGTGAGGTCTTGTGCCTGGAAATCAGCAAAAAATGTTCATATTCACCTGCTAAATTCTTAACTAAGGAATGCTCAGGAATGAGTTTGTATGTGTGCTAATACAAGGGCCATGGGGAAATCAGTCCAACTGGCCAAATCTGCCAAATATGGAGTGCAAATCTCAGAGTAGGTTTGTTGGTGTTACAAGGATGTCAACAATCATGGAATGGATGCTTCAATTGGTGGAAGATTGACAAGATTATGCTCTTTCAAACCATAGGATCCACTGCTTGAGATAATGTATTGGTTGGGAAGGAACGGTAGCAATGCACAGTTGAGTTCTAGATAATTGATGGTTCTAATTTATCTATTTTTAAAATTGCTGTAATCCTAAAGAGGGAATGTGTATGCGCCTTCAAGTCAGTTTTTGACTCCTGATGACCGTCTGGACAGTTTTCTGTCTGCAGTTTTCTTGGCAAGATTCCAGAAGTGGTTTGTCATTGCCTCCTTCCCAGGGTTGAGAAAAAGGGACAAGTTCACCCAGCTGGCTTTGTATCCAAGGTGGGATTACAACTGCCACCTTCTGGTTTCTATCCTGATGCCTTAACCATTACACAAACTGGCTCTCGAAATACATTGTAGGATGAATTAAATATCATTGGAATAGATCATTGCTTCTTAAAATATTGGATTGAAGTTGAAGCCAAACTGGCTCTCCAAGCTATCCCAGGAGAATCTTAAAAAAAGCAATTTTTTTTTTAAAAAAATGGCAAAATCAGATTTTATTTATCACCTTTCTATACTGCCCATTTCACCTAAGCGATTCCAGACATTTTACAAACTATTATGTGCTTCTAGTTCTTGTAGCATTAAAGTTTGGAGGCAGAATGTGGCAGATATGTCAGAGATCTGGCTTTTTACACTTTGCACACCTTTTGCAGCTGTAGATTCATGTTAGCAAATTGGCTGTCATTAAAATCTTCAGTTCTGGAGACTTCCTTCTACGTTTATGAAGTCTTTTGTGTGTGTGTGTCTATTTAATACAATTGTTTGCATGAAATAGTCTCATGTGGAATTTGTTTGATATCGAACCCTGTGATTAATGGAATGATTCTTAGAGCCACCTAGTGAGCATCTGGCAAGATGTAATTTCATTTGGCAATTTTCTCCTGCCTAAAAATTAGCCATTATTTCTGCTGCTGCAAAGGGTGGATTTGATGACTTGGAAAAGACCCCCTTAGCTCAAGGCTCCCACTTGATGTAAATTGTAACCTCAGAAACTGAGTTAATATTTCAAAAATTAGTTCTGAATTGAATGCACAGCTCATGCCATGCCTAGCATTGCACTTGTTCTAGAGGCCAATGGAAGTATGTTATTGTTAGTTTTTTTTTTTTAATGTAGTCTTTTTTGGAACGTTGGTTCATCTCAGGGAATTGGAATGGCATGGGGACCAGAAATGCCTTTGGAGCATGCAGTGAAAAAGCACTGCTCTTATATCAAATGCTGGTGTCCGTTTTTCCATTCTTCTCCTTGTTCTACAGAGTAAAGTACATTTTGAGGGGAATTGTCAGGCGAGATACCGTAGTTCAGAGCAAAAGCACCTAGAAGTACTAATTTTATCTTAATTGTAAGGTTATGTCATTATTTCTGAACTTGGTGACTTGAAGAAGTGTGGACTTCAAGTCCCAGAATTCCATAGCCAGCATGTTTTCCACACTTATTCAAGTCCATAACTCTTCAAGTTACCAAGGTTGAGATACAAAATCTTGCAAGTCTGAAAATATCTCTCTCCACCATCGTCTTTACATTTCAAGAAACTAATGAGGGTCCCTCCTGAGGCATTTGCTCCACCCTCATTTTTTTCTGTGGGCTCAGCTGCCTCTTATCTGATTGATGCTGAGCTTCATCTCTTCCTCCTGTATCCCAAGGTCATTCTCACATACCATTAAGGGGATTGACCAACTGGGGTTCCCATCACCTTTGCCAGAGGAAAAGATCATGTCTAAAGCTTGGTATCTGAACAATAAAACTAAAGCATGAAGGGGTTGTTTCCTTTCCTGTCCGATCAGGAGAATATTAGTTTCTGTGCAGCTCTGCAAATTAGACCCAGGAGCAGGAGAAAGCCTCGAGGAGAGGCAAATTTACTGCTCTGAATTCATTGTTGTGAATTCTGAAGTTGGCTCTTTGTAGGGGAAGATCAAGTTGTTTTTGGCATGTTGGACTACCGACCAGAAAATTAAATGTGCATCAGGGAGCTAAATGCTGATAAATCAGTTGCTTTGGATAGATGTCCCACACCAAGTAGAAATTAAGCTACATGCAAGTGGTGGGTGGTTGGATGTCAGCAGCAGGGTTTAAATCCTAATCCTTTTCTCCCACTCTTTATTCAGTAGACTTTTAGCTGTTCTTTTCTTGGCCTTGGGAGTCGGGGATACCTGTTCCATGTTTATATAATATTCTGTCTGGCCTGAGAATGGTGGCTTTGCCAATGACAAATGTCAGCCTTTACAGCAGCACACCCTGTATTTTATAAAGCAACCTGACAGCAACAATCAGGAGCAGTCATATTTATGTCAGTGCCCTGAAGAACGTTCTTCCTCCTCCCTCAATAGGCATATGAAAAAATCAGGTGGTGTTTTTGTGTAGGTACCACTGTGTGAAGACAGTGATCTGTGAGCCAGGAGGAGCACATGTGAACCTTAAAAACTCAGTCAATAGACTTTGGAGTGATATTGTTTTGGGGGTGAGCAAGATGGTCTACTTGGGGGTGTCAGGTGCAGTACCTTCACTACCAGGAGGCAGGCAGTATGTGACCTGTTTCATTCTGATTCATGGTCACAAAGAATTGCAACTTTGCTGGATCATAGGACAGATCCACAGTCTTTTTTCCTTGGATACATTTGAATTTGCTAATTATGCAACCTGAGTAAGTTGCCACTTTGCTGTACCTTACCTCAAGCTGTAGCATAGGGATGATAATGATGATTGACATCTGTTGCTTTTTTATGGCAAAGTCTGTTCACTTTTTACAGGGTCAGGAAGTTCTTTTTTCAAACATCTCTTATAATAAACGGATTGTAATATACAACCCATACTACCTGGTTCCTGGATTAATGACTTTCTGGGTTTAAAACAACAATTGGCTCATCTCTTGTCTCTCTGTCCTCATCATTCCTGATGGAAAGACACCTGTAAGGGCTTTCTGTTGGTTCTTCTCAGATGGTTAGATTTTATGTGGAAGAGATGGTCTCACAGATACCCAGGACCTATTCGTGTCACATAATAAGCCACTAATGATGCATTGAATTGTACCTGGAAGCCAGCTGGCAAATAGAGCCACTCTCTCAGAAGTGGAGTTATAAGGAAAAATCAGGATTGAATTATTACCATGTAGACAACCGTAGCTTCTGAATGGTCTTTACGATGAGCCCATGCACAGTGAATTTCAGTAGCCTGGTTGTGAGGTAATAAGCACTCGAATAAACATGAATAAAGCCGCCTGATGCAGGAAACACCTGAAACATTAGCCAAAGTCAGAGGAAAGCTTTCCTGGCCATCTATCAAGAGATATGAGTCCAGGAGATTGCCAGTTTGCAAATCTGGTCTTTATTTGGGAGTGCATCTTCATGCAGAGACAAAGTTGGAAGTTTTCTAGAATTGGAGGACTTCAGAATCAACAGAAACTGTTATCTTGCTATGTTTAATACCAAGCTAACTACACAGAATGAATTCAGGGACATTCTAAACTGCAAAAAAAGCCCTAACCAAGGTTAAAATTAATCAAACTTAGTATATTGTCCAAATGAGGCTGTTAGGGTTGTAAATGACCTGGGTGAGCTTGTTGTGTGAATCGCAATACCTGATCCTATGGCCTGCAGAAATACCATAGTCAGAGTATGGTCATTTAAAACTTTGTTCTAGAATGGAGGTCCAAGTTGCCCCTAACAACCAGACAGGCAGGCAGGCAGAACGGAGCAATGTGGATTGAACTCAGCAGGCGTACGGGCGGCGGTGAACGGGCTCGGGAAGCGAGCGATCAAACAGCTGACCCCCCGCGCCTTCTTTGAAGCAGTTTCTTCCTGGGCTGGTGGAGGAGCGAGAAAGCGACTGAGAGAGCTGGAGCCAGAGAGAAGGACAGGCTTCGGTTGCTTCCTCCCTCCCCTTCTTTCATTTGTGTCCTTGATCCCTGATCCCAGCAGCATTCACCCGGAAGGCGAAGAAAGCCGCCATTTTTTAATATTTTTTTTCTTTAACGGGCCCGGTAAAGAGGTACTCCCACGGCCCGGTACGGTCATGACCCGGTGGTTGGGGACCCCTCTAATGTATTTGCAACCAACTGATTGACTGACTATCATCTTTGTTGCTTTTGTCTGTACGCTTTCTAGCACCTCAACAGGTCTGGAGGCTAAATCATGTGATGAACAATTGATATATGTCTAGCCTAAGGCAGAGAAGGACATGATAGTTGTCTTCCAATATTTGAGGAGCTGTCACCAACAAAAGAGGTTTTATCTGAGGTCAGGACAAGAAATAATGGGATGAAGATCATTAAAAAAAGATTCAATTTAGAAATATGGAGAGATTTCCTGTCAGAGAAGAATGGCTTACCTCCAGAAGTTGTGGTTTCTCCATCACTGGAGAATTTCAAGAGACTGTACAGCCATTTGTATGGAACAGTACAGCGTCTCCTGCTTGAACAAGGGGTTGGACTAAAAGATCCCCAAGTCCCTTCCAACCCTATTATGTTATGTTCTTTATTCTAAATATCCTGACTTATACACCTATTGTATTTATATTTCACTGAAGTGGATGTCTATCCAAACAAAAAACAATTACATACAAGTTTTTCATCAGATCAGGAGCAAAAGCATTAAAAAAGGGGGGTTATATGGAAGCCTGCAGAGACCATCAGCGCTGGTCCTTGGATTTGGGAAGCCCAAGGGGTGAGATGTTCTTATGGGTCCTGCTCCCAGGGGCAGCCATTCCCCCCAACTTGCCACTATTTCTGTCAGAGTATTTGCTTTTCACTCCTTCTGGGTCTAATCTGCTCAGGCTCCCAGAGGGAGAAACTTCTGGTAGTGACTACTCATCCTTGCTTCATTGTTTGCTTGCAAACAGAAGGCAGAAGACTTTTGGAATTGTCCCTTGGTAGAACATGGGCATTGCAGATATTCAATAACACTGTCTGTGCATACTAACCCTAAAAGCAGACCTAACTGCCCAGGCAACTGTTCAGATTCAATCTCTGATGGCTTTCCAAAGAAAGGAGGAGGAGGAGAGGCAAATCAGCATTCCTGCTTCACTCAAAAGGGATTGCTTTCATTTGAGAATGCAGGAGACCGGGGCCCTTTGCGTCCATCCAAAGGCTAGGGGTAGGCAGGAAAAAACTTAACCAGTATCAGCATGGATCTCCCTGAATGTGTTGTAGGACAAGTCCTATCCTTTCCTGGCTGTGAGATGATGCCCCTGGACTGCCTGACACTCTATTTGTGGTTCCCCCCTCCCAGATGGCAGTTTAAAGAAACTTCGAAGTAACATTCGTCGCAGCACAGAAACTGGGATTGCTGTGGAGATGAGAAACAGGGTTACCCGTCAAGGCAGTCGGGAATCAACTGATGGAAGTACTAACAGCAACAGCTCCGAGGGCACGTAAGTCCTGCTATTCATTAACACAATCATTGAACAAAGAGTAGACATTGCACAGAGAATATAAAAACAAGTGTTACACTTTTTTTAAAAGGAAAATGTCCTGCTAATATTAGCTCATAGATAGGAGCCTCCCAAATACTGAAATGTCTTTCAGTTGCTTTATTGTCCCATCTCATGTGAAGGCAGGAAGAAGGTGCTGGAATAAAATGCAGGAGGAGAAGGGTGCATCTTTTTTTCTGCATGTTCTTTCAAGCTATGTCTTCTTTTTCTCACAAACCGTATTTCTTACCCTTTCCTTCAGATTCATTTTTCCCACAACCAAGCTGGGAGTTGAAAGCCAGTTCAGCGACTTCCTAGATGGTCTTGGACCAGCACAAATTGTAGGGCGACAAACACTGGCTACTCCACCAATGGGTGAGTGAACCTTTGGTGACCATCTCAGCCTGTTGTAATGACGAGGCAGTCGCGTTGTTTGATCATGAACAACTGAATCATGATGATCTTTATTGGAGTCTAGTCTTGCATTTATACACATTTTTAGTTATCCTCCATCATTGGTTAACTTTGGTTACTGCTTAACTTTCGTTACTGTTTAGCACAGTAATCCATAAAATTAATTATCTCTAGTTAAAGTCTAACATATGTTTAATTCCTCTCTCTAATCCTCCTTTAGATTAGTGACTTTGTTTACCTGAGTTGTATTTGCTTGGAAACATTCTTTATCTGAGGTTTGCCATCCGAGATTGAAATATTCCTGCAATTACAACTCTACATCAGCCCTTTTGAGGTTCAGGGTTATTTGATGGAGGAGGATCTCATTTGGATCTTTCTTAATTAACAGTCTCCTTGGGTCCATGTTTTGTGAGGGACCATGTAGAGTGCATATATGTATATGTGTATGTATGTATGTAAATTTGACATGAATCAGGTTTAGCTGTCTGCAAATTTCAGAAGGGGAGTGGGACTCAAGTTGTTAAAGTTGCTTTAGGATGTACACAATATTCTAGGACTATTTTTAATTCATGCTTCTTTTATCTTAACATGTGAATAGATCAAGGTAAGTTGTAATTAATTTTCCATGTTGATTTAAGGAGAGTGTAATTCATTTTGGTAAAAACTCATGGATAAAGAATCTGTGATTCCCCTGGTGCTGCTGAATTTATTTATTTATTTTTATTTATGGATTAAATTTATACGCTTTCCATTTCTCTTACCCTTGGCCGTGTTCCTTAGATTTCCTGGAAGGTACGATTCAGCAATTTTTGGAGAACACTAACAGCTCAGTCACAATTCCATGGTTTCCATAACTTAAAAAGGTCTCCTAATATAGATCTACCACAGAACATTAAGATGAGCCAAAACACCACAGTCACACATGGAAATGGGACAAGTGTGAAGGGCAAAAAGCTATTCTTTATTACATCAAAAAAAATCCTACTGAATTTTGAAGGAAGACATTTTTCTCAGGGGAATAATATTAATCAAACAGCTTATTAAAGAAGAATGCACACCAACTGTTTTGGGACTTTTTAAAAATAAAGGATACTTTTCCCCCTTTCACACTGTCTTTCTCTCTCTTAATTTTGCACAATCACATGTGGACAGCACAAAGCTCTTGAGTTGTGTCCATGCTGACTTTACTGCTCCTGCTTCCTAGGTGATGTCCACATTGCGATGATTGACCGGAATGGACAGCTAGAAGTGGAAGTGATAGAAGCTCGAGACCTCACACCCAAAGTAGCAGCTAAATCTTTTCCTTGTAAGTAATTCCTTCCCGGATAAGACTGAATAGAGATAAGATGAAAAGCTGTCTGGAACAATTCTTGGTAATTACAGAAAGTCGTTCATCTAGTTTATGTCTGTTCTTTAAAATACCGCAGATGTACATTCAGCCAATCAACCAAGAAACGTCTAAGCAAATTAATATGTTCTGAAGTCAATTCAAACTTTTTAAAAACTCGGAAGCTAAATATTTTTACTGTAACAGCAAAATTCTCACCCAGTCAAAAGCAGGCAGCCCGGCTGCTTTGGTTACCCAAACTGGATCTGGTTGTTACCCAAAGTAGACTGAAAATTCCTTCCCTTCACTTCTAGTCCTTTACACAGAGCTGGCAGGAGGAAGTGGCAAAGTAATTTGAAGATTTGAAGATCTCAATAGCAATAGCACTTAGGGTTATATACTACTTCACAGTGCTTTACGGCCCTCAAAAAGCGGTTTACAGAACTTCCAATAATCTGGGTCCTAATTTTATTGACCTCGGAAGGATGAAAGGCTGAGCCAGCCTGGAGCCACTCAGAATCGAACTCCTGGGAATCCCATTTTAATGCACGGAAGTAATTGAAATCCTTCCCTAAGGATTTGCAGGCTTTTCTACAATAAATGGAAATGTTTGTATCTTTGTGTACCCTGTTAAGTGTTGTATTCCTGTTTCCTGGGTTGAATCCCCATACACAGCTGTTGGTATAGCTGTACTATATTGAATGTGGGTTACTGGATTCACTCAGCCTTTAATATAATAGGCAATTCCATTAAAATGTACTTAATTACATTCTTTATTTATAAAATATCTGTGGCCTAGGATTGAGAACTTCCACTTAAATCAAATCAATTGGATTTGAGTTTCTTGGCACATGCAGGTAGCAGTCCTTGAGAAGGATCCGAAATTGAATCTAGCAATTACAATTATAAACCAGGAGAGTCATAAAACAGGTTGCCGTGTTACCAAGCCCAGTTTTATGACCTTTTTTTTGCAATGGTGATTAAGTAACACCATGGTCATTAAGCAAAACCCATTGCTTATTATGGGGCTTTTTTTGGGGGGGGACAAAAACCAGAAGTAAAGACCAATTTCTGGTGAAATCACTGTAAATCGCAATCATGTGACCAAGGGGTGCTGCAAATGGCCAAAGTACCCCAAGTGAAGTCACAAGGGAGGCCCAACATCAGAATTTTGAAACTGGGTCTGTGGGAACTTAGAATGATTGCTAAGCAACCAGTTATAAGTTGAGGACTACCTGCAGAGGGTTTTGCCAGCCAAAAACGTTATTGCAAGCATGAAAGCATCCTTGAGGGGACCTGAGCTTGGTTGTTTTCTTATGGACGTTTCATTACCCAAACTAGATAACATCTTCAATAACAAGCACTTATGATGTTATCTAGTCAAATAATGAAACATCTGCAAGAAAACAACCCAGCTCGGAGAGAGCACCAGCCCTGTAGTTCACAGTTTAAATGCGACTCCTCATTTCAATCCTGAGCTACAATATTCTCCTTTATTGGTAAAGCAGGTTTGCCATCGCCCACAGGAATGCGCAAATATACTTCTACAGATGCATCTGGTAGAACATTGAAAACCTCCCAGCCTGGGGTGGAATAGCTATTATTAAGCTGCCTGCTTTTATTTCCCTCTCTCTGCCAATACAGCTACATATGTTAAAGTGTATCTGCTGGAAAATGGGGCTTGCTTGGCCAAGAAGAAAACAAAGACTGTCAAGAAGAACTATGACCCGCTCTACCAGCAGGCCCTTCTGTTTGATGAGGGCCCTCAGGGTAAAATGCTACAGGTGAATGCTTTCCTCCTCTTTGAAGGGTAAGAGGATCCTCCTTCTGCCCATATGCATTTTAGAGCCATAATTCAGCCACAGGCCTACTGAGATGCCCTCACAGCAGCTCTCTGGTATCCCCTTGGGAGAGAACCTCCTACTAGATTTTAGACAGGCAACATATATAGGTCCAGTAGAAATTCTAGTCAGTTTCTCTGTGGCCTTTATGGGAAAGTGTTTCTGGTAGCTATTAAGTAGACAATCTGTATGGCTACAGTAGAGATTCCTGTTGGGTTGTCCTCTGAAAGGGTCTCTGGTGTCCTCATCAGAAATAAGGTCTTAGCTGCTTTCAGCTGGGGAACTTGTATAGTTCCCACGAGAGGTTCTGAGGCCCCAGTAGGGAGATTGAATGCTATGAAAATACTTGAAACTGAAGAAGAGGATTATCATGAATTGCCTCAACGATTGACTTTAAAATCTAGTTTTTTGTGAGGTCCCAATTTAGATAAAAATGGAGATATTTGGCTTCAGAAAGATGCTGAGTTTAAAATTCAATTCAGGAGTTAAAAAGTGAGGAACAAATGGCTTTTCAGATACTGCTAAGGAAGTCTTCCAGAAATCAAGGGAGGTATTGTTCAATGCTAAACATGGAAAAACACAGGTTTCACATTCCTGAAGAAAGAAATAGTAGTTTGATGGAGAATCAGAAAAATATTTCCCTGAAATCTTACTTGAGATCTTGGTATAAGCAAGATTTTTATTTTGAGCAATGGGATTTCATAGGGTTGGTTGTATGGTGCCCAAAGTCACTTTATGTGAGATGAGTGGCCATGCAAATTTGATTATTAAATAAATACAATAAATAAAAGGCAACTTTCCATAAATGATGAGTTATTAATGGCACCGGAGCTAAAATTATTGACTCATTTTTAGTTGAAAGAGCAATTTATGTTATACTTTGTCATGAGTTTGTCAAAAACAGATCATGCCAGACTAACCTTATTGCATTCTTTGACAAAGTGACAAAATTAGTGGGCCAGAGGAATGCTGTTGATATAATTTACTTGGACTTCAGTAAGGCTTTTGATAAAAGTAGTCCATAACCTTGATAAAGTAGAAAAATGTGGGTTAGACAGCATCATCACCAGATGGATTAATAACTGGCTGACCAACTACACTCAATGTGTAGTCCTCAATGTAACTGCATCTACATGGAGGGGAAAGCATGTAGTGGGGTACCCCAAGGCTCTGTTTTAGGCCGAGTACTCTTCAACATCTTCATCAATGACTTGGACAAAGGTATAGATAGGGAACTCATCAAATTTGCAGATGGCACCAAGCTAGCAGGAATAGCCAACACTCCAGAAGATAAGCTTAAGATACAGAAGGATCTTGACAAACTTGAACATTGGGCGCTATCTAACAAAATGAAATTCAATGGTGAAAAAAGTAAGGTTCTACACTTAGGCAAGAAAAACAAAACACACAGGTACATTATATGTGGTACCTTGCTCAATAGTAACTGTGAGAGGAATCTTGGAGTCCTAGTGGACAACCATTTAAATATGAGCCAACAGTGTGCAGAAGCTGCCAAAAAAGCCAACACAGTTCTAGGCTGTATAAACAGAGGGAGAGAATTGAGATCACGTAAAGTGTTAATACCACTTTATAAGGCCTTGTTAAGGCCACACTTGGGATAGTTGCATTTAGTTTTGGTTGCCATGATGTAAAAAAGATGTGGAAACTCTGGAAAGAGTGCAGAGAAGAGCAACAAAGATGATTAGGGGACTGGAGGATAAAACATATAAAGAACGGTTGCTGGAATTGGGTATGTGTAGTCTAATGAAAAGAAGGAGAGACATGATAGCAGTGTTCCAATATTTGAGGGGCTGCCACAAAGAAGAGGGGGTCAACTTATTCTCCAAAGCACCTGAAGGTAGAGCAAGAAGCAATGGGTGGAAACTAATCAAGGAGAGAAGCAACTTAGAACTAAGGAGAAATTTCCTGACAGTTAGAACAATTAATCAGTGGAACGACTTGCCTCCAGAAGTTGTGAATGCTTCAACACTGGAAGTTTTTAAGAAGAGTTTGGATAACCATTTGTCTGAAGTAGAGTAGGGTTTCCTGCCTAAGCAGGGGGTTGGACTAGAAGACCTCCAAGGTCCCTTTCAACTCTGTTATTCTATTCTATTTCATACTTACTTTCCATCTCCCCCTTTTCATGATCTTTATCACTCAGTTAGGGAAAGCCAAGAATTTCAGATCTGATTCTAGATTTCAGAGGAGAGCAAATAACTCCCACCGTTGGATAGTTGTAAGGTAATATTAAAAGGGTACCAGGACTAGAGTGCTTCTCAGTTGACCAACTGAAATGATCCTTCTTCTGGTTTTGGACACTGACTAAAAACTGATACTGAGGTGAGGGTGGGGGTGGGGAATGTTACAACTAACTGAACTTTGTGAGATTATGTGGATGCATTCACTAAATCTTTAACTAAATGGAAAAAGCATGTTAGGGTTTTTTCGAATCATTGGGCATTTGTAAATAGCTCCTAGCACTATCACTCAAAAGGCATTTTAATATCTCCTAATGTATAAACTGGGATTCTCATCAATTAAGCAAGAGCATATATTTTCCCATGTCCAGGATAGTAAATGATTGACAGAATGCAAAACTCACTTTTTAAAGACTGCAAGGTTCATGCTGATCAGTTTAAAGAAATATCTTTGAGTTGCAAAATAGACCACTCCTACCTTACCTAAGAATAAGTCTGGAACCCAAGGAAAGATAGGTTTAGAGTCAACATAAGTAGGACTATGCTGTTAATGATTTATGATAATAGTATGAAGAACCAGGAGGTTAGCCAAAAACAGAAACATCCCCAAGGATTAATGATGGGAGTGTTAGTAAAGGCCTTCTACTTTCTTCCTGACTCTCTGAAGATCTTCTACTCTTCTGATTCTCCTTTCTTGGATTCTCTTGGTAATTCAGCCCATCCTCCTTCTTCCCTTTAGGTGATCGTCTGGGGAGATTATGGTCGCATGGACCACAAGTGCTTCATGGGGATGGCTCAGATTGTCCTAGATGAGCTGGACCTGTCCAGTGTAGTGACAGGTTGGTATAAGCTCTTTCCCACTTCCTCATTGGCAGACTCCACCATTGGACCCCTTACTCGTCGCCTTTCTCAGTCTTCACTAGAGAGTTCAATAAGCCCTTCTTGTCCCTAAAGAAGACAACACAACAACAGAGAATGCCTTGTTCTACCACGGCTTCCGGTAGCATGGTTTGTAAATATTCCATGTTTTTTCCTCCCATCACCCTTTCTTCTTCTTCTCTTCCTCCTCCTCCAAGAAGAGAAAACTGTTCCAGTGACTTTAAACATGTCTGACCCTCCCTCTCTGGGTGGACAAAATAGGAGAGATCCAGAAGGTGATGGGGGAGGAATTGAAAGGGAAAGAAAAGAAACACGTATTAAGGGGGGAAAACAACAACCCGATAAAAAACTGCCAGTTTCAAGACTGTTAAATCACCCCAAAGAAAATCACCTGTGAAAAGGAGTAAACTGTTTCTCATGTTTGAAACATCTTTGACAGCATCTCAAGCGTTAAACTCACTTCAAAAGAGCATGTTAAGTTTTCTTTCTTTCTCAGTCCTGTTTTCTTTTGGCATCTCTGGAGAAGAAGCTTTGGCTGGTTCTCCTAGTGTTTCTTTAAAAAAAAAAAAAAAAAGAAGGGGAAAAAATGGAATGCAGCACTGCTAACATTTTTTTAAAGGAATGTAGCATTTTCAGACATTATGTAGCTTGCCATGTGCTTACGGATTCCTCTGCAATATTTATACAGTACGGCCATCTTCCCACCTGGCAGGAGCTGTCAGCATTTCACTTCCTGCTTAAATCCCGGGTTTGGAATCCTGGAGAAAGCAATTTTGTTTGCGTTGCATATCTGGAGAAGGATAGGAGGATCTGCCAAAGGTGCGGAAGAAGAAAGATCTCCAAAGGGTGCATTTGACTGTTAAGTTCAAAGAATACTAAGACTCATGTTTTGCTTTGTCATGCTTAGAGGAATTTAATTGTGTCTCCTCCTTCAGACACCCCTGATGCTACTTTAGCAAGGCATATGCAAAGAATATGCCTCTTACTAAAATGGGCCCTTTGTTCAGTTTTGTCCTCACTGTGTCTGCAGCCCAAAAGACAAGATATCAAACCAACCAATTTTCAGACAGAAGATGAAACGTAACAAGAAGATATGTACTGGGCCAACGCAGAAGTCCTTCAAAAGTTCATAGGATTTCTCAAAAGGATGAGTATGGAGTCTCTCCATTTATTAACTGTTTTCAGTTTAACCCAATCTGGATGCAATCCTAAACCAACTAATTTGTTAAACAAAATAATCGAACATTTGATGGAATTTGCTTCTGTGTAAACCTGCATAGGCTGGATTGTTAGTTGTATGAATATGTGTTCTATGTAGCAATCTGGTCTCTTGGTAATGGCCAGTTCTCGTAGCAAAATTGAGAATTACAGAAGCTTCTCATGAAGGTGCCTACTAAAATTTGTTGCAAATACTCAGGGGAGATACTACTGAAAATCACCATTTATTTATTGTTTCTGTTATTTTTTAAAAATTTCCCATGGACTGTAGGAACAGTAAAAGCTGACGGATTGAGTATCGAAGAGGCAGCAGCCTGAAAGTTACTGGTTAGTTTCTGAATATTAGACAGCCTTGGAAGTGGCTCTTAAATTGAAATGCTACAGTTGGCAAAGGACTCACTTTAGCTATCCACATTTGATTTTAACTGAAGGCCAAGGAACTGTTTTACTTCTTAGGTTTATTATATAAATAAAATAAACATGGATTCTTCTGTAACTCCAGCTAGGATGAAACACAAGGGAAGTTCTCAAGAAGAAAATGAAGGGGAAATAAAAGTAATAGCAATTATTTTTTCCCTTACAAGGATGACAAGTTTCCAGAATATGTGTTGATGGGATGCTGTCACACCCTTCAAAAAAGCATATGTAAATATATTAGTAACCTATTTCAGCAACATGAACGTGCAGCGATTTTTGGATATGGAATTTCTGTAGCCATCAATTTGCCCCTACAATTTCACCAGACCAAACCCATCTACTGGTTTCAAAGAAGGGAGTTGATGATGTTACCTTGGCCTTGTTCTTCTTCAACGCCATGTTGTTCTGTTGCTCTCTACATGTATGGACTGTTGTGACATTTTCCAGAATAAGCAATATATTGGTTTTGAGTTCACACCTGAGACACGCTGTCTTGTTCATTTTAGAAAGTCTTTTCTTGGCAAAAAGACAAAAAAATGTGTCATCTGGCATTCCCCTCTAAACCAAGAAATGTTGCCTGGTTTCACTGCATCCTGAATCTGAGTTTGAATAAATGCAATTCACAAAGGATTTTTTTTAAAAATGCAAAAGCGGGACTAACTCAAAGTTTGCCTCTAATGATAAAATGTACTCAATCACTCGGTCGTCTTGTTTTGCAGAAGCCTTGTGATAGTTTGTCTCATTGAATCAGCACAAGTTGCCCTCTAAACTACAATTTTTAGTGACTAGCAGGATTGTGCCTCCCTCAAATTATGACTCTGAGATTTGAGGAGCCATGGTGACAGTTCTTCTAAAGGATACCACTTAGCACAACAATGGTTTAAAATATAAGCAAGGGAGGCAGAAAAGATTTTGTGCAACCAATGACAGGCTTCTCTTGAAGGGACTCCACGAAGTGCCTGAAGAAAGTACAATCGTCCGTAGAAGGTGTTCCTGGTTCAAGAAGTCCTGCCGCAGAAAGAGCAGCTGGTGTCAATGAAGAGCAAGAGTCCACTCTTCTTTCAGTTCCTAAACCAAGAAGAGTCCTTTGAAGACCAACCGTGTTCTTGAGACTGAAGTTTTACTTATCCAGGGATCCTTGCACATTTTCCTAGATAGTTGACAACTCTGCCAGTATAAATACCCTCTTCTTTAAAGCATAGAAGCATCGTTTGAACAATCCCCAGTGCTCCAGACAATTGCTCTACAGCCCCCCAAGCTTGCCATGAACCCAGTTTCTGGGGCCTCTGAACTTTCCTACCTCGACCTTAGACCACTCTGGATATCTGCTTGTATCATCTCTTTGGCTTGATCACTTAGACTTGTTTTGTCTTTTCCAGTGTCTTGATTGCTGACCCTCAAAACGGTCTGTGCTTGTAAGATCTTGAACTGTGTTTCATCTTAGCCAAGCAGCTCCTGGAAAATATTTCATTGCCAGCTTCAAGCTGTGGTCTACACTGAAGAGTGTCCTGGCTTCCTTAGCAAGTAATACTAGTTGTAGGAATACACCTGGCATCTTTTGGCAGCAAACAGGCAAGAGGATGCCTTATTTATCCATGGAAAGGTCTGTATAATAATCCTGTGGTGTAAAAGAACAAGGATCAGACACTGCCACATCTGGAGACATCTCACCTAGTTTAGAAATGGTACCGTCAGTCTGAAAGACTGGAACAATGAATAGATAAATAAATAGATAGATAGAAATCAAATTAACTCTGTTCCTGTGTAGTGAAGTAAAGGTACTAGGGATTTCTAAACAGCTTCAGTATTTTTATAGTGGTTCAGACCACTATATGATGTGACCCTAAGAACGGCATGCATGATATTGCAGTCAGGCACATATTGAAAGTACAGTTGGAACCGCTAAGACGTTTCACCTGCTTTTATACATTCAGCACTGATGGAAAGGGGTATAAGATGTACATCCCAACATAAGAGCTACAAATCTAGATGCAACTTGGCATTAGTCCACTTCCATCTCAATAGAAAGTTTTGGATTTGCCAGCCAGCCCATAATCAGTTTGATAAAAGTCTTTATTTTATTTTATTTTTTAAAAAAAACTATTCTCACAGTCAGGAGTTTACGTTAGAGAGATGATGAGGCTTCAGATAGAGTTTTTTTGTCCAAAAACCATTCCCAAATACATTTCATGGGAACAAAACAAAAAAGCAACTAATTCCAGAACATTAAAGGAGCTTTGGGTTTTTATTTCATAAGCATCAGTCTCTCTTTTGTGCCAGAGCTGATGGTATCTCCCACTCAGAGGATTTGATGAGGGCAAAAGTCCCAGTGAGGGATCACAAATGCCTTGGGACACGTGCTAAGAAAGAGCCCTCTGGATCTCGGTTTTTCTATTTGGGCTGTGACCTCCTTTTTTTTTTGGAATGAAATCTCTGCACAAAATGAAAAAAAAATCCCAATGATAAAATATAAAAAAATACCTGTTGAAATATTACCTTTTTTTCAAAAATAGGGGGGAAATAGTGATACCCCCAAATCATTATATTGGCTTCAAATTGGGTAGATCCAGAGGACATTTATATATCATGATCTGCATTTTGAAGTGGACCACTGGACCTGCCACGTTTTCCAGATGATGCTGTTTTTCGCCCTCTAACATTGCTTCCTTGTCTCCTGTTTTATGTGACAGGAATCACTGAAATCTATTTTATTTATCTGGCATATTTATATCCCATTTTTCTTCCCTTGCAGAATTCAAAGTGGCCCCAACAAACCTTTCATTTTATCAAAGCGTCTGTTTCATATAGATTATTGTCAAGAAAGGGCTGGGAAGTTTAGAAAACAGGTTCTGTTTCACTAAAGGTTGGCCTCTGAGCACAATGTACCAGAATTATTTGAATGGCTGGAACCTGATCCAAATGAACAAGAACTCTGGTGAATTGTGCACTTTTAATTTTAATCCACACTAATTTCAGTGTAGAATAAGAGTTAACAATAACAAACTGCCAGCTAAAATGGACAAATGAGCTAAGCAATATTGGGATCGAGATAGAATTTGTCGAAAGAATAAAAAAAAAACAGCCCTTTACAGGGGGACATAAAATGCCCCTGGACTTTTTTTCAGCACAAAAGGCAATTTGATCCAATTTACAACTGAGATGCATGATAGATTCAATACTGCCACCTGCTGGTTGGAGAGATCCCACAAACAACTTCAGTAAAGACGAGACTAAAAAGGAGCAGCAGCTCGCATCCTAAAGCACCACCTCCCTCCGGGTAACCCGACTCTGCAGAAATCTTGACTCATGCTACCCAAAGAGGCTTCCCATTAAGTAAAATTAAAGAAGGAGGAAATGGATGTTTTTTTTTTCTCCATGGTCGATGAACTGAAGTATATGAAGATGGGAACAATGGCTAAAATTCTTTTTACCAAACTATTTCTACCGGAATGGTAATTAAGGGTGCGAGACAAGCTGCCTGAGTAAAGTGCAAATTGTTGGTTGTATACCTCATGATTTTATAACTAATATGTTGTGACTTGTTTTGTCTGTTAGTCTAGTTATAGAAGCAGTAAGAGATGGTAAAGGTACAGGGATGGTAGGATTCCGTGAGCACATCTCTTTTCTTTTTTTGCCTTCTCCTTCGATGTGCAAAGGAATTATGTGGGAGAGTTTCTCCAGTATTGGGTATTTATTTTAATAATGCAAATTCTTTTTTTAAAAATCCAAAGTTGCTTTGCAAACTCAAAGAAAAAAAAACATAGCTAGAACGGTGTTACACTGTTAAGGTGTTAGACTGTTAGACAACCTGAAGAGAAGTCAATAAGTAGTAAAACAGCTTATTGAATTCCAGCTATTCAAACAATTAAGTTGGACCAACTTTTATGAGAATGTTTCCCATCCTGTACATGAGAATTCTGGGAAATGTAGTCTCAATACCACTGGGATTCTCCAGGATACAGGTAGCTGATTTATGACTTGATAGCCTTGAATATTTATTTTGTCCAAGCATTTCCCATAAAAATGTTTTTTTTCCCCCAACCAGACCCAGCTGTTCCCTGAATATTAAAGCTTCTTTCAGGATGTGTTTTTTTAATATCATCAGTGTGATGAATATGGAAAACCATCATGACTGGATGTTGCATCAGTCTGGCTGTTCTGATGCCTTCCTACCAAAGTTAACATTTCAAAGTGGAGGGGCCTCAGAGCTTACACAAACTCGTGATTGCCCTTGCAACGGGATTCAGGAAAAGCGTGCACAGTTGCAAAATATATTTTGGGGTCTGCTGTTCTCAGGGGACACACTACTGTTGCACTCTCAAAGATACAGGATTAAAACAAGAATACAAGATGGTTAAAACGCAATAGAGAAAAGGGATCCTGGCCTGAGCTTTTGAATGTCTCTCACCTGAAATCAGTCATTCTTAGTGGAAACTGGGACACCCCCCCCCCCCAACTACAGGATCTGTTGCCTGTTTTGTAGCTTTTAAAGGAAAAAAAAATAGTATATTTTAAATAAAAAAACCTTTGGAGATGATGACTGAGAAAAGAGATGTGTATGGAGATGGTACTGATTTTATGTCACTAGCTGGGTGTGGGGTGGGGGAGAATAGGACTTATATATGCTTGTCTCACTGGACAATCTTGTCTCTGTTTGAGGTTCTTGGGATGTGCTGAGATTCTGTCAATCATGCTGATTCGGAATTCCAGTCCTAAGACACCTACGGGAGGAGATTAGTTTGGGGAAGGTTAGACTAACCATTCTAGTTGCTGCTGGAATAAAGGATCTGTTATTTGTATAATTGTGGTAAAGATGTTAAAGCAATGCTCTTCTGATGCCAGAGTTCTTCTCACTCTGAGCCTGGGTGCAATAGGCTGTCTTGAGTTGGACTATCTGGCTCATTGGATAGCAAACCCCTCTGGATCGTAGCACTTTTGATGTTGGTGGCCTTGTTGGTGTTTTCCTTTTAAAATATAAGGGCTTATGTGTTTTCATGTTAATGATGGATAACTTTCTCCTCCCCACCAATTAGTTCTTCCAATGCCCTCCTTTCCCCCAAAAAAGAATGTTGATCAAAGCAGCTTATTGTTCACTGTGACATTGTGAAATTACTCCCCAGAGACGGTCACGAGAAACTGGAGGCAATGCTACCTCTAAATTTTGTTTGGCCTGGAGCCATTCTGAAACCGAACCTCAGTAGGGGCTTAAGATGTATTTGTATTTATTTATTGGGGTAATTTATATCTAGCCTTTCTCCTAAAAACACGGTTGATAAGGCAGCAAGCAAAAGCTTTATAGAATAAAAGAAAAATATTGATAGTAATTTAAACTTGACCTGGAAGCTCAAGTTCATTGTCCTCTTTTAAAAAGACCTATCTGACAGGAGGAATCGAACACTTCAGCTAAGGTTGGCTGAAAGGGAATGTTTCCATTGACACATTGAAAGTACATCTTTATAGCAGTCATTCAGAACAGAAGGCCCCAAATGATAACAAAATACAAATCAGACCAGACAGTAGTTTTTAAAATATCAGTTAAGTAACATCAATGGAAGGACTGGCTTGGGAAAAACAACGTGATCCATAGAACTCCTTGAAACTATAGTACAAATAGTTTCTAAAAGGATTGTGAAAAGGAAACCATGTAGAGTGGCAAGATTTAGATTTAATGCAAGACTTGTGGGGTCTTTGCTAGTAAGACTTAAAATCTGGGTGGCCATCCCACAGGTGTTTTCCCAAAAGGCAACTGGGCTTTCTTGTTTTTTTTTTTTCTTTGAAAATGTTTTGTTTCCCATCCAAGAAGCTTCTTTGGTTCTAACTAGCTTCTTGGATGAGAAGCTAAACATTTTCAAAGAAGAAAAAATATATCAAGAAAGCCCAATTGCCTTTTGGAAAAGCACCCTTGGAACAACCATGACCTTGGATGATTGAGAATTTCCACAATCTGGGTGGTCTGTCATAGGAAAGGAGATTTTCTCTCATAGTAAAGACACATTCATTATGGCTTCTTGGGTTAAAACCGGCATTCTTGAGCTGAGTTTGAGAAAGTGGTAGGCCCCATTGTAGATTCTTGAAGTAGCTCTAGCTGCTATGTTATCTTCAAGGCTTGTTGGGGATAGATGGGGGGGCCTAAATATGCTGCCCACCTGACCCAATTTTATTTAGAAGCAAATTCTAACTAATAATCTCTGTGTTCCTCTCTATGAACAGAGTAATCAGGGATCTTGTTATGCCGAGGAATATCAACATATTTGTAGCTCAGGGTTGAACTGTGGAGTCCTTAGTGATCGTTGAATTTAGTTGTTTTCTTTCATATATTTAATTTATCCAACTAGGTAACATCTTCAGTGTTGTTCACTGAAGATGCTGTCTAGTAAGGTAATAGAATGTCCACAAGAAAACCACCAAGCTCAGAGACCACCAAGGGCTCCATAGAAAAATATGGCAAGGGATGAAGTAATCCTAGAAAAACAGTAATTACAGTAGGTATTGTGGTAAGTTTGATCAAAGCATAGCTAAGGTTGTCCAAAGCCAACCAATTATTTTGTTAGACTGCCTTCTTACTTGGCTCCCAAAATTATAGCATGGCCTTGGTCTTAAATAGCAGATTTTCTGAGATAAATATGAATGGGGATCAGAATAAGAATTTAAAAACCTCCAGTCACATTGAGCACAAGGGGATGTCTTGTAATGGGCAGTGGAGAGAACAGTTACTAATGGACCAACACACACACAAAACACACACACAGACAGACAATTTTATATCCGTGCTCTGTAACGTTTTCTATGTGATGTGGTCTTTCCTAAATGTAAAACTCTTGTATTTTTCTGTGAATTTATATATGCAGCAGGACTGACAGCTTTGAGGGTGCACGCTCAATTTTGTAAATTATTCTTGACAAGATTTTTTTCCCCTCTTTCCAAAGGAGACAAGATGGATTTTCCAAAAAAAAAAAAAAAAAAGTTAATGTTACTCCATTTGGCTTGTTAATTGCATGTACAGTATTTGGACAGCAAGTAAAGATAATTAAAGCCAGTTTTGAAAACTGTTTTCATTGTTTTCAGATAAGTATTACCATCACCAGTTTTTAATCAGTGATGTTTCGTGCACACATACACAACACATAAGTGTACTATAACTGAGTCTGTTGTGTGTATGTGCACTTGATTGTGATATGACTGTATCTTGTTTGCATCATTCCTCTGAACACAGGGAGAACGTTTTATTACCCAGGACACTCAAGTTCCTTCTCTAACCACTAAAAGTATATTTGGAAGCTTGTGGAAGGTTTGAAATGTCAAGAGATCTTGACTATGGATTTGCTGCAGCTGCAAGGTCCAGAAATTTTAACTTTATTTTCAGAGATAGCTGTGTTTCTCACAGAGCTGCATTTGGCACTCTGGTCTCCTACTGGGTACATTGTATTTTTTTAATGATTTTAACACAGGGGGCGTATTTCTTCGGGTCACATCGGTGATTCTCAACCTAATCCACTTTTAAGATGTGTGGACTTCAACTCTCAGAATTCCCCAGCCAGCATGATGGCTGGGGAATTCTGGGAGTTGAAGTCCGCACATCTTAAAGTGGATTAGGTTGAGAAACTTTGGGCAATATGAATAAAACTACTCTTAAAATAGCCCTGTGGGACTGTTGTTGTGGTTGTTGTTGTGTGTGTGTGTATGTATGCTTATGCTCAGTTAATTTTCCTATCCCTGCATGCCACCCATTCCCAGAGACTCTGGGTGTCCAGCAGTGTCAACATACCCAAGACTCAAAATACATATAAAAACAGACATAATACAAAAGGATAAACATCAACCATACAAAAGCTATGCACCATGAACTTCACCTTCAGTTCACCATTTCCCTCTACTTCAAGGATGAAGTGAATCAAATGTCTCCTGGTAGAAAGCTCCAAAAATAAGAGGCACCTGGTTCTGAAAGCCTCACCAGTTGGCAATCTCCAAGAGACAGGATCTGTAGGGGATTGGTCCTATTTGATCTGGTTGGGCAGATAAATGCAAAAGGCAGGGCCTCAAGTCTAGAGTCATAGGAGGCCTTAAAATTGACAGCCAGCATCTTGAAATAATCTCTAGAAGCCAATTGGCAACTTGAAACAATGGAAGGGAGGGGGGGTCACCTAAGGATATTGGGAAAAATGATCCTGATAATATTGCTGTCGCATATATTCTTGGTATGCCCTCCTTGCTGGTAAAATCAAAGGGAATGGAGGCAGGTAGAGCTATGTAGGCATGAGAGGAAACCAACTCACTTAGAAGGAAGTGCAAAATGAAATCCAGAAAGTACTGCAAAACCACTTCCTTTTGCTAGGAGAACTGTATGGCTATGTCAAACATTTAAAACTATTTGTGAAACCTCCACTTCAAAAGGTACTCATTACTATGGAAAAGTGTTATATACTTTGATAAATAAATTAGACTCAGATGGCCAGCTTAAAGCTGCAGCAAAGTCTGATCACTGATGGTGCCATTCCTGAGACGTTGTTTTGCACTTGGAAGATGGGTGTGAGAAGTATCAATGGGGGGAAAGCTGAAATAGACATGGTGGGAATGAAATGAACCAAACTGGATATCTTAGTGAATAAATGTAGATGGTCACTTTGCCACTTTTGAAAGAAACGGAGTGGCAATGATACTCAAAAAGGATATTGCCCAGTATGTGCCCAGCTGCAGTTCAACAAACAGGATTCTGTCTATTAGAATGAGTGGATATCCAGGAAACAGTTGTGCAGCTACTACACATTCAATGGAAGATGACATTGAAGAATTTTCTATAACATTGATCAGTATTTGGAATGCAAGCATTCAAAGGAAACGATGAACTTGAAATTGCAAAAAAAAAAAGAATGTATTGAGTAAATACAATAATGCAGGAGATGGGTTAGTGGAAATTTGTGGAGAAAAATGGTGTTTAGGCATACCGGTCAGATATGAACTGGAAAATATATAATCAGAATGCAAGAGTAATGTAAACATGGTTTTTCTAAACTTAGCTTACATGAAATAAAACCTGGGAAACTATGAGAAGAGATAATGCATCAGGTATATAAATGAAGAATTAGCATTGCCAGCTTTTATCATGGGAACATATTCCTCTTTTGCACCATTTCAGTCTGAGACATACAGTATACCTGCCATTTTTAACAAGGCAAATAAATGCGATTAACAATCCTCTATAATCTTTATAACTCAGTATCTCATTCTAGGATTCTCTTATTTTTGTACAATTGTAGAGTGATAGGGGACATGCAAATTTAATGTTATCAGTTTAACCCAGGAGATATGATGATCGTAGAAGATTATGCCACTTTATTACTGAGAAACCTCATGTTTTTTCCTCATACGATGCCCTGATTTTCCATAGCAGCAAAAGGATTTACTAGCATAGAGTAGTGGAGATGGATCACTTGGTGCCATGTCTTTGAATCTTGCAGTTCCTAAGTTTTATCTGGCAGATAAATCCAGCAGTTAGAGATTCAGAGATGTAGCATTGCAAACAACAGAGTAGATTAGTTCCATAGCAATACGTTAAAAACCAAACAGTATTCACTGTAAGCCTTTCAATACATTTGAGGAAAAAAGGTTTCTCCATTTGTTTTAACATGAACATTTAATACGAGGACAAAGGCGGCAAGAGTTTCACTGCAGCGTTTTATTAACGAATTTACATATACACAAGATAAAGTAGGTGCCTGGCTTTTATTTGTGCTACAAAACCTTTCAAAATTGTGAACTGGGTGATCACTGTCTGTGTGAAATGACTGAGATGGGAGATAGGCCCCATCTCTGAAAGTTTTGTTTTTCTTCCTCTGATAAAAGTCATCGTGCAGGCAAGTTGAGTGCTTGTGGGAGTTACACAAGGGAAAATTTGCCAGAGTCCTGGACCTTTATCAGTTAAAGGAGTGTTTCTGAACCTTAGGAGCTTCAAGATATGGACTTCAACTCTCAGACTCCTCCAGCAAGCAATGGAATTCTGGGAGTTGAAATTCACACATTTTAAAGTAGCGAAGATTGAGAAATGCTAGGCTAGATGTTTCAGAGGTTAAAATAAGGAGAAAGAAAGGGGGGAAAAAAGCATTTAAATATGCCAGGACTAAATGAGCAGCAGCTGCTTTTAAGAGGTATGTTTCCTCCCAACTCACTTTCAGAAAAGAAGCATGATTTGTGCTTGAGGGCTGATGGGACTCCTCTCCAGGTATAACGCGTTTCAAGCTCATGAAGTAGTTTTGGAAAACGCCACAAAAATCATGGAATGTATTGGAATAAAAAACGAGTATTTGGTGCCAAAATCCTAAAATACAAAGTGCCTTGAGGTGAAGTCACAACTAAAGAGGCAAAGGTCACATTCAGCCATCTTGACCACTCCTTTTGCAATCCCAGAACAGGCTTTGGGATGATGGTTATATCTACCAGAACGGCCACCTGTCATCTCTCGTTCCACCCTGCTAAAAAAAAAAACAACGCTTGCCTAGGGACAAGGTGAGCCAAGTCAGCGTTTTGAAGATGAGGTGGGAAATTGGCAGAGTAGATCTCTGTTCACAAGAGGAATATCCATCCGAGACTCATCAGCAAGGTAAGTAAAAATGTAACATCAGGGAATAACTGATGCTTAATACAGAACTGGGAAAACAAAACCAAGAGAGCCGAAGCTAAAAATAAACGAGAAAATGGTCCAGATCCAGGGGGTTATTTCCAAACCTGGGAACTGAGGGCTTGATTGGTTCCTGGGGCACCCCCTCTGCCCGTTGACTGTCCATAGCGCATCACCCCGTTTGTGCCACCAAAGTTCATCCCTGCCATTTGCTGTGTCACCTGAAAGAGAAAGGCAAGAAGAGGTCAGGTCATCGCTCAAGTTTTCCTGCTGCAGAGGAGTTTTTCAGTTCCTTTCTAATAGCAAGTGACACCTTTCATGCCCTCACGGAATTGGGGTTGATTATCCACCTGGTGACCATTTATGGTGCTTAGAAGCTTGAAAATACCTCATGTTCTTATCCTTGATAGGTATAGCACAATTGTTATGGGAGGAATTAAAATTAAAATTTAAAAAAATATAACTCTACCTAGTGTTGAAAACTACCATGGAGGTAATCCATGCCAACAAGAGGCGTAAAACAGTGCTGAAGAACTTGGCTGGCTATGATTAATGGGAGCTGAAACCAAACACATCTACAAGGCATGAGATGTTAGAAGGACTGAGAACATAAAACCTGCATTACTATTATGGCTTCGTAAGCTACCTGAATTATTTAGTCAGCTGGAAAATCCACTGTTTTCTACAGCAAGTTCCTGGGTTAATAGAAGCCCAATTTAAGGATGACCTATAGTTAAGAACAGAGCCTATTGTAGCAAAATTTGAATTAAATACACTGTAGTTCAAGTTAAATACACAATGGTTTGAGTTCATTACACTGATTTATTTCATTACACAATATTACTTACACAGTATTATATAATAATACTGTTCTGGCTTACGTACAAATTTGACTCAAGGACAGAGCTTAGGAATGGAATTTGTTCTTTAATCATCTTAACATGTATAGTTATAACCCTAATCCTAAATACCCTAAACCAAACTCCAATCAAATATCAGTATTTCCAACAAGTGCATAAGGCTCAGTTCATTTCCAAAAAGAGCAATTCAAACCTCACTGGGATGTGAGGAAACTATAGTTTTCTGGTAAATAGATGAACTGGCTCAAAATGTTATGTGAATATGACAAAGCAGCACATGAAGTCAGTGCTTCCTATAATGGACATGTGGATGATTTGGATTAATTAGGATTCATTATATATATATATATTTTCAAATCTTTTCCCACCTCAATTCTTTGTGGGAAGGGAAAATGTTTTTTCTGCACACGCCTGGCTTTCTTTCCAGTTTACCCTTTTTTAAAAGAAAACTTCTATGTCTGTCAACGTAAGCCTTGATACTAACTTCATTCTTGAATCCTGATTCTGTGGTTGCCACTAAAGAAAGTAGCTCTATAGGATGTAAAATGTAGAGGACTTCAGAGATGAGGTCTATGGAAATACTGATACCTCTAGGCATCATATTAAAATTAAGACCATCTGCATATCTCCTCCTCTACGGGGAGGTTTTTGAAATGGAAGAATACTATATTTTTCTATTTCTATTATTTGAGTTAATTTATGGGCTACATCATGAAAAACTGCTGATACACAGAGAATATAAGCATGATAGGAATTCAGAAAATATTTCATCTTTTCATCAAATGAGTGTCATAGTGGCTTTTAAAGAATTTTGGAAAGAGTTTTATGGTTGTTGCTATTCATTCAGTATCTATCACCTTCACTCTTTATTGTGACTATCGCCTCAAAATCTTTTGAGAAAAAGGCTAAGCTAAAAAACATGTACATTAGGACTAACAACTTGATACCACTGTTTTTTCAGTTATCGCTACCCATATGCTCAAGTTCAACTGCCCAGCCAAGTGAGAATTGGAAGGCATGAGATTGTCTACCTGTAATCTGTAAATGCACATTTTCCCCTGCCCCCAAAATTTGAAAAAGCCCTCACTCAGACACACATCTGAGTTCTCACTGTTGGCTCTTACCTGAGCAAGGTTCCATTGTAATTGGTGAGCTGGTTGTACAACATACACTGGTGGTGGGACAGGTGTCATGCCAGGCATGTACCCAGCTTGTTGCGTTGCCATCATCCCATTGGGGACCCCAATTACTGCAGTCTGCATGCCGCCTACATAACCTGCTGGGATCGCCAGAGGTGCTGCCACGCCTGCTGCCGCTCCTGGCTGCGCCATCACCCCCACAGGTGGTGCCATCATGCCACTAGGTGGTGCTATGCCTGGGAAATTGGGAAAGGCGGCCGGATAGCCCATTTGAGTAGGCGCTAGGAACACAGCCCCTGCAGGGATTTCAAGAAGGGAGAGAGGCAAATGAAAGATCTCCTAATCTACTGTATGCGTCTCATTGAGAGGAACTTAGAAACGTCGTTGTGGGGAGTAACAGAGGAGAGGCCTTTCCCTCCCATAGCAGTTGGGGCTGAACTTAGGAAAAGAGACCAGACAGAGAGGGATGAAGCATTCCAGATTCCAACCCAGGGAAGTGCTTGGGAAGGGAGGATGTGAGAGGTAGCGTTTGGAAAGGGGAAGAAGGCCTGTAGGGATGGAGACAGGAGTGGAGTGTGACAAGTACCTTATGTGAGCATGGAACCCATCATGAGATTATCAGCTGCTCACCTTCATTCATTCTGATCCTCTGGGCCAGTCACTTGATGGAATGAGTGTGACAAGAGCACCCTATAACCCTCATTATAGACCTTTCCAGTAAAATCCACCTGTTATTTTGCAGTGAAATTGCTTTGAACCAGGGAGGACAGTGAAGGGATACAGTGAAGGGAGAATACAGAAATCTGCCGGTCAAAGCCTGGTACCTTGTCCTACAGATGTGGGTTGTTCTTGACTTATGATCACAATTGTTTCCATTGCTAAACAAGGTGTGTCGAGTGAGTCGTGCCCAGTTTTACATAATATTTTTTTGCCATGGTTGTGAAGTGAATCCTGCGGCTATTAAGGAAATCCATCTTTCCCACAATTGACTCTGCATGTTGCCAGCTGGGAAGGTCAGAAATGGTGATCATATGACTATTGGGATATTGCAACCATTATGAACACAAGGGCCTATGGCCAAGGGCCTGAATTTTGATCATGTGACCCTTGGAATGCTGCAACAATTGTGTGAGGACCATTGATAAGTAACTTTTCAATGCCACCGTAACTTTGAATGGTCACTAAACAAATGCTCGTAAGTTGAGGACTATCATAGAAGTGGGAACCTATAAATTGAATATGGAACAGCCCCTATACTTAATGAGCATTATATCTGGGAAGCCATGGTGGTGCAGTGGTTAGAATGCAGTATTTCAGGTAATCTTTATCCACAGCCTGGAGTTTGATCTTGACAGGGCTCACGGTTGACTTAGCCTTCCATCCTTCCGAGGTGGGTCAAATCAGGACCCAGATTGTTGGGGTTCAAGAGGCTGACTCTGTAAAGTGCTCAGAGAGTGCTGTAAAGCACTATGGGGTAGTATGTGCTATTGCTATTTCCGGCAGACCTCCAGCAGACCTCATTGGGTCAGAGAGCAAGAAAGGCAATCTTCTCACCTGGAATGGCTACTCGCCTATTGCTCCATATGATACAACTTTATGTTACCAACATCTTACTTATAAAGCAATGAGTGTATTATGAATCTATGCTTGAGTATTGAAAGCCCAACAGGTGCGTCTCTCACGACAGGTGGGGTGCATACCTTGTGCAGGGATCTGTGGGGTATGGGAGCCATATAAAGAGAGGATGGAATCCTTGGAGAGCTGCTTCTTCCCCGCCTCTTCAGCCTTGCTGTCGGGCTCAGGGAACAGGTTCAGCTTTTCAGGAACAGATCCAGCACTTCCAGCTGTGGGCATTGAGCCAACAACCTGGTGAGAGAATACACTGTACTTATTTCCCAAGATGGAGGCCAGAGAACTGACACAGCATTTTTCTGGAAGGTTCTAGTTCAGGTTTTCCATTTTTCAAAGTATTGCATAAACTAATTTACCACCTTAGAAGGATTTCGCAAAATAGGCAGTATCTTATCTCCTGACCCTCAGTGAGAGATAAAGCCAAGTCAATATGAACCAAGTCAATCGGAGACAGATAAGCACAGGCTCATGGGATCAAGAAGGAAAAATAGTCAAGATTGATCTGGGAACTCTCTACAGTCACAGTAAATAATGAATGGTTCACATCTTGCTAAAACAAAAATTAAGTACCATATTTTTCGGAGTATAAGACGCATTTTTTCCACCCCCAAAAGTGGGTGGAAATGTCTGTGCACCTTATACAGTGAATGTTGCCGAAGCCCCGCCCACACACTGGCCCCCACCCTTTGGCCTCTGCCTCCCAGCAATTTGCCTCCTTGCAGCTAACAACAAACAGCCTGGTCAGCTTCAGCACAACCTGATTAGCAGCTGGCCTCCTGACGATCAGCTGTTTCAGGCTGCAGGGATTGCCATAGCCTATTGCTACCTCTGTGCGCCCCGTTTTCGGCCTCCGCACACTACATTTTCCACCCATTCCAATCCCATCGCCTGGAATGGGGTGAAAATGGGGTGTGTGTGAAAATGGGGCAGTGGAGGTGGCAACAGGCGATGGCAATCCCTGCAGCTAGAAACAGCTGATCGTCGGGAGGCCAATCCAACCAACAATCAGCTGCTTGTGCTAATCAGGCTGTGCTGAAGTTGAAACAGGCTGTTTGCTGCAAGGAGGCAAATTGTTTTCCTCCCCAAAAGCGTCTTACACTTTGGAGCGTCTTATACTCCAAAACATACGGTGTATCTTCTTCATACTGACCTATTTTTCATAATTATCTGTAAATGTGGCTGTTGAATCTAATGTGCAATGAAGATCTTATTGACTGATTAAGCATGACTTGCACATTACTGAACATTTCAATTAAAATTTAGAACTCTACTTTTTTAAAAAAAATCATGCCTGTGTAGTTTTAGACCTATATATCCAAGTGTAGCTTTAGACCTATTTTCCCCAGAATATTCCTGTGAGATACGTTGGGATGAGAGTAAGGTTCTGGCTCAAGGTCTCCCATCAATAATATAAGTTTCTCACCTTTCTCTCAGTACCCAGGGATCCAAATAGTTCCAAGTCTTTCTCCAAACAACTGCTGGCTCTTCCATTGGGGAGGGCAGTCGAAACAGGAACATCTGGGAGAAAAGGGGGGAGGTGGTATCAGCTGGCTTCCTTAGATCACCCAAGCGATCGCCTTCCCCAAATTAGTACCCTTCAATGAGTTGGATTTCCACACCCAGAGTCAAAGGCTAAATTCAATAAGCCCAAAGATGACACTGTGAGGTCCAAATCAAGTACAATTCTTTGTCTGCTTATATTTAATAGCAATATCACTTAGACTTACATACCACTTCACGGTGCTTTACAGCCCTCTCTAAGTGGTTTAGAGTGTCCGCATATTGCCCTAACAATCTGGGTCCTTATTTTACCGACTTTGGAAGGATGGAAGGCTGAGTCAACCTTGAGCCGATCAGGATTGAACTCCTGAAGTGAGTAGTGAGTTAACCTGCTATACTGCATTCTAACAACTGTGCCACCACGGCTCTAATAGACGGAATCTTGTCAGACTAAAGCTGTAACCTTCTAACTAGATAAATATACCCTGGGAGATTCTAGGCTTTAGCTACCCTGAACCTTTTCCTCCCCACACCATCCAGTTCTGCTGTCTTGGGCCTCTCTCTGGGATGTGCTGCCTTCTTCCTGAAAGCTGTGGTGTGATTTCCAAGATTCCCTCTGCCCACCACCCCTTCCAATCTTTTCTCCAGTTGCACATCCCATCACAGGATGGATGCCTTGGCCTTCTATGTGGGATGGTCCCCAAGTCTTGTGGAAATCGACATGTAGCTTCTATGGTACATCTGGACAGCACAGAAAAACCTAACTTTTCAAGTTTCAGTTCTGCTTTTCTCCCCAACCCCAACAGCGGGTTGTATGCATTCTATTGCTGATACGTCACCCTGATTCTCTTCAAGCTGTATAAATTGCTATGCTCTTCTTCTGTTTAGCATTTCTTTGCTTGTGTTACTGGTATGAAGGACAAGAAGCTACACAGAGTAGTATGAAATCTCATCATTCTCCCCCTGAATTCTTATTCAGCCACAAGTCCTGTTTTTGAGATTTCATCATATCTTACGAGTATGACTTGGTAGCCCTGGAAAGCTGCTTTGACTTTGGTGGAAAGGACAAGATTCCTAGAAAGCTAAACCACTATCAACATCACGTGTGTACGGCTGTGCCCTGACGCTTGGGGTGGAATTTGCTCATTTTCGGTTTTATATGCAGAACCCGGCTATAATGTACAGATTATCCCCTACGCCTGCCCTTTTCATGCTAGATGAGCTGTTGCTGGCCTTTAACGGCAATCACGCTGGTGGCCTAGTTCCACTTTTTAGCCTCAATTTTTCACCGTATTTCATTTGCACAGGAAATACTGATTGGCTCAGCCCTCCGAATGCAACTGTTAACGAGCTGCCTCGTGATGAAAGAGGAACTGAAAACCTTTCCAGCCCATGTGTATCTTCTGCCACTGGTGTGTTATGCAACTTTAGGTTAGGAAATTCAGGACAGCTATTTGCAATGTTTTTTTGTTTGTTTTGGAAATGTTACAGTGCTGTATTTTCAGTGGGACTGGTGGCAACAACTGTGAATTCCAGGTTTAATTATGATTGTTAAGTTGAGGACTACTTATAGCTCTGGGCCTCCTTGTCCTTCCAATACATTAAAAAAAGGACTCCGTGTCTGGTTCTGAAAATCTATCTGCCCGGTCATTTTAAGCTGCAATCTTGGACTAACCTGATCCACTAGCTGAAGAAACCACTGGGCCGAACCATGGCATACCAGCTTACTGCAAAGCATTCTGGGATGTTGGCAGGAGTACAGGTAGGCCTCACTTAACCACCAGTGGCTTAGTGACCATTCAAAGTTACAGTGGACCGCCCCCAAAGGATACCTGCGACCCAATTTCAGTGTTACAATGGCCACACACCGTCTTGGTCACGTCACTGCATTTTGGGTACTCTGCAGCCAGCTTGCCTTTATGACCATCTGCAGCATACATATGACAGTGTTTTGTTTTGTTTTACTTTTTTTTTGTTTTTTGCCAATTTCTGGTGTTTACTTCTGGTTCTGGCAAAAATCTCTCATTGGATAGAACAGATTCAGTTAACAAACACCATGTTCACTTAATGACCATTGCAAAAAAGGTCATAAACCTAGGCACCTGTTGTGACCTGCTTAAAGACGACAACAACTTACAACTGTGAATTCCAGGTTTAATCATGATTGTTAAGTTGAGGACTCCTTGTACTTCTGGGACTCTTTGTCCTTCCAATACAAAATTAGGCTCAATATTTCCCTGCATCTATCATAACTGAAAAGATCTTCCTACACAACAAACAACATTTTGTTATTAATGACCTCCATGATAAACCTCCATATTCAAGAAACACAAATAACTGATTTAGCAGGAATTAGTGAAATCACAGCCAGTATTTTGGGTCTTCAACTCTTCACAGCTCTCCTCCTCCGGATGGGAAAAGGCCTGCTTGCTATTTATTTAGCAACAATGCAACAAATATTTACAAAAGACAGAAACGTGTCAGCATTGCTCTTACCAAGTCCCAGCAGGTCTATGACTGGCTCTGAGGGTCTGGAAAGACTTTTTGTAGTTTGAGGATCCTCTTTCTTCTGAGGCTGAAGGAAGCAGAAACCACCAAAATCCTTTGATGCATTCTCCAGGAAAAAAGAGCAGTTTTCTCATCTTTGTATCTTCAGAAAATGTTCCAGAAATGCTCGTGGATTTTGAAACTTATTCTAAAGCCCACCCCAATGTTTCAGCCAGCCAACTAAGGCGGTTGGGCTTTGTCTCTCTAAGACAGGTCTCCAAACTTGGCAACTTTAAGACTTGTGGACTTCAATTCCCAGAATTCTCCAGCCAGCTATGTCCACAAGTTTGGGGACCCCTGCTCTAAGATAAGCATTTCTCAATCTTGGCAACTTGAAGATAGATGGACTTCGATCCCCAGAATTGTCCTGCCAGCACATGTAGAACCAGGGACTTGTGGGAGTTGAAGTTCATCCATCTTCAAGCTGCCAAGTTTCAGAAACATTGCCCTAGATTATTCTGTGGATGTTGACAACTCATGCAGTTGACAATTGTTAGCATTGAGGGGCATAAAGTTTGTAGCATCTGCACAAACCCGCCCTGAAGCTCCCTGACATCTGGATAAGAATTAGCCTCCTGATGCTTTCATTCACACAATGAATCTCCCAGCCTAGTTTCTCTGCAAAAGTCAGCAGGTGGCAAATACGTGAGGTTCCACTATGTAATTCACAAAATCAAATCTGCTAGATAAGTAGCTACCGAGTGCCAGTAATAACATTTACCTGAATTTTTTCCCACCTGCCAAATGAAACGGATGCAGGAGGGGTGCATCTAATCTCAGATCAGTCTATTACTCAAGGGCAAATCTCTCATTGAATACCTCTAGCTCCCTTCCTCCCCACAAGACACCAGAAAGTAGCCAGAAATAACCATAGCCACCTTACCATTCTGACTTTCTCAAAGATAACTGGCTCCACATTTTTCCCAATGGCTGCTTCCTTCTTCCATTTTTCATCCTTTTCTCTCTATGAACAAAAACACTCAGAATGATGAGAAGGCAAGCCAATTAATTCATCAGAATAATTTTCTTTCTAGGTCAAAGGGAAACTTCCCCTGCTAAACTTCATGGGACTGTCAATGCAAAACACTTCCTTTCTCCCAACCCAACAATGTTGTTTGCACAACTCTTTTAATTTGGATTGACCCATTTTTGGCGTTCACATAGTACCGTGATGGTGAACCTATGGGCACATGTGCCACAAGTGGCATGCAGAGCCCTCTCTGCTGGCACAGCAGCCGTCGCCCCAGCCCAGCTCCACCGCAAATTTTAAAATACATGGACTTTATCTCCCAGAATTCTGGGAACTGAAGTCCACAGATCTTAAAGTTGCGATGGTTGAGAAACACTGCCCTAAACCCTAAATTAACCAAATTAATTTCACAATATTCTAAACTCCTCCTCTCAACAATGATCAAAGTTAAAACCAGCCAAATCTCATGAAAATGCATTGCCAGGCCTTTCATTAACCTGGTAGAACTATCTGTCTGTCTCTCTGCCCATCTAAAGAGCTCGTTTTTTGACCCCTTCGGTCTAATTTGTTTCATCTCTGTACAGTAAGCAATTCATATTTATTTTTTCCACAGCATCCTTCTTAGAAGAAAATGAAGATCATATCAGATTCAAAGAAGAAGAAGAAGACAAAACAGAGTGTCAGAGAGATTATGGGTATTTTTACCTATTATGGGCTCTGCCCCTATCACTATTCCTATATATTTCCTATATTCCTATATCCCCTCCCAAACGACCTTGAAATAATGGGATCCTTCACAGAATCAAATTGTTCACCCCATCTTATGACAGCTCCTGCCAGTCAAAATACTGGACAGAACCAAAAGAGCAAAAGCATTTATGCATTTAGAACCAACCAACCCGTAACGTGTTGATGTCGAGACTTCTGTCCATGTACTTCTTCTTTTCATATTTGTCTCTGATAAAGCTCTCCACTGCTCTGGGAGGAAACTGGATAAGGATGAATAAACCAAGAGCAGATAGTTTTGCTACCAAATTAGATGATGCAATAATTTTGGAGGCAACCATCAGGCTGAAGTTAAACTAACCAGAACTGCCCAAGGGACTGGGGGGGAATGTAGTTGTTTCCACTGTGATAAATATAAAAGCTAGACTGTAGCACAAGTTATAGAAAACTCTTAAGCGTCTGCTGCCATCTACCGGTCTTTGTGGATTTTGCAGCCCAGATAATGGTAAATCTGCAGTTGTGCTCCAATCCGGAGAATATGGTAGTTTTGCTTATAATATGCAAAGCATGACAACGAATTATAGGATAGGATAGATTAGGATTGTCGATTTCAATCTGTGGCCATGAGCAGATAAATTGCTCCTGTCAGCATAGATATTGCTGGTTTTATGAGTTACCTGCCTCCATATGAAGCAGTAGCCAAACTGCATAATATTAAGATGTATGGACTTCATCTCCCAGAATTCTCTAGCCAGCCTGGCTGGGGAATTCTGGGAGTTGAAGCCCAAACATCTCAAAGTTGCCAAGTTTGAAACATGGATCTAGAGTCATCGTTTTGTTCCACAAAAAACTTTTTAATGTTTTAAAAGTTATCTCCAGCAAATCCCAGCGGTGTTGACTTAACTGAGGGGGAGGGAAAACCCCATCTTAGATAAAGGTGACAGCAATTCCCATTCATATTGTTGCCAAAAAACCCACAATATCTCCAGGAGGGCGTAGACTAGAGGGAGGACACTGAATACTGCACCTTCTAGTCAGGGTTAATTTATGAGGTTTGGTTTTCCAGAAGATGCTCACTAACGGGGAAACCTCATCAAAATTCCAAAAAAGGCTGTGGAGTCTAAACTGATATAGAGATATCCCCTTCCCACACTCCCTCCAGTGATGCTGAGGCCTCCATTTTCCTGTGGGGACAACAGGCAGAGAAAGGATGCTGGTCTGTCTGGGGTCGTCTGAAGTTCTCTGGCAGGTAACCTTCGTAAAGGCGGTTTGCTTTCCCATTTCCCATTTCTTGCATGCACTGGAATACAAAATAGAAAGTCTCTGTGAGGGTTGTATAATGAATTAGGCTTTTGCTTGCATTTGTTTCATTTGTATGAATTAACTCCAGGAAGTAAACTTTTTTTTTTTTTAACTCTGACAACCAAAGCATCAGGGGAGAAGGTAGATTAATATTATTGTCTGCCAGAATATTTATAGAATGGTGTTTGGACATCAACCTGAAGATATCAAGGGTTATGATGACTTGGTAGTTAAATGCATTATCAGTTTCTATTAGATCAGCAGTAAACCGTATTTGGATCTACTGGAAGAAGCAGTTATGCTCCCTCACCAATCATGGTGATTTTATTGGATAAAATGACTAGTCTAATATAGCATTCTGAAGTGAGTGTAGCTTATTCTAAATCGATTTCTCTGAACCTTAGAGGAAGGTGAAGAAAGAAAGGGGTCTTTATGCACCCCATGAATGTGTCTCCTTAGTCATTATAAATGAGGGAAAATGAGATAAGAAATGGAGATGCCAAATATCTCAGGATAGGTGAGATGGGGTAGGGAGGACAAAATAAAAAATTTTCAAACAACTTACATTAAATCCTGGGGTTACTATTGTATGTAAGATTACAATGCTAATTTTTATTTTTAATATTTTAATGTAATAATGATTAAGGCATAGAATATGGGAAGTCATGAGTTCTAGTCCCATCTTACAAAGCTAGCTGGGTGACCCAGGGCTAGGCATTTTATCTCAGCCTCAGGAATAGTTTTTCTCAACCTTTCTCAAGATACGTGGACTTCAACTCCCAGAATTTTCCAGCCAGCATAGCTGTAAACACTGACTAGGAAAGACATAATGACAACACCACTTCTGAAAAACCTTACAAGAAAACTGCAGATACTGTCCAGGCGAAAATAAGACACAATTTTTGAAGAATGTTAAACATGTGTACAGATTGCTCCAGATTGGTTTTGTGGGAATGAGGAATCTCTGAAGGTAGAAAATGAGCGTGTAACGTTGACAATTAGATTCTCTACAACTCAGATTGTCATATGGCAGGATGTTTATCTGAGGACAGAAGAGCATTCCACTAATTTTAGAGCTGCACCCACACCTATAACTTTTCTCTTTTGCTGCTGGCAAAAATCTATACTGACCTGTATTTGTTCTTGTGTCCATTGGTCCAGATTGACAGATTTTACTCGGGAGATATGGACTCCCAGGTTCCGGTGTATTCCAGCACAGCGGATGCAAATAAAGACACCAATGTTCCACGAGGCCCATCTTGGCCCTGTGAAAGTACAAGGAAAAGGGTCATGAGAGTGGCTGTGAGCTGCTGGGCAAGATCCCTCTTCCTCAACTTACAATAATTCACTTAGCAACATTAGAGGTTATGATTGACATTTGCAGGGGCATTTAATGACTAGGATTTGAACTTCTGCCAAGTCATATGATGGCATTTTTGGTGTTTAGCTACTGGTCTGAATTTACAGCTGTTTGCAACATTTGATGGTCATGTGGCTGCAATTTATGATGTTTTTACCTGGAAACTGGCATTTACTTTTGGTTTCTGGAAAAAAAATGCCCATTGTAGACAATGAATTCAATAAACAACTAGTAATTCACTTAATGAGCCGTGGTGGCGCAGTGGTTAGAATGCAGTACTGCAGGCTACTTCTGCTGACTGCCGGCTGTCAGCAGTTTGGCAGTTTTAGTCCCACAGGCTCAAGGTTGACTCAACCTTCCATCCTTCCGAGGTCAGTAAAGTGATGACCCAGATTGTTGCTGACTCTATAAACCAGTGATCCCCAACCTTTTTTATGCCGCGCCCGGTACCGGCATCAGCTGGCGCCGCGCCCGTCGGCATCAGCTGGCGCCGCCATCTTTTGATGAAAAAGTGCTTCGGTGAGCTTTCTACCCGGAAAAGCTCACCGGAAGCACTTTTCATCAAAAGATGGCGGCGCCCAGCAAACCAGCTGCCCGGTAGGACTTGTTCCACGGACCGGTACCGGTCCGCGGACCGGTGGTTGGGGACCCCTGCTATAAACCACTTAGACAGGGCTGTAAAGCAAGGGTGTCCAACCTTTTGGACCCCAGGGACCACCAAATTCATAATTTTAAATTCCGCGCACCACTAATATGAATCCAGCATGCCGCTCGCTGAAGCGCCTGGACTCCCACTGATGGGATGGAGTCCTTCAGGCACTTAGCTTGGCTGCCTGTTTCTGCAACTTTAGATACTTTCGAGTCATTTGGACCTGTTTCCCACAGAAAACAAAACACTGGGATCTCTTATCTCTCTTTCTCTCTCTTTCCCTCTCTGTCTCTCTTTCTCTGTGTCTTGTCTTTCTCCCTCTTTCCCTATCTTTCTCTTTCTCCCTCTTTTTCTCTCTATCTTGTCTCTCTCTTTCCCTATTCTCTTTCTCCCTTTCTCTCTCTCTTTCTCTGTGTCTTGTCTCTCTCCCTCTTTCCCTATCTCTCTCTTTCTCCCTCCCTCTCTGTGTTTTGTCTCTCTCTTTCCCCATCTCCCGCTTTCTCCCTCTCTCTCTGTCTTGTCTCTCTCTTTCCCTATTCTCTCTCTCTTTCTCAGTTTCTCTCTCTCTGTATGTTTGTGTCTTGTCTCTCTCTCTCTCTCTCTCTCTCCACCCTCGCTCTCTGTCCTCGGGGGTTTGGGGGGAAGAAACCTCTGAACTGGTGCTGGGTGGTGGGAATCTGATGTCCAGAGGCCGACGAGTCACGTGCTGAAGACCAGATGGCTGGCGGGAAGGTGGGGCAATCCTGCAATCTTCCTAGCAAACCTGTGTCATGGCTGCTGCCTCCGGCCTCTGCGCATTGAGGAGGCCGAGCAGCAGCAGGAAGAGCGCAGACCTCCTGAGCTGCAGGAAGTGGTTGGCAGCGATGCTCTCAGGTGAAGACGTTGCAAGGGGAAGGCTCAACCCCTCCCCTCAGAAGCCTCAAAGTGCTTGCTGCCCCTCTGGCACCCGCCAAGTCTCCTCCTTCCTGCTGGGCATGAGTGCTACTGGCGAGGAGGAAGAGAAGCACGGTGGGAGGAGGCTTCGCGGCTGCCAGAGGGGCAGCGAGGATTTTGCGGCTCCTGAGGGGAGGGGCGCGGGAGATCGTGCCCTCCCCTCGCAGGCCAGGGAACACCCAGGAAGGGCTCCAATGCCGTGATCTCCTGCGCGCTACCCTCCCTCCCCACCTGCATCAGTCCATCCGCTGCCGGTATCACTCCTGTTGCAGACAGGGGTGCGCTGCAGATCACCAAAATTTTCTCATGGACCACCAGTGGTCCGCGGACCATCAGTTGGCAACCCCTGCTGTAAAGCACTGTGAACGGTATATGTCTAAGTGCTATTGATAATGATCTGTGCAAAAAAAGATGCAAAATCGGGCGCGGTCATATGATCACTCGCTTAATGACATATGACATACAGCTATCATTCTGGGTTCAATTACAGTCTTAAGTTGAGAACTACCTGTAGTGTATAAGTGAAAGAGTCTGGAACTTTCAACTATGGTACAAACTGGCTTTTAAATAATCATACCAAGAAATTAAGTCATAAGCTTGTTGAAAAAGAAAGGATGAAGAAACAATCTACCAAGGATACTGTTCTAAATCACGGGGGGATCAAGATCAGGAAAGCGCGCGAGGGGGAGGGACTACAGCCCCCTAATTGTCGTTTTCAATATTGGGTCCAAAGTCTGCTCACGATCATCACTATATTAATTAGTTCATTATTCAAGGCATGACCTTCAGAGCTTCAGTTTACTTTGAACAAAAAGAGGCATCATTCAATAAAGGCAAAATTAGGACTCGTTGAAATGGCTGACGGTTTTAAAAAATGTCAAAAGGTGGGCACAGGATGACACCCAGAAGACTATTATCCTTTTCATACTTTAGTGGAGTTTTCCCAGCTGGGTGAGAGGCTGAACAGCATGTACCCATTGCAGACTGCAGGCAGATGAATGCTCTTGACTTACACTCTCGCACACACTCTTGTAAATCTGGTTATTTCAGGGCAAAGGGAAAGGAAAGTCGGCTTTGTTATTGGTGGTTCTTCCTCACACGCCAGCAAGGGACAGCGGTGCAGATGGAAAGAAACCACTACATGAAGCCACAAGGAGCCATGCCCTTGAAAGAGAACCTTCCATTGTTTGCCATAAATTTGGGCAGCAGCCACAAGATGCAATGCAGCTCCCGCTGAGGCTTTTCTGGGCTGCCAAGTTCTTAAAGGCCCGGAATCAGTTCTTCAAGTCCACAGAGAAGCACCGTACTTGTAGGAGTGGGTGATTAAGATGCAGAGAATCCGGAATATTCTGCACCAATCTGGGTTGCAAATATCACTGAAGTTCTTCACTATGCTTCAGTTTGGAAAAACTTAGCTTAAAATTCTGGGATTTGGAGCCCTCATACCCACATAAAGCTCCAAGGAGAGGAAACTAGCTAAGTGCATGACTCATTCAGACAAACCAGATCCAAATTAGAGACAAAAGATCTGACAGGATATTAGACTTTCTTGAAAACCGCTATTCTGTGGCCTCTCCAGGTGGACTAGAAACACATCTGAAGGGCAAAGGAGTTCAAGTTTGGAGAAAGCTGCAATACCCGATGGCACCTAAAGGCAAATTATTGGAATTGACAAATTGTGGAATTTCCAGGCCTGACTTTGCTGGCTATGAACAAGACTGGCAGGACTGGAGTCAGGATTACATCATCATCTGTGAAGCACAATGAATGCAAATGTCAGATGAGAAGGCCTGCGGTGGAGGGAGACGTTCAGTCACCGCAAGAGACACTTCCGTGTTTGTAATCCTATCTCACAGGCCACCATTTCAGTTTTTGCCTCTTTCAAAGAGCTCTTTAGGGAACATCTGACAATGTCAATTCCAACTGCAGAGCAGCAGAGGGGAAGTGCCAAAAAGGAAAACCTCAAAGCAGATCCCATTCCGAGAACTCTTATATATCATCAGATCTGGCAGGTCAAAGAAACAAAGAGGAAAAGAGACACTCAAACTGAAAACACTGAAGTTGCACTTCCAGCTTCCAGAGCCAGCCAGGAATCTATAAGGAGGAGGGTATATTTCAGATTGACAATTTAAAGATTATTAACAGAGATTAAACTTTGATGCGGACACACCTGCCAGCTCTTTTAAACTATGATACCAGCTTCTTCCCAAACTTAAATACAACCCCCCACCCCCAATATTTTAGCAGACTGGATTCATGAACCTTTTTTCAGTGAGGATTTTCAGGCTGGTTGCCAACATTTTCCTCCCCGCCTCTGATATGCACAGATCTTGTAGTGTGATTAAATCGGCCTCGCACTCCTGAAGCGTGCCGTTATGCACATATTCTCTCCTGTCTCTAAGTGCCTCTACCCAGTTCAAGGCCTCTGAGCACTTTGCAAGGTCAGATCAAAGTTCTTGAAGGCCAGGGTTAAATGTGGATAGTTAGATTGGAAGGCCAGGGGGGGCTACACCTGCCACAAAGTCCCATCATGACAGGTATGGAAGATCCAGCACATCTCAGTCTTAATAGGGTCCTACCAGCCCATCTTCCATTTATCTTTTTTTTTGAAGGGGATAAACAATCCAGCACAGTTCCCAAAAAATTCTGCACTGCAGCCATTCACTGCTTTTATTTTCCACAAATCCCTGTGAAGTTTAGAGGTGACCCAAGGGATATTGCTGCAGAGAAGTCAGGGTCTAGAGCAGTGTTTCTCATCCCTAACTGGGCTTAGCTTAAAGGAGGCGTGGACCTTGACTCCCACAATTCCCGAGCCAGCTTTGTTGACTGGGGAATTCTGGGGGTCGAAGTCCTCACCTCTACAAGTCCCCATGGCTGAGAAACATTGTTCAAGAGACTCGTGCTTTGTCACGTAGCAGCCCTTCTGGGCATGTTTTTTGCAAAATTTTATTTGCTGGTGAGTGCCTGGACTTCCGTCTTGTTTATTTTGTATTGTGTTATTGAAGTGTTTATCGTTTTCAGTATTCATTATATGCTAAATTGTAAGCCATACAGAATTGTCTGAGAGTTGGGCACCACCTATAAAATGCATACGTATCTACTTACATGGGTGGTAAGAAACAAGAAAATGTATGATGACATGAAAAGACAAGAATTCTTGATGGATAAAAAAATAGTGAGGTACACTTCTTTAAAAAAATATTGGCAACCCTGTCTTTATTGAGATTTACTGTCACTAAACTCAACTCAACCTGGGTTCATATACAATGTTAAAGAGACTTATCTTTGTCTCGAATTGATTTCTAGGGCTTTCCAATGACACCCAACTCATAATTACAGAGGAAAGTCCCTCTTGCCTGCAGATTTCTTTTTAGAACCGCGAAGAAGTCGAGCTGCTTCTCTTGAAGAATTATTTCTTGGTTTCCATTATGCAATTTTTCTATGCTTTAAGAAGTCAGGGAGACCAAATGCAAAACAAAAGGAGGAAATTCTTGATGTGCTTCTCTAAAAAGGAGAAGAAACGCTTGACATATAACTTCACTAGAAAACATGATATACAGGGAGAAAGTTTCAATTCTGCTATAGCTGAAATGGCCCCGCAAGAGATCTTCAGAGACTATCTGGAATGCAGGCACTCATCTGAGTGCTTCCTTGCTACTTGATAACAGGGATGATATTATGGGGGGACTTTTACAATGCTATTCCCAAGAATTCTATAAAAATCCCAAATGTCCTTCTGTCCATGTTTTAAGATCTTCAGAGGTGGTTG
This sequence comes from Notechis scutatus, assembly GCF_049901735.1. Lineage (NCBI taxonomy): Eukaryota > Metazoa > Chordata > Lepidosauria > Squamata > Elapidae > Notechis > Notechis scutatus. Next base: position 5,370,367 of record NC_142016.1, read on the forward strand.
CTATCCTATGTTTGTTTGCTGTGGGAGCACAGGGCATTAATTGTCTTGGGGCCTGGTTGTGTGTCCCATCTTTAGGAAGGTCCACTGACTCCATTACTAACAGAGGTAGTCAACTTATGTCCAGTCACTGAACAACCATTCAAAGTTACAACAGATCTCCACAAAGCTACTTACAACCCATTTTCAAAGTTACAATGGCAGCATTTTGGACACTTCAGCAATCTGTTCCCCTTTATGCAGAATCCCATGGTCCTGTGACTACAACCTATCAATTTTTTGCTTATTTTTGGCATTTATTTCTGGTTTCCAGCAAGAAAAAAAAAAAACACTGGAAAAATTGGATTTACTTAATAATCACAGTATTTTCTTAACAACTGCTGCAAAAAATGCCAAAAAAAATCAGGTCCGGTTATGTGATGCACTGACTCCTGACTACAACACTGACTCCTGACTAACGTATTACTTTAATTCCAAATCGTGGTCATATGTCAAGGACTACCTGCATTTTAATACCAGTTATGATGCTGGCTTGTGTATTTTTGAGTAGCCATTGTTTTTTTTTTTGCATTGCATTGTAATCTACAATAACTGGTGTATATGTTAATGTTTTAGGAAGAGGGGTCATTTAATACACCTAATAATTATTTAAATTAAATCATTTGAATCAGGAAGAGAGATGTAGATTCCCCAGATCCCACAGACTCAAACATTTTACAGGGTAGCTGCTTTCAGTAAAGTCAGCCAGACGCTGCTGAGCAGGAGAAGCATTTACTTATCTTGCATACTTGATTACCGATGTCACTAGAGTAAACGTTGGTCTGCAAAATAGATGATTAAGAGACGTACAAATGGAAAGAAATAGCCACTTCCATGCTCAATGGCCTCCATGTTAGCATCGAATGATTTTCTCAAGAAACGGTGCATCCTGAACAGGATGCCGAGAAGTACAGGGAGTCCTCAATTTATAACCATTTGTTTAGTGACTGTTTGAAGTTACGACATTAAACAAAGGTACTTATGACTGGTCCTTGCACTTATGATTATTGGAGCATCCCCACAGGCACATGATCAAAATTGGGTGCTTGGCAATCAGCATATATTTGACTGCTGCAGTCACATGATTGCCATTTCTGACGTTCCCCAGCCAGCTTCTGACAAGCAAAGTCAATTGGTAAGTCAGATTCACTTAACAACCATGTGATTCACTTCATAACTGGCAAACCGGTCATAATATTGGGCACAGCTCATTTAACAACCAACTTACTTAGTAATGGAAATTCTGGTTCTCATCATAAGTCAAGGACTACCTGGATTGTAAAATGTACTTTTAAACTTCAGGCAAATCTGAATGCAATTCTTATTTGGTATTCTTAAGATGAACTTAAGTTTTGAAGAACAGTAAAGATCAATTTTTGTGGAACGCTTGGTGCTCTCTGAACTTAATTGTTTTCTTACAGATGTCTTATTATCCAATGTTTCACATCGGAAGGAAGATAACCAAGCTCAGAGAGCATCAAGGACCCTCCAGTTCAAACCTGACCTATAAATATTCTCTTCTACTAGATCAATTTCTTGTTCATCCTCCTCCTTCTGGGAAACTATTTTGGCATCTGCTATTTTAGTTGAAGGAAGAAACTCACCAATTGCTTTACAGCCATATACAGGCAGTCCTCAACTTACAACAAGTTCAGTTAGTGACTGTTCAAAGTTGCAATGGAAAAAGTGGTTCATGACTGTTTTTTAGAGTTACAACCTTTGCAGCATCCCCATGATTGTGTGATGAAAATTCAGATGCTGGGCAAGTGGTTCATACTAGTTCAGGCCATTGCAACATCCCCACGGTCATGGGATCACTTTTTGCAACCTCCTGACAAGCAAAGTCAATGGGGAAGCCAGATTTACTTAACAACCAGATTACTAACTTATCAACTGCAGTGATTCACTTAACAACTGTGGGGAGTTGTTAAGAAATATCATAAAATGGGGCAAAACTCACTTAACAAACTAAATTTTGCTGGGCTCAATTGCGGTCATACGCCGAGGGCTACCTGTACCGATATTTGTGCCCTTGAGAATCTGCATACAGGATGCCCGCCATCTCTGACACAATAACTAACCAAGTCAGCATTGCCATGGCTGCTGCTGGGGCCATCCAAGTTGAAACAATAGATTAGAAACAGAATACAACTGCATTGCTACTTGATCCAGCAAACCAGGAGCTGTGCCTCTTGTAAAGCAATTAAACAAAAAGCAGCAGCTTGTTTCTGCAGTGACATCTAAAAGGCTGATTTTTTAAAAAATGTAGAAGGCTAGAGCTCAGAATTAGCAAATGGGTCAGAATCCATTTGGAATCACTAGAAATATGAAAGGATCTTTGGGGCTTAAAGCAATACAATGAAAAACAGAAACACAGAAACAAGAGGGAGGATGGTCTTCAAGATGATAAAGAATGAGATAGATATAAAGAAACCTATTTTTTACGGTAATAATTTTAACAATAGAACTAAAATTGGAAATTGTGTACAAACGGTATATCCTGGATGTAAGCAGTAGGTGAAACAGTTTGGCTATTAACAGCATTATTAAAAGAAGAAGAAAATGCTAGTCTCATAATGCCCAGAAACAGTATCTACATCAAGTTTGCTAGAATAACAAGTAGGGGAGAAAATTCAGAAAACAATTTAAGTTTTCTAGTGTTACAATTCTACAACAAACAGTAGCAGCTATAGCATATAGGTTGTAGAGACAGATCTCAGAAATAATTTTGTTAGAACTCTGACCTTTCCCTTAATAGCTTTAATTCTACAGTTATCATTATTTACAATTAGAAAACCTTGCTGCCTGAATTTTAAATAACGGAGACAAGGCACTCCAGTTAACTGCTCACCTATGAGGTCTAATATTGATGTCTTAGCCCAAGCAGGGTACTAGATGTTCTTCACAAGATATATTATTTGTTGAAACTACTTGATCTGAAAAGATGGCAATTTCTGCCAGCTGGACAACTGAAGGAGAGGATGGTTCTAGAAACTGTAGTTTTTTGAACCTTTTAATCTTTGAAGCTGATTCTCTAGGGCAGCCTTCCTCATTCTTTTTTCTTTACTGGCTGAGGCTAAGGAGAGGGTACAGCTAAGCCTTGATTTACAACCGTTCCTTTTGTTCAAAGTTACAAAAATAATAATCCTTGCACTTATGACCACTGCAGCATCCCCATGCTCGCAGGATCAAAATTTGGGCAGTTGGCAAATGCATGTATTTGTGACAGATATGCCATCCCGGGGTCACATGATCGGCGTTTGTGACCTTCCCAGCCAATTTACAACAAAGTCAAGGGAGAAAAGCCGGATTCACTTAATAATCACAGTGATTTGCTTAAAAGGAATGTAAAACTGGGTGCAACTTATTTAACAACGGTCCTGTTTAAGCAATGGGAATTTAGGTCCCAATTGTATTTGTTAGTCAAGTGGTCCTGGGACTTTGAGGATCCATTCTTTGCTTTGATGACAATGTATTTCCCTTGGCCAGCCAGTCAACTGTACAAAGCAAGGGGAAGCCCTAAAATATGCAGGAACTAGGCAGCAGAAAGAGTGTGTGTGAAAATCAGTGGGATGATTTCCAAATTCCTTCCCCTCGAGATCCCTTTCACCCAGAAATAATGAATGAGGCCCTGTAGCAATATTAGCCTTGCAGCTAATTAGGAGAATGGTAAAAAATTGAAGGTATACAGAGCCAAAAGTTTCCCACGTTATGTACAGTTTTCTAGAGTTGGATAGAAATCTCAAATTTGTCATAGCTTTTCACAGCTTCACATCTGGGGAATGGGTTAAAATATATATATGCATTTTTGGACACACAGTCATGCACTCACTCACACACACACACACACACACACACACAGAGTCTGCACTTTTTCCATTATCTGGCTTTTTTGCAAATAATTTTCCCTAACATTATACTTTTAATGTATCCATTTTTGTGCATTTTCCTCTTTTTACATATTTTTGTATATTGTTTTTTGGCTATAAACTTAAAATTTACAGATTTGGTATGAATTGAGTTCCCGTTCTGTATTCATTTGGAAAGTACAAAACTGGTAATTGAATTGGATTCTCTAACTACAGTTTTAGATCATTTTCTAGGGCACAAATCAGCTTCCATTGCTGCCCTGCACAGTCTCCTCTGGAACGGGGACAGGTAAAACCCGAGGATGAAAACTTCTGCTAGACCCCAAGACGGCATCCAACAGATTGACAAAACATCTGAACTACACTTGCCTAAAAAGAGAATAGCAAGAAAGTGTGGGCAACTCCAGACCCAACCATCTTGAGAAGACACAATGAAGTGGGGCACTGGCCTTCAATATTTCCTTCCGTTACGTATTTTTCCAGATGCCTGGAAAATAATAATTGTGTGGAAAGTAGGAACATGTTTTAGAAGAACATTTTTGTGGGATTAATTTTAATTATTAATCACAATTTCTTGGCTGAACATGTGTCCTGAAACACCCATCTGAAGCACACACACACAAAAAAAACCTGGAAAACTGAAGGCCCTTGTATCAGTGGAGCTCAAAACTTGCCCACACACAGCTGGAGAATTAATAATTTCTTGCATCAATGGGATTGGTCTGCCCCACTCGCTTTGGCCCCGTAGGCCAAGACATTTCAGCTAATGGAGTCTAGGAGAAGTGCCTTCTCTTCTGTGGCCCCTGCCCTCTGGGACACCTTGCATCTGGAGACAAGATTTGCCTTCATCTTTCTGGCCTTAAAACTTGGCTCTGCTGCTTGGCTAACCCAAAGTGGGGGGTGCTGGAGATGGCTGATTGAAAGAGAGACACACAAAAGCACATGCCGGTACCATCTGTGCTTTTGGTTTTTCTTCACTTATTCAATTTTGTTAATTCTATGTTTTTAATGCTTTTGTGTTAATGCTTTTATGCTATTATAAGCTGCCCAAAGTTGCTCTGGATAGCAAGATGGGCAGCATATAAAACAAAGAAGCAAAAAAATAAATGTCCTATAAATGCATGTTACAAAACTCCAACATGGACCCAAAGCAACACGGCTCATTAAACATGTTTAGCTGTCTTCCTCAGCCTGCAAGAATCACCCTTCTTACTCCGATTTGGGAAATAATTCTAGGATTTTGCAGTTTATTACATCTGAAGAAGACCAGATTCCCAGGCAATCCCACCACTCTGAATTGCTGGCATAATAAAAGATAATTGAGGGACAACATTAAATGCCACAATGAATCTGCAAGAGGAATAATTAATACAAAAAGTCATCCAGAAATCTGAGGTCTTCCTTTGGCTGCAGTCAAATGGCACAGCATTTTGCATTTATTTCACCATCTCTCATTATAAACGGGAGAGCCTGACCTGTCAATGAGCCTGCTGAAAGCCAATTTATTTGTACAGTATTTATGAAAACCTAGCCTTGTTTTTGTCAGGAGTCCAGATTCTGTCAATTTAGTCTCTGCTAAAATCCCAGGCAGATTCTGTTCCAAGAGAAAATGGCATTCCCGCTTTAGATCGGCATGTGGGTTTCATGAAGGCGTTCTGACATCTCCCAAATGCATTTTATAAGTCAGTTACCATAGCAACCAGCAGTCGTTGCATTGTTAAAAATAAATAAATTGAAAGTTCAATTTTCTGTAGCAAAAAGCTGTCTTTCTTATACACAAACTGCAGGCTCTGGTTTTATAATTCAACATAGGTGCTTGTGCCATGAACCCAGCATTAAAAAGTGTAAGAAATGCCATTGTCCATCTCTAGATAATTTGTGCTGGCCTCTAGGGGGTAAAAAAAATAAAGTCTTGATTAAGACATCAAAATGATTTCTCACCAATACAATATTTAAAACACATGGACGTTCAGAATTATTTGACTTCTGCAATTGTTTGGGATTGTAGACAATGTTTGGAATTGGACTTCTACAATTGTTTCTAGGGTGCCAGTTTGGGTCTCGTGGTTAAAGCTTCAGGTTAGAAACTGGGATACCGTGAGTTCTAGTCCTGCCTTGGCATGAAGCCAGTTGAATAACTGGGGCCAGTCGCTTTCCCTCAGCCCTAGGAAGGAGGCAAACCACTTCTGAAAAACCTTGCCAAGAAAATGTGCAAGGATTTGTCCAGTCTTGGAGAATTGGACATGATTTAATGGAAGGAAAAAAAAAACCTGTTTCTAGACACTCAGCAATTTTGGAGTTCTAGTTATTCTTACAAAATGCATTATATTTCAGGGTGGCATTGCACATTGCCATGGGGCTTGGATACCTGAATGCATTTGGAAGATGACACGACTGGGTCAAAAAAAAGATTGGACAACCATTTGTCCAAGACTGTATAAGGACTTCTTGGGTAGGGGTATGGACTAAATTAGGCGACCTCAAAGGTCCCTTTCAGCCCCATGATTCTATGTGCGACATCCAGCCCTTTTTCTGTAAGCCAATAGCGTGCTGTATGTACTGTATATCATTTAAAACAGCCTTTTAAAGAATCAATCATGGGAGGAGACAAACTTGGGAAGGAAAACTTCTGAAATGGAAATTGTTCCAATCTTGGTTTGCTATGTCTGAACAAGTCAGCAAGTGTGCTTTTCAGGATAGCGATTAAGGTGTCCCATTTGAACTGGGAAGGTCCAGATTCAAATCAACCCTCAGCTACAGAAAGAAACTCACTACGTGTAAATGGGCTGTGAGGATAACCTTGAAGAAGAGCTACAACCAAGACAACAAGCAGAGTAATCCCAGTTCAGAGCAGAAAAGGAATTTGAGAAAGCATTTCAATGGTGACTCTCCCTAAGTCTCTTTAGGATAAAGGCTGGTGGGGGGGTGGGGAGGGGGAGATTCAGTTGCAAGTTCCAGGAAGCGTAGCCTTACAATAAAAGTAATTTTGGTATTAATGATTTCGGTGTTCACATCTGGTATTCCTTGAAGGGCTGACGTCAGATACTTGTGTATCAGTTGTTATCTCTCAGTGCAATGTACCTCACAAAGTTGTTTTTGAGGAAGAGATCCATGCTGCCTTCAGCTTCTGGAGGAAAGACGGGTTGTAACTCCAAGGAATTAGTAAAGCTGTGCCCCTTGTTTAAGATATCAAATCTCTTGTGCCCAACATAATAAAGAGAGGGAAAGAGACAGTATTGGACAGGTGCTAACTTCTAATCACTTCCCAATCTTTTTGAAAACAAAGTTTCAGTTTTCAACTGTTTTGACTACTGGCTCTCACCGTATTCCTATAGAAAAGCAACTTCTATGTACCTCTCCCACATAAACTGAAACCAAAGCCTTGAAATGATTATGGAACTGTTCTTATTTGTTCACAATGGAAACAAAGCCAAAACATTTTTCCTTCCAGCTGAGTCTGACCTGGAAACAAAATGTAAACATGTTACATTTTGAAAGCATGGAAAACATAAAAGTGTACAAAACAAAACAAAAATAGAAATTTAAGGTGGCAGCTGCTACAGACCATCTGAAAACCCCTAATGTAGCTTCCATGCGCTAAAAGAAGCACTGGAATTCTAATGGACACATTAAGGCACACAACTGCACATTTATCTATATAACAGGAAACTGCTGTATCAATGCGCCATGGCGGGATGAAAACCATCAAGTATGGAGAAATCTGAAGTTGACATCCAGAAGTTTTGAAGTAGGCTGGGCATAGCAATAACCTAGAAACTTTTCTAGTTGGAGACAAGGTGTTTTTACACTTCAAACTCTCAATCTTACTCACAGGAAGTACTTGATATAACAAAAGAGAAGTAAAATGTTACGATTAAGTACTAAGAATAAAGATCATAAGGTTGGTTGGTTCAAAGCAAAAACTGCTAATGCCATTTATTTTTCTATCTGCTACCAAAAGGGGACTTTTTTTGTTGAAATTAAACACTCATTAAACTCCACTCAATCCCTTTTCCCTCATCTTCCCCCCCTGCTATTTAACTGCATCTATAGTAGTTCTACAATTTGAACCATTGTGTGTATCTCAGTGCTGAATCTTGGGGGAAGCTGTATGAAATCATGTTTCCAGCTCTGGAAGAAAGTGATTTTTCACAAGCGTACCTGGCCCTTTTCTAGATGCAGGAACTACTACCTTGACTCAGTTTTACCACGGGTTCCTTGAAAAAACAAAGAACAAAACATGTAATCCTTTCTCCAGATGATCACTGGAATTAATGCAACAGGATCTTTGGAAGATAACAGTAAACAAAGAGTACAGGTAAGTCCTTAACTTATGGCCATAATTGAGCCTGGAATTATGATCGTAAGTCGTGATGGTGATTAAGGAAGTTAACATATAATTACACCTGATTTTACAAACTTTTTTGTGGTGACCATTAAGAAACCATTATGCTTGTTAAGTAAACCTGTTTCTTTTAATGGGTGTGTTTTGCTAGAAATCAGAAATAAAGGCTGGAAACCTACAAAATGTGCCAAAAATCATGGTCATGTGAATGTGGGACACTGCAAATGGTTGTAAGTGGGAGCTGGTTGCCAAAGGCTCAACATAATGACCACAGGGTGTTTTTGTACCGCTTTCAAAATTCTGGATCAGGTCATAGATTTAGGGAGGTCTGTCATAACTTCAAACAGTCACTAAGCAACCAGTCGTTAAGCAAGGACTACCTGTAAGTTTGCTTGAAGCCATGGAAATAGTCTTTTTTTTTTTTTTAACCTAAGCCTTCTCTTCTTCCGTAATACAGTCTGACATTCATGAGTTCCCCCTCAACACAACCAACAGCATAATTTAGTGTAACTGGAGTGTAACTGGACAGAAAAGCTACCTTAATTCTCACTTCATACATATAGCTGCAACTAACTGGAAAAAAAGTTGCCTTGGTGAATTTACTTCGTTGTACCACTGTGTCAAGTTCCAGCCATGTCTTTGGTTACTAGAGAACCATTTCCATGGTACATTGTGCCCAGGTAGGTTCTCACATAGCAGGGAGCAAACTGGCACAAGGAGCATTTGTTATCTAAGAAAGTTGCCATCCATGGAGACATGAAAAGTTTAGCCCTAATTTAACCCTGATTTATGCATTCCTATAAGCAGGTTTGGAAGATGCCCGCCTTTCATTTCTGCCTGTGGGATGATGGAAATACATACAGCAGGAGGGACAATTTGCAATCCTAAAACTACTCATTTTCCAAGCTTGGTTTTTCTCAGCCTAAATGGCGGTACCCTGCAACAAATATTCAAGTCTAACTTGCCCTTTCCTGCAGCCTGTTCTGGGGTGGGGATATCAGAAAGAGGAAGGGAGGCGATGAGTGCGGAATAAGGAAGGTGACCTTCACGGAAATATGCAAGAACCGTCGTCACAGAGGCTGAAATTGTCAGGCCTAAAACCAAAAGTGACACAACGGTGATTCCTGTAAGTTGGGTTCTTTGTGGTGTAACACCTAGAGATAAACGCTTGCCAGAAAACCTATCACTCTAGTACCTGTATCTGCAATATATAGGTAGTCCTCGAGTTACGACCACAATTGAGCCCAAATTTTACATTGCTAAGTGAAGCATTCATTTTGGCCCATTTTGCGACTTTTCTTGCCAGTTGTTAAGTGAATCATTGCATTTGTTAAGTCAGTCACACAGTTGTTAAGTGAATCTGGATTCCCCACTGATTTTGCTTGTCAGAAGTTCGCAAAAGCGGACCAGGTGACCTCGGGACTTTGCAAAGGTCAGAACCACTTGCCAAGCATCTGGGTTTTGATCATATGACCAGGGGGGGATGCTGCGATGGTTGTAAGTGTGAACAACGGTCATATGTCGCATTTTTCAGTGCCGGTGTAAAACTGTGAACGGTCACTAAATGAACTGTTGTATGTCGAGGACTACCTGTATTCTGAGAACTATTAGGAACTATTATTTCTCTCACACATACTATCTGGGCTGAGTTGCCTCTTACTCCTCTGGAATCCTCCTCCTCACAACATTTCATCACATCAACCTTGTTTTAAGTCGTGAGATGAGAGCTGGTACTGGGGAGGGACTCAGGCAGAGGCCTTCCTGATTCACCGGGGAGCAAAAGGGGAAGGAGGGGCAGCCCAATTGGACCTGCAAGATTCTATCAGCCAATCTAAATGAAGGACGTTTTAGCCTCCCAGTGAAATTGTTTCCTGCTCTGGTCTATGGGAGGCCCAACAGAAAAGTGTGTGTGACGCCAGCTTTTGCTATGCCCCTCCCACCCTTCACTCTTGGCTTCTACCGCGTAGCCCAATGGGTTATCCTCAGCTTACGACCACAATTGAGACCAGAATTTCAACTGCTGAGCAAGTGAGTTGTGCCTAATTCTGTGACATTTTTTTTTTTTTTGGCCTGGGTTAAGCAAATCACAGCAGTTGTTAAGCGAATCACACATTTTTTGTTTTCAAGCGAATCTGGCTTCCCACATTGAAAGCATTTCTAGGAAGCCAGCTAGAAAAGTTGCAAATGGCAATCTCATGAACCCAGATATAAACACACACACACACACACACATATGTGTGTGTGTGTGTGTATGTGTGTGTATAAACATAGATATAAACATAGGCCGGTTGCCAAGTGCCCGAAATTTTGTTCTGAATTTTGCCTGTGTGTGTGTGTGTGTGTGTGTGTGTGTGTGTGTGTGTGTTGCAATGGCCTTAAGGACCAATTATTAACCACTTTTTTCAGTGCCACTGTAACTTTTAACATTCACTAAATGAATGGCTGTAAGACGAGGATTACCTGTATCGGGAGGTTTTCTATAGCGAAGGAAGTCTGCTTCTGATGTACAGCATCCAGCACTTTTGTCACTGAATAACCTTTTACAGCACAGCGAGTTAGGGCAGGCAATTTTCTTTCACTCAGACTTGAGCACTGCAGCAGGGCAAGGATCTCATTGCTCAATAGCAGGCAAAACAATGTCAGAAAAACAGCAACTTGACCACTCGCTTTGCAAATCAGTGTCTGTAGATGTAAGCTGATAATTTGCTGTAAAAGACATTCTCATTTAAATATCAGGATTGTTGCCTACAGGTCTTCTAAACCAGAGGTCCCCAACCTCTGGGCCGCAGCATACTAGTGGCTGTGGCCTATTTGGAATTGGGCTGCGTGTATGGCTGGCTGGAGCATGCATGCAGCTCAACTTACATGAGGGGTGGGCTGGTGGGCAATTGTGTGTGTGCGCGTGCTGGCCTGCCGTAGTTCCCGTCTCCCCTGCAGCCAGGTCACCAAGTCGCAAAGTTTGGGTACTTGCTGGTCTAAACTAACCTTCTTCATCATCATCATCCCAATTCTGCAAGACACATTTGGCCTCACAAGGTTGCTGAGGCCCAAATGCATTAGCCCAGAGAGAATATTCACCAATATGGCATATTTTAGATGGAAAATGCAGCCTTTCCCCCAATAAAGGTCTCTTGATGTACAAAAAATGTCTTATTTTCTAAGCTAAAATGGATATGCTTGCCAGAGAGAGAGAATTATTCCTCTTACAATAGCAAAAGAGTTGTTCAACTACAGAAGCAGAATATTACTTATCTAATCTTAATTTCCATAATCATCAGAGTTGATATAACTGGGAGTTTCTAGATGACTCCGACCTAGTGGAGAAGGGACATCATGTCTCTTAACCACAGCAAACTTTTTTTTTTTTTTTGCCAGAATATCTAGTGGTTCATAGTGATATATCTCAACTGGGGAAAAATAAAATTATCAGTTCATGTTTTTTATGGAGAAACATCTAACAGAATTGATGCATAGACTCTATGAGAACAAGCACTTAGCATCTAGCTAACTAACTAATGTCTAACATCTGAGATGCTTATATTTAGATTTGAAGAAGCTTGTATTCTCAGCCTTTCTCAAGAGATGCATTAGGGAAGGATTGACCTGGACATAAGTTTATCCTCTGATCAACGCACACAGAGACAAAACATACACACAGAATGAAGATGCAACACAAAGGGGAGAGATTTCTCAGGAAAAGATGAGTAACCTAATACAAATTTGTAGTCAAGTGAAAAAATATTTCCATATAAAAGTCTTTCCAGTTAACTTGAAGAGAAATGAGTTTATAACAGCTGTTATTCTGAGAATCCATACATGGAACAACAGAAAAGAAAGCATTACAGAAAAGACACTTAAAAGACACAATTGGTAGGTGTAAAAAACCAAACTAGTGAATGTAAGAGTTTGCTCTCCATCTATGGGAAGAAAGAGGAGACAGCACCCAACATCATGCACAGATCTCTGAGCCATCTTGAAGAAGTGGCAGGTGTATCAGCCATGCCTCTCTAGCAACTGAGCCTCCAGAGAACCAGGGAAAACAGAGGACATCCCACTGAGTAAATACTCATTATGAATAACATGTCTTATATTTAACTCTCCCACATGAACTGAAACTGAAATGGTTGACTGATACGAGGTGAAATGGTTACTGAACTGTTATTGTCCACAACTCAAAAAAAAAGCAAAATAATTTCCCTAACAGCTGAGCCTAAATTAAATAAGCAAAATGGCCTGTTTGCTCACCATTCGTTTAATGATAGTTCAAAGTTACAACCAGCCTTCAATACTTACAACCATCTTCATGTTCCTATGATCATATGATCAAAATTTGGGGACTTGGCAACTGGTATATATTTAAAATGGTTGCAGTGTCCTGGAGTCACGTGATTGCCATTTGTTACTTTCCCAACCAGCTTACAACAAGCAAACTCAATGGAGGAAGCTTAACAACTGTGCAATTCAACTGTGTGATTCATGACTTGCTTCATGAACACAGCAAAAGGGGTTGCAGAATTGGGTGTGTCTCATTTAACAACAACTTCATTTAGGAATGGATGCTCCAGGTCCAATTGTGACTGTGAGCTGAAGACTACCGGCGTATTTATCAAAATAAACAAGCTTTTCAGATTCTGAAGTTATAGAGGAATGCCACTCTACTAAAATTTCATGAAAGATGCAAAATAAACCTTAATATGAGGAATAAACTTTGAAACGCTAAAGAGGAGTTTAAAAAGAAAGAGTACATTCAAATTAGATTCTGTCACCCTCGATTTACAAACCATTTTTTTAGTGACTGTTCAAAGTTACAACAGCACTGAAAAAACAATAACTGTTTTGCACACTTATGACCATTGCCACACTCCCTTGGTCACATGATCAAAATCCAGAAAGCTGACAACTGACAGGTATTTATGACAGCTGCCATGTCTGGAGATCATGTGATCCCCTTTTGCGACCTTTGGACAAGCAAAACCAATGGGGAAACCAGATTCACTTAACAACCTTGTTACTAATTCAACAACTGCAGTGATTCACTTAACAACTGTGGCAAGGAAGGTTGTAAAATGGGGCAAAACTCACTTAACTACTGTCTTGCTTAGCAACTGCAATATGGGGGTCAATTGTAGTCGTAAATCAAGGACCACCTGTAAAGCAAGGAAGAAAAGAGGAAATCCTTGCTTAGTACAATGAAAAGCTGTTGTCTAATCTTATCTAAGTGTGAGATATGACAAGGGAAGCTAACACTGAATATCTACCAATGAAAAGGATATCTAAATCATGTTTGCTTCCAGGCATGTCCTTATCCAGCCCAATTACCAAACACGAAATCATTTCAATGTAAAAAAAAAAAAAAGACTCCGGCAACTGTTTTATTGATGATTGCAAGGAGAACCAAGGATAGTTTGGCCAAGATAGTGCCCAAATATTTTTCCTCATCTCTTCCCAAAATCCCCTCTCCCCTCTTCCCTTCAATCATGTCTGATTCTCAGAGCTGCGTGGAAAACCCCTGATGTTTTCTTGGCAAGGTTTTTCACAAGTGTTTTGCCACTGCCTCCTTCTTAGGGACTGGCCCACTGTGGGACGAGAATTCACAACTCCTGGTTTCTAGCCTGATGCCTTCACCAGGAAAAATACCAAGCTGGCTCTCAAAACGTAAACTCTGAAAACTATTTTTATATTAGCAAAGGACTATAATGTAACAACAGTGTGATGATCCGGGGCGTGACACAAGAATAACCAAGTCACAAAAATAGAAGAAAGTCCCTTTAATGCCTCCAACTTGGCCCCAGTGTCCAATTATCCTCAGCAGGATATCAAACTCTTAAAGAAAACAGTTTACGGAGGGAGTAAATACAGTCCGCACCTAAAGTAAAGTTAATTCGAAATAAAAAACCCAACACACCACACTGAAGGAATTACTATGGCAGGCAAGGATGATTAAGTGCAGACTTCTACCGGATAGCAGCAACCATAATTGGGAGGAAGCCAAAACACAGATAAGCTCCAACAAGAATGCAGGCTTTGCTTCCAGCACCTTTGTCATGCACAGTTTGTCCTTTTAACCAGTCCTCCCTGCTGCAGCCCATGAAGGGGATCAGGGCCCCTTCCTCCCCCGTAGACCATGCCACTCACTTTTCTCCCATATCCACTCCTCCCTGCGTGCACTAGGATGAAGAGGGGAGGGCCTGGATTTTCCCATGAATGCCCAGCTGGCTTGTGCCCTTCCCCAGTTTCCTCCACAACCACACTCTCACTCCCTGTCAGCTGTTCTATCTCTCCCTCAGAGTCAGACTCCAACAGGGGGCATGATAAACAGTTTGGATTTCTGCAGTTTCCATTGTGAACTAATTGATGTGGAATGGAGGAAACATGTCATATTTTATATCCACCTTAGAAACTTTTCCAACTGAAGTTTAATGATTAACTCTTTAATCCAGATGTTTTTAAACCTCGTGAAATGGACTATAAGGCTATCCCAATCAATACAACTGTTTACAGAGTACTTGAGGTGACAAACTCTGCCTACCGGAAGTATTGGCTAAGCTGTTCGGTTTTAATATAATTGTGCAACTAGAAACAACAAATCCACTTGATGGATCCCTGGAATGCTCACAACTCTCTCTCTCTCTCTCTCCCTCTCTCCCCCAAACCATTTGCGCTGGCACGCAAGCCGCAGGCAAACTTACCTCACTGGGAGGACGAAAAAGACCTCAAACCAACGGAAAAATCAGCTGTGAGGCACACTGCAGGTAAGGGAGTGGGGGTGGGCATGCGCAAGGGGGCGTGGGGAGGGAGGGCGCACATTGCATTCTGGGTGCTGGTGCACGCTCGCAATTTTGGGCACAGGAGCCCAAAAAGGTTAGCCACCACTGCTGGAGGTTATATTTAGCTAATATGGTTCTTTTTTATTATTTCCAATTTAATTTAATTTTAATGTGCTTTAAGATACCTAGCCACCTCTGAGATGGAGTGCCATATAAATTATTTAAATAAATGAACAAAACATATCCAAAGAAACTGCCCTGTTCTAAAGGAATTACAAAAACAAAGCTCATAACACAAAACTCAAAATATTTGTTGGAGCTTATTCTAAACTGTAATGAATGCAGAATTTAAACAGGACAATTCACGTGCCATAATAGGAATGGCACTAGTGCTTAAATGTACTGCAGATATTATCCCTCAGGAAAAATGGCATATTATTCCACTACTATTTGCTAAAACAAATACCGTAACTCAAAATACATAATAACCAAGTTGGAAGGGACCTTGGAGGTCTTCTAGCCCAACCCCATGCCCAAGCAGGAGACCTATCCCATTCTGTACAAGTGGTGATCCAATCTCTTCTTAAAACCTCCAGTGATGGAGTATTCACAACTTCTGGAGGGAAGCTGGTCCACTGATTAATTGTTCTCAGTGTCAGGAAATTTCTCCTGGGTTCTAGGTTGGATCTCTCTGATCAGCTTCCATCTGTTATTTCTGGTCTTCCTCTCAGGCACTTTTTTTTTTTTTTAACTCATTTTCTTTAAAAAAGAAAAAGAATTGAAAATACATAGTTTCATATTTGGTGGCAATGCTGCAGAGCTCAAAAATTCTGGAAGATGATTTATCATAATTTTCTTTACGTTGAATTCTCTTTCCAACCAGCTATTTTTCTATTAAATATTGCCAAACCTTATATTCCCATGAAGGATGCTAAGCTGGCTTTTTATGTGATAATATTGACCCAGATGCTGTATGCTCACATATACTGCCCTCTGCAGCAAAATGGCAAATTAAGTTCTAGGAATAGACACAATATAAACAAAAGAAAAAATAGAATTTAATTTAATTTGGACATTATTCATGAATAATAATTCTGCATATGGGCGCATACCACCTCAGGGTTTGGGTTTCTCTTAACATGAGACTTTAATGCCTACATTTTTCTAAATAAGGGTAGAATTTTTAGCTAAATTTTGATCTATGATTCAAACCATGCACACTATGGTGGTTATTTATTGCATATTTACTCAATTTTAATATTGTTCTATAGTTTTAAATATAGATATTTTAATATCTAGCACTATTTTAATAATACTTTGAATTTTTATTCTCCAAATTCATCATTCTCCATTAAACTATTTAAAAACATTGATCCTGCCTTCAGCTTGAATTTGGATAAATGCCTGCATAGTTGACTGATTTACCATATCTTTATTTTTATTTACTCTTCTCCTGCTGGTAAATCTTTTTTAATTTTTTTGCTTGTTTTCCAGTATTCCTTGATTGTGCTCTTAAATATCTGCTGCAATAAAAAGTCTAATTTGTACACTCTGAATAGTTTGGATTTAAAATTATGATCTTTTTTATTTCTCATTTTACTAACCTAAGAGTTTTACATTAATTAAAAGTGCAATTGCAGGCCCACTATAGTTTTAAAATAAACTTCAGGAAATATTTAGAAAGCATTTCTAGCCAAAGCAAATCAAAGTTTGGCTTCTTAGGGAACCATCACAGAAATCTAGTCTAAAGAAAAGAAGGACCAAGGTTGACATGATAGCATTTTTCCAATATTTGAGGGGCTGTCACAGACAAAGTGGGGTTGACCTATTCTTCAAAGCTCCTGAGGGAAATAAGGGATGTAGAAATAAGGGATTAAGTTTATCAAAGAGCGATCCAACTTAGAATTAAGGAGAAATTTCCTGGCAGTTAGAACAATTGATCTGTGGAATGGCTTGCCTCAGGAAGTTGGAAGGATTCATCACTGGAGGTTTTTAAAAAGAGATGGGGCAGCCATTTGTCCCGAATGCTATATTGTTTCCTGCTTGACCAGAACACTCCCAACTCTGCTAGAAGGCTAGAATAGTCAGCACCACAAATACAGGAAAACGTGCAAATAAAGTCAAGAAACTTTTTTTCAGAAATGGGACCTTTTGATAAAAGAACAGGAAAAGGAAGAAGGAATGGCAAATGAGCCATCAAAAGGCCAAACAAAGCACTCCGCAATGCTGGCATTTACAGTCTCTCTAGTACTGTAGTGCTGACTTATCCATAAAGAAATCTGGCTTTAAAAAAAAACAATTCTTCCTTTAATGAGGCAATATAAACTTATCTCTTCCAGAAACTAAAATCTAGTATCCGTTTTACCTAATCCTGCAATTCAATTGCTAAAGATATTTGTTCCACCATTTGCAACCTATTGTAGGAGGAAAGTCTTTAGTAGTAAAAAACCAAAGGAAGTCTGGGACAGCATCTTTTCTAATAAATTTTATTCAATTATTAAAAGGCTAAACCTTTTGTAAGCCACAGCTCACCTTATCAAATGGCTAGAGTATGGGATATTCTATAATACACAAACACAAACACTACTGAATTTCTACGGATGCCTATCTCAAACAAGTGACTCTACATAATCACAACCTGTATATACAATCCATTTATGCATCTCATGAAGTGAACTTCAGCTAAAAAAAAGCTTATACCGCTTAATAACATTTGCTGGTTGAAACAGGAGCTACCAGATTCCTTCTGATCATTTGTAACCCAGCAGAGGTAATAACAAGCAACTGGCCCTGAAGTGAGTAGGAAGTTTATTTTCTTCAGTTCCTTTTTAGGACAAAAGATGAAAACAGCATTATATGTGGAGCCAAAGGTATATATTGTGGAAATTTAGTTAAAAATTGACTCAAGGTAAGACTTAAACCAATTGTTTCCTGTGTTCAAAAGCAGGTATTGCATTGTAAACTGTATTCATAGAGTTTACATAACTCTTTTAACGTGTTATTTGACTTCCAAGTAAGTTTGCTCCAATATACATTTAATTTTACAGGACTTTAAACTACTGTACATCTACATCTATATATTTCTTCTTAGATGGTGGCAAAGGTCCTTGTATTGGGCCTTCTGGGTTACAAACCTGACCATGAGTATGCAGACAGCGTCTCTAACAAGGAGCAGGTGTGCCTCCAAACAGTAAACGCAAAAGCAAGCCATCACCAGCCAACTCAAGCAAATAAGCCAATGTATGCAAGAAGCAAAATAAACAAACCAATTAACAAACAACAACATTCTATTCTCTAAATGTTTCATTTTTGACCCCAGGATAGAACATTTACATCATGACTAAACTCTTCTGATGTATCTTCTAAAAAGCTGTTTAGGGTCAGTATCTTTAATCAGCCTTCCTGAGACTCTTTTCATATACATTTTGAATATCGCAATTAGTTTGAAAACAATAAAATCAACCCTTTCTAGGTGTAAAGTTTTCCAACTTGTCTACAACCATGTCAACTAAAGAAGTATGGCATTTATGGATGGGATAGCGTTAATGGATAAGCTGGGATTTTTTTTTTAAAAGCAAAGACAGCTAGCAGACAGCTGAGCAGACAGCTATAGGCAAAAAAAAGTTTGAAACCCACAGCTGGTATTTCTTTTGTATTAAATCCTATATTTGCTAAATTCAATCTACCCATTTCTTTTCTGATGCTTCTCTACATGTGAACCAAAGGTAAAGCCAAGTATTCAATGCCAATTTGCTTTCTCCGGGTAGAATACCTGTAACCATGACTGCTGCCAAGTTTTGATGGCATTATGTAATAAACTGCAAGCAAGCATCCCCTAAATTACAAACAGGTTCCTTCCCTTCTCATGAAACCTTTCTATTTCTGCGCTCACTCTAATTCTCAACCCCAACCTGCCCAGCCACAGCAAATATTTCCGAGAAAGGAACCTGCATTGCATACTATTGCGGTAGAGGGTTGGAACAGCCCTCTACCGGGTTCAGGGAAGACAACCTGAAATGCACAATGCTTGCAGCTAGAACCAACACTATGATGCTGCTTTCACAAAGCAAAAGCTTACCTGTGTGGGAGTTTGCGTTATTTCTTGCTACTGGCAAACGCTCACCTTTCAACACAAAAATATGCCAGCCAGTATACACCCTCAGTATACACATCTATCTTCTACTCTTTCTATGGGAAAGACCATTTTGAAAGATCAAGGACCATTTTGGCCCCCAAAACAGACAGACACACACACACACACACACACACACAGAGGCACACATAAACGTGTGCCACTCTCACACCATTTACAAGCTACACAGGTTACCTTTCGCCTGACAGTCTGCACAGTATTTGTTCTCTTCTTCCAGCAGCAGGTTGGTAAGGACAGCCTGGTACCTGTCCACATCCCTCACGGATTTCCCTGTCATTGCAGATCAAAGCTGCCTCAGTAGAAGTGCAAAGAAATAAAGGGTGGGGGGGAGATTTAAAGGGAGGAAGACCCTTTCCTTCCTCACTGCTTCAAGTGAGCCTCTCTGGCCATGCAACTCAGAGGGAAGAGAGAGCCAAGCACAGCCACCCAGGGCTTCCCTTCTACATAACCAGTGGCGGCTGAGTTGAGAAGATAACCTCCAGGCAGGACTTCCTCTTTCGGTTCTCAGCAGATACCCTGCTCCTCCTCCTCCTCCTCCTCTTTCTTCAAGGTTGCCCCACAGCCCGGAAAGCAACCAGAGCGTTTCTCCATTGCCTTGATGTCAATGCCGGACACACGCTGGTTGGCACAAGGCAGGCTTGGCGAAGGTTACACCTGCAAAGCCCCTGGCGGCCTCTTCCTGGATTCCCAGATGGCACCGGCTTAATCCAGGCACCCTGAGGGCAACTCCAAGAGGCCAAGAGCAGCCTTGGAGCTGGAGAACGGGGATGCCCACTATGTGTGGAGGAGGGGAGGGGGTGTCTGCTGGCTCAGGACCTCCCACCCCTTGGGGCTTCTTTTCCAGAAGGACTAGACCCCCACCCAGGCAGCGGCCCCGTTGCTCCCTCCACCACCCAGGCCTGAGGAACCCCCAAATCAGTGGGGACTTTCCAACCGGGCCGTGAGCCCCCTCCCCCTCAGAGAAGCCCTCTTCTGAGGGTCCCCAAGTCCCAGCCCGGGACCCCAGCCTCTGGGAAGAGACCTCACCCCAGCAGGACCAAAAGGAGGACAGCGATCCCTCACCCAGGAACGGCCGCCTTCGCCTCTATACCCCACCTTTCCCCAAATACTGACCCCCCCCCAGGGACCGACACCCTCTCCCCCGCTCCCCTCAACCTCCTACAGCCCTCGAGACGACCCCCTCCCCAGCCCCGTTTGCTTCAGCCTTGTGGGGAGGGGGATCTAAATGAAAGAGGAAGGGGCCTCAGAAAGGGAAAGCCCCCCTCCCCCTTCCCCACTCCTGTGTGCGGGGGAAGGAAAGAAGGAAGCAGAGGAAGAAAAGAGGGAAGGGAAAGAGGAGGGAGGAGCGTGCGCGAGCGCGCGCCTAGCCGCCCGCGTCTCCAAGGCAGCGGCTGACGGGAGGCTCCTCCCCTTCTCGCTCCCCTTGGCACCGCCCACCGGCAGCCGCACGCGCCATCTTTGCCCCCCCTCCCCCTCCTCTCTCTCTCTCTCGGCTGCGGAACGCAGGGGCGGGGGCGGGGAGGGCAGGTCTGCCCGTTGGAGGCCCGCCCTCCTTCCTTTAGGCCAATCCGAAGACCAGGAGGGGCGGAGCGAGGGGCGGAGCGAAAGAGGTCCGGAAGGAACCCGGCGTGAATGGAGGAAAGGATGAATGAATGAAAGAAGGCGGGAAGCGAGGAGAGTGGCGGGGGGGAGCGGCGTAATGAGGAGAAGCCCGGGCTTCGGGCGCGGGGAGGAGGAGGAGGAGGAGGAGGCGGGGAAGGGAAAACGGCTTTCCCCGGATAAGTAATGCTTGAGAAATGGCTGGATCCGATTTCTGAGCCCCTGGCATCGCGTCCGCTGGACGGTGCCTCGCAGGGTGAATTGCAAGCCAGGAAGCAAATGACAATCTTTTCTTGGGAATATATTGGCCGCTGATGGGGAGCCTGTAGCTCTCTGGAGCAGCGCTTCTCAAACGTGATAGCTTTTAGGATCGGGGAGACGCGATAGGACTGTTCCAATATTGGAAGGGCTTCTAACGAAGACCAAGGGGCGCGGGGGGGTCAAACTGCTTTTCCAAAGCAGCGAAAGGCCAGACGAGAAACAATGGATGGAAACTAACCAAGGACAGAAGCAGCCTAGAACTAAGGAGAAATCCCCTAACGGGGAGAGCCAATGGAACAACTTGCCTTCAGAAAAGTTGTGTGCATTCCGTTACTGGAGGCTTTTAAGAAGGCTGGACTGAACACGCCAGGGGGTTGGACTAGCAGACCTACAAGGTCCCTTCCAACTCTTATTATTTTACATTCTAAGATGGATGGCCTGATAATTCCCACAATCCCCCAGCCAACAGATCGCAACACCATAAACAAACAGAGCAAGAAAAACCTCGCAAGCCCCAAGAATAAAATGCACCCTTTTTAAACAGAAGAATCTTAAAATGGCCCGGGAGCTACATTGGGTCACACTTACCTGATAAGAGAAACCTATGCTCCAAGATAAACCTGCATCTGCACCTCAGGATATTTATAAATGCGTACCTGCTCTATTGGGGTCCCATTAAATTGCCATTTATGTAAGCTATTGTTGTGTTGTGCAAACACTAGCACTTTCGTTTTGTGGCTACAAATTGCTCTTTTCGGCAAAAGGATGCCAATATCCTCAGTGCCCTTCTGGTTCCCACCTGGGAGTCAAACAAAATTACTACATGATTTGCTGTGCTGTGCCTCATTGCCTAACGTGTGTGTGTGTGTGTGTGTGTGTGTGTGTTTTTTCTCTCTCCTCCCTTGCAGAGGGGAGAGATTGCTTGGACAAGCTACCTCTTTCCTAAACTGCTTTGCCCCATTAGTTCATTAGCACTTTTGAAGGCTTGCCTTGCTGTTTGAAACTGGCATGATCCTAATCAATTTTACCCCAAAGTCTGTGGAGATTCTCAGTCCTCCAGGTCATGGTTGTCCCAAAGGTGCTTTTTCAAGAAGCAACTGGACTTTCTTGCTTTTCTTTGAAGTTGTTTTGCTTCCCATCTAAGAAGTTTCTTCAGAGCTGAAGCGAAACCAGAAAGTCCATTTGCCTCTTGAAAAAGCACCTTTGGTTTCCTTTTGTATCCCTTTTGTAAGCTGCTGGGCCAGGAACAGGCTAGGTTTCCCAGTGCCAACAGTTTTCCTGGTTGCATGCTTGCTTACTCTCTTGTAATTTCTTCCTTTCCAATTGAATGAAAATGCAACATTGATTTTTCTCTTGCTAATAAGCCCAAAACAGGAGGATTATAAAGGGTGGGGGGGAAAGGGCTGTAAGATGTATCCCCCCCCCCCCCCAGCTTCCTCGTGAGCCAAGTTCTGGAACATGGACCTCTGTGCAATTAGGGCTCACCCAACTGATGGGGGTTGTAAGAATTTAGGAGCAATGTCTTAATGAACCTCTTTAAGCTGTACGGGTAGTCTTTAGTTTACAACGGTTCATTTAGTGATGTTTGGAGTTACAACAGCACTGAAAAAAAGGACTTCAGTCCATTTTTCACACTTACGACCGTTGCAGTGTCCCCGTGGTCATGTCATCAAAATTTAGATGCTTGTTTGTTTATGTTTGCCTATTGAGAATTAATAAAATTTTGGAAGAATGTTAGAAGAGAACAATGAAATTGTAAATAAGACAGATGAAAGTATAAGTACAATGAATAAAAAGATATAGAAATTTAGGTAAAAGAAATATAATTGAATAGAAGTAAAGGGAGAAATAGTGAGAAGTTGGAAAAAGAGTAATAAGATATGCATATCAAATTGTGTTTGTATGGAAATGTGATAATCTGGAACTATGCTGTACTCAAATAAGATGTTTTATTTGTTTTGTTAAAATTCAATAAGCAGCTTTTAGAAAAGAGGTTTTATGTTCTTATGTTTTATGTTTTGTTTGTGTATTGTCTTTAAAAATTAATAAAATTTGTTTAAAAAATTTTTAGATGCTTGGCAACTGGCAGGTATTTATGACAGATGCAGTATCCTTGGGTCATGTGATCACCTTTTGTGACCTTTTGACAAAGTCAATGGGGAAGCCGGCTTCACTTAACTGTGTTACTGACTTAACTGCAGTGATTCATTTAGCAACTGTCATAAAATGGGGCAAAACTCACATAACTGTCTTGCTTAGCAATGGAAATTTGACGCTCAATTGTGATCGTAAGTCAAGGACTCCTCGTACTGTACAATCAGATGGCGTCTGCATCCTCTTGCTCGACAGCTGTTCTTGACTGCAGAGCGGATGTTCCTGTGTTTAGGGAGTAAAGATTCCTGCTGCTGACATCTAGTGGCACAAAGAGAGTTGGCAGCCTTTGCAATCTGACCGAGATAGAGGATTAAGACTGTATAGGTCTGTGATAGCTGTTACGATATGTACAGAATAACCATTGAGTAACAAGGATATGCACATGGAAACGTTTATGAGAATAGTTATGAATAATTATCCAGCCACACACAGATACACTAAATTGACTTAAAGTTTACTTTAAGAAATAGCACAGTCCAATAAACAGTCCAGGTCAAATACATTTTACAGTCCAAAGAATATCCAATTACAAAGTCTTCTTACCGGTTGCCTTTGTCATTTCCAGTAAACAACAATGTCAAAGGATAAGCATAGCATAAATACAACAGTCTCAGAATCAAACTGAGATAGCAACAGAATGTCAGAGATACAGGATGTCAGAGAGAGCAAGCCATGATCTCTATCTAGCTCCCTCTTAGGACAATTTGCAATACAATCAACCAATCGGAACATACTATAAATCAATACAGTGATCCTGTCTTAAAGCTACAAACATACATTGCTGGTTTATATATTGCCAACCCAACTAATTGGTGGACAGATTCCTAACAATAGCGAACCTATGGCACACGTGCCAGAAGTGGGACACAAGAGACATTTCTCCCAGCACGCAAACTGTTGCCCATAACTGATCCACTGCGCATGCATGCACGCTCCTTGCCAGCCAGATGATTGTCCGGTATCTTCCACGCATGCACAGGGGGAGACACATGCGCGGGAGATGTGCATACATTGGCAGGGGCGGGGCACACACGGGTTTGCGCACGCATGTGCCGAGACACGTGCAGGGGGGTTCACGTGTGCATGCGCAGGGGGCTGGGGGGTCACATGTACATTGCACTATGGATGCATGCATGTGTGTGCGCACACACACACTTTCGGCATGCGACGACAAAAAGGTTAGCCATCACTGGCATAGGTAGTCCTCATTTAGTAACTGCCTTGTTTAGTGACTTTTTTTTTGTTCAGTGATGAAAAGAAATAGCTCCCATTTCCAAATCCTCAGATTTAGTATCTTTGCAGGGTTGTAAAGCAAAGGAAAGTTGAAATAAGATCATAATCTCAGTTTCAGTTAGTGACCACTTTGCTTAACAACCAAGTTGCCCATCCCAATTGTCGGGTGGGATTCAAATTTTTTAACAACTGGTTCTATGGGCGTGGCTTAGTTGGTGAGCGTGGCTTGGTGGTCATGTTATTGGCTCGGCGTGGCCAACTCAATATCACATCGAGGCACGCATCTCCACCCCAGCCTCTCATGACTGTGGGGATACTGCAGCAGTCGTAAGTGTGAAAAATGGTCATAAGTCACTCTTTTCAGTGCCATTGTAACTTTGAATGGTCACTCCACACAAGCAAAGTACCAGCAAAGGAGGGGGAAAAACTTCAGAGAGGTTCCTGAGACAGGAAGTCTAGTCCTGCCAAGAATGTAATAAGGGTTAACGGAGAGGCAGTTTCTGTAAGCAACACCAGAATGTTTCCTTCCTGCATTCCTTACAGGATTAGGCCAGTAATTTCTTCTAACAAGCGGTTCTCTGAACTGCTTAGAATGTTAACAACCGGTTCTAGCAAATAGGTGCAAACTGGTAGAATCCCACCCCTGCCAATTGTCGCTAAATGAGGACTACCTGTAAACCCACAAATCTCAAGTTTTGCATGGCGCTAACTATGCATTGTGGGGCTAAGCATTTAATGTCTGCTTAAGTTGGCTTATAGGATATTCAGATTTGAAATAGGTGTTGTGCATAACTCCCCCTGTGCAATGCGTTTTGCTCTGAAGTTTGTCAAGATAATGCTTATTAATCTCATTGGGAGTTCAAGATGATGCAGCTTAAAATTTGCTGCCACTATTAGCTTATTTGTCAAGAAGGTGATGAGAGATTAATAACTAGATGTCTAATATTATGTGGTGCTTCAGATAATTTTTTCAGTCAGAAGAAAAAGCCTTATAGAGATGACTTACAGATCATGTGAGTCAGTTTGTGGTTAAAAATTCAATAAGCAGCTTTTAGAAAAGAGGTTTTATGTTCTTATGTTTTATGTTTTGTTTGTTTGTGTATTGTCTTTAAAAATTAATAAAAAAAATTAAAAAAAAATTAGATGCTTGGCAACTGGCAGGTATTTATGACAGATGCAGTATCCTTGGGTCATGTGATCACCTTTTGTGAACTTTTGACAAAATCAATGGGGAAGCCAGCTTCACTTAACTGTGTTACTGACTTAACTGCAGTGATTCATTTAGCAACTGTCATAAAATGGGGCAAAACTCACATAACTGTCTTGCTTAGCAATGGAAATTTGACACTCAGTTGTGATCGTAAGTCAAGGACTCCTTGTACTGTACACTCAGATGGCGTCTGCGTCCTCTTGCTCGCCGGCTGTTCTTGACTGCAGAGCGGATGTTCCTGTGTTTAGGGAGTAAAGATTCCTGCTGCTGACATCTAGCGGCACAAAGAGAGTTGGCAGCCTTTGCAATCTGACCGAGATAGAGGATTAAGACTGTATAGGTCTGTGATAGCTGTTATGATATGTACAGAATAACCATTGAGTAACAAGGATATGCACATGGAAACGTTTATGAGAATAGTTATGAATAATTATCCAGCCACACTCAGATACACTAAATTGACTTAAAGTTTACTTTAAGAAATAGCACAGTCCAATAAACAGTCCAGGTCATATACGTTTTACAGTCCAAAGAATATCCAATTACAAAGTCTTCTTACCGGTTGCCTTTGTCATTTCCAGTAAACAAAAATGTCAAAGGATAAGCATAGCATAAATACAACAGAGTCTCAGAGTCAAACTGAGATAGCAACAGAATGTCAGAGATACAGGATGTCAGAGAGAGCAAGCCATGATCTCTATCTAGCTCCCTCTTAGGACAATTCGCAATACAATCAACCAATCGGAACATAGTACAAATCAATACAGTGATCCTGTCTTAAAGCTACAAACATACATTGCTGGTTTATATATTGCCAACCCAACTAATTGGTGGACAGATTCCTAACAATAACGAGCCTATGGCACACGTGCCAGAAGTGGGACACAGAGCCATTTCTCCCAGCATGCAAGCCGTTGCCCATAACTGATCCACTACGCATGTGTGCATGCTCCTTGCCAGCCAGATGATTGTCCGGTATCTTCCACGCATGCGCAGGGGGAGACACATGCGCGGGAGATGTGCGTACATTGGCAGGGGGCAGGGCCGAGACACGTGGTGCAGGGGGGTTCACGTGTGCATGCGCAGGGGGTTGGGGGGTCACATGTACATTGCACTATGGATGCATGCATGTGTGTGTGCATGTACACTTGGCATGCGACGACAAAAAGGTTAGCCATCACTGCATAGGTAGTCCTCATTTAGTAACTGCCTTGTTTAGTGACTTTGTTATAACAGTGATGAAAAGAAATAGCTCCCATTTCCAAATTTAGTATCTTTGCAGGGTTGTAAAGCAAAGGAAAGTTGAAATAAGATCATAATCTCAGTTTCAGTTAGTGACCACTTTGCTTAACAACCAAGTTGCCCATCCCAATTGTCAGGGGTGGGATTCAAATTTTTTAACAACTGGTTCTATGGGTGTGGCTTAGTTGGTGAGCGTGGCTTGGTGGTCATGTTATTGGCTGGGCGTGGCCAACTCAATATCACATCGAGGCACGCATCTCCTCCCCAGCCTCTCATGACTCTGGGGATACTGCAACAGTCGTAAGTGTGAAAAATGGTCATAAGTCACTTTTTTCAGTGCCATTGTAACTTTGAATGGCCACTCCACACAAGCAAAGTACCAGCAAAGGAGGGGAAAAAACTCAAAAGAAGTTCCTGAGACAGGAAGTCTAGTCCTGCCAAGAATGTAATAAGGGTTAACGGAGAGGCAGTTTCTGTAAGCAACACCAGAATGTTTCCTTCCTGCCTTCCCTACAGGATTAGGCCAGTAATTTCTTCTAACAACCAGTTCTCCGAACTGCTTAGAATGTTAACAACCGATTCTAGCAAATAGGTGCAAACTGGTAGAATCCCACCCCTGCCAATTGTCGCTAAATGAGAACTACCTGTAAACCCACAAATCTCAAGTTTTGCATGGCGCTAACTATGCATTGTGGGGCTAAGCATTTAATGTCTGCTTAAGTTGGCTTATAGGATATTCAGATTTGAAATAGGTGTTGTGCATAACTCCCCCTGTGCAATGCGTTTTGCTCTGAAGTTTGTCAAGATAATGCTTATTAATCTCATTGGGAGTTCAAGATGATGCAGCTTAAAATTTGCTGCCACTATTAGCTTATTTGTCAAGAAGGTGATGAGAGATTAATAACTAGATGTCTAATATTATGTGGTGCTTCAGATAATTTTTTCAGTCAAAAGAAAAAGCCTTATAGAGATGACTTACAGATCATGTGAGTCAGTTTGTGGTTTGTTGAATAAACCATAATAGCCAAATAAAGAAATAATGGCTAGTCATAAATTTTGTTTAACAAATAACACTGGGTGTACACATAAAGCTAATGTGTAAAGCATTTGTTGTGCTTGCTTAATGCACTTAGCTTGCTCAGTTATAAACCTAAGTAGTTGCCTTCACACAGTGCGCTATTGCACTCAATTCGCTTTTCAATTGGTTTATGTTTTGTGTCTTCTAGTATCTTGTGTGGATCCAGGCTGTTTTAGTGTCAATGTCTTATGCGACTCACAATTTGCATTCTGCCAGCTGTCTACCTCTTGCAGAAAGAGACAGCTCCATCACATCTGGAAAAAAAAAGTTTTGATCTCAAAGGGAACATATGTGTGTACAATCCAATATTGTGTGATTATCCGAATGATGTAAGTTTGCACAATGCAAACACTGCATACATGATGACCGTTGATAAAATGATGTAATGCATATCACACATGTGTCCTTATCTTAAAGAACTAATTTACACTATTTAACTTGATTTTCCAACCTTAAAATATCTGTTTGGTTTTAGAAAACCTGCTCTTTCTCATCCTCCATTTCACTTGCTAACAACGTCCCTAATAGGGATGCTGGGATAGTTATAACGTTACTTTAAAGAGCCAGTTTGGTCTAGTGGAGACCCTGAGTTCTAGTCTTTGCCTTATACAGAAAGCCAGCTGGATGACCTTGGGTATTCTCCCAGTCCTGGGGAAGCAGGCAAGGGGAAACCACTTCTTTAAAAAATCTTGCCAAGAAAAGTGCAGGTCGAGGCCAGGCAGTTGCCAGAAGTAAATACTGACTTGAAGGCAGAGAAAGAAAGAATGTAGAAGTCATGTTAAATAGTACAGGAATTATTAACTTTTTTTAAAAATAGCCTAATTTTCCAACTTCAAATCTCTCCAGTGCCAATCATTGTGACCAATTTGCCATAACTCTGGAATTTGCTAGCTGGCTTCTTCACACTTTTCCACCTAGTTCTCCCTCCCTTCTTTATTTCTAAATATTTGCCTGCTTCAACTCCTGCCTGCAGTCTATGAGAAGAGCTGGGTGATAAAATAGCCTCAGTCAGTAGTAAGGAAGGGCGTTTCAGCTCCAACCTTTTCCTCCCCTTTTTGCCCGATGCTAAATATGAATGTTCCCACCTCTCTTCCTGACTTTCTCAGCTCCTCTTAGCTCTTTTCATTCAAAGGCTGGCTGTGTCCAAGCTTGAAGCGTCTTGATATGGCTAGATTGCTGAATCTCTGCTTCCTTCTCCAAAGCTTTGTTTTTTCCTTAAGCCAGTTGGTAAGTTCTTTTTTTTTTTCATATTATTTCTGGAAATGTATTGGAGAGATAAAAAAGGTGTTGCTGGTGAAGGGCATGTTTGGGAAACAATAGTCACCGTTGAGGATCCAATGTTGGCAAAAGAATGGGTCAGTGCAAATGTATACATGTCAACTTCCTTTTCTGCATGCCTGCTTAGAACCAGTATTGTGTAACTGGAAAGCCCTTGGGATTTTTGGACTTTGATTGATGGTTTTTGGTTTGTGTTGGTGTGTATTTCAGGGCCAGAGGAGAAAATTGTTCTGTTTTACTTTGTATTCCTGCTATAGATCTAGATCTGGTAGTTAGTTTATTCTGACAATGGGGTTGGTTTCTCTAGGTTTCCTCTTTATACGTGTTTAGGTTGGTTTCTTTAGGCTGCAGTCTTTAGGAGTGCTTGGTTGGGAATAAATCACATTGAACTCTACCAAGCTTGCTCCTAAGCGGGTGTGCAAAATCACACTGCTATGGTGAGACTTTCACTCAATTTGGTGATAAACTATTTCTTGTTTATGGATAAGAAGCCCCACCCCAAATGGAGCATTTTTTGAGTTCTAAAATATCCTGCATAATCCTGAGCAGAATCTAGGTAGGAAAGACAGGTGTCCTTCCAAAATTTCCTGTGCATAATCTACTGTTATTCAGCAGGAACAGGGAGGCTCTGTCCAGTGAAATAACTGGGTTCTAACTGTAGTTTAGAAGCAAGTTGGCTGTTGTCTTGATAGCAGCCAAGAGGTTGAACAGAGTCAAACTAAGATTGCATTTCATTTGAGTTCAAAAGCAATCTTCTCCATGAGCAGCAAGGGTTATAAAAGTTATTGCTTTTAAGAAGGAGAAAGTTGGTTTCAGGATATCTGTGTCCATATATATGATGCCTTCAGTCCCTTCTAGAGTTGTGGGCTGCTTTCTAAAAAGAATAAAGTACTGTTTGGTAGCCTGAGTAGGACAAAGAGGACCATTCACTCATCAAATACCTGCTGGAAACCTTTACTGCAAAGGTGGTATTTTAAGATCAATAGTGCTCGCACACATTTTTTCTTCTTTGAACTTGCAAACATTTCAGATGCAAAATATCACCCTTAAATATATTCATTCATTTGAAACATTTATATAGCTGCCCATCTTACAATCAATCCTGGTCAGTTCCCAATCAAAATTAAGCAAAAGTGGAAACACGAAGACCGTGGCCTCAACTTTTTGATGCAACTAAGAATTAGGTGTTCCTTTGATTATATCCCTTGCCACATTGTTATCCCTTGGAAACAAATGCTCTCCTATGCATGGCATTAATTAAGAGGTTAACCTAAGAGTGAACCATTCTAGCTGATGAATTCACCAAGTGAAATTTGGGAAAGAACCATGTTCTTATATTTTATGACATCTTGAACTTTGTTTAAGTAATTTTGCTGCCCGCCCCCATCCATATATAATTATGCTTAATTATATAATTATCCTGGAAGGCTGGAAGTCAATTGCTTTAAATTCTTAAATTTAAATTAATTTTCAGATTTAATTTAACTTAAATTCAATTGAGGGCATTGGCAGTGCAGCCATATAGAAGTCCACAGTAGTTCCCTGTTTGCCGCTCATTTCTGACTTAGTAACACATCTGTAGATCACATACACAAAGTATCTTTTCAAATTGAGAGTCAAGGAGAGACAATAGTACCTTGTTTTGAAATGTCCAAACACACACACACACACACACACACACACACATTCAGACTCTCCCTTCCCTTATTCTGCAAACAAGTTAAAGGCGAAAGACATAAACCTTCCAAACAGGCTTTTAGTTAGAATTGGTTTGTCGTTGTTATTTGTGAGGAAATAGATTTTGTCCACATATCTGCAGACACTCTAGAAGAGTTAAATCTGTTCAACGATGGAGCAGACTAAGGGTGGAAGTCTACCTATTAGAGATATTTCAGGAGAGGCTGGAGGTCCTGTGCCAGAGATTGTAAGATTTCAAGTGTTGAACAGAGAAGAATCCCCCACAACCTTAAAATCTCTTTCTTAATCTCTGTGGAAGTAGATCCCACTGAATCTAATAAGAGTAAACGTGATATGTCCAGAATGCAACAAGAACGCTTTGAATCTTTTTTTTCACCCTTCCAGTGGTATTTATGTGGCACCATTGATTTCTGTCTGCTCTTCAGAGTAGCAGGAAGCAGACGGAGGAAAGATTTCAGGAATGCTACGTTTCTGTTATGGGACTCAACTGCAAAACCTTGAAAGCCTGTTATAATATCAGTCTACCTGCTCTTATACCAAACAGAATCAAAGTGGAGTTATTTTGAGTTTTTTTTTTCTTCATGTCTTCTCCTTTCCCAAGACTGAATTTTCATTTAGTTTTTTTTTTTTATAAATTTCCTGCATTCCTTCACTGGTGTTATCTCTCTACACTCTCCCACCCCTAATGAGTCTTTTTAAAAAAAGAAACATGAAGCTGTTCTTACCCTTGAACTAGAAAACATTAAGTGGAAAATATACCTGAGTTGATCCATAAAGAGGCCAGTTGGGTACTCACAACAAAGGGTTAAAATTTAACAGTTAAATTAAAGGACTCAACATTTCTTTATATCTTTATAAAAGTCCTGCTAACAGAAATCTGGTCCTCTTTTACGTTGCAGTATTTGGAGCAGCATTTTCTCAATTGGGTGTCATTCTTCACACGATGTATTGGGATTCAACACTCAGAACTGCAAAATTAAGAAATAACTATCTAAATGTAAAGAAGAAATATCTAATTGATTTGCAAAGACTTAAAAGCTAACTAGTTCCGTACTTTAAAGACTATCTATTTTACAAGCTGCTTTACAGCTTAAAAAAGGATAGGCTCCATGTTCACTTTAATTCTTTAATGGAGTATAATATATATTCATAAGTACTAATCCTATTTTAGAAAGCTATAACTTCTGTGACATGCTTAAATTCCTGGTTTGCTCTTCTATGCTGCATTCATTTATTATGTTCTTCGTGTTCTCTTTGGACCTTGTTATAATAATACAAAATGACAGATCTGCATGAGAAATAGGTAACTCAAGCAAAAAAGTCAAGCTGCATGCTACTGGGGGAAGCCACTTGTTTTTACAACTATAATTCAGAGAAAATATATGCTCATTTCTCAATGGGTCTTTCAAGAAATGAACTATTGCTAAGGTAATGTTAGTCCCAAGGGCAGTACATCAGGACCCAATTAAGAAAAAAAAAATGAATTTTTCCTCCTCTGAGTGAGATATTATAATTCCAACCTCTGGGGCTAAAGGGGAGTTGCAACGCAAAGTAACAATTGAAATATTACCGTCATCTTCTCTTTTCTCTTTTGCTGTTGGAAGGATTGAGTGTTTCAAAATTAAAATGAGTTTTAACTTTTCAGTCAATTGGATAAAATTGCACTGCAACATTTTTTGGATTTGGACTGAATGCTGGTCGGGCTTTTCCAGTGGGTGGGCCTGGGGAGTGCCCCAGAAGCCTGGCTGGGCCCCCGCAGTCGTCATTGTCCCTTCCTGGCACCTCCCTCTGATTTTCAAATGTTAAGCATGATTTCTCCCGCCTGTTCTCAGCCACGGAGGGTCTTGTGAGTTGGTGAAGAGTCCCTCCTGCTTTCAAACTGCTGCAACACGATTCTCAAACATGGATAGTTCTTCCAAAGGTGCCGTTTTCCCACCCAATTCCCAGGATGCTTCAGTTTGGATTGATTGAAGACCAGGCTCCTCCGGTGCCTCATCCAATGTTAGGGTTATGCTGAGGTCCGAATTCAGAATATATTTGGCCTAAACAGATGGTGGTGTGCACCCTCAGGTCTGCTCTGGTTTGCAGTTTGCTCTTCGATTCCTGATCCTGATAGATTCCATCCCCTTCCAGGTAAAAAGGTCCCGGTGACCATAATCCAAAGATCCTTTCCACCACCCATTGTCCCTTTTTTCTCCCTCTTGCCTTGCAATTGTGGAAGAAATGCAACTGGTTCAGCTCTTCTGTTTTCCTGGGCTTCTTTTCCTCCACTAAATAACTCACTTTCCTTTCTTTCTTTAGCAAGGTCCGCCAGGAGAACCTGGGCCACGGGGCCCCCCAGGTCCGCCCGGTGTGCCAGGAGCAGACGGCATTGATGTGAGTCCACCGCTGAGCTCAGGAGCCAAAGCAGGCAGGGAGAGCACCGCTGAGCACAAAGACGTGCATTGTACCTAGAAGGAAATGCGATGCTGTGTCCCTCCAAGGTGGCCCAAGGTTGCAGGGAGGCCGGACTGGTGGAGGGGGGGGGAGGAAGGAGGGGGAACTGCTGTTGGCTCACCCCCTCCCCAAACAGACTTCAACTGGCTCCCAGGCCAGCATTCCCTCCCCCATTTTGCAGGGAATTTTGCAGGGAATGTGAGAGGGGCAGAAGGGGAAGTTTGCAGTTGGTCCTCGGCAGCCTTCATTCATTCACCAGTTTTTAAGCAGAAGTCAATCGCTTACAAGATACAGGTATAAGAATAAACATAGTTTTGAATACATGAGATAGATACATATAAGAAAAATAAAAAGAAACAATAGGACAGGGACGGTAGGCACGATTGGCACAATTATTATTATTGTTGTTGTTGTTGTTGTTGTTGTACAAAAAAATGACAGTATACACAGCAGACGAGATAACCATGCTGGGTTTCGTATCACAAATCACTAGTCGAACACTTCCCAAGCGTTTAGGACTGTGTGATGTATCAGCGGATTATGCGAGCAGATCCCGATAAGGTGGCCTTCTGCAGCTGATCAATGGTGATTTTGTCAGTGCCAATTGTTTTTAAGTGCTTGCCGAGGTCTTTATGCACAGCACCCAGTGTGCCCAGTACCACTGGAACCACCTGCACTGGTTTATGCCAGAGTCTCTGCAGTTCAATTATTATTATTATTATTATTATTATTATTATTGTTATTGTTATTATTATTATTATTATTATTATTATTATTATTATTATTATTATTATTATTATTATTATTATTATTAATCTTTTTTTCCCACAAGTGAAGAAAGGATTCTGTGACTGTGGAAAATGTTCCTGCTGGTTGCTTTTGGAAGATGGGCTGGAGGTGGGGGGGAGGGAGAAATGGGCGGGTGGGGGGATAAATTGAACCAGTTTGCTAACTTGGAGATGAAATTTGCAACCTGCAGCCGCCCGTCTTAAAGAGGGCCGGAGTCTAATTTAATCCTTCTCTCTTTTCTTTCTTGGCAACGGAACATTATTCATAGAGGGTTGTGTGTGTGTGTGTGTGTGTGTGTGTGTGTGTGTGTGTGTGTATAGGTAGTCCTCGACTTACAACTGTTCATTTAGTGGCCATTGGAAGCTACTACAGCACTGAAAAAAAAACAGCTTTATGATCATTTCCCACACTTATGACCACTACAGCATCCCCATGGTCGTGTGATCAAAATTCAAGCGCTTGGGAACTGACTCCCATTTATGACCATTGCAGTGTCCGGGAGTTACATGATTCCCTTTTGTGACCTTCTGACAAGCAAAGTCAATGAGGAAGCCAGGTTCACTTAACGGCGTTACTAACTTCAACAACTGCAGTGATTCATTTAACAACCGTGGCAGGAAAGGTCGTAAAATGCCCCAAAACTCACTTAACAGTTGTCTCACTTAGCAACAGAATTTTTGGGTTCAAGTGCAGTCGTAAGTCAAGGGCTACCTATAGGGGAATCGATATGTGGACTGAACTAGTGAAATATGGAGACTTTGCATTTCAATGTGATTTGAAGTGCAAGTTTCTAGTCCTTATTGCTGCGTGCATGCAGGCCCATACAAACACGCAGGGAATTGGGGAAACCTTATGGTAGTGAAAATGAAGAAGCCAGAGGCCTCAAAGTTATTCAGAAGGTACCCGCTTGGGATTTTTACTGTCCTGACCGTTGCTTTCTACCATCCTGCCCAATCATTTTTGGTTAATTTGGTCAGGATGACCAAGCTTTCTCTCTCAAAATACTCCATTTCTATATGATAGAAGGAGTTACAATCGGGTTCCCCAAACTCCCCAAAGCTTCTGTTTTCCTGCCTTACTCTTAGGGTGTTGGAGGGGTCCTTGGTTCTGTATGGGCTTGGTTCTGAGATGGTGTTCAGCCAGTTCAGACCGGTTCGGGTGTACCGATAGCAGAGATTTTGAGTAGTTTGGAGAACCGGCAAACACCACCTCTGGTTTACTCCGCCCACCTGCCACCGCCCTCATCCTGTCCTGCCCCAAATAAGTCTAAATTCCCTTGTTTTTCAGCTCAGCTTATTCGTGCACCTGAGAGAAACTGCCATTCAACACAGCTGCCGCGTCTCTGGGCCGCGGTACTTTCCGGATGGGACTTATCGGACCCAAAAGCGGTGGCTGACAGCTGCTAAATTGCAATCTACTCTCCCAGCAAGAGAGAAGCAGCCGCTGCCCCAGAGAGCAGAGGTGGAGGGGAGCAGGCAACGAAACGCTGCTCTGTCAAGCCTCGCCGTGTGCACATGCGCTCATGTTTCTGGCGAACCAGTGGTAGGCTTATTTGAAACCCACCACTGGCTTGGTTGTTTTCTTGCAGACATTTCATTACCCAAATTAGGGGACATCATCAATACTAGTTGATCATTAGCACTGATTAACAGAATAGCACAGTTGTAAGGGGCCTTGGGGGGTCTTCTAGTCCTACCCCCTGCTCAGATTGCCCAATCTTTTTTTTTTTAAAAAAAAAACTTCCAATGTTGGAGCATCCACAACTTCTGGAGGCCAGCAGTTCCACTGGTTAATTGTTCTCACCGTCAGAAAAGTTCTCCTTAATTCCAGGTTGCTTCTCCCCTTGATTAGTTTCCGTCCGTTGCTTCTTCTCCTTTGGAGAATAGCTTGACTCCCTCTTCTTTGGGGCAGCCCCTGAGATATTGGAAGGTTGCTATCCTATCACCCCTAGTCCTTCTTTTCATTAAACTAGACATAGCCAATTCCAGCAACCATGCTTCATACGTTTTAGCTTGCAATCTACTCTCCCAGCAAGAGAGAAGCAGCCGCTGCCCCAGAGAGCAGAGGTGGAGGGGAGCAGGCAACAAAATGCTGCTCTGTCGAGCTTTGCCGTGTGCCGAAAGCCACACGTGCACTCACATGTTTGGTGAACCAGTGGCAGGTTAATCCCTTAACCATCTTTTGCTGCTCATATCTGTACTTTTTCTAGAGTCTCGGCATCTTTTTTTACATCATGGTGGGCTTTTTTTTTTTTTACATCATGGTTACCTACTTTGGATAATGAAATGTTTGCAAGAAAAGCACCAAGGTCAGAGAGCATCAAAGGCTCCCCATTTCAATCCTGAGCTCCAAAATGTTCTCCTTTATTGGTAGGGTGTTTGAGTTTGGACTTGGCTATCTTCTTAGAAGTAGGCAGAGCTTAACTGTTGGTATTAGTGTTTTCTCTGATGAGGCATCCTGAAACTCAGGGTAGCTGTTCTGTATTAGCATACTTGTAATACCCTTATCTGATTGGTCCACACATCCAGCGAGCCGATTGGTTGAGTAAACTACAGTGATTGGCTCTATACGAATCAACCGCGATTGGCCGGGCCGATCGCAGGAGATTCAAAGAGCCGTCATTGGCTGTGAGCCGCGAGCAAGCCCTATATGAAGGGCTGCCGCAGCTCCAAGATCTTGTACAGATCTATACATTAAATAAAGAGCTGAAGAAAGTCACACTGGTCTCGAGTCTCCTTTCCTGCGATCTAACAGTAGCCTCCCTGGCTCTTTAGCTTGCCAGTCTCAGAGGGGCCAAAAGAGGACATCTCTTGGGGTTGAATGGAAGGATGAGAAGCCAAGGGAAGCTGGAGATAAAATTGTGCCACGAAAAACAGGACTTTTGACCTCCCACTCTTCACTAAGCCAGTGCAAGTACATCTAACCCCAAGATAACTTCCCTTGGATTCTTTATTTAGAACGACATTTTGCAACGTTAGTATATTTCTGAGCTTTGAGAATAAGATGGGAGGTTTATTTATTTAGCGTACGACAAATATATTGATTGATAGTGGTTCAAATGTTAATGTCCAGGCCACCCAGCCATTCAAGAACGGAGTGATCTATGTTGAAAAAAATCAGCCGTTGGACCGGTGTAAGCTCTTGATGGACATTCGGACACAACGTGATGGATATTTTGTCAAGGAGCACTGAGGGGTAGAGACAAGACTCCACTTAAACAACGAGTCCTGACAGACACCATGTTGGGTACGGATCCTGTTCAGAGTTGACCAATGCTGGCAAGGAAGGTCAAAACTTGGCTGGCACCTTTTGTGTAGGGTCATCTAGGTAACTGCCTGTAGCTGGGCATTCAGCAGCCCATTTTGGCTTTCTGCTGTGCATTGATCTCAAAGTTGTTGGACAGCTGTTGAGCAAGTACCAGAGAGGGCTTCCTGGATTTAAGCCTGCCAATTGATAGGTGAGGAAGTCAATGTCTGGAATACTCTACCTGACACTGTGGTTTCTTCCCCAAACCCCAAAAACTTTAACCTTAGACTGTCTACTATTGACCTCACCCCTTTCCTAAGAGGTCTGTAGGGGGCGTGCATAAGCCCACCATCCCTGTCCTATTGTTTCTTTTATTTTTTTATTTTTCTTATATGTATCCATATGTTTTTACTTATACCTATTATCTTGTAAACAATTGACATAAATCAATCAATCAATCAATCAATCATCGTGCACAGGGAGAAGTGGGTTTCTCATAATTTTGTTGTACTCCTTCACTAAGGCTTCCTGCCTTCGTAGAGCTGGTGGTGCAATGTGGCTCAAGACGGGGAGCCAGCAAGTAGGAGTAGATTTTATGCAACCACTTATGATCCTCATTGGGAGATGTATAAATTTGATAAATAAACAAAACATTGCTGCTCTACCAGTTGCTTTGCATTTGCCTTGAAAGGACGATTTCCTAAAAGGGGGCGGGAAACTTCTTATCAAACCGATCCATAATGACTATTCTTTTTTTCTCTCCGTAGGGCGATAAAGGTCCCCCCGGTGCGGCAGGCATTCCTGTAAGTATGCTGACTTTGCAAGTCACGACCTGCAGGTTTCTCATGCCTACATTAATATACAAGGCCCAGGATCTGGGGCAGGACACCAGAGGGAGGCTATAGGTCTTTGCTAGGTGTTGCAAAAAATAGCATATTTTGAAGGACACTCTTTGTGGACAACTACTATGTAAGTAGTCCTTGACTTAACAACCAGTTGCTTAGCAACCATTCAAAGTTATGATTCACCTACCTTGAGCTACTTACGACCAAATTCAGATGATCAGGTTGCTTCTATGGTCACGTGACCAAACTTCAGTTGAGTTTAGGGGCATTTCCAGGATCCGGAAGTCATGTGACCATGTTTTACTTCTGGGATTTGCAAAACCGCCCCCATAATAAAAAAAACATGGGTTTGTTTTACCATAGTATTTGTTTTACAATCACTGTGGTCACGTTACAGCTGCTGCAAAAAAGGGTTGTAAAATCGGGGCAGTCATATGACTGATCCATTTTACGACCGTCCCAACTTACCACCCCAATGAACAGGCTCCATTACAGTCATACTTCAAGGACTAACTGACCTATACAAGTAGCCCTTGGCTTGCAACCATTCATTTAGTGACCGTTCAAAGTTAAAATGGCATTGAAAAAAGCGACATGACCAGTTTTCATACTTATAACTGTTGCAGCATCCCTATGGTCACATGATCAAAATTCAGGTGCTTGGCAACTGGCATGTACTTATGACAGTTGCAGTGACCTGGGATCACGTGATCAACATTTGTAACCTTCCCAGCTAGCTTCCAACAAGCAAAGTCAATGGGGAAAACCAGCTTTGCTTAATAACTGCATGATTCACTTAGTGACTGTTGATTTGCTTAACATCTGTGGCAAAAGAGGTCATTAAATGGGGCACAACTCAACTTTCTTGCCTAGCAGTGGAAATTTTGGCATCGGTTGTGGTCATACGTCAAGGACTACTTGTGCTTTAATTTGAGGAATGTGGAAATTTTGAGCTTTGGACAGTCTAACTTGCCCTCCCCAGAGGGGCATTCTCCAGATTAATTTGGACTACTAATCCCATCATTCTCACCCAGCATGGCTAAATTCAGGATTGCATGTCCCAACATACCTGGAGGGCATTAAGTTGAACAGCAACAGCTTGAATCTTTCCAGAAGGGCTAGGCATGAGGCCCCCTTCTTCTTCTTGAATATTTTGAGGACACTTTTAATGTCCCCATCATTTCTTTGCAACAGGGGATCAAAGGAGATCCAGGCCTGCCAGGACCAGATGGAGCTCCAGGAAAACCCGGAATAGATGTGAGTAGTTGCTCAGCCCAAAATCTGAACTGCAGTTCAGCATATCCACAGGACTTTGGGTTCTTATTTAGAAGATTATGTTGCTTCATATAAGTATGGAAAGGTATACAAGCACATTGTCAGCTGGCGCTCCATTCAAAATCCAAGAAAGAAATACTTAGACTCTTTTAATTAGAGAAAAGATATCTTTTACTGGAAATCAAGTGGTAGCAACAAAAGAATTCTGAATCTGAGAAAATGGGCGCGTAAATCACATATACAAAGTAATGGCAACATTCCCACCCCCAATAGTTCAAATGGTTCGTCCAATTAAAAGTTGTGTATACCATCATGTGGGCATCTCCAGGTGGTGATGAAGCTTCTGTCCGTTGACCTTGACATAGTTTGATAAAGAGTTGTGGCTGCGCATAGCATAGAATAGAAACCTAAGCAAGAATGTACCCCCCCAGTTTATACAGTTCTGGTTTGTAACACCTCCAGCTCACTTCCCATAATCATTCTCCCTCTCCTCCCCCCGTTACTTATGACAGCCGAAAGATGCAAAGCAAGGGGAGAAAATCTTGAAGGCTGACACACATGTTTCCTTTAGATTGTGTTCCATTCCCTCTCAAACCTTAATTTGACTTTAGCAGATTCCTTGATTATTCCTGGCTTATCTTCTAGGGCTTTAGCCAAGCTTCTGCTTCTCTCTACAAATGCTGGTTGATACCCTCAAACTGATCCCTCTAGTTTTCCTTATCCTTTTTCTTATTTCTTCTTCTTCTTCTTCTTCGCAGGGCCTTACGGGAGCTAAAGGAGAGCCAGGCCGTGTTGGAAGACCAGGTCCCAAAGTGGGTAACTGTTTTTTTTTTCTGCCTGGGGGAGAGATTTTGATGCATGTAATGTGTTGAAGGCACCAAAGCATTCTTCCTCAGCTTGCTACTTCTCATGTGCTGGGACTGCAACTCCAGATACCCCCACCAGCTGTGATCTCACATTGGAGGGAGGAGGCACTGTTTGGAGAAATGTATCCCAGGATCCATGATTGACTTCAGGTTTTGATCCTGCTTTCTGACTCCACGACTGTTATTCCTACTGCTGAAGAACGAATGGGAAAGGTCCCTGTGCTTGTCAGGCATGGGAGAAGCGGTCATCGCTACGAACTGGGACAGATTGTATCTTCTGCGTTCTCCTTAGTTTAGTTTACTTTATTGTCATTGCACCTCCTACAACGAAATCAAACACCATCTTCAGTGCACATCATGGCCATGACCATGAAAATGAACACAAACACACATCCTTCACACTCCACACATTGAATTGAAAACCCCCAAAACCGCACCAACCCTGCACTATGCAGTAGAATTCAAAAGAGCTACTGCCCTGGGATAGAAGCTGATTTCAGCTTACATGTGCTTGTTTTTATTATTCTGTACCGTCTGCCAGATGGTAATAGTTAAAAAAAAAAAGGGTTCCCAGGATGAGATTGATCTTTAAGAATGTTTTGAACTTTCTTAAGGCAGCAGGAGCTATAAAGCTCTTCCAAAGAGGGGAGAGGGCAACCAATGATCTTCTGGGCAATGACATTAACCCTCTGGAGTGCTTTCCTATCTGCCACGGTGCAATTGGCAAACCATACAGAGGTGCAGTATGTTAAAATGCTCTCTGTGGTGCAGCGGTAGAAGGTCACCAGCAGTTTTTCATTCAGTTGCTGTTTTTTGAGAAGTCTCAGGTAGTATAATCTCTGCTGGGGCCTTTTGACCACTGCTACAATGTGAGCACCCCAGGTCCTGTCCCCTTTTATGGTAACACCCAGAAACTTAAAACTGGCCACTTGCTTCACTCGTTCTCCATTGATAAGCAAGGGCTGGATGTCTGATCTGTTCCTTCTATAGTCCACTATAAGCTCATTGGTGTTGAGGACCAAGTTATTGTCTCCACACC
This sequence comes from Notechis scutatus, assembly GCF_049901735.1. Lineage (NCBI taxonomy): Eukaryota > Metazoa > Chordata > Lepidosauria > Squamata > Elapidae > Notechis > Notechis scutatus. The sequence goes on from NC_142016.1 coordinate 5,411,786, forward strand.
GTGAAAGTTACCATTGGTCCACCTCATCTCAGTAGGCAGACTCCTCCCCCCCGGAGATAAGTCCCACCACTGTTGTATCGTCTGCAAATTTAGCAATAGTATTACTAGCGTGAGTGGGAATGCAGTCATGCACATAAAGAGTAAGTAAGGGACTCAACATGCAGCCCTGTGGTGTACCAGTGTTAAGAATAAGGGCTGAAGAGGTATGATTACCTAATCTGACCCTCTGTGAGCGGCCAGACAGGAAATCCATAATCCAAAGGCAGATTGAATTAGAAAGTCCAAGGTCCAGAACTTTAGACACTAGTCTATGTGGAAGAATTGTATTAAAGGCAGAACTAAAATCTACAAAAAGCATTCTCATATAGCCCCTCCCCCGGCTGTTCTAGATGTTCTCATCTTTTCCTTGCTGATGATGGCAGGTGAAAAAAAAAAAATCCAGGTCTCTCAGGTGGTGGCAGATCAGGTTTGGGACCTTGAAGCTGAAGCCTGCATCTGCTCAAGAAATAAATCTTTGTCCCAAAGGTGCTTTTTTTTCCCCCAAGAGGCAACTGAATTTTCTGGTTTTTCTTTGAAGAGGTTTCGCTTCTTATCCAAGAAGCTTCTTCCGCTCTGACTGGATGGTGGGGAATGGAAGGATTTATATACCTTGCAGACAGATGGCCATTTGCATAATTTTAGAGAATCACTGAGACCCCTTGGAGGTTTATCTGTGTCCTCAGGGTTACCTGAGTGGTGCAAGTGGTGCAAGAGCCTTCTTGGAACTTCTGAAAGGACTGTGTTGTAGATTGGGGATAGATGCATGTTCAACTTTGACATACATGGCCTCCTTGACCCCTCTTTCAAACCAGTGGTGGACTCTGCTGTCTTCAAAAGGATGGCTTTTGTCTTTTAAATGCAGATGGGCTGCTCAACCTTGTCCTGATGGGTTTGTTCTCCTATATTGTTTATGAAGTGGGTTGGGGTTTTTTGTTTTTTTTGTCTATCTTGTCTACAACACAGTTCTTTCAGCAGTTCTAAGAAAGCGCCATACCCTTTTTCACATCTTCAAAAAACAAAAAACAGTTGCCTCTTTAAAAAAAAGCACCTTTGGGACAACCATGACCTGGATGACTGAGAATCTCCATAGACAAACAAGTCTATTGGAAATGGGAAGTTGAATCAAAGTCTTGTTTTGTGGCTCCCGCATATCAATTTTCTCTTTTCTCTTGTGATGATGCAGGGCCAATTGGGACTTCCAGGACCACCGGGGCTCCCAGTAAGTATCTGCTTTTCTTTACACGTGCTGGAAAAGAAAATACCTCCGTTGTACACAGTAATGACAGATAACTATAATGCAGCTGGGAGAGATCATGGTTTTCCAATCATGGCTTGAGTTTTGATCTAGCCAGGGCTTCCCTAGCCAGGATTTGAATAAGCCAAAACCAAGCCTTTGCTTATGATATTAGATTGTTAACAATACATCCTACAAGAATGCAAATTTCTTTGAACCTGGAGAGAATTAGAATTTTCTGATTCATTTGGCAACAGGATCTCAGAATGGAGTGCTAGGTTTTGCTCAAACGCCTTTTGGCCTCAGAACATTCCAATGGAGAACCAGAATTGAACCCTAAATATCTACACAATTCGTATTTAATGCAGTGCCACTGGGTCCAATTCACATCCACCAGGTATTCTTAAAAAATTAAGTCATGAGTGACTTCAGCCAAGGAATTAATTTCTCTCCTGTCATAAGAGTGTTTCATGATAGGTCATGCTTAGCATGGTGATAATTTTGTGAGAATTTCTTGAATATGTTCTCAAATGTTATGTTTGCCCTGGTTGAAAAGTGACAATCCCACTAATTCAGTGAATTCTGATCGAAGAAAAGCAAGACATTTTCTAACTCTTGGAAATTTTGGTGCCGGTGCTACAGTGCTTAAGTTTTCAGCAGTTGACCTGCATTGAAAAAGGACATTGTATCTGTCTGTTTCAGGGACCCGGATTTCCAGGGACTCCTGTAAGTGTGACTTGTGACATGTTGGGTTACCCTGTGTGGTAGGTAGTGTGCTTGATGACAATAAAGAAGAAATTTGCTTGGTTCTCATTTAAATGCAAAGTAATCGGATACTCCTGATGTATCTGGAGTCCATTCATTTGATGACCATTTGAAATTACAACGGTGCTGGAAAATGTGGCTTGTTATCAGTCCTCGACTGTCACAGCATCCCCATGGTCACCTGATTACATGAACCAGGCACTTGGCAACTAGAATGCCTTTGTGACCATTGCCGGGGTCCCTTAATCACTATTTGTGACCTTCCCAGCAGGCTTCCGACAAGCAAAGCCAGTGTGGGAAGCTGGACTTACTTAACGACCGCATGATTTGCTTAACAATTGTGGCAAAAAAGGGTCATAAAATCAGGCACGACTCACTTAAAACTGCTTTGGTTAGTCATGGAAATTCTGAATCCAATTGTGGCCATAAGTCAAGGACTATCAGTATTCAGAGCCAGAAATTGAATAAGAAGGATATGTAATCCAATCAACGCAGCAAGTAAAGGTGGTCTTCAATTGAGCCCAACATTTCTCTTGCTGAATGAGACATTTGTTAAGTGAGTTTACCCCCGTTTTATGACCTTTCTTGTCACACTTGTTAAGTGAATCACACTTGTTAAATTAGTAACATGGTTGTTAAGTGAATCCCCACTGACTTTGCTTGTCAGAAGGTGGCAAAAGATGATCACATGACCCCCGGGACACTGCAACTGTCATAAATATGAGTCAATTGCCAAGCATCTAAATTTTGATTGTGTGATCATGGGGATGCTGCAATAGTCATAACTGTGAAAAATGTCGCTTTTGTTCAGTGCCCATTGTAAATTTGAACTGTCACTAAGTGAACTGTTGTAAGTCAAGGACCACCTGCAGTTAAACAGATCTGATGCATGGATTAATTTGGCGTCCTGGCACAGGTACAACCCTTATTTTTTCCCAACTGGAATATGATGTTTTGAAATCAAAGCAAGGGAGATTTGCAAGTCTGCGTGCCTTCTTTTAGCAAAGAAACAGTGGGAGGAGAAGTGCTTTCTTTTCTGCCTGAGATTTTAGGCAGCTTATTAGTCATATTGACAATCTGACTCAGCATCAGAGAATTTGGTATGTGCTGCTAAATGCCCAGAACTTTGCTGACCCAAGCAGAATTCGGTGCTCTTGGATGGTGATCAGAAGCTGAAGTAGCAAACTAGGTGATCTTCCCTGTACAAAAGGAGCACACGGTGATTTTTTAAAAGGTACTTTCCAATTTTAAAAGAAGTTAATAGGAGGTCAGCAAAACCAGCAGTCTTAACAAAGTCTTTTATTTAAAAAAAAACAATTACTACCAACCTGCGTTCAATCAAGGACCTGTATACTGCATGAGTCAAAAAGAGGGCTGTGAAAATATTTACAGACCCCTCACATCCTGGACATCAACTGTTTCAACTCCTTCCCTCAAAACAACACTATAGAGCACTGCACACCAGAACAACTAGACACAAGAACAGTTTTTCCCCAAATGCCATCACTCTGCTAAACAAATAATTCCCTCAACATGTTCAACTATTACAAAGTCTGCACTACTATTACTATTAATCTTCTCATCACTCCTTATCACCCATCCCCTCCCACTTGTGACTGTATGACTGTAACTTTATTGCTTGTATCCTTATGATTTATATTGACTGTTTCCTAGTATGATTTGATTGCTTATTGAACCCTATGACTATTATTAAGTGTTGTACCTGATGATTCTTGACTCTTGACGAATGTACCTTTTCTTTAATGTACACCGAAAGCATTTGCACCAAGACAAATTCCTTGTGTATTCTATTCTATTCTATTCTATTCTATTCTATTCTATTCTATTCTATTCTATTCTATTCTATTCTATTCTATTCTATTCTCAACCATGCTTTTTGGCACCACTGCAGGTAGTCCTTGGCTTACGATTGTAATGGAGCCATAAGATGCAAAGCGTGACTGACTCAACTTCATGATTTTTTCTCGTGGTGGTCATTTGGTTGTTAAGTAAATCTGCAATTGTTAATTGAATGCAACAGTCGTTAAGCAAACGCACTGTATGAAAAACTGTATAACACTGTATATTTGCTGAAAAACTGAAGTAAACATGGCAAAAACATTGTATACTGCAGTCAAGTGACTGCTGGATGCTACAAACGGCCATGAAGATGAGCTGGTTGCTGAGCCCCCCAAAATGCAATCACATGGGAGGGGGGAACAACTATTAGAGCTTAAGAACCAGGTTGTAAGTACCTATTGGTGTCTCAAGTCAAGGACTATCTGTAAAATATATTCTTGGAATGATAAATTGCTGTTTTATGATGGGCTGTACTCATGCTGTAAATAAGCAAGTCCCCCATGGATGGATGTCAGCAAGGGGGCGAGTGGCAAAGCTTATACCATGACGCTAATTCTCCCTGTCCTTAGAATCATAGAGCTGGAAGGGACCTCAAACCTTCTGCTTGAGGTGGAAGCTTTATACCGTCCCAGTCAAGTGATTGTCCAGCCTACACCCTGCAACGATGTTAGGGCGGGATCAAAATTTGCATAATGAAATCACAACATGGCTTTTGCCATACTTCTCCTGTGGCAGCCATTGTGTGGATATATTTGCTACATACTTTGATATGCTTCTGGCCCAAATGATTTGCCATCCCTGTTATAGATGTGCATTATCCTAATGCAAGATTGGTTTTGAAGGATCATTGCTGAACAACATGGGATCTGTCTGGCATGCAGAATTTTGCAGCATCAGTTCCTACCTCTCCAGGTAGGACCAAGAAAGATACCATGCTGAAACCCTCAAGAGTTACTAGGCGAAGTAAAATGAAGCTCTGATATGATATAAGGCAGCTTTCGGTCTTCCTGTCAGCCAGAAGAAGAGCCATCTAGTCTTAATTTTGGAGCACTTCCAATATGTGTCTTTCATACTTCAACCAAGCAACCCTTTTCTGCAAAGGAAAAAGTCCAGCTCAGCCTGCATGGTGAAATAAATCCTCCTTCGTGTCCTTCACTCTCTTATTCTTTCATCTAGAATGCATACGGTAAAAATACCCCCCCTCCCTTTTTTTCATGTCTCAGGGCCCCCCAGGTCACATTGGACTTCCTGGAGAAATGGGACCATTGGGACTTAAGGTAAGGATTTAGTTGAGATGTATACCTATTCCTTGGGGTAATTGAGTTGTCTAAAAGTATCCTGGAATCAGTTCCTGGGTACATATTGCAGAATGATGATATGATGAGGGTCCTTATAGGAAACAAGGTAGAGAGATGGATATAGGGTGGATGGATAGATACAATATTGGATGGATGGATGGATGGATGGATGGGTATGATATTGGATGAATTGAGAGATAGAGGGATGGAATATTGGGTGGATGGATGGGTGAAAGAATATACTGTATATTGGATGGATGGAACAATGGATAGATGAAAGAATTGAGGGATGCATAGATTCGATATTGAATGGATGGATGGCGGCCATTCAGACACTTCTCTGGAGCTCTTCCTTGGACAGAATGTTCCAGGCAGAAAAGGAAAGTTTTCCAGAATGAGAGAACAAACGAGGTTCACTTCTTCCAATTTCCCAAGTCTTTTAGCCATGAAATTTAAAGTTGGTCTCAAGATGGACATGCGTCAGCCTGAATGTCTTATTCCATGGTGGATGTTGCCCGTACTCAATTATATTAAACAGAGGTAACAGTAATGATGGCTAATGTACTTCATTCCAGATCTGGAAGTAGATTTACTTGCTTTTTATCTGTAGACAAGACATATTGCGTCTTGAGATATGTATCAGGATATTTGTAGCAATTGTCCAGAAAAGACTATAAATAAAAAATAAGCTGATACAAAAAATGTATTTTAGAGGCAACATATATATGTAAACCTACATATAGCTAGGTTTTATATATATAGTTACTGCCACCATATGGCTGAGGATAATTGCATCTTTTGAGACTAACTCAACAAATAAGGAGAGAGAGAATGAAAGATTCGGAAAGAGACCCAAATTAGAAATTAAAAAATAAAAGCTACCCAATCTCTCCCTCTTTCTTTTCCTAGGATCAGGACTGTTGCATGCTAAATGAGTTAAATTAAATTAGATAATGCAAATCTTGCGTTCAGAATAGGTTGGTTCTGCATCCTGCATAATTTACATTCTCATATCAGTATTCTGAAAATAAATATTGCACAAGTTATTCTGTTGTATTTTAAAACAAATCATTGAGCAAAACTTTGTTCTACTTTGGGCAGAAGGAGGCAAAAATAAAGTAGAATAGAAGACCGGTCTCAGAAATCATTCTTTTCCCACTCTAAATGGCCTAATATTTCCATTCCCCCCCCTTTTTTAATCTCTTCATTCTCTGCTCTCCTGGTTGCCTCCTTGGCTATCTGCTTCACAGCTCAGGTGGCAATAGGAGAGCCATCCTAAGCAGTGTGTCTCAACCTTGGCAACCTGAAGATGGGTGGACTTCGACTTTCCTTTGCCAAGGTTGAAAAATGATGATTCTAAGAATTGTGGATTCTTAGTCCTGGTGCCCATTCTTAACGATTGTGGATGCCCACAATGGAAGTCTTGCTGGAGTAGTTGTGTGTGGTAGCTTGCCTTTTGGACTTTCCTGCTGGAATGATTTTCTGATTCCTCTTGTGTTTTTTAGGGGGAACGTGGACCAGATGGACCACAAGGACCTCCAGGACCACCTGGAAAGCCAGTAAGTCCTCTTCAGGCTCCAAAAACTAAGAAAGACACAGTGAAATTGTTCTTATTTTATTGTTCCTCACCCATAGCCAGAATCTTGATAAACTCAAGCATGCTAACACCCCCTAAAGGCATATAGTTTGGGAACTATTAGGGAGGAGCCAACTTCACCCTCTTTCTCTCACACAAGCTATCTGAACCGAGCTGTTTCTTGCTTCTCTGGCATACAGCCTCTCTTTCCTGGGAATCCAGACTACATTCCATCACAGCTCTGTTGCTACTGATTTGGGTGCTTTACCTAGTAGTATGAGGGTGAGTCATTTATAGATTTGAGAGTAACATCTAGCGAACAATTAAATATCAACACCCGTCATATATCCGAGAACTGAATTTACTCTACCTTTTGATCACAGACCTCATTCTTATTTCTGATCCAGGCTATCAAATGGGTTACCAATTGATGTGCGTATCCTTCAGTTACATTTAATGGGGAGGCTTTCACCATTAAATGACTGTGCCTCGGGGGTGGGATCCCTCCTTTCTATTTCTCCTATTTTCCACTGCTACTCCCTGCATCGTTTTCCTTATGAGAAAAAAAAAAACATTAAGAGAAAAAGATGGATCAATTTAATGGTGCCTTTTGATCGGAAGTGCTAAAAGCCTTCAGTCTGGATAAAAAACTTTTCTTTCAGTTAAAAATAAAAAGTAACCTTCCCCCTCCTTTTTTTTTTTTTGCAAGTGAGAAAATGTTTTGCATTTTTGACGGCTTTATGCTTTCTTATATTTTTCAAGGGCCCAATTGGTCGTATCCAAGGAGCCGAGGGCAGTGCTGATTTCGTGGTAAGAAGGACTGCATTTAATTCCCATTTCAAAACAAAGCCATTCACATTCACGTTTTAATAGAAGGAAAATTAAAGTGTGGAGGAAAGGGAGTGCAACCAGAGTTGCAAGTTTCTTTTTAATATAGCCATTCTCAATACAAATAGTTTCAACCCTTACGTAGAGTTGATTTCCTGGCCTTGTCTACTTTGGGGTGTCAAAATCTGTCTTTCCTGTTTAATTGTGCCGTATCTCCTCCCCCTTATTATATTTCTGTGAATTAGAGAGGTGCCTGTTTAAGCCTCTTTGGTATATTTCCTGTTTATTGTGACTTAAATATGTGTCATCCCTCCTCACTTTGGTAATGGATCTTACAGTATATATTTCCTGTTGCCTTCCTTAGCTCTCCAAAATAGGTGGCTAGGTTAGTTAGACTTGTAGTCTAATCCAACTTTTGGGTATCCTTTAGGTTCTTCTGGTCCAATACTCATTTCCTTCTCAGTAACGTAAAGCCAGTGAATTCCCTAATCACCCAGAATGGTATCTGTATAAGATTCCAACAATTTCATCTTAGTTGAATATCTTAGGCAACCAAGCCATTGATGTTTTGGAGGGCTGGCTAGCTTTTATTACCAGCTTTCCTTTTCCTTTCCTTTCCCTCTCTCTCTTTTTCTTCCTCTGTCTCTCCCTCTCTCCCTCCCTCCCTCTCTTTCCTTCCTTCTTCCACTATTCCTTCCTCCACTCACTCAGCCACTTTTCCTCCTCCCTCCTCTCACCTTCTTTCCCCCAATCCCTTCTATTTCTCTTATCCCTCCCTCCCTATTTCTATAGCCACCTAACTCAACCAAGTGACTCTTGCACTTATTGCTATCCAAATTGCTACTTGGATGAAAGATATCTCAGATTATTTTCTCTCCCCCTCCCCCTTTTCCCTTCATGGCCTGCAGTGTCCAACCAACTGCCCACCTGGACTGAAGGGACCTCCAGGTTTACAGGGGTTGAAGGTAAGTATTTCTCTGCTCCATGATCTGTGGATGTTGCTTCGTTAGCGATAATTGCCATACAGACTTTAGTATCGCGAAGAGCTTCTCCAGTTTAAGCACCCGTGGATGTCACATTGGTTAATCTTCATTAGCTCCCACCCCTAATTGTGACTCTTGAACAAAAGAAATATTAATCTGTATTACTGAAACTGCCGGTAATATAGATTAATATTTCCTGCTGTTTAAGAGTTATCAGAAAAAACCTGGCTATATCATGTTGGAAACAAGCAAGGGAAATTGGCTAATTTTATTAGTACCATATTGGATCAGAGGTTACTGGCACTTTAGCGTGATCAACTCCAGATGGCTGGAGTTTAGATCAAATATTTTTATTTGATGTAAATATTTTTACTGCCGGTTCTGTGGGCATGGCTAGGTGGGCATGGCCATGTGACTGGATGGGTGTGGCCTTTTTTTGCAGCACCCCTCCCCCCTGCTCCATTTTTTTTTGCCTCCTGGGCCTCAGGGAAGCCCCCTGGGCGAAGCAGTAAGACAGTGAGGCGGATCCCGACACAGCTGATCATCGGAACAGCTGATCGTCAGGAGAAAAAAAAAAGAAATACTGGTTTGGCTGAACCAGGCCGAACTGGTAGAATACCACCACTGGTTTAGATAGACAGATAGACGGACAGACAAAGAGATGATTTTTTTTTTTAAATGAAACTTTTAAATAAGATAAAAACTAATACAAACTAATATAACCCAAGGGGGAAAAAAGGAAATTAAAGAAAAGGCAAAATATGCAAGACAAGAAAAAATGGAGATAGATAGGGAAAGAAGGAAAGGGAAAAATGGGTGGGGGGGGGAGACAAAAAAACATTAAAAAGTGGCTTGCGATATTTTTCATCTATATATATAAAAGCGAAAGACCCCTCATGCATCGTCACAAAATCTCCAGAACCAAAAAGCCTACAAACTTGAAATTTGGCACGTATGTTCCTCTTGGCTTCTAAGTGCTCACTAAGAAAGGATTTTTCAAAATGACCATCAGAGCATTAGTATTTCGTATGTTACGCTCTGATGCTAAGGAGTTCTAGTATTCCCTCTCCCCACCTGAAAAGAAATCTCTTCCAAAGGCAAAGCACAAGCAGAGGAGAGGAGTTTCAGTTTCAGTTTCAGTTTCACAGCACCAAGCAGCTTTAGTAGGAACAGTTGAGCTAAGCCACGCCCAGGCTCCTTGCTGTCTCCTTGCTCACACAACAAATACTGTTTCACTTTCCAAACAGCCCTCAACTCTCTCACAGACGCTAGCCAAATGAATACCAATGGATGCTGGTAGGCAGAGGCAGAATTTTTCCCCCTTATTTTCCTCCCCAAAAACTAAGCCTGACCACATAGTTTTGTAGCAAAGCACGGGTATTGAGCTAGTAGCAGTTATAAGAAGAAATATATTTTAACCTCTCTCTCTCAAGTTACATTGTGACTCTCTTCTTTCCAAAATCTATCTTGTCTCATTATCGAAACCATAAATCATTTTCCACTTTTACGCAAAATGTCCATAAGAGGCTTCCAGTCACCAGTAAATATAGATAAATGTCTTCTCTTTAATCCAAAAAGTCAAGGTTAATTTTATTAGTATTGTATTGTGTGCAGAAGATTAAAAACTGAGTGACAGAACTTTCTCCTTTTCCTATAACTCTTTCTATCCTCTTTCGCTATTACTAGCTAAAGGTCAGTTTCCATTCTGATTAAAGGGGCTCTGTCTAGCTTTACTTTTGTATTTTTATTTGTTTATATATTTTTTATTTCTTTATCCGTTTCTATATCACATTTAGAAACTGCCAGTCTCCCTCAAAGAGCACCTCTGGGCAGCGTGCAGTAGGCATAAAAATAAAAGCTATATATAAACATTATACTAGACGGCCGTTAAAACAAGTACAGTTAATCCCCAACTTACGACCACAATTGAGCCCAAAATTTATGTTGTTAAGTGAGAAATTTGTTAAGTGAGTGAGTTTTGCCCCGTTTTATAACATTTCTTAAGTGAATCACTGCAATTGTTCCATCAGTGACATGACTGCTAAGTGGAATTTGGTTTCCCCATTGTTGGACATTTGCAGAAGGGGATGATGTGACCTTGGGACACAGCAGCTGTCATAAATGTCAATCACGTGGCATCATAGGGATGCTACAACGGTCATAAATGTGAAAACTGATCATAAGTCACTTTTTTTCAGTGCCGTTGTAACTTAGAATGGTCACTAAATGAACTGTTGCAAGTCAAGGACTACCTGTATGAAATAATTTTTAAAAGTGGGGGAGGCCTGCAAGCAGCTCCACAGCTGATCCCCAAGTGAGTTGACAGAGGTAGGTCTTCAGGCATTTCCAAATGGCCAGGAGAGAAGGGGGGGTCTTCCTCGCCCCCAGAGGGAGAAAGTTCCAGAGGGCAAGGCAACTGCAGAGAAAGCTCTCCTTCTGGACCCTGCCTGTCAGGATGCTTTCATTGACGAGATCTGCAACCCACTCCCCCTGCCAGATCCAGTGGAAGGGGCTGATAATAATGGAGCAAAGACAGATCCATAGGCAACCTGACCCCAGGACATGTAAGGCTTTATTTAAACAGAGTAACAGAGTTGGAAGGGACATTGGAGGTCTTCTAGTCGGGCAGGAAACCCTACACCACTTCAGACAAATGGTTCTCCGATCCCTTCTTAAACAATTCCAGTTTTGGAGCACCCTCAACTTCTGGAAGCAAGCTGTTCCACGGATTAATTAATTCCTGACTGTCAGGAAATTCCTCCTTAGTTCTAGGTTGCTTCTCTCCTTGATTTCATCCATTGGTTCTTGTCCTGCCCTCAGGTGCTTTGGAGAATAGCTTGACTCCCTCTTCTTTGTGGCAGCCCCTGAGATATTGGAACACTGCTATCATGTCTCCCCTGGTCCTTCTTCTCACTAGACTAGGCACATTCAACTCCTGCACAACTAACACCTCAGAAGGAAACCAGCACCTTGAGCTTTCCATGCACCTTTTATGATTTCTGATCCCGAGGAACCAGTCTCAATGTGCTTCCTTTCTCCTTTTATTTTCCTAAGAACTATGGAGGGTCTTGTTTGAGTCATTTTCTCAGGTCATAATTCTGGCCCGCACTCAGATTTCTTTTATCTGACTGTTGTCTTGGTTGTGTCTCTTCCTTCTGTTCCTCAAGGTTATTCCTTCTTCCCATTACAAACCGTTGATTGACATTTGTTTTGAAAGTTTGATTCGCTTTCCTTTTAGGGACACAGAGGCCGTCCAGGAGCCCCTGGAGAGGCTGGAAGACAAGGCCGGCTGGTGAGAATGGAGATGCTTCATCCTCTCTTCATTTTTCTCTTTAACTGATTGAACATTAGCTATGGTAGAGTAAAGGGCTTTGTTCTGATCCTGTTTTCTCACAGCTCTTGGGAGACCGTAGCTATCAAATTCCATCCCAAACTTCATGGCCAACCAAGCTGGTGGATGAGCATATAAGAAAGGCTCATCCAAGCCAACCAGGTTTACCAGCCAAAGAACTCTCAGTCATGTAGCTCAGTGTTTCTCAATCTTGACTAAAGATGTGTGTACTTCTATTCCCAGAATTCCCCAGCCAGCAATTCTGGGAATTGAAGTCCACACATCTTAAACTGGTCAAGGTTGAGAAGCACTAACGTAGCCAGTTCTGTCTGCCTGTTAAACTTTGGGGGTACAGTGTATGTTAGCTTTCCTAAAACTGGTGCCCTCTGGGTACAGAGCAATTGGCACCCCCAAATTCATTGCCAACAAGACCACTGGGTCCATTTGACTGATAATTTGGAAGTGGTATAATTCTGAAAATGTGTAGGGCACCAGGAAGATTTTCCAACAGGGAAACCTAAATTGTAATTGTAGTTAACAGTTTAAACAACCAGTCAGGCTGATTTCTAAGTCTCTTGATTTAAAGCCCATGTCTAGATGTTTGTTCTTTCTATAGTTTTGATGCTTGTTTTTTTTTATTTCCTAGGGTCCAAGAGGTGATGTGGGCCTGTCTGGAGAACAAGGCAGTCAGGGTTCTCCTGTAATGTATTTAATTATTTCTACTTCTTAATCTCATTCCCTTTGCTCCAGAGATTTTATTACTCTTGTGCCGTAGACCCTCCTGTGGCCTTATTCCCTTTTTTCAGTCTCCCTCCAAGGTTGATAAGGAAAAACAAGAAATGGAAAAAGCTGGAAACGTATTATTTTATTTTCGGAGCCTGACAAGCAAGCATAATTATTCAACTTTCTGACAATTTCTAAGCTTCCATATCTGATCATCTAGACATGGTCATTACTTACAATTGAGGGCATCAGTTCTGTACATAACTAAATACTGAGAGTTCATAAATCCAAATAATATAATTTTTATCACACCATATATCAGTATTTCTCAAGATTGGTAACGTTAATGTGTAGATTTCAACTCCCCAGCCAGCCTGTTGATATTTTTTGATATTCCGTCTCACAACAGGACAAACAGGGTCAAAGCAGGAGGGTCCATTCATGGGAAAAAGATTGGTGGAAGTCAAGACCAACCCATTGGAGTCCTCTCCTTCTTTATGCACGCTGCACATTTTTAAATATGCCTTCAGTGACCTCTTCTGGATGGTGATGGTTTGTGTGTTATGATCATCCCAGTTTGCAGATTACATAATCCAGTTTTGGTTTATCTTTCTTTCCCAGGGCCCAGAAGGTCCCAGGGGGCATCCAGGAATGGCAGGACCAAAAGGGGAGATGGTAAGTGAATTAAACACTGGGGATTTGGGAGTTGATGTTACAATAACCCCATACTGGTTCCATGCGAGTTCTAGTCATTCTTTAGGCCTGAAAGTCATGTGGGTGACTTTGGGCTTCTTGTTCTCTCTCAGCTCAACTTACCTCGTATGTTGTTGTTGTGGAGAAAGAAGCAGCAGGAAATAATATTAATAGCAGGGGTGGGATTCTACCAGTTCGTATCTATTCACTAGAACCGGTTGTTAACATTCTAAGCAGTTTGGAGAACTGGTTGTTAGAAGAAATTACTGGCCTAATCCTGTAAGGAAGGCAGGAAGGAAACATTCTGGTGTTGCTTACAGAAACTGCCTCTCCGTTAACCCTTATTACATTCTTGGCAGGACTAGACTTCCTGTCTCAGGAACTTCTTTTGAGTTTTTTCCCCTCCTTTGCTGGTACTTTGCTTGTGTGGAGTGACCATTCAAAGTTACAATGGCACTGAAAAAAGTGACTTATGACCATTTTTCACACTTACGACTGTTGCAGCATCTCCACAGTCATGAGAGGCCAGGCGAGGAGATACGTGCCTCGATGTGAGTGATATTGAACTGGCCACATCCAGCCAATAATATGACCGCCAAGCCATGTCCCCCCAGTCACATGACCGCCAAGCCACACCCACCAACTAAGCCACGCCCACAGAACCGGTTGTTAAAAAATTTGAACCCTACCCCTGATTAATAGTGATAGTATTTCGACGTATATACTGCTTTACAGCCCTCTCTAAGTGGTTTTACAGAAGCAGTCGGTAGAAGCTTGTTAGAGGGAGATCCAACATCTAAGGAGAAACTTCTTGAAAGTAAGAACTATTAATCAGTGGAACAGCCTGCCTTCCAGAGCTGTGGATGGTCCATTGCTGGAGGTTTTCAAAGAGAGATTGTCTGGGATGGTATAAGGACTCCTGTCTTGTTCCAGAAGTTGAATTAGAAGGCCCCCAATGTCCCTTCCAGCAGTACGATTCTATGAGGATATTGAAAAAGATGCTAGGACTGAAACAATTAAATTGTCCTCGTGAATTAGTTACAGCACCAGGGATCCCTCTTCCATCTGGGATTCGATGCACAAAGGGATTGCTTTTATTGAGCACGTTTTATAGCCATGTCCACCTCTCTTTCCTCCTTCACCCCCAGAGCTCCTCAGTTTAAGAATCAGTAAGGGAAGGTTACAGGTGAATGATGATTACATTTCTAGGAGACACTGGGTGCCTGCTATGACCAAAAAGGGAAATAATTATCTGATTGGGGTTAGAGTTGGAAGTTTGTCATCTCACAGCTTACAAGAGGAAATAAGAAGAGATGCTACCTTTTAAGCAGCTCCTCTTCCAAGTCAATTAATTAAAGCTAATTAAAATGCAGGTCAACCACAAGACATTCTAACATACAAAAGTTTCCGTGTACTGCTTTTCAGGCACACAGTCTCTCACATCTAGATTCTGTTTCTTGGATATGGAGCACTAATATTCAAGAAGACCTTTACTGTATTTAAGGGTCTCTCTTTGAGACCCTTGCCCGGGATGAGAAGGGGTATTAGAGATTGCAATTCAATGCAATACTAGTGATTATTTATTCATCTGTTATTCATTGCTTGACTTCAAAGCATCTCTAGGCTTCTTTGCTTCCAATAACCCCTAAGCAACATGCAGAACAAAACAAGCTAAAGCATCAGATGTAATAAATCAATTTCAGTAAAGCCACATAGAGAAAAAGGTAAAGATTCCCTTGAGTCACGTTCAGCTGGTGGCTACAGGAACAGTTCCCTGCAGGTTTCTCAGCAATAGTTTTTTAAACTTCCTGGTCTAGCTAACATCCCATTGGCTCCTACTCATTTCTTGTTCAAATATAGCTGGGTCCAGTCCTGCTTTAATTTCTGAGACCCGCAAATTCCACCTATTGATTATTCTACCAGGACATTGAGAAAACCATTCATTTAATAAATATGAATGAAAATGGATAAAAAGAATGAAACATGTCAGATCTAGGAGCAGTGTGAGTTAAGAGGGATATCTTGAAGAGACATTGAAAATATAACGGGGGTAAGAAGGGTTAGCATATGTCAGAGCCCAGAGGAAGTAACCAAAATAGATATCTAGTAGTAATTTCCATGTAAATGTCTTGTAAGATTGGTGCCATCCTTAAAGTTTTCTTTGGTCTTAGTGGTTCAGCAGGCCTGTAATGAAGAAATAATCTTTCAAGTCACCTGACCCCAAGTTCCTTCAGATTTCATATATTTATTTATTTTTTTATTTTTGTCAATTGCTTACAAGATAATAGGTATAAGTAAAAACATAGTTATGAATACATGGATACATATAAGAAAAATAAAAATAAATAAAAGAAACAATAGGACAGGGACGGTAGACATGTTGGTACATTTATGCATGCCCCCTACAGACCTCTTAGGAAAAGGGTGAGGTTAATAGTAGACAGTCTAAGGTTAAAGTTTTTGGGGTTTGGGGAAGAAACCACAGAGTCAGGTAGAGTATTCCAGACATTGACCACTCTGTTGCTGAAGTCGTATTTCCTGCAATCAAGGTTGGTGCGATTAACCTGGAGTTCGTATCTGTTGTTTGCTCTTGTGTTGTTATGGTTGAAGCTGAAGTATTCATTGACAGGTAGGACATTGCAATGTATGATTTTATATACTATACTTGAATCGGACCGAAGGCGGCGTAGTTCTAGGATTTTCTAGGTCTACAATTTCGAGTCTGGTGGCATAAGGTATTCTGCAACGAGTAGAGGAGTGGAGAACTCTTCTTGTGAAATATTTCTGGACTTTCTCAACTGTGTTAGTATCAGATACGTAATGTGGGTTCCAGACTGATGAGCTGTATTCGAGTATTGGTCTAGCAAATGTTTTGTATGCTCTAGTTATTAGTGTAATATTACCAGAGAAAAAGCGACATAAGATTAGGTTAACAACTCTTAACGCCTTTTTGGCTATGTAGTTACAGTGGGCTCTAGCACTTATATTCTTATTATATTCTTATTATTATATTCTTATTAGAAGAGAATATTTCTAGCTCAGGATTGAACTGAGTTGTCCTTGGTGCTTTCTGAGCTAGGTTATTTTCTTACAGCCATTTCATTACCCATGGAGGTAACATCATCAGTACTAATGAGTCTGGCATTTGTTTCCTGTTTATACTATAGACTATATACTGTTGTAATAGTAGCTTGAGCTGCCAGTGAAGGGCTGACAGATGAAGCACTTACGATGTGACCTAGTTGGGTAATGGAAACTTCTGAAACAAAACAACCAAGCTCAGAGAGCATAAACGATCTCACATTACCTTCCATGTCTTGACCAAGTCCTGTTCTATGCAGGTGGTCAGTCTAGTTCCCCGAATCTCAGTAAAGGAAGCATAGTCTACTAGTAACATCAAAATTTAGCATGGGGCTCTCAACAAATGTTGGGCATTATTTTCCATCATTCCCAGTCAGCCATCTGGAGTTAACGAGAATTGAAGCCCTACACCTCAATCATGCTCCCTCCCCAGGTCTACTTGTTTTCCTTCTGTACAATTCCTCACATATTAAATCTTCTGAATCCAAATAAATTTTCACGATGGGACTTTTGTTTCCCAAGAGACAGGGTTGATCTGGAGAGTAAGAATTGCAGTCTCTCTCTCTTCTTCAAATTATCTGAGCTTGGTTTTCTTTAGAAGCTTCCTGAATGATTTTGTGCCCATCACTTGCTCTCAGGTCCACCGAGTTCACCAGAGTAAATATGGAGTAGAAGACTCTGAGCCTTATGTGTTTAAATAAGGGCATGGTAAGATCCAGTTCATTCATCCATCAATTTCTATGCCCCCCATCTCACTTAAGTGACTCTGGGCAGCAATTAACCAAGTCAGAAATAGAATTAAAAGGTAGGGTTATGGTATTAAAATTTAAAACGGTGGAGAGAACATACTTACAACATCAACATTCCCAGGGTTGCCTTAACACTCTTCAATCCCTGTGCCAATTGGCAGAGCCACGGCTTGGCACTCTTTCTGAAGGTCAAAAGAATAGAGGCTCACCTCACCTCTGGTGGTAAGGGAACAGTAACAGAATTGGAAGGGACCTTAGAGGTCATCTAGGCCAACCCTCTGCTGTCACAGAAGAGCTATACTATTTCTGATAAATGGCTGTCCAGTCTCTTCTTGAAAGCCTCAAAGTGATGGAGCGTTTTACAACTTCTGGAGGCAAGTTGTTCCACTGGTTAATTGTCCTCATAGTTAGGGATTTTCTCCTTAGTTCTAGGTTCTTCTCTCCTTGCTTAGTTTGTTTCCCGTCCTGCTTAGAGGTGACGGGGAAGAAGACAAATTACACGAATTGCAACCGTTGTGTCTTAATGGCAACGGATTGCAAGAGGGAAGGGCCAAAGAGCTAAAGATCCTCCTTAAAGTCTGCAAGATTCCTACCTCTTGAGGAACAGCAAGAAAGAAGCTATGCCGAACCACACATTGAGCTTAGTCTTGGTTTCTTGAGCCTGACAATGCTAGACTAAAGCAGACTTAGATCAAATTCTGACAAGCTTTTAGAGAAGATCCCTTCCGGATGGATGAGGTGCAGAGGAGTTGCCCATCCTTCCTGGTTTGACACTGAGATTCAACAGGGTGAGATTTCCCTTTTTGTTTGTTTTCTTTTTTTAGGGTCCTCAAGGTTACAAAGGCATGACTGGGAGTATTGGAGCTGTTGGTCCCCGGGTAATTTCTTTCTCTTTTATGCTCATGTCTAATTTCTCATTAATTACCCAGCCTCATGGGGCTAGTAATGTTCAGGGAAGAGAACTGCCTCTCTGGTTTTCCTGGGTGAAATTATTTAGATAAGGAGGAAAAAAATAACAAGGTGTGACATTTCCCTTGAAAGAAATGTGGTTTATGTTCATTTCCCTGCATCCTGCCTGGCTTGCTGTAAGGAGGTTGGCTGCCAGGAAGAACTTCTCAGATGGATTCACAAGGGATGCTAAAGATAATTTTGGTAATTGGTTCAAACCTGTGATCCTTGGAAGAGGAAAGGGAAGGGAAGGGAAGAGGAAGAGTGGAAAAGGGAAGGAAGGAGAGGGAGGAAGGGAGGAGGGAGGGAGGGAAGGAAGGAAGTGGGGAGGAAGGAAGGAAGAAATCAATCAATCAATCAATCAATCCCTAATCCTTTCATGGTGGCATTTTGAATTTGGAGGCGATTCTGATCCTGAGAATTTCCACCCTAAAACACCCTTCTATACCCACAATAAAACCTGATGATCAACATTCATTACACCCTGTAAATGTGACTCTTAGAGAATATTGGATGCTTAAGCAATTTTAAGATTAAGGTAAGATTGGAGCAATGGATTTCTTGATCTGCAGCTCTCAAGGTTACAGCACCCGAAATTAACTGGCTCTGTCTCCAGTGCTACCCACGCCTTAGCCATACATTTTCTCTCACTTTCAGAATTTAAGAGTAATGGGGCTCCAGATTGCTTCCATTTTTCCTCACCTGGCAGCTTTTTCAGATGTGCTGGGATTATTCTATGGAGGCCCCAGGAACCCCAGTTCCTGCATCACACGAAGCCCCAAAGAACCCACCTGTGCTTAACATTAGCCCAGACTGGTGTGTTATATAAAGGTAGTCACTGGTTTGCAATTAGCCCATTAATAGGCATATTGAGTGGATACAGCCAAGATGGATTTGCTCAGGTTAATCCTGTTACATAGACAGTTCTATTTATTGTTTTCTCTGTAATCATGATTTAGGGTGAAGATGGCCCCAGGGGTCCCCCAGGACAAGTTGGAGAGAAGGGAGAAATTGTGAGTATTTTTTCCCCTGGAAGCATTGCATTAAATCTTTGAAAAGTGGAACGCCATACAGAAAGCACCAGCGGTACCTTACAACAGGGGGTTCTCGAGTTGACCCCAAAAGGAGCTTATGACCAGGTTCTGAAGTTCTGATGCTCCACGTTCACATGAACGAACTTTGGGCACTCAGCAACATGGGCTGCTGTAGGACGGTTTACAATGACTCACAGTCTTGTGGGGCTGCGTTTTAGGACTGTTTTAAGGGAAAAAGCTGCATACTTCAATTTTTGGCAAAACTCTGCCTACAGCAAACCATTGGTTCGCTTAATGACTGCTGTGTTCACTTAACAAACCACTGTGGCTGCTTTATGACTACCACATTTGTTTAACCACCAACTGCAAAAAAGGTCATAAAGTTAGGTTACTCGTGTGATAACTGTTCCGTCATACATTGCCTGTCAAGGATATATTTATATATATTTAATGCATATATTTATTTAATGTATTTAATGCATTTGTGCCTTCTCCATTCTTGGGGAGAACTGAATAACTCCCACCACTCGGTGGATTAATATGTGTGGGTATTAGATGCACCAATTCTACTTCCTTCTCTTTTCAAGGAACTCGCAGGAGAGTATTTCTTGAATATTCAGATAAAGATAATCAGAGTTGGAAGGGACCTTGTAGGTCATCTAATCCAATCCCCTGCCTAAGAAGGAGACCCTGACAAATGGCAGTCCAATCTCTTCTTGAAAGTCTCAAGTGATGGTGCTCCCACAACTTCCGAGGGCAAGCTTTTCCATTGGCACATCAAATACCCACATATGTTAATCCACTGAATGCATCAGCTTTATTTACTTTAATAAGTAACTCCAAAAATAAATGGAGAAGAGTATTTCTTGCAGGGAAGAGTCTGTCTTGAATAGTCTTCCGTAAGAAATAACTCTTCCCCATTTATTTTTGGAATTACATATTGATGTAAATAAAGCTGAAAAATAGGGTTAGAGTTTCAGAGCTGAGGCTTCTTTGACTTCCCAATCTGGATCTACAGTCCTGGGATGTTTGAGTGGTCTCCCATCCAAGAATTAGCCCAGTCCAAGGTTGCTTGTATGTTCTGAGGCCTTGACTCATGAAGCAACCTTTGGTTTTCTTAAAGCTGTGAACTTGGGAGGTTAGTGTTCAGATGATTTCCTGGACTTAGCACTTCTCATGTACTTGTTAGTACTTGTCAATGGTATATAGCCATGATGGCGAACCTATGGCACAGGTGGCACGCAGAACCATTTGTGCCAACACATGAGCTGCAGGCAAACTTACTTCACTGGGCATGCATGCATCTCACAGCTGATTTTCGGCCGGTTTGAGGCCTTTTTCAGCCTCCCAAAGACTTGAGGAGGGCTTCTACAGGTTTTGCAGGCCAAAAACTAGTCTCACTTCATTTTGGTCACTTCCTGTTTTTCCGAAAATACCAGAAGTGATGAAACGGGGCTAGTTTTCAGCCTGCAAAGCCTGCAGAAGCCTGCAGAAACCTTCTGCAAGCCTTTGGCAGGCCGAAAAAGGCCTCAAACTGGCTGAAAATCAGCTGTGAGGCGCAGTGCAGGTAAGGGGATGGCGGGGGTGGGTGGGGATTACATGCGTATGTGTAGGGGGCGTGGGGTGCACATTGCCTTCTGGGTGCTGGCATGTGAGTGCGAGCAAGTGTGCACACAATTTTTGGCACAGGATCCCAAAAAGTTTAGCACCACTGATATATAGGGTGACCTGCTTGAATGTAGTAGAAGACCTCCAACTTTGTTATTCTGTTATTCGTGATGGTATGTTGGTATATTAACAGAGCTTTTGCTTTCTTCTTTTTGAGGGTCCTCGTGGTTTCAGTGGTGCTCAGGGTGAAATGGGCCCCAAAGGAACACGGGTGAGTACAAGTTCTTTCCAGCCCAGCCAGATTTGGGAATAATCACATAGGGAAACTGGCTTAATTGTCCATTAGAGGTCAGAAATAACTTTTTGTTTTCCTTCTAGGGGCTTCCTGGGATTGATGGCAAACCTGGATTTCCTGGGACTCCGGGGGTGAAGGTAAGAAGATGCATTCAAGAAGTGCAACATCTGGCTATTCATGGTTGATCTCAAAAAGCTGAGTTGGGTCAATAGCAGCACATCTGGATGGAGAACCACCATAACCGTATCGGTATGGGTGCTGCCTTGACTCTTTTGACCACCCCTTCCATTAGCCCACTTTTACCTAGGGGAGATAATATCCAGAGATGAAATGGGGGAAGTCATTTTTTTAGGGCCACCAGAACTGGGGCTGCAAGCTAAGAGTTTGGAACAGAATTTCTTGTGTTCCCCTGATCAGGGAACCAGTCCCTGACCTGGGAAACCCAGACGTTCCCCAACTTTATGTCCCTGGAGATGAATAAGTCATTCGCTGATCCAGTTTGATTCTAGATGACTTCAGGGAGATAGTCACCTATGATGGTTTTTTCGGAAATGAGCCTGAAGTAGGTTGCCACATCATTCTCCTAAGATGCTTTTCAACTTCCTAGGTAGTCTATACCTCTGTAATCCTTCAGATGTGTGACACTGGTTGATCCTGGTAAGCTTTTTGAAATCAACCAGGAATAGCCAGAGATTGCCATGACTGTAACATGTAAGATGTTTCAGATGTCTTAAGACTCATAAGGCAACGTAACTACTAATTTAATGGAACTAACATAACCATAACCCTATTAAAATTAACATTTTAATGTAATTGTTAGAATACTGTAGATGGCAAGAGAGGAATAGGGGGTGTAAAAAACATAATTTTGGGCCAACATTTGTCTCAGGGTGCAATTTAGCCTTTCTTTTCGCTTGTTCAACATTTCTATTAACACCTTGGTTGATGAAGTGGGTGGATTGTTTATTGATCTGCAGGAGAGATGTGTCTGATGAATTAGATTATACCTTAGATGCTAGAAATGGAATTTGATTCAAAACAGTGTTGATAGATGAATGAAATGGACTGTAAAACACAGAATGAAGTTTTGCACTTAGGAAACAGAAGTCCTTTGTGTAAGTGGTGAGGGAAAAAACTTGGAATGGTGGTTGATAACAAAACTGGATCTGAGCCAGCAAGATGTGCTGTCCCACACATACATGTAAGTGTGGTCCCATTGATGTTCCCCGGCAGTTCCCTTCACCCAGCCTCAGAACTGCCCCAAATAAATCTAGCCACAAGCAAGACAAGGTTAGTCCACCAGGCAGTGGCCAATAGTCCATAAAATAATGGAAAGTTGCTGCAATAAATAAGTCCACCAAACCATCTTAAATCCACCAGGCCGAAATGTAATACACCCACAAGAGCTCACTTGGTAAAAAAAGTTCAGAGTCTTCAAGGCAAAAAGTCAAGCAGAAAACACCAGAAACAAACACATACAGCCACAAAGCAAACATTTCCCAGCAATGCCTCCCTCTGTCTGCTGTGATAAATAACTTTTCAGTGCAGCCCATCAAGAAGGATGTGGCCTTCTCCTGAATAATCTGGCAGATCTCCATTGCTCTTGTCTTTTCTCTGCCCTGCGTGCTCTTGGATCCCCCACAGAAGGCAGCTCCTTCTTCTCCTCTTCTTCACTGACCGTCTGCTCCTGCAAGCTGTCACTAGCTGAAGCCCCCTATAAATCTCTTTCGGCTGGCTGTTCAGAGTCATTGATTAACTCAGTTCCTAACGTGCAGAGAATGAGCTCGTCTTCTCTGAAGCCCACCTCCGAAGAAGAATCTGAGGAGTTATCCAAGGGAGATATCACACAAGATGTGAAAGCAAAGAAGGGGAATGGAATTTTTAGCCTGCCTCAACTCTGTCTAATGTTAAAATCATAGAAGGAATCAATCCACTTGACAGGTATTCCTCAACTTACAACCACAATGGGGACTAGAGCTCTGTCACTAAGCAAGGCGGTCCTTAAGTGAGTGACTGCTACTTGACTGCTTCCAATTTTACAACCTTTTCCAATGCAGTCATTAAATGGATCTGCCTTCACCCATTGACTTTGCTTGTTAAAAGTCCCCTGGGAAGGTTACAAACGGGGATCCCCATGACCCTGGGACTCCGCAGTGGATGTAAATACACGCCGGTTTTCATAGGCCCAAATGTTGATCATGTGACCGTGTGGACGCTGCAACGGTTGTAAGTGCGAGGGCCAATTTGTAAGTCATTTTTCTCAGTGCCATCGTATCTTTGAGCAGTCACTAAACAAATGGTCGTACGTTGAGGACTATCTGTGTTCTGCTTTAGGCAGGTAGTCAGATCTACAGGCTGGGATATTCCGTTTCAAATTTAGTTCCAGTAAGTTCTTTCTGTTTCAAAGAAAGGAAATCTGTCTGGTAGCTAACACAGAGAATCCTCGACTTACCCCCAAAATTGAGCAACAATTTGCTAAACAACAGTGCTAAGCAAGACGATTGTTGACTGAGTTTTGTCCCATTTTACGAGCTTTCTTGCCACAGTGGTTGAGTGAATCACTGCAGTTAAGCTAGTCACATGGTCGTTAAGTGGCTTCCCGATTGACTTTGCTTGTCAGAAGGTCGCACAAGGGGATCACCTGATCCCAGGACACTGCAAATGTCATGAATATGAGCCGGTTGCTAAGTGTCTGAATTTTGTTCATGTGGCCATGGGGATTCTGCAACGGTCGTAAGTGTGAAAAATGGTCACTTATCAGTGCCGTTGCAATTTTGAAGGGTCATTAAATGAATGGATGTAAGTAAGTAGAGAACCATACTTGTACTTGCTGTTCTCTTTGCATCTTTCCTCATTTCCTTATCTTTTTTGCCATCTAGGGAAGTGTGGGTCAACCAGGCCTTCCAGGGCCCCTGGGACACAAAGGAGTGGCTGTAAGTATTTTGTTGTTCCAAAACGGAACAAATTCTGTTTCATCATCACCCAAAACTAGACCTGCATTCTGCCAACGTTTAAAATCAAACACCTGCTGTTTGATTTTCCTCCAAACCAAAAAAAAAAAAAAAAAAAAAAACAGCCCAACCCCCCCACCTCCAAAAAAACCCTTGAAGCCTCCTCTGAAAGAAAATCACCAGGTTTTTATTAAACACAGACTGGTACCTGCCCAAATTGTAATCACTGTAAATTGGAAATGTAATGAGAAAATTATGTATTATGGAAAGGTTCAGGGAACCTTTTCCCAAAAGTGAAAAAGGACAGATGAATGGGGAATTGTTGGGAATTGCTACAGAAGTGGGTTCTTTCCAATAGAACAAGAGAGCCACTTGTGTTCAGAGAAATAATTGCGTCTGTAATTGTTGCTGAATTTCAAAACATCACTTATTTTCCCAGGCTGGCAGAGTTTCTAAAACGATGTCAGGGCATTGCAAGAGGACAGTTAGTGGAGTAATTAAAATAACTGGAATTAAAAAACCAAAACCTTCTGTCTTAGACATGGAAACCACACAGATGACCTTCGTCCAGCTCCTTTCCCTCACCCCTGCAAGAGAAAAAGACTTTCTGAAAATGTTGCCAAGAAAACTATAGGAATTTGTTCGTGTGGATCTAGGGTGCCCTACCTTTGCCACTTTAAGACTTACGGACTTCAACTTCCAGAATTTCCCAGGTAGCCAGGGGGAATTTTGGGAGTTAAAGTCCACAAGTCTTAAAGTTGCCAAGGTTGGAACACCCCTGATGTGGACACCAGAAGTCAAGATTGACTTGAAGGCAGCAGTCAGTTTGGTGTAGTGATGATGACCCTGGACTAGAAACCAGGAGACCATCTACCTTGGGCACAAAGCCTCAGGCCAGCCACCCTCTCTCAGTCCTAAGAAGGAAACATTGGCAAACCACTTCAAAAATCTTGCCAGGAAAACTGCAGGGACTTGTCAAAGTAGTTACCAGGAGTCAAGTTACGGGGACATCCCAGGGCACTATTCTTTAGTATTCTTTAGTATTCTTTAGCTGAGCTTGCCATCTAATACTATTTTGCAACAATGCCCTACTCTTAGAAATATTCTGGAGTTTACAATAAGCTTCTCTACAACCAGATCATTGAAGGAATCATCCTATAGGAAGAATGGATGTAGGGCAAATAATTTGGATTTTTTCTCCAAATTATGGAAGGACATAATTAAGGGGGGGGGACATGCTAGCAGTATTCCAATATTTGAGAGGCTGGGGGGTCAATTTATTTTCAAAAGCACCAGAGGGCAGGACAAGAAATGATGGATGGAAACTAATCAAGGAAAGAAGCAACCTGGAATTGAGGAGAAACTTCCGAATGGAGGAAAATTAACCAGTGGAACGGCTTCCCTCCAGAAATCGTGGGTGCACCATCACTGGAGGTTTTTAAGAAGAGACTGAACAGTCACTTGTGTGAGATGGTATAGATTCTCCTGCTTGAGCAGGGGGCTGGACTAGAAGACCTCCAAGGTCCCTTGCAGCTCTGTTCTAATTCTGATGTATTCTTGTCTCCCAAAGGGTTTGCCAGGCACTCCTGGGAGCAAAGGTGGTCCTGGCGAAAAGGTATGGACTTGAGCCTCTTCCTGTTCTTGTTACTTGAATTATTAGCTTATTTTACCTCCTCCGTGCACTTCTGATGGACTGGGATTGGCTTATAGGCATATTCTCTTCTTAATGTCTTCCTAGGGAGAACGAGGAACACGTGGTCCATCAGGTTTACCTGGGCCATCTGGAAAAATTGTAAGTACAAGAGGATTTCCATCTCTTTCTCTCTTCTATCAACCTCAGTTTGGAGAGCATTGAAAAAATGTACTTTTCATTACCTTTCTTGTTTCCTATATCTGCCCCTCCCCCCATTTTTTTTTTGCATTATTCATCCTTTTTTTAAAAAGCAAGATGATGCCCAAAACAATTCATTGTCCCTCCATCTCACCGTTTCCAGGTTGCAGCTCATGGTCACGAAAGCGAAGATGGTGTCTGCTGGTGCAGTGGTAGCTCAGAGGCCCCTGAAGAAGGTGAAGGGGGCCCCTGGAGACCTCCCTGCCTTTTCAGAGGGCATCGCCCACATCTGCCATAAAGCTTTGGGGTTCTGAACCCCTTGAAGTGGTCAAAATCATATTTCCCCAGGAAAATTGAAGCTTGCTGCTACTTAAATGGATCTGCAAGGCCAAGGCATTCTGCAATTTTTTTTTTTTCCATATTGCAAATAATATGGGAATAGTAAAGTTGAAAAAAAAAGGAGAAAAAAAAAATACAGAAGTTCAGACTGGCTGGCTAAGAGAGGATCTAAGGCAGGAAGTCTCTTTCGTTGTAAGGATAAGTGATCTGCCATTACTTTCATTCAGGCATTTTAAAACATTCTTAATACAGGTAGTCCTCGACTTACGGCTTCAATTGAGCCCAAAATTTCTGTTGCTAAGCAAGACACCTGTTCAGTGAATTTTCCTCATTTTACAGTCTTTCTTGCCATGGTTGTTAAGTGAATCAATGCAGTTGTTCAATCGGTTACACCAGTGGTGGGAATCAATTTTTTTTACTACTGGTTCTGAGGGCGTGGCTTGGTGGGCGTGGCTTGGTGGGCGTGGCAGGGGAAGGATAATACTGCAAAATCCCCATTCCCTCCCTGCCCCACTAAGCTGCTTTCCAGATTGGACTTTTTTACCCACTTATTGAGTCTTTTAGGAGAGAGGAGGAGGAAGAGGAGGAGGGGGCAGCAGGGGTAAGGGGGTAGAAGGGTTTTTAATATAGCTGCCCTTTACAATGGATTCTACCAACTGGTGGTGTCTCCTTAAGAATTATCCAAGTCATTTAGCCAGCTAAATGTTTATTTTCCAAAGACATCTTTCAAGTCACCTTTCTTGTCTATAAATATAGAAATAAAGAAATTCAAGAAATAAATTCTTGGAATTGGAACAATTCCCTGTCTGGGGAGAAAGTCCCAAGCTCCATCTGGCATTTTGCTGGTTATTTCAAATTCCCCCTCCAAAGAAAGGCTATGATGCCTGCTTCAGTTGCTGCCAGGAGGGGGAAGCATTGCCCTATGAAATAATACAAGCAAGCCAGCAAAGGCCACTTTTGGGGGAGCTGAACAAATCCCATGTCAATAAGTAACTTTGACTTACTTTCATAGCATGCACGTTGTTCTTTGGTTCCGTATTTATTCCTTCCTGCCACAGGTTTTTGCAGCAAAATGCTACATTATTTTTTTTTATTTTGTTCTTCACCGCCTCTTTTAGGGAGAGCCGGGTCCAGCAGGAGCAGTGGGTCTTCAAGGCATCGCTGGTGTGAAAGTGAGTCTGCAAAGAATCGTAGGCTTACAATTCCTACAACTTACAACTCTACTATTCTAACATTCCAAAATTTCCCCTGTGAGGTGAGGTCTTTCTTCCATCATGTGGATGAGAGAGAGTGGATTTCAGTTTCAGTTGTCTGTTTAATTTTCCACAAAAAAAGTCTGATTTTTTTTTCTAAGACTTTTGAGAAGCGATCCATCCTCTCCTCTTAAGATACAGTGTTCTTTTTTTTTTGAAATCCTGATCTTCTGTTCAGGCTGGAGTTACTGTGAGTTACAATGGTCCTTCAATGATTGAATGGCAACTTTTGGCCTCTCTCATCATGGCTCATATTGGCTGGGCCTTCTGGAAGGTGTAGTTCCACCTTTTTGGGGAACTCGGGTTCCTGAACCCCTGTTTTATGTGGAAAACTGAGAGTGAATGGCGAATCAGACCTCCTGATTCATTCTTTCAATGTAGACTCAACTAGGAAGTCATGCCTGTCAATGCTGTAACTAATTTTATTATCAAGTTACAGAAAGAGAACCTTGCAAGGCTGAATGTGGTTCCCCCTCTATTTTTGAGAGCAAAGGAGGGGCTTGTCTGAGTCACTTACGTAGATGAACTTTGGTGGCGCAGTGGTTAGAGTGCAGTACTTCAGGCTACTTCTGCTGACTGCTGGCAATTTGGCAGTTCAAATCCCACCAGTCTGAAGGTTGACTCAGCCTTCCATCCTTCCGAGGTTGGTAAAATGGGGACCCAAATTGTTGAAGGCAAGAGGCTGACTCTGTAAACCACTTAGAGAGGGTTGTAAAGCACTGTGAAGCGGTATATAAATCTAAGTGCTACTGCTATTACAGTTCCAGCCCACATTCAGAGTTTTCCTTATCTGACTATTGTCTTGGTTGCAGCTCTTCCTCCTGTTCCTCAAGGTTATTCCTTCTGCCTGTGACCACCTGATCTTCCATCCTCTCTTTTGCAGGGAGATCGGGGTGAGAGGGGGCCTACGGGACCTCCAGGTCCACAGGGAAAAGGGGTGAGTATGAACCCTTGGATCCAAACAGATCCCCTTTTTCTTCCTGCCAAGAAGGAAACAGAGATCCTTGGGAAGTTAAACTCCTTAAGCAATTGGATGGTCATTTTTTTCTTTGTCCTTTCTTATTGCCATGGATGAAATATTTTTTTGTAAATAAGGTGGATACAGCCTATGTCAATCATCTGTGCCAAATTGCCTCATGGTGGGGCCAGTTCTATTTAAGGCAAGGACACTTTGCTAATTGTTTAGCTTTCTTTAACCCAATGAAAAGAGAGCCTGTTTGGTGTAGAAGAAGAATTAGAATTAGAATTCTTTTATTGGCCATGTGTGATTGGACACACAAGGAATTTGTCTTCGGTGCAAATGCTCTCAGTGTACATAAAAAGAAAAGATACATTCATCAAGAATCATCAGGTACAACACTTAATGATAGTCAATAGGGTACAATAAGCCATCAAATCATACTAGGAAACAGTCCATATAAATTGTAAGGATATGATTTATATGGTGTAGTGGTGAAGGCATCAGGTCAGAAACTGGGAGTCTGTGAATTCTAGTTCTGCCTTAGGCACATGTCTAGCTAGATGACCTTGGGCCAGCCAGTCACTTTCTCTCAAACCTAGGAAGAAGGCAATGGCAAACCAATTTTGAAAGTCCTTGCCAAGAAAACTATGGAAACTTGTCCAAAACTGGATACAACTGAATGGAACAAAAATGGACAAAAATCATCTTATTCTTTGAGGACACCCTTATATTTGGAAAAAAAAAATGAAACCAGCCATGATCAGTGGTTAATGCAAAGATTTATATTGAATTTAATTAATTTAATCTAATGAATTTAGATCCTTTATATCATTTAAGATGCAAAGCAGAGGGGCTATTGGTCATGTCAGATTTCAGAGCTATCTCCCCCACCCTCAATTTATGGCTTTAGCATGTATCCACCAGGCAGGGTAAAAGTTATTACTGTTTAATTAACAACACTTTGCTTTTATGAATTGTATATCTTTCAGACAGCCTGTGAAAGTTGCTAAGCTATTTCACATAAAATCTTTGCCAACTATTCTTTTGTGGCCTGCAGATACAGTAAAACTTTGATTTTATGGCCCAACTGGGAGGAAAAGATGCATTAAATCCAAATACACACAATCTACAGACATTATCTGGACTGATTCACCAAAATTTGTTCTTTGGCAAACTCAATTTGTTCCACTTCATCCAAAACCTATTGACGGGTCTTTGGTGCTGTCTGAGCTTGGTTGTTTTCTTGCAGAAGTTTCATTACCCAAACTAGGAAACATTACCAGTAGAAAGGAGAAGGGTTTGCTCTCTATTTATATGTAAGTGCTCTGATGATGTTAACTAGTTGGGTCATGAAACATCTGTAAGAAAACAACCAAACTTAGCACCAAGGACCAGGCGTGCGATGCAACAGGTGTAACAACTGGTTTGGTGAGCACGCACTTTGCGTGGGCGCAAAGGGCTTGATACTGATCTTCTCCTGCAATCTCCCTGTGTGTTAAACAGCTGATGTGAGGCCATCCACTATGCCGCGCGAAGCAGGTGAGGTTGAAAACCAGTAAATAGAGGTCAGAATAGAGCCGGGCGGGCGGGCCCAACAGCTGATCGTTGGATCGAACCGATTCACTCACAGATGATCCTCAGAGCTACCGGTTTGGCCAAACTGGGCCAAACTGGTAGAATCCCATCCCTGCCAAGGACCCCTCATTTCAACCCTGAGCTACAAATATTATCCTTTATTGATTAAACCTATTGAAGTGTAAAATTCAGGCTTTATTGTAGGAGCAAGAGACTGTTTGGGTATGTTTGTATGTTTTATTCCTCTTTTTTCTGCCTCACATTTCATGTTTCTTTTTTCTCTTCCCTTTCAGGGCCCTAAAGGAGACCAGGGCCCCCCTGGAATTCCAGGGCCACAAGGACTCCCAGGAGTTAAAGGCAGCAAGGTAATATTTTTATCTTCCTGACTTGAAGTCAAAATTCTGTGATCAGCAATGGTCAATTTAAAAGCTCTGATTAAAAAAAAACCACACACACTCTGCAAGATTTTTGTCTTTGCAATCCCCGTTTTTCCTGGCAGCTAAATTTTTCCAGCAGTGTTGAATGATTTCATGTGGCATTGTGAAGCGCCTAGAA
Organism: Notechis scutatus; assembly: GCF_049901735.1. Taxonomy (NCBI): domain Eukaryota; kingdom Metazoa; phylum Chordata; class Lepidosauria; order Squamata; family Elapidae; genus Notechis; species Notechis scutatus. Next base: position 5,442,296 of record NC_142016.1, read on the forward strand.
GTTTAAAATGTTAACTGATTCATGAAAACAGAAAAAAAAATATAGATTTGATAATAGCTTATATGTCCTCACAGAACAGATCAGATGTGGCAATGTAATGAGATTTTGGCCACTTTAAATATTTAATTAAAATGTTTTGATTGTGAAGATCTTTGAGTGCTGCACAGTAGAGTTATTGCGGTCATAGCACTCATATGTGTCATATTACTGATTCTCAGTATATAGGTGCCCTCCAAAAGGTTGTGTGTGTGTGTGTGTGTGTGTGTGAGGCGGGAAGTGGGGGAGGGAATGGTGACCTTGCCCACTTCTGATGGTGTGTGAGAATGACCTTGGCAGACAGGGAAGAGAGCTGATTTTTCTTTTTCTTTTAACAACCCTTTTATCCCTTGTATCAGGGTGGAGTCGGGGCGACTGAATAGAGCTTGAGAGTTTACTGGCCAGATGCCTTTCCTGGCGCCTATGCAGAGTTTGCAACTCATTGCACCCAAAGAGAGAAATATCTGCCGCTACCTAGGATCAAACTCACAGCCTCCTGATTGTGAGGCGAGAGCTCCACCTCTTAAGCCACCGCACTGCTCTGCCTAGAGAACAGATAAGAGAGGGAATAACCCACAGCTGCATTAATGGGTGGAGAAAGAGGGTCTGAAGGGACCCTCCCTAAGTTCCCAAGCTCTAAAGGTGATTTGTACTTGCAAGATTCTGTTTACGCAGCCTTACAGTAAAGTAGAATTAGCTCATCTGGTTGTTTTTTACCTGGTCTAGCTGAGAAGGCTTACGTTAATCTTACATTACAGTTACAGCAATAGCACTTAGACTTATATATCGCTTCACAGTGCTTTACAGCCCTCTCTAAGTGGTTTACAGAGTCAGCCTATTGCCCCCAACAATCTGGGTCCCCATTTTACCCACCTTGGAAGGATGGAAGGCTGCGTCAACCTCGAGCCTGATGAGAGTTGAACTGCAGGCAGCCGGCAGTCAGCAGAAGTAGCCTGCAGTACTGCACTCTAACCATCGCACCACCGTGGCTCGGTCATTATGCAGCTGCAGGTTATGCCTTATCTTATCTGACCATTCCCTACCACTACTACCGTATTGGTTTGCAAGGCAATTCTTAATACACTTACTCCTCACTGAGACCCTGAATGAGCCGAAAGGTGGCTTGTCCTGATCTGGATAACATTAAAATTGGTGGCCCAGAACAGAGACTTGGATTGTTAGATTGCTTATAGTAGGAACAATACAAGAACCTTGTGGGATCAGATTTGGTTTTCTGCAGTCTAAACATTCCCAAATGATATTGGTTATGATTAGATTATCTAGTTTTCCTGGATATTCAGTTTGGGAATTGTATTGCCCCAACCCATCTGGAGTAAACCTGTTGAAAACCTTCACAAAGTGCTGCAATAGATTCCAGGTCTTCTAAATTATCATACTTTTCCCTTTCCCTTTCTGTAGGGCTTCCCGGGAAAAATTGGATCCAAAGGCGATATCGTAAGTACATCTATTGCATTTTTCCCTTTTAATCATCATTATTACACAGCTACCCTAGTAAAGCAATCAGCAATTTATTGCCTACTCTTTTGATCATATTTTATTTCTTTAAGTTTTGTTCTGGTGGTGCCTTCAGCATAAAATATTCCCTGGACAGCTAACGAAACATACAAAGAGTTGTACAATTAATCCTTAGAAATCCATGGAGAAACAGCAGCAGATGCAGCCTAGCCAATAACTATGAAATAAATATGGAAAAACAGAAAGATTTTCATGAGCCCAGACAGTCTCGGTGCATGTGGGCAAGTGGAAAGATTAAATGGCCTGGGATAATGGAGAAAAACGATATGGAGCTCTCACAGCTGCACCGCATGTTCACAGAAGCAAGATTCACACGGACTTCCTTTAAGGAGCTTGAAGACCAACAATTCGGGGTTAAAATACAAAATCTTGAGAAGTGAGATTAAAAACCCTCCAGCTTTCTTTTATTGGTGCATTTATTAAAACAGGATTTCTCTGAAGCTTTTAAATGTCTTTTTCCCAAGCAATCTGCATGATGAGCTAAGAATCTGTTTTTGCAAAATATCAGCAATGCGTTCTCTCTCTCTCTCTCTCTCTCCGATCGGATGATTATTCGAGTCTACCGCAGCTCAAATGGGCTTCTACGATATGGATTAGGTGGGCTTCCTGCAGCCCCCCACTCCCAGCATGCCATTGCTGCCTTCCCCCCCCCCCCCCCCCCAGGATCCTGAAATGACATTGCTGGTTTACAATAAAATGGCTGAATTTCAAGGTTGCTGTTGACTCCTCTTCAGATAGGGAAGGAAATGAAGCAGGAGGGGGCACCCTTCAACCTAGTCACACACCCCCACCCCAAAAAAATGGGCTGAATGAGCTTGATCCTATCAGTTCCACCAGCAGATCTAAAGACCGACATGTATAAAAGGGACGCAATCAACCATTGCAATGGCCACAATGCTATTTTCATTCCGTTGACTTAAAGCATCAGATCCCGTGGATGTCTCTGTCCAGAGGTCAAGCTATCTCCAAACGTAATAGTTAAGATGTATCTTCTCTCTGCTCCAGTAGCAAGAGCAGGGTTTCCCAACCTGGGGTGCTCGCACCCCCTGGGGGCGCGAGACGATATTCCAGGGGGTGCAAGAAAAGTCCAGGTAAATAATAGGATATTGGCTATAAGTTGGCATTTTTATTTTCTTTTGCAATGGATTAACTTTGTTTTCATTTTAGAGTTAAGTATCGTTATTTAGTGGCCGTCACATACATAGCTGAAAAGATTCAATCCTACCATATATTTAACGCGTTCAGTAGTTCCTAAAGTCTAAATTTCAGGTGGTGCGAGGTTCGAGTGAAATTTCTTTAGGGGTGCGGGGCGAAAAAAAGGTTGGGAACCACTGATCTAGAGGGTCTCTCTTCATCTAGGACCTTCCAAATCAGAGCTGGGCATTTTATGGCCTCTGGGCCACATCTGTACCTCTGACTGTCCTTGTCTGGTTTGTGTGAGGTCAATTGGAAACCAGAAATCAAAAATAAATGAGGGAGCTGCAGGGGGGCAGGTGAAGCGGAGTTGGGTCCAGTTCTGCTTGGTCACAGTGAGTTCCTTCAGTTGGCTGGTGGCCGACGGAGGGCAAAGAGAGAAAGCACCTTTTCTGTACCTGCACTGCGCTGCCCCCTTGCCTGGAGCAGCCTGAGAAGGCAGTAGCAATGGTCATCACGTGAGAGGGCTGGTTGTTATTATGGCTTCTTCTTCTTTTTTTTCCTCCTAGGGGGATTCTGGTGTTGAAGGCCTTTCTGGAGGAAAGGGGCAGAAGGTGAGATGGTCTACAGCAGAGTTTCTTAATCTCAGCCCTTTTAAGAGGAGTGGACTTTCAGCACCCAGAATTTTCCAGCTAGCAGGCAGGAGTTGAAGTCCATCCCTCTTAAATGATTAACGAGCAATTTCCAGAAGTGATTAAGAAAGGAAATAGGTGAATCCAGTATCCTTTCAAAGGGGGTGGCTGTCGTTTGAGCAAAGATGGCTATTCCCTTGGCTCCCAGAGCTCTGAACCTGCTGGGGACCACTGTCTTACAGTCTCCTGATGGAGAGCTGATGTCTGGAGTGAGTGTGAGTGATTCCGTGTCCTCTCCCTGTCCACAGAGGAATTCTTAGAAGCTGACTTAATTTGCCAGCTCCTTGATAGAGTAACAGAGTAACAGAGTTGGAAGGGACCTTGGAGGTCTTATAGTCTAGCCTCCTGTTCAAGCAGGAGACCCTACACCATTTCAGACAAGAGACTGTCCAGTCTCTAAAAACCTCCAGTTGATGGAGCATCCTCAACTTCTGAAGGCAAGTCGTTCCACCGGTTAATTGTTCTTCCCCAGAAGGCTCAAAATCTCTTGCCTATTTGGACCCTCAGCTAAAACATTTCTCTTTGTTCTTTATTTTTAGGGTGAACTGGGGGAACCTGGACCAAAGGGACAGGTAAATTTGCTATTATATCTTATTTTGAACAGTGCGGTTTATCTTGGGTATCCACATATATAAATATGGAAAAATAGATACCATAAGAGCTTTTACGATTGGGCATGAGAAATAACTGTTCTTAAGGGGGAAAAAGGCTTGGATAATGGGCTATTTATGCTAAGAACAAAATGATAATTTTGGCATATCTGTAACTTTATATAAAAAATAGTTTTTTATCTCTGTAGCTTATCCCTTGCATATACCATATAATTACACTGTTTTACATTTTTAACACCTTCAAATAGCAAAAATAAAAAACTGATAATAAATGCTAAGGCAAACATCAGACAGTTTTCTTTAACATAATACAAAGCCACGTTTGCTACTTATTGGAACATTTTTGCATCAATGATTTTTAAGATAGCTAGATCTTATTTTTTTCTTTACTCTCAGGACGCCTTCTGACTTTTGAAAATCATTGGAAGATCCCAAAAGAGTTTTTGTTTACAAGAGTTATATTTTTTGATATTTACCATATTAAAAATTAAAATGGATACATCTGTTACTACTTCTGCTTCTCACCATTTGGAGGGATTTTAATACAGCTGGTGCTCAGTTAATGACTATAATTGGGCCCAACAACTCACTTGCTAAGGGACATGGTTGTAAAGTGAAAAATTCCATGACTATGTTAAGTTACAATGACACTTCCAGCAGTTCTACTTCCGATTGTTAATTGAATCATGGGCACAACTGCTGGGGAATTCTGGGAGTAGAAGTCCACAGATCTTTTAGAGCAGGGGTCTCCAACCTTGGCAACTTTAAGACTTTTAAGTTCAGCCGCAAGCTGAGAATCTGGGAGTTTAGTTTAAAGTTTAACATTTTTTATTGACTTATAAAACATTATAAGATGTTTATAAAATACAAAAGTAAATAGAAAAGCAGTAGGGAGGAAGAGGGGGAAGAGAAGTGAGGAAGGATAAGAAAAGAAAAAGAACCATTGACTTTTGACTCTCTGTTGCAGTAAAAAAGGCATTAGCATCAAATCACAGCTTTTTACTTTCCCATAATAACACGAACAAGCCATTTCTATAAAGATCAATCAATCTACTCGGTAAAATCCAAAATCAAAGTTTTATTCTTTTCCACTTAAAGCACGAAGTTCAGAAGCGGTCTCCATGTGGAAACAAAAGTACTTATATCCTTTTCTTTAATCAAACTAGTCAATTTTGCCACTTCAGCCAACTCCATCAACTTCTGCAGCTATTCGTCCATAGTACAAATCGAAGTGGCCTTCCATTTTTGTCTTGCTGCTGTCAACATATATAGTAACAAAGTCCCAATTTTTTTTTCTCCAGGTCTTTTTCATTAGGCCCCAAAGGAAAAGTTCTGGTTTCATTTTTGATCTCTGTTTTCCAAATTTTCTGTATTAAAATATGAATTATACTCCCATTTATTTATTTATTTTTGCTTTGTCACACGTCCACCATTGATGACAAAAAGCCCACACTTCCTAAAGTTGCTGAGGTTAAGAAACCCTGCTCTTGTCCTTTCACAGCAAGGCACCCATGGGGAACCTGGCTTTCCTGGACCTCCTGGAGACATTGGAGCACCTGGAGTCAGAGGCTTTCAAGGACCTCCTGGCCCCCGAGGGCTGAATGGGGAACGTGGTGTACCTGGGATGCCTGGGTTGCGAGGTGGCCCAGTAAGTAAACATCACAGAAGTTCCGTGCCGTGGTGGGATGCCACTGCAGAGCTGGCGTATCGGCAGTTCTTAAGGCCAAATGTATAGACCTCAAGTTCAGAATTCTCTATCCTGTGTGACCATTGTGGAGAATTTTAGGGGTTCATTTCCACACCGGTGAAGAATGGTGTCAACCTGGTATATACCTCACAACAGAAGAGGAGATCTTAGAGAGAAAAGATCTCTCTAAGATCTTTTCTTCTCTTAAGATCTACTGAGAAGGTTTCATTATGAGTCTGTTCATACGAGTTCTACTTTCCAATTAGTACCGTGTTTCTCATATAATAAGGCCGGGTCTTTTTTTTTTTTTTGAGCCCCGAAAAAATGGCTAGGCTGTCTTTTCGGGGGTGACTTAATTCCCCCCCCTTGCATCTTCGGGCGGGCGGCGACGGCTTGGATGTTGACCTTGGCGTTGGTGGGGCACTTCGTATCAGGGTCAACGCAGGCAGCACCATATCCGGGTGTGCAACAAAAGTACTTCCTAACGGCAAGCCCCCCCCAACATTTCCCCCCATTTCGCATGTTTTAATATAGGCCTTAATTCAGGGGGGAGGGGCTTAATTTCATTTCATGCCTATAAAACATGCTGGGACTTCCTATTGGGGGAGGCCGTATTGTTGGAGAAACAGGGTATCACCTTGGCCAGGATTTTTCTGGCATGGAATTAGACCAGTGATCCTTCCTGGAACACAAAAGGGGGATTACTGACGTTACTTGGGATACTTGTCAAAGATTAGTGGTGGTACTGCTGTGACCTGGCCTTCCAATGGCAAGGTGTCTCTTTCCTTAGGTCCCTCAGCCATTCCCTCTTTCAGAGGTTGAATCTTAGAGGAGGCTGCCCACTCCAACTTGGAACGAGTCCCTTGAAATGAGTCTGTTTTGAAGAACTTTTGATCCTTGACTTTGGAGAGCCGTTTCATTATCGTGAAAAGCAGAAATGTTTGGCAGGACTCTTCTGAGGTGCCTCTGCGCAAGTCTCTTCTCCCTGAGATAATCTGCTCCATGCAGAGACGCTCCTCTAGACTGCCACCCTTCTAAATGCAATTTCACTTTCATGAAAGACGTTCTGGTGAAGCACCAGTACGACAGCGGTGTGAGTGAAAAACCTTCAGGAGTAGGAAATTACCGTTCTTAGAATTCCCCTTGAAACATTGTAAACGGAACTCAAGGACCTTCAGCTTCCATGGTTGCAAGAGGAATTCTAAGAACCGTAGCTTCCTACTCTTCCTGATTTTTCTTTGCAATGTTTTAATTAATTATGCCATAGCAATCTCTCTCTCTCCCTCCCTCCCTCCCTCTCTCCTTCTCCGTCTCTATCATCTCTCTGTATCATCTTTGTCTATCATCTCTGTGTCTCTGTCTGTCTATACATACAGTATATTCAGATATACAAGTACAGATGCATATATGTATACATGTACATACAAATATACATATACATGTAACCTTTGAGATGGTGTTGACTCCTGGATCCTGGTTCCTGCAGTTTTTTGGCAAGATTTTGGAAACCTTTTCCTATTGCTTCCTTTCCAGGGCTGAGAGAGTGTGACTGGCCCAAGATCCCCCAGTTGGCTTCAGTGCGTAAAGTGGGACTAGAATTCAGTCTCCAGCCTGGTGCCTTCACCTCTCTTCTTCACTCTGCTGGCCTTGATTGGCAGGAGCTTCCAATACCAGTCCATTCTCTTTCCACCCAACTGATAGGAAAGGGCAGAACAGGTTGTTCAACCAGGGCCTTGTTCCCTACAGAGAAAGGAGAGGAAAATACGGAAATAAATGCTTTCCTTCTTGTTTTAATGCACGTTGTACACGTTTCTCCAGGCGTTATTTCTCCAGCATAGAAATTCCCACTAAAAAGCTGCATCTATGGCTGAAGATTTCTCTCTCTCTCTCTCTCCCTCCAGCCCCTGTGTGTGTGTGTGTGTGTGTGTGTGTGTGTGTGAGTGCACGCGCGCAGGGGGTGAGAGGGTGGGGAAAGGAATGACAGGCCTGAGCCCAGATGCTGGTAGGCAAGTGAAGATTGAATGAGAGTTGAAGCAGACCAGTTTTTTTTTTACAGACACTGCTTGAGTATAATAACTTGAAGCCTCCCTGTGGGGATCTCAGGTCCTGACAAACTGATTTAAGAGTGTTGTGGTTGCTGGCATTGTGATGCAGGAGCAGATCACAATCCACAGCTTCTCTTCCATTCCCCAGGGCAGGGACACCGGAGATCAGCATATTGTTGAAGTCGTGGTCAAGATGCTGCAAGGTCAGTGTATCCAAAGGGCACCGCTGGCCAAACCACACACACGCGAACCCATGTGGTGGCCGAGGGCCAAAAGGAAATTAAAGCTCATGAATCAAACACCACCGACGGGGCGGTGATTCATCCCTGTGGGCCTGGCACTGAGCTGCAGACGTATGTGGGGCTTACAGCTGGGCCTCCTGATTGATGTTGTGTGACATCCCTCTAAATGTGTGTCTTTTTTAGTATGTTTCATTGAAATGGCATCGTATGAACACCCATCTCCGTGCTTAAAATCCATCCCCAACTCTCCCTAACTACAGCTTGAATTTTGCCCCATTGAAGTTCTGCTGGCCAGTTTTTACTACAGGGAATCATCCTTGACTGACGGCCACAATTGAGCCCAAAATGGATATGGCTAAGTGAGGCATTTGTTAAATGGGGTTTGCCCCCATTTTACGACTTTTCTGGCCACAGTTGTTAAGGGAATCATTGCAGTTGTTAACTTAGTAACCTGATTGTTAAATAAATCTGGCTTCCCCATTGACTTTGCCTGTCCGAAGGTCGCCAAAGTTGGACACATGACCCTGGGACACAACGGTCATAAGTATGAACCAGTTGCCGAGCATCTGAATTTTGATCACATGACTGTGGGAATGCTGCAATGGTCCTAAGTTTGAAAAATTGTGATAAAGTCACTTTTTTCAGTACCATTGCCACTTTGAACGGTCACCGAACAAACTGTTGTAAGTCATGGACTTCTGTAATGTGATGTGGGTTCATTGGAGACTCAAACAAGATGCAGATGGCCTGAGGATGGTCTGACATGCAAGTTTAGCTTTAATTAATGGCCATTCATTAACCCATATTCAGTAAAACCATCTGTGCCAGGGGTGGGGAATGATGGCCCCTTTATGACTTGTGGACTTCAATTCCCAGAATTCCTGAGTCGGCCATTTTAATATGTAAGACTCAGGTTCTAAAGCAGAGGTGGAACTATGGCCTCTTTATGACTTGTGGACTTCAACTCCCAGAATTCCTGAGCCAGCATGACTGGCTCAAGAATTCTGGGAGTTGAAGTATACAAGTTATAAAGGGGGTCATCATTCTCCACCCCTGATCTAAGCAGAGGCCATCCCTAGACCAGGGGGGTGAAACTGGATTTCTTTGAGGGCCAGATCAGCATTGTAGTTCTCCATGGGCTGGCTGGCAGGGACGGACACCTGCAGCCCCTGACTGCAGAAGGCCCCCCCTGTGCCCCATTTTGGCAGGCACAGTGCTGCAGGAGGCCATTCAGGCTGAAAACGGGGCATGGGGGTGATGCCCATGGCCCCCCCATGTCCCATTTGGGCTGCCAGAAGCACTGCAGGCCGGTCCTTTGCTATTTTCAGGCCAGCCCCGCAGGCCAGATTTAAGCACCCCGCGGGCCAAATCTGGCCACCGGGCCTTGAGTTTGACACCCCTGGACTTGACAATATTGCCTAGACTCAGAAGCTAAGCAGAATCAAGGCCGATTGCTTCCTGAAGGAAAAGAACCACCAAAGAATTCCAAAACTGGTATTATGCAAAAGATATGGGCAAGTGTTCCATATTCATATCCTCAAAGTTCCCAGAAAATCAAGCAGCAGTTACAGAACACGTTTTACCTGGTTAGGATTTAATCCATTTTCTGAATGTCTACAGTAACTTGAATCATAAGCTAACAAACTATCCGGGTTCATATAAAACATTAATCTAGAAATTGTTGAACCGAACAAAAACTAATCCAGCTCATCATGTTGTGCAAATAAAGCTGCTAGGATAGTAATTAACACAGTTGTGTAAACACAGCTGTTGAGGAGCAGAGTACATTTGTGGAGAAACATGTCCTCCCTGTCTGTCTTGAACCTCCTGAATTTGGGAAGGGTGGCAGAGGACACCTGGGAGATTTCTTTTCATCTTTGCCTTCCAGAACAACTGGCTGAGTTAGCTGTGAGTGCGAAAAGAGAAACTTTGGGTGGAAGCGGCATGATGGGACCACCTGGCCCTCCAGGGCCCCCTGGACCACCTGGCTCCCAAGGCCCCCATGGACATCCTGGTTCCCGTGGTCTTCCAGGAATCCTAGGAGCTGTTGGACAGATAGGCAACACTGGACCCAAAGGTAGGAAGTGGTCTTTACATGGAAACTTCATGTCAGGTTTTGTTGTTATCTGATGAGGGTTTGGAAGACATGAATAGACACCTGCAAATTCATTCCTGATCAATGAGAAGAACGTTATCCTTGAAGTTCCTAGAGAAGCCATTACAAAGAAATTACAAAATACTCTATCCTAATTCTTTAGGAAGCGTGGGTTCTAAATGGGGAATTCTTCCTCCACCAAACCTTTCAACAAATCTTGTTAAAGAAGTCTTAATTCATACTGGGAAAAGAATTGCTTTCAGCTAGAGGCAACTGCCCAAACACTAGATACCTCCTCTCTACTTATTGGATATCAACAACATCTGGAATCAATTGCCTGGATAATTTTGCCAGGAACATCTGTTCAATCCCTCAATATTTTGGGTGGTACCTTTATCTTGGTGCTACTAAAAATTCATCCTAAACTGAATTCAGCCTCTACCACTCCCCAGTGGATCCTCCTGTTCTCCCTTTTCAGTCTCACACTGTGAAAGTTTCATTTTGTTTTTCCATTATAAATCATGTTATTGGGAGTTGTCATCCCAGTATAATTGCAGGATCTGTTCTGACCCAAGCCTTGTTCAAATTAAACAAACACAATGTGTATAAAAGCAAACCTTTTTTAATGCGGCGCTGGGAATTCTGTGCATTCCTAGCCAAGAGTCATTTAAACCTAATTGTCCAAGATAAAAGCAAGTCCTTTCAAGGTTACGAAAGGCTGCCAAGAGCAGAAATCTAATTACTGATAAATATCCACCGACAGAAGTTTCAAAAACAAACCGGAGTTAGCAGGGCTTCAATAAGGACTCTGAGTCTAAAGAACTGCTTCCTGCAAAGAGCACATCCCCGAGGGCTGGTTTTTATCCCTTATGGGAGGGGAAATCACCTTTCAGCCTTACTCCCGAGTCTCCCTTGCTGCTTCAGCTGCTCTCCCCTTCGAGCAGCCCTCTGCACACGCGCATTGTGCACAGGCTCCCCTTGTTCCTCTACCTCGCTGCTGCCAGACTCTGAAGGCTCCGGAGGTAGCACCCCACTCCCAGATGGTCCTGGCCCCATCCCTGCATCGGATGCAGGACCCTCGTGCAAGTCCTCGCCAGCCTCCCTGACTGGTTCCCTTTCGTCCGCACTGTCGGAGACCTCTGCCGTCCGCACTGGTTGCCGGTGAACCGTAACAGGATATCAAAATATTTCTGAAGTATTTTCTTGATAGAATCTGCATAATCCATCCAAGCACAAAGAGCAGCTAAGGATTTCTGTGGCTATTTTCTTAACAGGTCAGTTATGTAGAGATAAGGGTTAGTGTCAGCTCTTTGAGGTGGGTCTGATCAGGAAACAAGAGGCCACATTTTGGAATTATGTTGGTGCAGGCTATAATAACAGATTCTTAGAGATTGGTGTAATGATTAAGCAACCAGGCTAGAAATCGAAGGTTGTGAGTTCTAATTCTGCATTAGGCACAATTCCAACTGGGTGACCTTGGGCCAGTCACTCTCTCTTAGCCCTAGGAAGGATGCAGTGGTCAACCACTTCTAAAATCATTGCCAAGAAAACTGGCAGTCATCAGGAGTTAGCACTGACCAGAAGTCATTAAACCACAGAATCTTAAAAGCCTGATTATTTTTCTCCTTTTGCCCCTGTTACACTCCAGTGAGTTAGGGTGGAGCCAGTCTGAGTTTCTTCCAAGTGTTTGTGTCTGTGTCCTGGGTTTAAAATGTGCTTTTGTTTTTGAAACCCCTGTGGCTGTTTTTGTCATGCCCCTGGGGGAGGCTGAATCTGAGGAAGAGGAGGAACAGCCAACAGGGAGTGGAAGTGTGGCTCCGGAGGTGGTGGAGGAGGCTGGGGAAGGGCAGAGGCCAGCTGAGCAATCAGAGGAGGACCCAGGCCTATCCCCTATCCATCCTAGGGCACGCAGGGAGGAGACAATCAGGGAAAAGCCTGGTCTACTTGGGAGGAGAGGGCCCTAATCCTCCTCATGGGTTGCAGCTGTGAGTGCTGTATAAGAGTTTGGAACTGCGTGTTCACAGACGCTGAAGTCAAATTTGTGCTTTCCTTGGATGAGGTTTATCTTTGTTGGCATTCTTCCCATGGACTCTCTCCGGTTATCTTCCTGGAATGTGCGATTAATTATCTTGGTTTGCCTTGGAACTCTCGTCAATATGGTTTGTTTTTGGTTTCCTTTTGCTTCATTATCTACTTTTTGAATTTAAACGGTGACTAATAAAACAGCGAAGCTAAGTTAAAGGCATTACAATACCTTGATTCATGTTTTAGTTTTTGTGTTATTTTTGAGACACTATGAGTCAGTCTTTAACTGGAAAGAACTGGAAAGAAAGTCCAGTCAAACAGTAAGTCTAGAAAATGTGGATCTAATAAGGGTTCACTTTTGTGGTTTCCTTATCCCACAGGAAAAAGGGGTGAGAAAGGAGACCAAGGAGAAGCTGGCCGTGGACATCAAGGGATGCCAGGGCCTCTAGGCATACCAGGTGAGAGGATCTTTTGGAGCTACCTTGAGAGAAACAGACGTGTAAGATTGGGTTCCTCCTCCAAGTGTGGAATATCTGCTAGCTAATCACTGACACAGGATATATTTGGAGGACAGTTAGAGCCACTCAGGGTCATGTTTTAGGGGGGAGATGGGTGGCATTAAAAATTAATAAATAAAAGAAATAGTTATGGAAAGTTCCATCTTCAGACCCTGCACAAAATAAACCACATGTGAATCTTTTGCAGTTTTAGAGAAAGTGCTGATATGTTTACAGCTATGGATTTGAGGTAATCAAATCAGTGCAGTGTAACTCTCTCTTTATAGTATGGCAGTTTCCCTTGAGAAAGATTTTGTTTTCTCTTTACTGGGAAGGGGAAAGGAATGGTTCAATCATTTTTCATGGTGGGAGGGATGAAGGAGTTGCTGTCACAAAAGGTCTGGAGGAGATGACTTTGGGGGATGATATACATCTTCATTTAGTTATGGATGCAGTAGATTTTGTACTTACAAGAAAGAAGTGAAATATCTATATCTTGAGAAGTACAACAGTGGTAAGAAGAAGCAATGACAGAAGAGACCTTGGGCTGTGGAGGTTCTTTCGTGATCTCTAGCTTCACCACTATGTTTTCTGCCCACCGCTGCTTTCTAAACAATTGATGTCAATAGATCCCAGGTCTAGTTCTTGTAGAGACTGTTGGAGCTCTCAAAGGACATCAGCATACAGTCTGCATAGTCTCTTTTCCTGTGGTGTTCCTTCTTCACCAGATCTGAAGCATTGGCCATTAGGAGGTAGCTGACCTCCAGTTTGCATTAGCTTGGGTGTTAGATTTTTGTTTGTTGCACGTCCAAGTCCTGTTGTTCAGGCCTTCTTTCCTGAAACGGCAGGAAAGTTTGTGGCTAATAGATGGCAGTAAGTTCGTGGCTAATAGAACATGAATTCTGAGACTTCACCCAAGTCTTCTAGAGATGATGGGGTCTTTAGAACTTTGAGAAACAATAGTGGTTGTGGAAGCTGGTATGGCACTCAATTATAAAGTGTACATTGTTTCCTTTTTCCAGGTCCCCCTGGTCAGCCTGGTCAAGCTCTCAATGGCAAACATGGAGAGCGAGGTGTTCCAGGTACTCCAGGAGAAGCAGGACGTCCTGGTTTACCTGGGCCTTCTGGCCTTCCTGGATTTTGCGAGGCAGTTGTCTGCCTTGGGGCCTCTGCCTCAGCTCAGCTAACTGAAGTAGGTTCTGTCAAAGGACCTTCATACTGAATGCTGTCAAGTGAAAGGGTTCCATGGTTGACATCGTTGATTCATCAGAAGCTTCACGACTTGCATTGAGCAATCAACACACCAGGATTGGGTCCAAAGAGATGCGAAAGCCACCAAATCAAAACCTTTTGACTGATGAGAAACCTTTGCTTGGATCTGAGTACCCATTCTCACCTTTGTCAGTGAGAAGACACTTGGACATTCTGAGTGGCCCCAAATAGAGATTCACATACATGCAAAAATTGCTGGCATCAAGCTTGAGTTTCTCATTGAAAGATTGCATCTGTTTTATTGATAAGAAATTGTAGAGTCCTCCCAAAATTATATGCTATCTTGAGGAAATGAGGGAAAAATTTCATTTTGGACCCCAATAATTTTTTTGAGGTAGAGTTCCACACGGTAGCTTTAAAAAAAAAAATGTTTATGGAGTCCTTGGTGCTTCCCTGAGTTTGGTTGTTTTCTTGCAGTCATTTCATTACCCATCTAGCTAATACCATCAGTACTAGAAGGGAGTGTGCAAATTCAACTCTCTTCTAGCACCGAAGATGTTACAAAGTTTGGTTAATGAAACATCTTTAACAAAAGCAACCAAGCCCAAAGTACATCAAGGAATCCACAGTTCAGCCTTGAGCTACAAATAGTCTCTTCTAAAGTTTTAATGTTAAGATTTTTATATGACGTATGACTATGTGGGAGAAATTCAAAATTCAGGTGAGAAAAAAAAATCTTTGAAAAATGTTATCATTCCTGTTATGTCTGTGAGGTTTCTTTTTTTAATCCCTTGAGGTTTACTTCTTACAAGAATCTCGTCATGGAAAAAGAACACACTAAAATAAGTTACAAGATGTCTCCTTCTTAAACAAAATCTCATGAGTGAATTGAGATCATTCTTGATTTACTGCCTCCCCACCCCCATAATCCCCTCATTTCATCTGCTTTTGTACTGAGTGTCTAATTTGTTAACGTTTTGGTCAATTATATATTATTATATCAAGTTGGTTGATGGGATTGATCTGTCCAAATTAATTGCATTTTTAATTACATCATTAGCCCTTTTGATCTCCCTTTTCTATTATAGTTATTATTTAATGATGTATAATACTCAGTCTGAGTCAACTTCCCAAAGTTGTAAATCTTTGTAAAATGAGGGTTTTTAAAGTAAATACTAATTAAAAATATTTTTCTCCACAAAAGAAACAACAACAACATGAAGAATGTAGATCAATGAACTTAACAGTTGTGTCCAATTCTCTTGATTTTACAGGCTTGTAAAACAGTTATTCTTCACTAATTATTCTTGTAAGTTGATTAATCATCTTCATGAAAAAAAATTGGATCTTTATATTGTTCTAGATTTCTGCTTGGATTACTCTGGAGGAACCCTTTAGTTTGGTCACCACAGTATAAAAAAGATGTTGAGACTCTAGAATGAGTGCAGAGAAGAGCAACAGAGATGATTAGGGGACTGCAGGCTAAAACATATAAAGAACAGTTGCTGGAATTGGATATGTCTGGTTTAATTAAAAGAAGGAACAGGGGAAACATGATAACAGTGTTCTAATATTTGAGGGGCTGCCACAGAGAGGAAGGGGTCAGCTATTTTCCAAAGCACCTGAAGGCCAGACAAGAAATAATGGATGGAAACTGGTCAAAGAGAGATTCGACCTAGAAATAAGGAGAAATTTTGTGACAGTGAGAACAATCAACCAATGGAACAGAAGTTGCCTTCAGAAGTTGTGGGAGCTTCATTGCTGGAAGCTTTCAAGAAGAGACTGCCATCTGTCGGAAATGGTGTAGGGACTTCTGCTTGGGTGGAGGTTTGGACTAGATGCACTACAAGTCCCTTCCGACTCTTATTCTGTTAAATATATAAGTTCTGTGAGAGTTAAGTGGTGAAGAGAAGTCACTAGGCCTAGGGTGTAAGGAGAGGAAAATGGGACCTTTTAGGCAAGACTTGAAATAACTGCTAATTTTCTAACTCCAACAACATACATTAGAACACCTTGTATACATTAGAACACCTTGTATATAACCCCTGTAATGTGCTGGGATCTGAATCAGACCTATCCATCACTGCTCATCAGGGAACAT
Organism: Notechis scutatus; assembly: GCF_049901735.1. Classification (NCBI taxonomy): domain Eukaryota; kingdom Metazoa; phylum Chordata; class Lepidosauria; order Squamata; family Elapidae; genus Notechis; species Notechis scutatus. The sequence goes on from NC_142016.1 coordinate 5,458,209, forward strand.
AAGCATCCTTGTTCAGAGGCGATTGTGTAGTTGTTGCATTTATACATCTACAAATGTTCATTCTGGCTAGGAGGCACTCGGACAACAAAACACAGAACAGGAAGCTGGATCAACCCATCAGCATGCAGGATATACACCTCCATACCATGCGCAGTTGGGGTTCGGGAAGTGTTTGCTTTGGACCATCTTCAGCCCTCTGTAATCTCCATTTTCCCATCAATCCCTTCACAACGTAGTTATGTGGCGGTGATTATGGCCAGGCAGTTCTAAATCAGCCACTGGTGAACCTATAGCACATGTGCCATTGCTCTTCTGGGTTCTGGTGAGCGCATGCATGCTGGCCAGTTGGTCTCCATGCGTGCAGGTGGGCCAGAAACTGGAAGAGCAGCTCCCTGGTGTACATGCATGTACCAGGAAGCTGAGCTGGTTCCTGGCACTCCTGCATGCACGCACTGGGGAGCTGCTCTTCCGGTTTCTGGTACTCCCCCCTGTGTGTGAGCACGTTCCTGTTTCGGCACTTGGTACTGAAAAGGTTCGCTAACACTGACCTATAGTTGCCAAGCTGACATATGGTCAGCTTGGCAACTATAGGTCAGTATGATAGTTTAGCACCAACATGTAAATGTTACCCAAACTTGAAGTTTGCTCACACAAACTCTGGATGTCTGTTCTATTTTGATTTACAAATGTAGTGTTTCATCTACAAAATTGGAATCATCACATAAAGAAAGCACTTTATTAAATGTGGGTCAGGAGCCAATCATATGCAAATGCTTCTCTAGGTCTCTACTTGGTAACTCTCCTTCCTTTGTGGCTATTCTATGGTGCCCATTGACGGTCATAGATCTGTTAATTGGCATCCAGCAAATTAAAACAACAACAACCATGATACCCCTCAACCCCCTTTTCAGGAAAACAGTGTCCATTCTTCCTTATCTTTCTCTCCTCCCTATCTTGGCTAAAAAGGCAGGACTTAATTTCCAAATTTATATCTGTAAAATGAAATTTAATCAAGAAATTAGGCCACTTGAATACTAACAAATCTGGATGTATCTGACAAACGGCAAATATGGAAAAAAAAAACCTTCTCTTTTTTTCTTTTCCTCCTTCCCTTGTGTGCTCCCCCATCTTCTTCATTAAGGACCTTCATAAATATTCATTGAATAAATAGAAGATAGGATGCTATTAAAGCGACAGGGGAGAGAGATTGAGCAGGGAGCAGTTCTGCAGGAATGAAAGGCCAGCCCATCTTCCCAACATCTACCTGAATAGCAATAAATCACTGGGACAAGCGAGCTGAGAAACAGCCCTGTCATAGCTGCGTCATCACAGCCGTCAGGAGAAATCAAAATAAAGTGCAATAAAAACCCTGCCAGCCTGCCTGCCTTCCTGCTTTCCTTCCTTCCTTCCTTCCTTCCTTCCTTCCTTCCTTCCTTCCTTCCTTCCTTCCTTCCTTCCTTCCTTCCTTCCTTCCTTTCTTCCTTCCTTCCTTCCCTCCCTCCCTCCCTCCCTCCCTCCCTCCCACACATTCTTCCTCCCTCCCTCCCCTCCCCCTTTTCCTCCATTCTCTTTCTCCCTCTCTCTTTTCCTCCCTCCTCCCTCTGTTCCTCCCTCCTCCCCCTCTCTTCCCCCTCCTCTTCTTCCTACTTCCTCTTCCGTCATCCAACTTCCCTCCCTCCTCTTCTTCATCCCTCCCTCCCTTATTCTAGACAAGCCGATAGGTTTGGATAGTGTTAGATGATTTGTACGAAAAGAGTTGGGTAGGTTTCCAGAAACTGGCAGCAGTTAATAATTGGAATAACTTAACTGGAAGTGCCGAAAATGGATTTTGTACCGATTTTCATGCATACCACGTGCAATGCCAGCAAGGTGTTTCTATTCACTCTGCTTAGGCCTAGCCAATTTTGTAGGTCAGGAGGTAGGATCACAGTGACGATCTGGAGGTGGGTTAAAGGCTGTTCAAACTGGCCTCAACAGGATGAGGAATTAATGGAGGTGGAGGTAGGAAGGATTAAAGAAGCTGTTCTTCTTGACCCATCCATACTTCATAGGTAAAAGCCTCATGGGGAGCTGCTTTGGACTTCTACTGAACTGTAATCCCACCTAAATTAAAAAGCCATCAAAAGTCAGTTGTCCAAGCTATTCGTCATCAAGAATAATTTCAAATCTTTATTCTGCTCACAAGGGCCTTTAACACGATATGAAGTTTTTTTTTAAAAAAAAATCACAAACAGGTTCAGATTCAGATTCAAGCAACCATCAGTCAAAACTCCAGTGGAACAATGTGGCTTTAATTGTTTGTGTAAAATGTTATTAGAATTGTAGCAGCTGCTATCCATCACTGTTTGACTGTGATTGTTCTTCACCCACCAATGTTAGTTGCTCTGCATGAAGTTCTTCTTCTCCTTAGAATGATCAAACAGCCATTGATTGTTCCATGAAACAATGAAAATGAGCACAGGAAATCCTTGACTTACAACCACAACTGAGCCTAAAACTTCTGCTGATAAGCAAGGCAGTTAAATGAGTTTTGCCCCATTTTACGACCTTTTTTTGCCACTGTTGTTCAGTGAATCACTGCAGCTGTTAAGTTAGTAACATGGTTGTTAAGTGAATCTGGCTTCCCTATTGACTTTGCTTGTCGGAAAGTCGCAAAAGAGGATCACATGACCCTAAGATGCAGCAACAGTCATAAATATGAGTCAGTTGCCAAGTATCTGACTTTTGATCATGTGGCCATGGGGATGCTGGAACGGTCAAAACAGTCAACAGTCAACCACTCATAAGCTGCTTTTTTCAGTGCCATTGCCACTTTGAACGGTCACTAAATGAACTTGTGATGACCCAGGGCGTGGCACAAAAGCAACAAAGTCACAAAAGTAGGTAAAGTCCCTTTAATACCGCCAACTTGGCCCCCAATGTCCAGTTATCTTCAGCTGGAGAAAAAACTCTCGCAAGAACAGTCTTTAAAGGGAAGAAATTCAGTCCGAACCCAAAGCACATATAAATTATAAATAAAAAGCAACACAAACCACACTGCAGCAATTAACGGGACAGGGTAGGATAAGGAATTGCAGACTTCAAAAGATAACAAAACACCTACAGTTGGGAGGACGCCAGAACCCAGGTAAGCCTCAACAAACAAAGATATTGCACACTTTGCTTCCAGCAAGGTGCTGTGTACAAACGCCCTTTTTAAATCCTGTTTTCCTAGCTGCAGCTAATGAAGGGAATCGGGGCCCTTTTCTCCCCCTTAACCCACGTTGCTCCCTTATCCGTTCCTCCCTGTGTGCCCTAGGATGAAGAGGGGGTGGGCCTGGGTCTTTCTCTGAATGCCCAGCTCGACTGTGCCTTTCCCCAGTTTCTTCCACAGCCACCAGAGCCACACTCCCACTTCCTGTCAGCTGCTCGACCTCCCCCTCGGAATCTGATTCCAACAGGGACATGACAGATCTGTTGTAAGCCGAGGACTACATGTATTAGTTCCTGATGAGCCGGGCTTGATTTTGGGTGACCATGTGGACCTGTCAATACCTTGACCTCATTATAGGAATAATTTAGAGCTGCTCTAATAAATCCTAGGCTACAATTTCAGCTTAAAATTTTAACTTCTTATTTATTCCTCTTCTTGAATGCTATGGTCTTGAAAGTCATTTTCCTGCCTTTCTGCAGCCAGAGGGCTTCCGTGAAAAAATGTCTGCCTTGACTTTCACATCAATGGTGCAAAGCATCGAAACGGCAATGACCCTTTTTGCTCCTTCTCATACTTCAGATCCAAAGGGTGCTTTCTCCCATGCTACCACCAGGGGGCACTGTTTTGCTTTCCAAAGACTCTGCTTTCAGAAATTTCACAGATCAGAGAAGCTCTTCAGTTGGTTTGGTATCCAAAAAAAAGAAGCAGCATCAGAATGAATTGGTAGACAGAGCAGATGTGAAATGGAGAACGAATTGGCATATGCTTGTGTGTACTGTACTCTCAGGCATGTCTGCTATCTGTGTGTGTCCTGGGAAGGCTTTTTTTTGATAGTCTCCATTTAAAAAAAATATATAACTGCTCATTTTAATTGGTGTGGATTTTTCTCAAGAGTTTCAAAAGTTCTAATTACTGGTTTCAATCTATAACTAGGAAATCAGGGCCAAAATAGCAGAATGCAAGTTTTTAAAAAGCCCTGGGTGGCACGGTGACTCGGTGGTTAAGATGCTGGACTTGTTGGCTGGAAAGCTGGCAGCCCAGGTTTGAGACCCGAGGGCCATGCGAAGGGTTGAGCACTCGTCCTTGCCCCAGCTCGTGCCAAACTAGCAGTTCAAAAGCATGCAAATGCAAGTAGATAAATAGGTAGTACTTTTCGTGAGAGGGTGGCATCACTCCGTAATGTCAAGATGGCCACGATCACGGAAATATCTTTGGAGAGCTCTGGCTCAATGGCTTTGAAATGGAGGTAAGCACCGCCCCCTATAGTGGGCAACGAGTAGTGTAGTAAAATCCGTAGGGACTACTTACTATTTAAAAAAAATGCAGAATTGTAGGATGAGATTACACAGCTTGGCAAAAGTAGGTTGCCATGTGGCCTAGAGGTGGAGCTCTCTCCTCACAATCAGGAGGCTGTGAGTTTGATCCTAGGTAGTGGCTAATATTTGGAATAGACTCTCCTGTTTGAGCAGGGGGTTGGACTAGATGACCTCCAAGGTCCCTTCCAACTCTTATTATTCTATGAAAATGATGCTGCATTTCTATTTCAAAAGATGTGAAATGAAACTTGGACCTGGCTATGAGTTAAAAGTGTGATGTGAATGCAGAAAAATGCCGTTTTAAACAGTTTCCCCCCCCAACCCCCCACCACTCTTGTATAGTTTCAAATCCTGGGAACTGATAGGTGCACTCTATCAGTACAGGTAGTCCTCGACTTACAAAAGTTTATTTTGTGACCGTTCAAATTTACAACGGTACTGAGAAAAGTGACTTTAGACCATTGTTCACACTTGTGGGCTTTATAGCATCCCCACGATCACGTGATCAAAATTTAACCACTTAGCAACTGATTCATATCTATGATGGTTGCAATGTCCCCGCATATCCATGACCCATGATCCCCTTTTGCGATCTTTGATCCCCTTTTGCGATCTTTGATCCCCTTTTGCGATCATTGACAACGTCAATGGGGAAGCCAGATTCACGTAACAACTGTGTTACTTAACAAATGTGTCAGGAGAGGTCGTAAAATGGGGCAAAACTCACTTAACAAATGTCTCACAACAACATAAATTTTAGGCTCGATTGTGATCATAAGTTGAGGACTACATGTACTGTTCAGAGTACAAATCATGAGCTAGGAGGCTCTCAGACTTAAGAAGAAATGTGTTGGGTTTTGTGTAAACGCAATGCTTCTCTGCTATTTTTTAAATCAGCCTGATTTTTTTTCAGGTTTCCTTGTTGTTGTTGTTCAGCAGCTAAGTCATGTCTAACTTCTTCTAATGCCATGGATTCACCAGATCCCTCTGTCCTCCACTGTCTCCTGGAGTTTGCCCAGACTCGTGTTCCTTACGGTTGATGACGCTATCTAGACATCTCCTCCCCTGCCGTCCCCTTTTCCTTTTGCCTTCCATCTTTCCCAACACCAGGGCCTTGTCTTCCCGTTTGGTGTTTGAGCTCCAGCTTCAGGATTTGTCCTTCAAAAGGACACTCAGGGTTGATTTCCTTTAAGATTGACCAATTTGAACTCCTTGCTGGCTAAGGGATCCTTAAGAGTTTTCTCCAACAACTCAATTTGAAAGCATCAATTCTTTGGCACTCGGCATTCCTTATAGTCCAACTCTCACAGCCATACCTGATTTCTGGGAAAACCACAGCTTTGACTATACAGACCCTTGTTATTAAGGTGATGTCTCTGCTTTTTGATATGCTATCTGGGTTTGCCACAGATCGGGGGGGAGGGGTCTTACATTGACTCACCTTGCAACGACGGCTCTGACAGCCCCGCCCAGCAGGAGCCCACTGCCAGCCCACTTCTGTGCCCACTTACCACTGCTCGCTCACATCACCCCCCAGCCTCTATTTCGCCATTGTCTTCCGGAAGGGCCTCTGCAGCCAATAACAATGCTAATGTCAGTCTCAAGATAATTTCCACATCTTATATTTTCTGCATCCTAACTATTGCATCTTCTCTGCTGCTGGGCTATACTATTTCTTTCGGCTGTCATTAGCAACGGGGGGAGGGGGGAACTTGGTGGGGAAGAAAGCTGGAGGTGTTTTGCATTCCTTTGCTGTGGGTAGCAAGGGGAGGGGGTATATGAATTCTTGTCTTTAACTTTCCATTTCTTGGCTAGCTTCTATCCCCTTTTGCGCAGCTGCGAAGTTTTATCAAAATATGTCAAGGTCAACGGACAGAGGCCTCATCACCACCTGAAGATGGCCACATGTTCATATTCAGAACTTTTAATTGGAAGAGTCATTTGGACTTTGGGGGGTGGGAATAATTCCATCCCTTTGTATATGTGATCTGCGTGCCAATTCCTCAGATTCGGAATTAAATCTGTAGCTTCCACTTTGATTTCCAGTAAAAGGATAACTTTTCTCTAATCCATGGAGTCTGAGTATTTCTTTCTTGGATCTTGAAGGGAGCACACACTGACATTATTCCAAATCTCCCCATCAGCCCACCCGGAGAAAATATCAACTTTTCTTCCGAGGGGGTTTCACATCATGTCATCTCCAGCCAGCGATGAAGATGACCAGGGAGCTGCGGGGGGGCAGATCGATCTGGAGCTCTGTTATCGGTTGCAGAGGACTTTCCGAAAGGGCCTCTGATGTCAACATGGAGGCCAGGGGCGACGCACGTGAGTGGCAGCAAGTGGCTGCAGAAGAAGTAGGCTGGCAAGGCAAAGCAGGTATCAGGGGGTGTGAGGCCTGGTAAGCAGGGCAACTCCACTCCCCATCCACACCCTAGCTTGATTTTTATCTGTGCATCTTGCCCTACCCCCTGCACCCTGGGCGTGGGTGGGGTCTTAATTAGGGCTTTTTGGGGGGGGAGGGGAGGGGAGGCCTTATATGGGATGCACATGTAAAAATCAAGATAGGACTTACTTTCGGGTTAGGTCGTATTTTCGGTGAAACACGATAGGAAGAGATGAGACTTCAGTTGCATTGCCAAGGCTGCCTTTCTGAATTTTTTTCAGCCTCTGCTCATAGATATTTCCATCTCATTTCCATTTTGGGTGGAATGGAGTGGAGTTGGGTAGAAGATCCAATCCCACCCCCAAAAAGCATTTTCCCCCCAAAACTCATGAATTCACCAGCAAACAAATTATACAAATTTTTGATGAGTTTTGGCTGATGTTCCCCAATATTAACTAGTTTGTTGCTTTTCCAACAAGCTGATATTTAGAGGGTCCCAAGTAGCATGCCATCCCATGGAATATTCTCCCCCATCACCCCCCCCCAAATTAGAGTAGTTGCATCCTTCTTGATGTTCTAGAAAACCCTCAACACCTGGTTAAATCCTCAGGTCTGGAGGCCCCCAGGAACTGGAAGTATGTTTAGATGACTCTAGTATTAAGGTGGTTTTATTCATTCTCTCTCTGCCTGGGGTTTGAATATATTTTAATGAACATTTAATTTTTAATGTTGACTTTCTCTATTTTTAATGCTCATTTTTATATATGCATTGTTTTTTAATTATAGCATGCCACCAGAATAACTTCACGTGAGATGGGCAGCTACATAAATTTGATTAGTGAATGAATAAATAAATAAAAAAAACAGGGAAGAAGCATTTAAAAATAAACTACTGTTTATTAAAGTACCTTTTCAAGGCAACGGCAGCTGAAGAGAATTGCAAGAGCAAATAGAACATTGTTTTAAAATAGCTGTTCAGGTTGCAGTATCTCTTTTCCTTTCTGTTGTTCAAACCACAACTCAGAGTTGTGAGTTTTTGCTTGAACTTGGGGAAAATAACCTCCCATTCAATTTAGCTGCCTCCTTCTTTGTAAATTCTAAAGGGCCTGATTTGGAAAAGTTGCTTGTTTGTGAGGTCTACACGTTTATCCTTCCAGGCAAGATTTCAAAGGCCTGTTTCTCATCAGTTGCCTCAACATATTAACACCAGAAAGAGTGACTAATAAGAATAGGAAGAAAACACATTTAGTTCATATTTAAAAGTAAACCTCAAATTTCACACTTTTTTAACCAATGTATAAAATCAAGACTTTAGAGCAGGGGTGTCAAACTCACGTGATCACAGCAGCATCATGTGACGTATTGAGACTTTCCCCCCCTTCGTTAAACCGGCTGTGGGCATGGCCAGCACATGTCACATCCAGCCAGTGGGTCAGGAGTATGTCAGCCCTATTTAGAGTCTTCGGTGCTCTCTGACCTTGGTTGTTTTCTTGCAGAAGTTTCATGACCCAACTAAGTAACATCTTCAAATAACCAGCTCAGAGGGTACCAAGGACTCCACATTTCAACCCCAAGCTACAAAAAATATTCTATTGGAATTCAAACTTGCAATGCTGTTCATCAATTAAAGTTCATTTGGGGAATGTCTTTGAAAAACACAAATATATTCATGGAAATAATTCATATACATATAGTATATAACCAGAAACTGTTTGCATAATGTGTATTTGATGAATTGTCAACAAAAAGCATTTTTTTAAAAAAAAAATGTGCATAAAAATGCAGACCTTCCCAAAGGTGCTTTTTCAATAGGCAACTGGACTTCCTTGTTTTTCTTTGAAGACATTTTGCTTCTCATCCAAGAAGCTTCTTCAGCTCTGACTGGGTGGGAATGGAAGGATTTATACTCCTTTATTTATTCTAGGAGTATCAATCCTTTCATTCCCCACCAGGCTGTCAGAGCTGAAGATGCTTCTTGGATGAGAAGCAAAACGTCTTCAAAGAAAAACCAGAAAGTCCTGTTGCCTCTTGAAAAAGCATCTTTGGGACTATCATGACCCGGATGAATGAGAATCTCCATAGACACCAAAATGCGGATAAATTTTAGCACATCTTTTAAAATTACCAGAAAATGAGAATAACCAAAACCCTCCAATTCTCTGAAATGAACAACTGTTTTGGTGGAAAAACTTGCCTCCAAATCACAAACAATTGAAGATGACCCAAAACACAGAACCATTTTATCAGTTCCAAAGCCAACAAGTTTAAGTCATTATATGGTTTCTTGAAGTGTCAAAAGCAAGAGCTCAAGATCGCATAGATCCTAAACAGAACATCAATCAGAGACCACTTGAGCAATATAAAATCTAGCAGAAGACACTCCAGTAAAGGAATAATTGCTTTACACTTAAGAATGACACCAGATTACTACCAAGGGAGATGATAGGAGAGCAGATTACAGACATATTCCTAGTACATTTGACCTGTGAATTGAGTCAAGATGCTGCCAGTTGTCCCAATGGACTGACCATGCATTTACAGCAGGAGAGGGAAGAGATAAAGAACCATGACAGCATGGCCTTGAAACACGTCACTTTCCTAAATTCTATAATCAGCTAGACAGCCTGTGACCTGTTAGTCATCATCATTTCAGATATATTTCCTTACCTAAACGGAGGGCAAAAAAAACAACAGTAGGAGTAGGAGCAACATCTGACTTCCTGCTGGCTTCTCCATTGACTTTCCTGGTAGGAAGCTGGCAGGGAGCATTCGAACTGACAATCACACGATTGAGGCTGCCTGTGGCAGCACAGCGGGGTAGCGATACTGAAGCAGCCACAACTTCAGCAAATTTCAGTCCCACAAAAGAGTCCCAGATTTTGGATGCATTCTATAAGTTAGCCCATTTCATTCAAAAATCCTTGCCTTGTAGCAGAGGTGGAAGACCTGGCTCACATCCTATTTGATTGTTGCCTGTATAAGAAGGTGAGAGACATGTACGTTGGTCTATATCCCAAACAAATGACCCATTGAGATCCCCATATCAAAAAAACTTACGTTATGCACAGCCAGAATCTGAAAATAATGTTTAACCCAGCACAGGACTTAAGTAAAAAAGAGTTTTGGAGGCATATAAGATTAGTCATCTCATATTAGCCCAATAGTAATAATTTCATTCTTAGGTTTGCTACATGACAGATACAAGAAAGGATCTCTATCCCCCTGGAAACGTACACAAAATGCTATGCTTATAGTTACACCATTGATTCAATTAAGTTCTTATTCAGCTTTCCACACTGAGAAAGAAAAAAAATTGATAGACTTGCAAAAACAAGAAATTGAAAGCATCAAAACTCACAAAAAGGAGAAAAGAAGGCAATCTGACATGGATAGTCTGTTTCTTCCTAAATGCTAAGTGTAAAGCTGTGCACACTCAGAGTTCAATCCATGCCCACGTTCTCCTTCCATATTCATTTTTTCTCCCAACCCTAGCGAACAGAATTCCTTCCAGGTTCTTCCTCCCTTGCCAAAAGTACAGGTAGTCCTTCAAGTTGTGACCACGAGCCCAAAATGTATGTTGCTAAGTGAAACATTTGTTAAGTGAATTTGCCCCACTTTACGACTTTTCTTGCCACGTTAAGTGAATCATTGTTAAGCTAGCAACATTGTTGCTAAGTGAATTAAGGTTCTCCCTTGACTTCTCAGAAGGTTGCAAAAGCTGATCAGGTATGACCCTAAGACACTGCAGCCATCATAAATAGGAACCAGTTGCCAAGCATCTGAATTGTCATTGTGTGACTATGGGGATATGCAATGGTTGTAAATATGAAAAACAGTTATAAGTCACTTTTTTCAGCACCCTTGTAACTTTGAGCGTTCTCTAAATGAACAGTTGTAAGTTGAGGACTGCCTATAGTTACAATAGTAGAGAATATCTGTAGCTCACTGAACTTCTGAATTCTTGGTGTTCTTTACGTCTGATTGTCTATGGAGGTTCTCAGTCATCCAGGTCATAGTTTGATTGTTTTCCTGCAGACATTTCATTACCAGGCTAAATAACAACAGGGTGGCTAAGCTGTAAAAGACAGCTGGGCTTCTTGGTTGGAAATCTGGTACCCTAGGTTCAACACCCAAGCACCATGGAACAGGGTGAGTGCTCATCCTCGCCTCAGCTCCTGCCAATCCAGCAGTTTGAAAACATGCAAATGCGAGTAGATAAATTTGATGGGAAAGTAACAGCACTGTGTGACATCATGCTGCTCAAATAACTGCAAAGATGTCTATGGACAGCGCTGGCTCAAGGGGTTTGAAACGGAGATGTGCACAGGCCTCTAGAGTTGTCAACGGCTAGCGGAGTAAAATCCACAGGGACTTCTTTTACTAGATAACATCATCAATTCCTGTGTCAGCCTTCAAGATTTTCTCCCTTTGCTTTGCATCTTTCGGCTGTCATAAGTAACGGGGGGAGGAGGGGGAAAACTATGGGAAGTGAGCTGGAGGTGTTACAAACCAGAACTGTATAAACTGGGTGGGTGGGGGAGTACATTCTTGCTTAGGTTTCTATTCCTTGCTTAGCTTTCTCTTCTATGCTATGCGCAGCTGCAAACCTTTATCAAACTATGCCAAGGTCAACGGACAGAAGCCTCATCACCACCTGGAGATGTCCACATGGTGATATTCACAACTTTTAATTGGAAGAACCATTTGAACTATTGGGGGTGGGAAAATTGCCATTACTTTGTATATGTGATTTACGTGCCCATTTTCTCAGATTCAGAATTCTTTTGTTGCTACCACTTGATTTCCAGTAAAAGATATCTTTTCTCTGATTAATGGAGTCTAAGTATTTCTTTTTTGGATTTTGAATGGAGCACCAGCTGACATCCTGGGTATACCCAAGTGGTGTTTCTTCGCTTGCTAATGAAACATGGGTAGAAAAACAACCAAACTGAAAAAACACCGAGAATCCAATCAATACTATGTGCCAAGTATTTATCCATGCAAATGGATAAAGGAAAGTTTTATCTTCCCCCCCCCCCCCCCCCCCCCCCCCCCCCCCCCCCCCCCCCCCCCCCCCCCCCCCCCCCCCCCCGGCCCCCGCCCCCCCCCCCCCCCGGGCCCCCGCCCCCCCCCCCCCTTTCATTCATAATTCTGTTGGCCGTTCAATTGATGTGTGTTTATAGGTTTGTTTGCTGCTTTTCCAGGAGAGGCAAAGCTGTGATGGGGGCTGTGATTACAATGGCAACAATGCAACTTTTCTGCTTCTGTTTGCACCTGGATTGCTGCCTCCAGGATCTGATAGCTGTCATAACGCAATTGATTTCAGCAGAGTACATTTGCTTCTAGCTAAGGTTAGGACACCAGCTTCAGGTAGATCTAAGTATTGTTACATTCCCTTTGGACTTTTCTAAACCAATCTGTACAGTTCATAAGGTCGTTGAAAGATATAGCAGGTTCTTTTGTAAAACACGCTAAGCTTAGTTACTGCTAATCCTGCTTCGCTTTGGCTTAGTCTGTTGCACAGACCCCATCTATTGTTGTTAGTTGATGGCTCAATAAGTTATACAAACACAGAACAAGAATTCATTGCATAGCTGGGTTGTGCAAATACAGCCTACATTGGATTGCCACTTGCTGGGAGATCTTGAAAATATCAACCTGCCCTGAGTGCTGCATTCAAACTATTGAAGAAGTTGGCCCTGCTTTGCCATTGCTATTTTACTAGCTGGAGGTCTGCTTCCAGGAACAAAGCTCTGTACAGGATTTTTTTGGGGGGTAAAAAAACATATCTGTGTCTTTACCATGAAAACAAAATAACCTTAAGTGTCTCTTGATCTCATCACTGTCAGAAACATACCTGGTTGACAGGCACAATAGAACTTTCTCAATGGTGTTTTCCACATTCTGGAATTCCCTGCCCCAAAAGAGTATGGGAAACTGAAGATGTTACCTAGTTGGGTAATAAAACATTGGCAAGAAAATAGCCAAACTCAGAGAGCACCAAGGACTCCAAAATTCCCCTTGGTTGTTTGCTATTGGGAAGTAAAATCTGCTGAAGGTAGAGACATATAAATATGCACACATATGTGTGCATGTGGACACACAATAACTTATATGAGAAATTCAGAATCCGCCTGGCTCTGAATGGCTTCCTTGGCATAAGATTATCAGTCCTGGGAATGTATATAGCATTAATTCCACTCCTGGGTAGCCATACCTACAAAGTTATTGCCATCTATTAGAAGGTCATGATGTGCAAACAACATAAATTGACATCTATGGATATTCTCAGTCATCCAGGTCATGGTTGTCCCGAAGGTGCTTTTTTCAAGAGTCAACTGGACTTTCTGGTTTTTCTTTGAAGACATTTTGCTTCTCATCCAAGAAGCTTCTTCAGCTTCTCAGAGCTTGGATGAGAAGCAAAACGTCTTCAAAGAAAAACCACAAAGTCCAGTTGCCTTTTGAAAAAAGCACCTTTGGGACAGCACGAATTGGCACAAATTACTTAATTCTGCCATTGGTGTAATGATACATGGTATGTCAATGCAATGCGTGTTTCTTCCTTTGGGACACTTGCCTTTGCCTGCTGTGATCAGGGAGTGAGTAACAAAAGACCCATAATCCACAGCTGCCTTTTCAATGGAAAGCGTTTTCCTTTTGACTGCAACTTCTGTATTTTGCCATTTTATTTATATTCTTGGTTGTATTTTTACTTATTTGGTTGTCTATGGTGTGAACTGCCCAGAGTTTGGATGGTGCTAGAGGTAAGGAAGGAAGAAATGGCTTCCAATAACAAAGTCACTTGAGGGAAGCCAGATTGGTTTAAGCAACCATATGATTCACTTAACAACTGCAGTGATTCACTTAACAACCATGGCAAAATAAGTAATAAAATCAAACATGGCTCACTTAATTAGCAGTTTGCGTAGCCATGGAAATTTGGGCCCCAGTGTGATTGTAAATTGATAATTGCCATAGCCATTGGGTGATATGTTCAACTGAAAATTGCCCATTTGAGGCTTCCATACAGATCCAGGTGTGGTTAATCGATTCCATGCACAAAATGGACCTGCAGTTTGAGACTGAACACATTAAAAAAAAATCTACAGTACTTAAATGCTTTATTTTGATTCTGGCCCATCCTTCCAATAATTTTCCTTTATTAAGCGCCACACGCTGCCCTTTTAAAATTTAAATGACCATTAGCCGGATTTATTGCTGATAGCGTGGGATTGCCTTCACATCATATTGCCTGTTTCATTCAATTTAGACTTGTCTTTTCTTTTCTTCCCCCCTCCATTTGTATAATGAGAAAAGTAACGAGGAGAGAGAAAGAGAGGGAGAGAGAGAGGAGTCTGTCACATTTTCACTTGCAAATGTGTTTTTTAAATGCTCTGCCCCCGGTCCACTGACTGCATCTTCTATTATTCTGATCAAATAGATACCAGAGTTTGTTTTTCAAACCAGTCAAGATGAGGGCCTCAGGGGCTCCACCCCAAGATACCAGCTTCAGTGCTGTATAGCTCAGAACTTCGGTGTCGTTGTGACTGCCCATTCCATTCACCCAATCCAAGCAATTAGAGGATGCCTAATAAAAGTCCCCACCAGTAGAAGACCTCCAAGATCCTTTCCAGCCTTTATAATTCCAAGTTCATGCTCCGTTCAGCCCTTCATCTGCCAGTGGTCCCCCATTCTTTTCCATCCAGCTGGGTGAACAACCTCCCTCTGCTTTCAAAGATGCTGCCCATAGGACCACAAAGCGTCCCTTCTCTTTATTTTTTATTTTTTTTCAAAATGTGGAAATGTTGCTACTTTATTTCTGGGAAGTATTCAGCCCTTCCTTTCTCAGCCCTTCATTGGCAGGGCAAGCTACTTTATATAAACAGGAAACAAACGTCCCATTCTCTAGCGCTGATGATAGGACTTCATTGGGCAATGAAACGTCTCAACCAAACAGCCAAGCTCAGAGAGCACCAAGGATTCCACAAATACTCTTCAGCAGCCATTATCTAGATAAGCAGGAATTAAAACAAGACATCCAGTCAGGCAGAAAAGAGTACTCTAATCAAGGAGAAAACTACATCCCATCAACACTGTGTGGCAAGCTTTTGTATATAAATAGGGAGCAAACCCTCCCTCTATTACCACTGATAATGTTACTTAGTCAGATAATGAAAGGTCTGCAAGCAAACAATGTAAGTAGGATCCCACAGATTGTACCCACAGTACAATCCTTTATTCTTTATTATTCTTCAATAATTTATTCTCTTCTATTTATTGGCCTACTCCTAAATATTGGCCCACTTCTATCCCATGTTATCACACCTTCTGCAGCCATCCTTGCTTTGCCTGCTTTATGTTGGTTATGTTGTTGGTGTAAAAGGGTCTATTTTAGGTGTTTATTTAAACAAAAACCAACATTAATTGGGACAGTGATCGTTTTTGATTCAGAGGATGTCTTTACAACTTGATTTTTTGGGGGGAGGAAAAAGGATATCAGTTTCAGGAGTCCAGTGGTTAAAAAAATCTACCCAATCTATTTTTTAGTATTTAATATCTCAGAAGTCATTTTTTAAATAGATTTTTGTTTTTTGTTTTTCCCCCCCAAATGCCTTTCTTAAATTTCTGCCACATAGTTCTCTTATTTATGCTATCCTTCCTATTTTTTTTATTTTTAAAACCCCATACTATCATTTGCATATAATTATTTCTTTTTCGACTTAAGGCTTCAGCAAGCAAACAATTTTTGAGGCTGAAATGTTTTTTTTTTTCCAGATGGCTTTAAGTTAGGAACCAGTAACTAATTTATTCTTTAAGAAAATTGTTTCATTGTATTTCTACTTCTTTCTTTCTGAAACGTTCATTTCCAGAATTACCTTCTCGGGTTTCAGTGTCTTCCATAGTGGGCTGGTTCTGTCGTTCATGGAACTATACACTCATAGGGCTGGAAGGGACCAACCCCCTGCCTAAGGCAAGAGACCTATATCATCCTGGACAAATGGCTGTCCAATCTGTTCTTGGAAACCTCCAGTGATGGAGCTCCCACACCTCTATGAGGCAAGATGCTTTGTTGATTAATTGTTCTCACTGTCAGGAAATTCATCCAGGTTGAACCTCCCTCTGATGAGCTTCCACCCACTGCTTCTTGTCCTGCCTTCAGGTCCCATGGAGAACAAACCAAACTCCTCTTCTTTGTGACAGTCCATGTATTGGAAGACTGCTATCATGCCTCCCCCCAAGTCTTCTCTTTCTTAAGCTAAACTTACCTGGTTCCTTTAGCCATTCTTCATAGCATTTATCCTCCAAAGCCTTATCATTTTTGTGGCTCTTCGCTTCATTATTTCTAGAGTCTCAACATCTTTCTTATATCATGGTGAGCAGAACTGAATGCAGTATTCTAAAGTGTGGCCTTATGAGTGTAGAATAAAGCATGATTGGTTTCAGTTGCTAGTATTTATTGGTCTAGCTTATGTTAAAGACCAGATATAAGAGGAAATTTAAATGTGAAGTGCTTCTAAGAAATATACAAAACAAATTCAGAACCATGTCT
This sequence comes from Notechis scutatus, assembly GCF_049901735.1. NCBI lineage: Eukaryota > Metazoa > Chordata > Lepidosauria > Squamata > Elapidae > Notechis > Notechis scutatus. The sequence continues at coordinate 5,474,651 of NC_142016.1, forward strand.
GTTTACAACTTGGCAATGATAGGGACCTCTTTAGCCTATACATCTGCATATAAGTGTACTCCATGTAGAAAATGAATTGTTTATGAGCCATTATAAATTCACCATTTTCATATTTAATTTATGGATCATTTAGTAAGCTTGAACTGAGTTAATATGCATCCCCAAACAGCTCTCCAGCAGAGGTTTGTGTGTCCAGATCTTTAAAATGTACCCATATGTCGGTAATGAATTAAAATTCTTTTTCAGCACGTTTTATCTTACTGTCATCTTTAACTCCCAACGGAATGCAATATGCTAGCAATTTTTCAGTGTCTGATGAACTCTTTGATCACCAGTCTGGTCTTAAAAAAAAATGCCACATCCAAAATTTAGGATTATAGTTCAGTAAAAGAGCATATTATATCTGAGGCAAAATTGGATCCCTCTGAGCAAATGGGTTTAATTTAAAGACTGCCTCACATAATGTTTGCCTACTATCTTGTGTCAATGTCTTCTTGCTACCTTATAATTCCCTAAAATAGGCTGTTAATCTTTTCCTTAGTTCCTAGCATAACCTGACTAGCCTTCCTGCTGGATCAATTTTGAAGCCCAGACCTAAGCCTGCTGACAGAATGAACACATATCGAATGTTTTCCACTTTGGCTTCCAATGTTCTATTCAAGACTAGGCTATGGAAGAAAAAGGATGACGGAGAGAAATCAAAAATTTTTATGAAGAAAAATGGATGTCTTGAAAAACAAAGCTGGCAAGGGGTGGCTTAAGAACTTGGGCAGTTTCATTGGCCCTGAATCAAAGTAGGCTTATAAAGCATCCCTAGATGCATTGGCTTCAATGAGAGATATTTGTCATCAGGCCCTGTCAGCCATTTCAGTATAAATAAATATATGGCAGTCTGCAGCTATCTATGGAGATTCTCAGTCCTCCAGGTCATGGTTGTCCCAAAGGGGCTTTTCTCAAGAGGCAACTGGACTGTCTGTTTTTTCTTTGAAGATGTTTTACTTCTCATCCAAAAAGCTTCTTCAGCTCTGATTGGATGGTAACTGAATCCTTCCCTTCCCCACCATCCAGTCAGAGCTGAAGAAGCTTCTTGATTGAGAAGCAAGGAAAAACCAGAAAGTCCAGTTGCCTCTTGAAAAAGCACCTTTGTGACAGTCTACAAATACTGTTAAAAATGGTTTCCAGCATTCTAAAGTCTGGGCCAAACAGTACAGAGGTGGATGTCATGGATTAAGAGCAGGAAGAAGTTCAGTTCCACCCTTAGCCATGGAAACTCTCTGGGTGATTATGGGTCAGTCAGCCCAACCTCCTTCACAGGATTGTTGTGCTGATAAAAATGGAAGGAGAGAGAGCACTCAGTTTGCCACTTGGAGTTCCTGAACAAAAGATGGGATGTAAAACTAACAAATAATGAAATTACAAACCCTCGGGAATAACTTCAAAAGATGGTTTTCCTCCTTATGAGAACCCACGGGTGGCCTTGATGCAGATACAGGATTAGGATAGAGAAGATCCAGGTTCAAGTCTCCTTCAGTTGGGAAAATTTTCAGGGTCAATTTGGGATAGAGGAGGGAGGAAGGGAGAGATGGAAAGAAGGAAGGGAAGGAGAAAGGGAGAAGAAGGGAGGTGAGAAGGGGGAAAGGAGGGAGAGAGAGAGAGAGGGGAGAGGAGGAGAAATAAGAAGAAAGAGAGGAGGAGGGGGAGGGAGGGAGGAGGAAGAAAGGAAGGAAAGAAATCCTACTGCACTTTCTGTGATTTTGATTCTAAATGCAAAACTGTTTTACATTCATCATTATTCCTTGCTCTTTCAACTTATCATTTTGAATCTTTGCAGTCTTCTTGATTGGGGTTTTTCTTTTTTTACAAAGTAATCTATCTCCATACAATCTCCCAATCCCCCTCCCACATATAATTCTATAAAGGGAGGGGAATATTTCCGCCTCTTCCCCTTAAGAATCTTTTTCGCAAAAGCACAACTATTTTTTCATCTTGACATGCTGTTGAGGGTTTAGGATCATCCCTATCACTCTGTGATATTTCCTACCATTTGGCCAGAAAACCTTAGAGAAAGTGCACCTTTTAGGGGGAAATTTAGCTGGAAGGGGTTCTTTTTCACAGAATGTGTGAAACCTTTCACACACATACAAAAAAAAAAAAAAAAAAAAAAAAAAAACCCTAGGCAGTTCAATATTACTTGTACATTTCTTCCAATCATGCCAATAAATTAAACAATCAGCAGTTTCTCTTAATTTATTTATTTTTAAACACAGCATCAAAAGCTGCTTAGTACAAAGTTACTTGAACCCTTTGCCTGACGTTTTCCATTCTCAATTCGCTCCTGGAGCACTAGCATTTTGACAAACATGTCCTTCCTTGAATTAAACAAGTAACTGCAGTAACAGTTGGACATTTCCAAATCATTACATCCAAGTTCACAGCAAAACTTGTGCTTTTGCACTGTTTTAGTATTGATAAGAAATGCCCAAACATTTTTCATTTATATTTATAGACAAGTCAAGAAACTTTATGGAATCAATGACTGCTCCATAAAACATGTTGCATAAATGGAGCTAACATTAGTTAGCCAAATAGATAACTGATCAATCGAACTGCTGTGCATCTAACATATTGCTTGACAAAATTGAGCCATATTTCAGAATATAGAACAATTTGACTTTAATAGTAAAAGATTTAGATAAAACTAATCAATCAGGATATTTAATTAAGTATGTGAGTTCAGAGATCAAGACAAGCTTTGGCTCAAAATGAACCTGTCAGATCCGTGTATCTGCCATTCTTCAATGGAAGAAGAAGGGGGGGAGTTGGTACAAGTAATCCTTTTTTATGTAACTTGAATATATTAAATCTTATATTGAATCTGTATAACTTGCACATGATATAAAACTAGAGGACTAGAGCCAGATGGCTAGAAACTTGTCACCTCTTGGAGAGATAGCAAGAGGAGAAGGGACCATAAACATTCCAGCTCTGGGAGATAATCCCTGGGAAACTCTTTTAAAATACGTTCCCAGAAAAGGGGAGGGGGGAATTAACATGTTGGTTCTTTGTTTGACAAAATCTACATCTAAATAAGGGGAAGGGTTCTAACTCCCTTTATCTGTTACTGTATACCTGGAAGCATCATAGATTCTGCTTTGACTAGTACTGGAATCATTTCCTTTCAATAAAATTCCTTTTGAAGTGCCTAGCTTTCAGAAGTTCATTCTTTTTCAGTTGAAGGGGAAAAAGTCCATTGCTTACAGAACCCTCCGACTTTTATCTGTTAGCAACTGTTCAAAGTTACGGTGGTGCTGAAGAAAATGACTTACAACCAATCCTCAAACCTATGACTGTGTCAAATGTCCCTGTGGCCACATGATCAGCAGTTAGGCACTTAGCAAATGTCATGTATTTATGGTGATCACAGGTTCACCATTTCCCAGCTGGTTCCAGATAAGCAAAACCAATGAAGGAAGCAGGATTTGCTTAACTTAACAACCATGGCAAAAAGGTCATTAGATAGGGTGTGACTCAGTTAACAACAACCACCTCACTTAGCAACAGTAGTTCTGAGGACTATCTGTAATAATAATAATAAACTCACTGGTTTCAATGGCTTCTTTACCAAATGGGCAATATTTTGGCTACAGGATTGGGGCTGCAAAACCTTTGATGGTCATTGGATAGCCTATTTTTTTTGTGTGTGGCCCATACATTCCTAATTTATAGTTATTTCAAACAATCAATCAGAATAGAGCTGGAGGGGAGGTGTCCAGTGACTGTCCAATCTCTTCTTAAAAACTTCCAGTGATTAAGCACCCACAACTTCTGAAGGCAACCTGTTCTACTGGTTAATTGTCCCCACTGTGAGGAAGTTTCTCCTTAATTCCAGGTTGCTTCCCTTCTTGATTAGTTTCCATCCATTGTTTCTTGTCTTGCCTTCTGGTGTTTTGGAAAATACGTTGACCCACTTTTCTTTGTGGCAGCCCCTCAAATACTGGAATACTGCTATCATGTCTCCCTAGTCCTTTTCTCTAGACTGGCCAAACTCAAATCCTGCAGCTGTTCTTCATATGTTTTAGTCTCTGGTTCTTTAATAATCTTAGTTGCTCTTCTTTGCACTTTTTCCAAAGTCTCAACATCAATTTTGGAATCTATTTACAAAAATGTTTTGTAATTTCTAATGTATCTATTTAGTATACAGGTAGTCCTTAATTAGTGACCATGATTGGGAATGGCAACTTTGTTGCTAAGTGAAGCATCATATGACCATGATGGTCCTCAGATTAATAGAGTTAGAAGGGACCTTATAAATCATCTAGTTCAACCCCACACCCAAGCAGGAGACCCTACATCATTTCTGACAGATGGTAGTCCAGTCTCTTCTTGAAAGCCTTCAGTGATGAAGCTCCTACAACTTCCAAAGTCAAGCTGTTCTATTGGTTGACTGCTCTCACTGTCAGAAAATTTCTCCTTATTTCTAGGTTGAATCTCTCCTTGATCAGTTTCCATCCATTATTCCTTGTCTGGCCTTGGAAAATAGCTTGACCCCCCTCCTCTCTGTAGTAGTTCCTTAGATACTGGAAGACTGCTATCATGTCTCCCCTGGTCCTTCTCTTCACTAGACTAGCCATGATGAGTACTTGCAACCATTCATTCTATGTTTTAGCCTCCAGTCCCCTAATCATCTTTGTTGTTCTTCTCTGCACTCTTTCTAGAGCCTCAACATCTTTTCTATAGATGGACATAAGGCACATCTTCCTATTCAAGTCATAAACTGAGACATCACATGGCTGCCACTTACTAGTTCACCTCCACATTCTCCGTTAACTCTGCTTCTCTCTTGCCAGTTGCAAAGCACTCAAATAGTGATTGTGTGATTGCCAAATGCTGCAACAGCCATTAATGGAGAACTGGTCCCAAAGCTATTTTTGTTTCACACAGTTCTAACTTTAGATGGCCATTAAACTAGGCTGTCAGTAACTGAGAACTATCTGTATTCTGACTATGAGGGCTTCTAAAGCTTAAATATATTTGCCTTAAATACGTTATAACTTCCAGTCATCACTGAAATGAACTTCTCAAATAAAAGAGCTATCCTGATAGCAATTCTGGCATCCCAAAAGAATTGAGGGAATTGATAATTCATAACTGAAACAATCTTAGATTCTTTCTATGTATAAAATATTTCATAGATTCTGTCTAAGTTAAAGCTAAGTTAAAGTAGTTGGAGACAGTGTTGAGGTAATTCCCCATTCGGAGAATGAGTGCATACAGGGAGACATATTGAGAAAAGTACAGTAAATGTAGGTTTTTTACTTCCAGAAACGTTTAAGCAAAGTTCAAAATAGGCAGTCCAAAGTCATTCACAGGTAAGATCAGTCAGTTTCTAGTCCAGGGATAATCCAATGACAAAGTCCAGTGTCAAAAACAGTTCAGTATCAGACTTACATCAAATCCAAAATAGCAGTCAATTAGGAGGAATGGCAATATTCTCCAACAGAACTGAGACTTCTTCTGAGACTAAGACTAAGACAACCCAGGTTTCTGACTCCATCTTATGGCCATTTGAGAAACCATGCCTAATTACAAGTTTAGCATTCCCTTAAAGAGACAGTATTAAAATCTGTATTTTAATAGAGACAGTATTAAAATAAACAAATCTGGTCACGTTGCCAATTTCAAAAACCGATACAAAAATTTATGCCACCAGATAAAGACCGAATGCACCAATTATCACATTAAACAAGAGGAAAACCTTCTAAGCACCAATTCCACCCGTGCTTTTTACAATTTTGTAAACAACAAACTAAAAGACTCAAGGTCCATCCCTCCCTTGATAGGACCTGATGGTAAAGACTGCTGACGACACCATTAAAGCCAACATCTTTAACACATTCTTCGCTCAGTATTTGTAAACAGCAATGGATCATGCCCAGTATTTCCTAGCCGTACCACAGATAACAACAATGATCTAATACATATCGATTTCACAGAAGACAATGTTGAAAAGCACTACGCAACCTAAAACCATCTCTATCTATTGGACCGGATGGAATATGTGCCTACTTCTTAAGAAAGCTATCCACTGCCATAGCCAAACCTCTAAGCATAATCTTTGAAAAATCTTTCAGGACCAGCTCCTTGCCTAACTTATGGTCACAAGCCACAGTCATCCCCATCTTCAAAAAGGGAGACCCAAGCCTAGTTGAAAATTACAGGCCAATCTCCTTATGCTGCGTCACCTGTAAAGTCATGGAATCAATTATTAACCAATCCATCATCCTTCACTTAGAGACAAATAACCTACTCTCCAATAAACAATTTGGTTTCAGAAAAAAACTATCCTGTAATCTGCAACTCTTACACTGCAAAAACATATGGACTACACAACTCGACCAGGGCAAAGCAATAGACGCAATCTACATAGACTTCTGTAAAGCCTTTGATTCAGTGGTACACGACAAACTACTCCTAAAAATAAAATCCTATGGTATCTCTGGACAACTGAATAACTGGATAGAAGCATTCCTGTCAAACAGACAACAAATGGTCAAAATCGGAGCGTACTATCAAATCCAGTACCTGTCAATAGTGGTGTTCCCCAAGGCAGTGTTCTAGGACCAACTCTCTTCATACTCTACATAAACGACCTCTGTGATCATATTAAGAGCAATTGCGTTCTCTTGGCTGATGATGTAAAGATGTTCAATACCACAGACAATACTGCTACCCTACAAAAAGATCTTGACTATGTATCAGAGTGGTCAAACAAATGGCAACTTCAAATCTCAACAAATAAATGCTCTGTCTTACATATTGGCAAAAAAATCAGAAAATAAAATACAAGCTGAATAGTCAAGATCTTGTTGATGACCCAAGCTCTGTAAAGGATCTTGGAATACTCACCTCTAATGATCTAAGTGCTAGAGCCCACTGCAACTACATAGCCAAAAAGGCATTAAGAGTTGTTAACCTAATCCTACGTAGCTTTTTCTCTGGTAATATCACACTACTAACCAGAGCATACAAAACATTTGCTAGACCAATACTCGAATACAGTTCATCAGTCTGGAACCCACACTACGTATCTGATATTAGCACAATTGAGAAAGTCCAGAAATATTTCACAAGAAGAGTTCTCCACTCCTCTACTCGTTGTAGAATACCTTATGCCACCAGACTTGAAATTCTAGAACTAGAAAACCTTGAATTACGACGTCTTCGGTCTGACTTAAGCATGGTATATAAAATCATACATTGCAATGTCCTACCTGTCAATGAATACTTCAGCTTCAACCATAACAACACAAGAGCACACAATAGATACAAACTCAAAGTAAACCGCACCAAACTTGATTGCAGGAAATACGACTTCAGCAATAGAGTGGTCAATGTCTGGAATACTCTACCCGACTCTGTAGTTTCTTCCCCAAACCCCAAAAACTTTAACCTTAGACTGTCTACTATTGACCTCACCCCTTTCCTAAGAGGCCTGTAGGGGGCGTGCATAAGCGCACCAACGTGCCTACCGTCCCTGTCCTATTGTTTCTCTTATTCTTTTATTTTTCTTATATGTACCCATTTCATGTATTCACAACTATGTATACATTTATACTTATTATCTTGTAAACAATTGGCAAATCAAATAAATAAATAAATAAATAAATAAATAAAATGTCTATCCTGGTTTATATATTTCTAACCCAAATACCTGTTAGGTGACTTATATTCCTAACAGACAGCTTAAGAAAGATATATGAAAATGCCAACAAATATGTTGGATTTTTTTTTCTGGAATAGACCAGCAGAGCTATTTCAATGAGAGCAATAATAAAAACAACTTTTCCACAGGGTCTTATTAAAAGCTTTTTTCCAGCTTTTAATTACCACAGATGATGTCATCTTAAGCATCAACAAACTCTATTTCTCAAAGACAAAATCCCTTGATTGGGATGGGTTAGAACTAAAACCACCTGCCAAAGCTAGTCAATGTTTCCAAATCAACATTAATGAGATTGGTTAGTAATTATTATGAATGATTGGATCCTCTCTAGATTTCTGAAATATTAAAAGAAAGGGCTTACCAGCAAGATTTGTTATGAAATTTCTGGAGTTTAACTTGAGCTCCCTTGCCTTTTACTTCAAGAAGTAACTGTGAACCAATATCAAAATGTTTGAGATCTTATGCCACAGTAGATATAAAACTGTGGGCACAAAATTTCAGTAATGAATTGTTTAACCAATATAAATGATCACCGTTCATTCATTCATTCATTCATTCATTCATGTATGTGTATCATCCTCAGCCAGGGACATGAGTTACTGGTTGGGATTTTTGGAGAAGACACCACATGTAGCAGTTGGTGACTTGAGTCAGAAGTCTTCCAGTGAGCCTCCTTTTCAGGTACACCAACATTTCTTCTTCTTTGGTGGAATTTACTGTTAATCAGTTTTTGTTTTCGGGTGAAATGCAATATTCAGTAATTTCTACTTACTCACCTAAACTCCTTCCCATTTTTCACTGTCTTAGAATGATCGATCTTCTTTTGATGCAAATTGGTGTCTACTTTTCCATGGTCACAAATGGTATTTTGGGTCATTTGTAATAGACCTTAGCAGAATTTCCTACATAATCAATGCAGTGTAGCTTGACTGGGCTCAATAAGCTCAAGTATTCAGCTTGTCTGTCTCTTTACAGCATAACTAAAAAATAATCTCCACTGCATATTGCATAATTAGGAAGAAGCCACTGAAGTGTTTTTTCTTTCTTTCTGTCAATATGAAGGTGCAACTCCTTTTTTTAATGCCACTTTAGTTTAATTCTCATACTTCTTTCTCTTACATCTTGCATTGTTTAATGAACCCATGGTGTATAGTCCTTAGAAGTGAAATTGGGAAACCATTGGTTATTGACATAATTATTATAAGATATCATAAGCGATATCATAAGCAACTCAAATACAACAAACATCTCTCCTGAAGATATCATTGAAATAACCAGAGGTGGCCCTGAGTTCAAACACAATGACAGCTCTGTGGCCCCAAGACTTTGTAGAGTTGTATGCAAAAATGAGTCCAGGAAACGCATATTCATTCATACAATAAACGCCATTGCAAAAACCAATCCCAACCACAAAAAACTTCGCTCAAGACCAGACTTATCCATACTGCAAAGAATCCGCTCCCGTAAACTCCGCGAAGAACTCAAAAACCATCTAGACAATGGAGAAAAGGACCTATACATTGACTACTGAGCTGATTGCATCAAAAGAAAGTCACAACTCAGCATCCAACCCCATCCCATCCAATCCAACATCACTCAAAACGAGGCACACACGCCCCTAACTACCTCTATTCCAATCACAACTGGCCTTAAATGCAAGCTACTCAATGCAAGAAGCCTTGTAAATAAAATATCTGAATTTCTCCTCTTACTAAATACGGCTAAATTCAACATTATATTTGTCTGTGAAACATGGCTCAATGCATCTCTCTCTGACTCCATTACCACAGTAAGAGACTATCATGTTTACTGATCAGATCGTGAAATCCGTAGAGGAGGTGGTGTTGCTATCTTCTATAAAAAGTCCCTACATCTAAAAAACATCCAAGTTACCCAGGAGCTTGCTCTTCCTGAGACCATAGTCTGTCCTTAAATATCACATTTCGGTTCTTACTATGTTACAGAGCCTCTGATTATGACATCAAACATGCAAACAAACTAAATACACTACTAACATGAGCAGCATCATGCCCAAACGCTTTTATCTTTCTTGGTGACTTCAATCTACCTCATATTAACTGGACCCTTAATGAATGTACAACTGAACCCACACATGCAACCTTCTACAATGCAGTAACAAATCTGGGACTGGAACAACTAGTAACCAACAACAATAGACTTAACATCTGCCTTGATCTCATCTTCTGCAATATTTTGAATTCAATTTATGGAATACAAATTAAAGAACCCTTTTCTAACAGTGACCACAACATGATTGACTTTTGTTTCAACATATGTCCACACAAAAATCATCACAATGACGGAATCCCCAATTATAACTTCAAAAAAGGCAACTATGATCTTATAAACAACAATCTCTCATCCTTTGATTGGCAATTTGTATTCACTGGATGCAATACTGTAGAAAACCATTGCAACATGTTTTTACTTGAAGTCAAAAGAGTCATCAAACTGTATGTACCATTAACAACTCCCAAAACCAGAAAAAACAAATTACCCAAAACAATAAGGAAGCTTCAATCCCAAAAGAAATCACTTTGGTGGAAAAACAAATCTGGTCACGTTGCCAACTTCAAAAGCCGATACAAAAATTTATGCACCAGATAAAAACTGAATGCACCAATTATCACATTAAACAAGAGGAAAACCTATGCACCAATTCCACCCGCGCTTTCTACAATTTTATAAACAACAAACTAAAAGACTCAAGGTCCATCCCACCCCTAAAAGGACCTAATGGTAAAGACTGCAACGGCGACACTATTAAAGCCAACTTCTTTAACATATTCTTTGGCTCAGTATTTGTAAACAGCAATGGATCAAGCCCAGTACTTCCTAGTCGAACCACAGACAACTACAATGATCTAATACATATCGATTTTACACAAGGCAATGTTGAAAAAGCACTACGCAATCTAAAACCTTCTCTATCTATTGGACCAGATGGAATATGTGCCTACTTCTTAAAAAAGCTACCCACTGCCATAGCCGTACCTCTAAGCATAAGATTTGAAAAATCTTTCAGGACCAGCTCCTTGCCAAAGCTATGGTCACAAGCCACGGTCATCCCCATCTTCAAAAAGGGAGACCCCAGCCTAGTTGAAAATTACAGATCAATCTCTTTATGCTGCGTCACCTGTAAAGTCATGGAATCAATTATTAACCAATCCATCATCCTCCACTTAGAAACAAACAACCTACTCTCTAATAAACAATTTGGTTTCAGAAAAAAACTATCCTGTAATCTGCAACTCTTACATTGCAAAAACATATGGACTACACAACTCGATCAGGGCAAAGCAATAGAGGCAATCTACATAGACTTCCGTAAAGCCTTTGATTCAGTGGTACACGACAAACTATTACTAAAACTAAAATCTTATGGTATCTCTGGACACCTGCATAACTGGATAGAAGCATTCCTGTCAAAGAGACAACAAATGGTCAAAATTGGGAACGTCCTATCAGATTCTGTACCTGTCAACAGTGGTGTCCCCCAAGGCAGTATTCTAGGACCAACTCTTTTCATATTCTACATAAATGACTTCTGTGATCCTATTAAGAGCAACTGTGTTCTCTTCACTGATGATGTAAAGCTACCCTTCAAAAAGACCTTGACTACGTATCAGAATGGTCAAACAAATTGCAACTTCAAATCTCAACAAATAAATGCTCTGTCCTAGATATTGGTTAAAAAAAAATCAGAAAATAAAATACAGACTGAATAGTCAAGACCTTGTTGATGATCCAAACTCTGTAAAGGATCTTGGAATACTCATCTCTAATGATCTAAGTGCTAGAGCCCACTGTAACTACATAGCCAAAAAGGCATTAAGAGTTGTTAACCTAATCTTACGTAGCTTTTTCTCTGGTAATATTACACTAATAACTAGAGCATACAAAACATTTGCTAGACCAATTCTTGAATACAGCTCATCAGTCTGGAACCCACATTACGTATCTGATATTAACACAGTTGAGAAAGTCCAGAAATATTTCACAAGAAGAGTTCTCTACTCATTGCAGAATACCTTATGCCACCAGACTTGAAATTGTAGACCTAGAAAATCTAAAACTACACCGCCTTCGGTCCGATCTAAGTATAGTATATAAAATCATACATTGCAATGTCCTACCTGTCAATGAATACTTCAGCTTCAACCATAACAACACAAGAGCAAACAATAGATACAAACTCAAGGTTAATCGCACCAAACTTGATTGCAGGAAATATGACTTCAGCAACAGAGTGGTCAATGTCTGGAATACTCTACCTGACTCTGTGGTTTTTTCCCCAAACCCCAAAAACTTTAACTTTAGACTGTCTACTATTGACCTCACCCCTTTCCTAAGAGGTCTGTAGGGGGTGTGCATAAGCGCACCAATTGTGCCTACCGTCCCTGTCCTATTGTTTCTTTTTTTTATTTTTTTATTTTTCTTATATGTATCCATGTATTAATAACTATGTTTTTATTTATACCTATTTTCTTGTAAGCAATTGACAAAAATAAATAAATTAAATAAATAAAATAATTGATGTTTCTGTCCTGACCAGCCTTGGGGCTCCGCTAACTCTTACAGAATCTTATATTCAACCAGAATAAAAAAATCTGATCCCATCATTCTTAGGCAATGAAAGGAACAGCAATCGATCAAGTTCAAGGCTGGAAGATAGAACTCCCTTCAGGTACTCTGAATCATTTGTATAAAACCCTGATTTTTTTTTCTTTTAATGACACTGTAATTTTTTGCATCAGAGTAGAGAAGGGAGATTGATCGTTTACTAGTCCATCTTCTCATCCCCTTAGCTACTTCTTTCTTTTTCTTTTAATGGTCTGTAATCCTTTTTATCAAGGTAGAGTCAGGCAAGACTGAATAGAGCTGAGTGTTTACTGGCTAGATTCCTTCCTGATGCCTACATGGAGTTTGCAGCAGACAATTACTCATTGTGCCCCCCAAAAGAAATATCTGCTGCTACCTAGGATTGAGCTCACATCCTCCTGATTGTAAGATGAGAGCTCCACTTCTAAGCCACTCTGTGTGTAACACTTGAGTTGCCTACTTTACCCACTTCAATTGTGTAGCTTTGATCTCTTAACATTTTTAAAAATTAAAACATTTCATTACTATTTAAGATAAGACAAATAAATAAAACTAAGTCTGATAAACAGAGAGAGTTTGGTTTCGTGCTTAAGGCACATAAACTTGTGAAACCAGGAGACAGTGTATTGTAATCCCACCTTAAGCACAAAAAACAGCTGGATAACTTTGGGCTGGTCACTGTCCAACTTACTTCACAGCCCAACTTACTTCATAGGGCTGTTGTGAGGAAAATAGGAAAGGAAGGAGCATTAGGTATGTTCACTGTCTTCACTGTTTCAATTATTTATAAAAACAATACAGTATAGGTGGGATAGAAATAAACAAGAAACAAGCAATAAACCAAATTTTGCCTATTAATTTTCTACAGAGCAGGTAAGAGCAGAATCAGTTCAATTTTAGCTCATGATTTCTGTTAATAAGAATTATTGTGAGATCAACAGACATTTAGAGCTATAAAACAACTATTTGCCATTTGTTCAGTGACAAATAATTTGCAGGGTATCCATCGACTGGATTTGAGGGCAGTGAACCAAGTTAGGACTTAATATTCATTTGTTTTCTTTTACATTTACTATTCATTCATTTGCTTTAACAAAATAATTCATTTATTACATGCCTGAGGCTGCCCAACTCCATAATGACTCTGATCATTGTGCAATAATAAAATCATTACAGCTACTTATTTTAAAAAAAGATACAAATATAAACCACAGAGATTCAGAAAGGGACAGATGATTCATTTGAAAAACAACACAACACACAACATTCACCAATGGTCTAACCCAAATTTGGGGGAAGAGTCAAGTTCTCAGGGTTTTTCTAAACCCAACCAGGCAGGACCAGGCAGATTCCCCAGGAGAAATAGGGTTCAAAAAGTTGGGCCCTGTAATACGAAAGGGATGTTTCTTAGGTCCCATTTGATGACTCTGCTTAATGGATTGGACTTCATGCCAGCTCTGAACAATTGTACAGTAATGATAATGCAGTGGCGTTCTGGGTCTCATAAGAAGTAAGAACAGCTCAATAAAGGAGTAGAAAATCTTTTTTTGTTGAAGCTAAAGGCAGAATTCATCCAGGGAAAAGTGTTTCAGAAGCAATAGAAAGGGCAGCGATCAGATCTAGCACTTAGTCTCTGTCTGTATTTATTTCTTGTTATTTATGGATTCTCCTGACACTATCTGAAGAATAGAGATAACGATTCTGCTCTTAATGTTTTGAAATGTGAGCCTCGGGTAGCATTTACGTCCTCAGATGCAAAGAAAAGATGCAGTTCTGGGCACAACTTAGCAGTATTGGTCTTCAAGTCTCATTTTGATTTTAGTTGCATCAATTTTATTGGTACGCTTAATACTTATTTTTCATTGTTAATGGTTTTACAGGTTGGTGTCAACAGAAAGGAGCAAAATCAATCTGTTAATAAGAAGTGGTCATATTTAAGAGAATACCAAACAGAATTTCAGCAGGAGCAAAACAGAACTGGAAAATCCAGCAATATAGATAAATGTGGACATGTGAGCAGTTGTTGCTTATATATGTGTATGTATGTATGTATGTATGTATGTATGTATGTATGTATGTATGTCAAGTGATTATACGATAACAGGTATAAGTATAAGCGTGGTTTTGAATACATGAAATGGATACATATAAGAAAAAAAAGGAACAATAGGACAGGGACGGTAGGCACGTTGGTATGCTTATGCACGCCCCCTACAGGCCTCTTAGGAAAGGGGTGAGGTCAATAGTAGACAGTCTAAGGTTAAAGAGTTGCTGCTCTTGTGCAGACCTTCAGAATAGTCCATCAGATCCAGTTCCCCTTCCCTTTCCAACCAGCTGGGCAGATTGTCTTGTTGGCTGATGTAGTGGCAATGAGGAAGGCCATTGTTATCCCTGGGAATTTACTGACATACTTTGATTTCTCATTCCTATTAAGAAAAATCCAGAGATTTAAGAAATCATTCTGAGCGAACCTGCTTGATTTTGTTTTACTCTTGGTTTATGCATAATGAAGAAGATGCGTGTGTGCACGTCTTCATGTAGATTCAGAGCTTTTTCCCCTGTAAAAGTCTCAGCTGACTGATTCTCATCCCAGAGTCATGTGCTGGCCAGTCAATGTCAGGCTTCATAGGCTTCTGACCATAGCAGAGTCATAAAGTCACGGTGCTGGTTTTGACAAAAACCTTGGGGTGCAAAGCCTGCGATCATCGAAACCGGTTGTTATGCCAGTAGCATCTCACCCCTGCCCACAGTAGAATATATACAGCTTGTCCTGCCTCTATAGTCCACATATACACCAACATGCACAGATGCAGCCCAGCGAGAAAAGAGAAATATACGATACAGACCAAACATACACTAATTTATTACACGGATGAAAATTTAAAAGCCTCCTTGGATCACTGCTACTGAGGCAGTTGGAAAGACAAGCAATGTTTTGCAGGCTTACCCTAAATGATTACACTTTTGAATCCTGCAGAATATAGGAAATAAATTCTGTAGAGGGACTCAGGACCACTGACTATCTGTCAGTCTTGGATAGGTCTCAGAAGCCAGTCAAAATAAGATGGCATTGAAAAAATATTGCTGACTACCTGTTTTACCTACTTTATTTACCATTTTATACTGCACTGGTAAGACCACACTTGAAACATTGCATCCAGTTCTGAACATTACAAAAAAAAAAAAAAGTTGAGATTCTAAAAAGAGTGCAGTGAAGAGCAACGAAGATGACAAGGGGACTAGAGGCTAAACTGTACGATGAATGGTTGTGGGTACTGGGAATTTTTTGTCTAATGAAGAGAAGAATTAGGGATGACATGATACCAGTCTTCCAATATTTGAGGGGCTGTCACAAAGAAGAGGGGGTCAAGCAACTGAGAGTGGGAGAAGAAGTAATGTGGAAAAAAAATTAAAGAAAGATCCAACCTAGAACTAAGGAGAAATTTCCTGACAGTGAGAACAATCAATCAGTTGAACGCCTTGCCACTGAAAGTTGTGGGTGCTCCATCACTGAAGGGTTTCAAGAAGAGCCATTTGTCCAGAAGGGTACAAACTCCCTTGCCCTGAGCAAAAGGTTAAATTAGAAGACCTCCAAAGTCCCTTCCAATCCTATTATTCTATCTTCTATGTTCAAAATGGGACTGATCTGGCTGGGGGTTGCTGAGAAAAGTGATTCAACCAAATAAACTCCCCAATGGCAGAGGCAATTGGGCAGTAGCTCAGAAAGTTGCCAGCTCCTCCTTTCTAAGCTCCCTGGATCTTGTGGCCCAGTGAAATCCATTCAGACTGCCTGATGCTTCTCCAGTGCACATCCAGACACTCAAATGCCCAGATGCAACACATTGCTGAGTTACAGAGGGCAAAGTGCAGATGGCTTCTCTGCCCACAGCTTGTAAAGGCATTAGGAAGATATTATGTGAGCTTCCCCCACCTACCCAGCCTTCTTTTAGCTCAAAAATCCCTTCCTTCATGATTGCTTAGCTTTCCTTACCAACCTCTGCAAGCTGATCTTTTATTTGTTTATAATCAATGCCTGCTTTGGAGACAGGGTGGCTTTTTCTTCCATTAGCAGAATTCAGTAAGAATTTGTTTGTTCTAATTTGAGGGCATCCAAGACTTTGCACTTGTTTTACTGGTACAATGAACCCACGACTTATTGGAACCCAAAAAAGCAAACTAAAGTAGAAAATAAACAAGTGCAAAGTCGGCACCTGATTAAGCAGCAATTGAAAGAGATAAAATACTGGATGGTCTCCAACCTCTTCATTTCATTTACATACCCTGGTTAAATATGTGATGCAAACACAGTTCAAGGTTAGTTGCTAACACCTTCTTTATTCCCCACCAAAGGTTTCTCCCACTGACGCAAGTTAGTTGATCGGGTTGTTTTGTTGTATAACAACAAAAAGTTCAAAGAGATGGCAAGAAAAATATTAGAATGTTATACATTATAGTAGTATAAATGTTATTTTTACTGTGACTATATCTTATCAAATATCTTACCTTATAGCATATCAAAGAGAGAAGCAATCTAGAACTGAAGTAAAATTTCCTGACAGCAAGAGCAATTAATCAATGGAATGACTTGCCTCCAGAAGTCGTGGGTGCTCCAACACTGGAGATTTTTAAGCAGAGATTGGTCAGCCATTTGCCTAGTATGGTATAGTCTTCAAGGTCCTCCAAGGTCCCTTCCAACTCTTATTCTGAATTCTGTATGCTATATATTGATTTTATTGTTTTCATGTAATCATAAAGTTTGTTAGCCTTGGTTTGTTAATTTTGGGCCATGTTCTGGTGGACTGTGATACGTTTTTGCCTGTTTGTGATTTACTTTCCCTCCTCAGAATGATCTAATATCTTTATCAATAATAGCTTTCTATTTTCCTCTCTAAATCTCCCAGTTTTCTTCAGAATGGAATTCTGTGTGAAGCGGGAAATGGAGGCCTTCAGTGACTGAGAGAAGTTTGTATGACCTCAAACTAGTTGTTTAACATATGTTCTTACATATTGAGGAGACTGAATATCCCAGGACTGATAATAACAAGATACCTTGCTTTGCTGTTTATGGAGAAACATTTATTACAGCCTTCAATTTGAAGACATGCATATCCATCCTGTGCAACCAGCATGGCTAACATGATGAAAAATGGCTATATACAGATGCTTAAATAGGTTAAGTAAAAAATCATCCAGATGTGTTTCTATCAAGTTTAGCTTGTATAGAGGATGAATTGACCTCTGACTTTGAGGAAAAATTTGGAGAAGAGAAATGGTTTCTCAGCCCTAAGAAAATAGAAAGTGTAGGAAAGAAATGCAGAACAGACCCACCTTAACTTTGATGTCCTTAAAAAATGGGGACTGAAAGTTTTGGATAGCTTTCAAGAGTCGGTTCATAAATTCCCTCCAAACAATAACCTTCCAACATCTCTGCAATGTTTGGTTTTTGAACTGGCTTATCTTGAACAGCTGACAAGTTTTAACCTTAATTAGGTCTATTTGTGACCTAATATCCTGTGCAAACCCAGCCTTGTAGTTAGTTAATGGTTCAACATATGGTAGGAGCAAACATATGTATTATGAGAAAGCAGTAAACACATCTTTTTAGGCAAGGCTACCTTAAAATGAAATACATCAAACTGTCCATATTTTTCACCTCAATGCTTCTCTTTCAATAGGAAAGCCAGCCTATGAGCTTTGAAGTCTTCAAGGGACAGCTGCTGATAGACGTCCATCTTGATGGGAATTGACACCACTTGTTCTCCAGCCTTGAGTTAAACATGACAGCCAGTCAAGGTGCCATCCCTTAGAGGAATGGCAGTTATTTCTCCTTAAAGAGGAGATGTCACTTCTGTGGAATTGGCTGCAGAGAAGAAGACAGAATCCTCCTTAGTTTATGATGGGACATCAGTGGAGGTCATAGCAAGGTTGCTCTGCTTACTTTTGGCTTGTGAAAAATGTCTTATCACAGAAGCTTTTGGCTTGGTTGCTAGATGGCTAAATTGATCTGATCTGAGCACCATTTTTCTGAATTTCTAAAAACTCTCCTTAATCAAACTGAAGGTCAGAAAGTGAAAACTATAAAAGGCAGAGGTTGGCGGTTATTTTAAGGCTGGGGAATGTGGGCTGATTTTATTTAAATTCTGAAATGTCTATTCTGGGTTTACAGTGGTTTGTCTTCTCTCTCAAAATGATGGGAAATCACATTCTGTTTTTTAGAAATGATGACTTAAGTGGGGTATGAAAACAACCATGGGGTGCCTTAGATAGTGCTGGAGAAACAGATTGTGCCCTGTTCCAATCTATGCCTATATCATTTAATACCAATGTATGAATTAAAGTAGCACAGTATCTAAACAAAATGATTCGGTTGAGATCTGCATATGTGGGATTGATTGGGGTAGATTGCAAGGGCGACTCCGAAATATAATGTTATCATATTTTATCTATATCTTAAATTATTGTACATTATTACAATTTTATTTTGGATTGTGTTTTATTACTATTTCATCTTAAATTGTATTTTGTCTAGATTCCATTTTAAATGGTATTTTATCAAATTTCATTTTGAATTGCTTTTATTAAACTTTAGTAACAATTTGTTGCTGGAACTTTGCATTTTGATATGGCCCAAGGGCTAATCAATAAAGACTTATATATATATAATACCAATGTATGACACGTTTCTCTAGAGCAGGCCTGTCAAACTCCCAGCCCACGGGCCAGATGTGTCACACGCTGGGCAAGCTATGCCCAGTTTAGTGAAGGGGAAAGAAGTCCCAATACATCATGTGACACCACCATGATGAAGTGAGCTTGACACCCCTGCACTAGAGTATTCCAATGTGGATGGTACTTTCTAGAGAACTACCCTGGGCATGCACTCTTCTGTTTCAGTTCCAACAGGAAAATTAGCAGGAAAATTTCCCAATGAACTATAGATTTTGCTTCCAGCACAACATTATTTTTTCCACTTAAATAAAGTCTTTAGTCTGTGCCTATTCAGTTTCTAGAGATGTTCTCTTGAGAAGAACTTGAACCAGCAAACCTACAAACAGGAGGAGGAACCTAACTTCTTGCCTCTATTTGGCAGTTGTCATTGTTATTCTCATATGTGCTATGTATCCTGTCCTAACAACCCCAAGCAACCTATCCTTAAGCCAAGGGTCCCCAATCTTGGCAACTAAGGAATTCTGGGAGTTGAAGTCCACAAGTCTTAAAGTTGCCAAGTGTAGAGATCTCTGCCTTAAGCACAGATGAAAAGGGCACAAATTTGGACTTGGCAGAAGAAGGTATTAGGACCTGGGACAGCAACCTGTAAGAAATCGACTCAGCAGCTGCAGTTTCAGCAGCTGATGATCAATGGAAGCTGTAAAAGGGGCCACTTGGTTTTGTGTGTTACTGATGCTTAACTTGGGGACCACATAATTCTTTCTTTTCTAAAAAATAAACTTTATTGAATTTTTATTACATTAAAAACATAAAAACTATATCACTCAATAACAGCTATTTGTGGTGCTTATCGTATAACAATCATTTGTGCAATATTTACAGATATTAATTTGTGCATAATTATATTCTTATTCTATCCATATTCTATGTTTAATAATTACCTATCCTTAATCTGTCACCGATCTATCCAGCTATACCATGGTTCCCATACCTTATAAAATATTGAAGCTTCCTTATCTTTTAAACTCAGCATTAATTTATCCATTTCAGCACATAATTCTTTCTGAAGACATTTTTAGAGTAGAATTGTTTGCTATGGTATGGTTTTTGCTAGAAATTGGAAGTAAATGTGAAAAACATTGTAAATTGTGGCTACATGACCGTGGGGTGCTGCAAATGGTTGCTGAGTGCCCAAAATGTAGTTATATGACTGTAGAGAGCAGTGGAAGACATCAAAACATCAAATTTGGGTCATAAATCCCATTTTCAGGGTCTATCTTAACCATGAACCATTGCTATGTGACCAGTTGTAAGTCACAGATTACCTGTGGTTCAGATTGTTTAATTTAACATTTTAAAAAATTAACATCACTATTTAAGTACCTTTCCTACATTAGAAGCAGACATCAAAATTCAGATAGCTCCTTATTTCAACTTAAGGAGACAATAGAAGATAAGTGATATAAGCAGAATGAAGATTCTTCAGTTCTATTGCATAGATTCAAATGTAATGATTATCATAATCTCAGATTACAGATCAATCTATAATTGTGCAGGACTGAGCCCAATTTTATTCATGTTTAGGTCCCCATTAAAATAAATAGGCTGCAAATACTGGATTTAATAATGGGGAGTAACTGATAGGATTGGCCTATATGGATTTTGATAGGTGTTTGAGTAAACCAGTGCACAGCCTACAAGTGAACAGTTCTCACCCATGTAACAGGTGTATGACACTGTCTTTATTGTAATCAACCAGAATGGAGGGGAGGAGATAGTGTTCACTACTGACATAACGTGGCACATCAAGTAAAGGAGCAGAATAAGATACATCTCTATCCAGTTTGCTATCTCCCTAAGAGACAGCAGGTCTGGAAGATTAATTCCCTGGCACCAAACTGTGTACCCTGGGCACAGTTTTTTAAAAATCCGCAAGAGGATTTGATTAGGATTTAAATGCTATTGTCCATGAAGAGATTGTTCATTAGTGAGAGACAAACATCTTGATGGGGGCTTAGAAAGTTAGCTTTTGTGTAAGCCTGTGAGAAAGGTAGCCACATGGAGTACTCACTTCTTCTTGTACAGTACTCACAATCTGATGCTCTATTGAGTGAAGGTTGTCATCTGTTGGTAGTTCTTACTGTTATGTCTCCAAGAATAGCAATATAATCTCTTCCCTTCCTCTACCTCCCTCTCCTCCCTCTCCTTCCTTCCTTCCTTCCTTCCTTCCTTCCTTCCTTCCTTCCTTCCTTCCTTCCTTCCTTCCTTCCTTCCTTCCTTCCTTCCTTCCTTCCTTCCTTCCTGCCCCAGGGCTCAGAAATTTCAGAAATGGGCTCACATTCAGGTGCTTTAGAGCAGGGGCCGCCAACCTTTTGGACCTCAGGGACCACCAAACTCATAATTTTAAATCTCAGGGACCACTAACCGGTTCTGTGGTCATGGCCTAATTTGTGGGTGTGGCTTGGCTGGGCATGGCTTGTATGTAAATATTATAAATATTTATATAAATATTGAATTTTTTATAAAAAAGAGCAACTTTTATCCAAAATCAGGCAAAGCAGGCAGGCACAGATTGAGTTGCTCACAGAATCATTCAGTGATCTATCTATCTAGCATTGGCTAGCTCAGTCTATCACATAAAATTTGCTTGCCGTGAGTCTGCATTGAATAATAGAACCTTCAGTCCTAAGGGAGGTTCGGCTGTGCTTAAAAGCAGAGCCAAAGATCTAAAGATTAGCTAGAAAGCAAGAAATCCAACCATTTCCTGCTTCCTAGCTAATCTAAATCTCCTGGTACAGCAGAACAGCTGATGGTCGGAAAAAGGAAAAATAGCAATTTAGCAGGCAAGTTTGCTGGGTAAGGAGTGAGTGGGCGGGGAGGGTTTCCGCGGGCCATGTGGGCGGTGCAGCCTTGTGTTTCTGCACAGCCTGGATTAATTGCTTTGGGGGGTTGCTCTGGGGGTGAGATTTCTCTGCGGCCCACCAAAATTTTCTCGTGGCCCACCGGTTGGCGACCATTGCTTTAGAGAGATTCCTACAATGGATGCATGGAGAAATTTCAGCAAAATGGATTGTGTGACATCCTTGTCATGCTTTATTGACAAGGTGGCTAAGGAGTTGGATGTGAATATCATTCTGTTCCACTGTTTATGAGCCTTTCCCTTGGCGTCCCTGGCTTCTCTCATTTTCATATCATCCTGAGGAAAAACCTCAAAGAGCAATTCTTACCATAGGGCTTCTTCAGACCAGGAAGGGTGAGCAGCAGCCAGGAAGATTCTTGACAAGATATTGTACAAGATTCTTGAACTCTTGAAAAGAGATATTCAAGTGCTACAAAAGTGCAAGAAAAAGACAGAGGCTTCCTTGTAGGGGAAGAAAACAGTGGTAACGATATGTCTTCTCATTCATCCAAGTCATGGTTGTTCCAAAGGTGCTTTTCCAATGCAGGTGTGGAATCTTCTTGGGACTGCTGAAATGACTGTGTTGTAAACATGAGACAGGTGGTCTCACACCCATCCCCACTCTGATTCAGGTGACTGAGGATAAAGATAAAACCCCAAGTAGCCTCAATGACTCTCAGCTAACAACCAACACTAAAAGAGCTAATGACCAGATGACTGTAAATAATATAAATCCTTCCACTGACTACCAATCAGGTGAAACTGAAGAAGCTTTTTGGATGAGAAGCGAAAAGTTTTCAAAGAAAAAACCCAAAGAAGTCCAGTTGCCTTTCTGAAAAGCACCTTTGAGATGAGTGGTAATTATAATCATTAAATAGACGGCTTCCAAGTTTGTGTAAGCTGAGTATAAGCTTTGCCTTACCATTCCCATGTAGTTCACCTATGTAGTGGGAAGGCTGAGAAGATGGATGTTGTAGTCTGTCTGCAGCCTCCAGGTTTAGAAAAGCTGCCTTAACGCCCAAATTTCCTTAAACTTGGTTGCATTTTGTCACTGAAAAAAAGAATATCAATGCATTTCATGAACAACTCTGTCCCTCTGGTGGTTTTGTTCAGTTTAGTTCAGGTTTCCTCCATGGGTGAGACAAGAGAGAATTTTTTAAAAAAAATAGAAAGGAAAAGGAAGGGTTATCAATCTTCATTTTTGTGGCCACTTATCATTTTAATAGCTTCTCTAGCACATTAAGTAAAAATGACTTTTTCACTAAATGATCCCGAGAATGTAAGTGAGCAGAGCTGTTAGGAGGGGGAGAGAGAGAGAGGCTTGGGATTACAGAAAGGGAGGAAGAGGGAAATGGCTGAGGTGGACATTTATTTGAGAGCCTTTTTACTTGATTTATTTATTTCATTTATTTCTTGCCACATACTTGGTAATTAAAAGAAAAAAGAAAAACTCAAGGGAACTAACCACAGCTAAAGGCCATAAAATCCAATCAATTAATTTTCTTTTGGGGGGGAAACAATACATATTTCTTTCTTCCTTTGCCACCACCCATATTCACATACACAAAATCGCAGACTGGCATCTCCAAGATGTGGACAGAAGAGGCTCCCAGCTTTGGCATTGCAAAAGACTGACACTTTAGGACAGGGGTGCCCAATCTTAGCAACTTTTAAGACATGTGGATTTCAAATCCCAGAATTCCTCAGCCAGACAACTGGGACCTTGTTTTGTGGTAGTCCTTTTGTAAGGTGTAGAAGACCAGGTTGTTATTTCAGGCCATTGAGACAAGCAGTGAGTCATATTGATGGGTTGTCTATCAATTGAAAGATAGGAGGATTTACTTGGACTTTTGGCATAAGATGTAGTGATTGTTATAATTCCCTTTTAATAATTTTGGATTGTTGGCTCTTTTTCACTTTTTAATTTATTGTTTGTTACTCAGAGTCACATTAGCTAGATGGGTGGCGAATTAAATGGTATGTATGATTCTACTGGTTCTGACCTTGTTAACTTTCTAAGCAGTTCTGAGAACTGGTTCTTAGAAGAAACCTCCTTTTGTGTCCCCCACCCCCCCATTACATTCTTGGCAGTATGCCTAGACTTACTGTCTCCAGAGGAGGTTTTTTTTTTCTTGATACTTTCTTAAAGGGGAAGGGTTATTTTAAGCTTTTTGCACTGCTGTTGGGAGGAAATACTCCCCTGGAAATACTTCTTGGCTAACTAGAAAGATTGACATTCAAAGGTGAGTTTACATACCCTTTCTGAGTTTTGCTCTAAAGCTGGTTTTTGGTGAAGTTTAATTCTGTGCTTGGTGATGTTTAATCCTGTGTTTATTGATGGGATAATTTTCCCTATTCAGCTTTGTTTGGAAGGAAAAAGATTAATTTCTGTTCCTGAAAAGAAACTGATTTGAGAAATCTGGCTAATTCCTGTGTCTATTTGTTCTGGTAATTGGTTTAACAAGCAACAGCTACTCTTGTGATTTAATTATTTGTATTGTATTTGAATTTCTTCCTGCCTCATGGTTTCTTTTTTTATCTGGGGAGGGGGTTTTCCTTCATTGCTTTAGTAGTATCTGGTACTGTCCTTTTGGGGTGTACTTCCAAGAGGCAGGATACAAGCTTGGCACTTATTTTTTTTACTGCCTTTCTGGGGGGCATGTGACCTTTCCTTAAACCTGGATGACTTCCTTAGGATATCTTATGAGATGAGTGAGACCAGCTGGTATCTTTAAGTGGTGCAAATGGATCTAAGGATTGCTTTTCCTGGGTGTGCTCTTTCTGGAGAGCTTAAATCACCTGTCTACTTAAAGGGTTTCACTTTATGAGCAAGAGTTGGCTGCTGATAGTTATCATTGTATTTTAACTATTTTAATTCCTGAATGTGCTCTGGCACTCTGCCTGATTTGTAACTCTGGTTTGCAAGTATTTTTAATCTAATGATTGGTATTTAGGGCAGCTTTTTGCAAGCAAAGAAGCTTTTTGTATTTTTGTACAGGTAATCCTTGACTTACAACAGTTCATTTAGTGACCATTCAAAGTTACAATGGCACTGAAAAAAGTGACTTGTGGCCGTTTTTCACTCTTACGATCATTGCAGCATCCCCACTGTCATGGGAGGCCAGGCAAAGAGAAGCGCCCCTTGACATGAGTGATATCAAGTTGGCCACGGCCACCCAGTCACATGATCACCATGATCACCATATATATATATATGCACATGAGCGTGATGGCTCAGCAGTTAAAGACACTAAGCTTGTCAGCTGGAGAACTGACAGCTTGGGTTCAAGATCCAAGTGCCATGCAATGGGATGAGCTCCCATTCCTGCCCTAGCTCCTGCCCACCTAGCAGTTTGAAAACATGCAGATGCAAGCAGATAAATAGGTACCACTTTGATGGGGAGGTAACAGCATTCCGAGTGCTGGCCACCTGACCACGGAAATTGTCCTTGGTCAGCACTGGCTCCCTCAGCCAAGAAACAAAGCAGAGCACCATGCCTGTCAGATCCCACAGATTCCTGTCAGGATGCTGCCATTTTGGTGGGGAGGGGGCATTCTTTACTTTATAGCCTTTTTCCTGGTGCCTATCTATCCTGTACTTTGATTTACCTTGGTGGGAATTTAAGGGGGGAGGGCCATCTGTTTTGTCTCAACTTCCGGAGCCTCCAGCAAGAGATGCCCGGGAACAGCTTCTTATCACCTTCTCAGCCAGTGATTCTCAAAACAACTTAGCACCTGTGGATTGGCTTATTCAACACCGGACTGAGGGGAGGGGTTTCTAACTGCCTTAACCTAACTGAATTGCATGGGAATCCTCAGATCCTGCTTCCTTCTGTCTTGCTATCTCTTTCCTTAAATAAAAGGCTCCTTTTGACATGCTAATTGTTTCAAGAGTTCTACTTTCTTGAAGGGAGAGGGGAGGCAGGCCCTTACAGGAAGACAGAGTTGGACACAACTGACAGGGGAACCTTTATGTTTCTTATGTATCAATCCATCCATCCTTTAAAATGTACCAATCAATCAATCTTGCAACCTTCTATGAAACAAACAAAACGTTAAAAAGTTATGATACTAATGTAGTTATTTACCAAGCACATCTTAGATTTTATTCAAGTAACCAAAATATCTTTACAATCCCCAAGGCAGCTCTAATATTTGGAAATTAAAAGTTGAAAAATTTGACATGCCCCAAGTCTGGAATATTCAATGTATGAGTTTTGAGAGAATGCCGCATCATCACAGGGTTGAAGTAAAGTCTACAGAACTTCAGTCATAGCCACCTATGTTCTTTTTCCATGCCTTGATTTGAAGGAATGTATGAATAGGACTTTTATTTTCCCGGATGCTTTGCAGTTTGCAGAAATAGATGCCTGCTGTCAACCATAGGAGCCTCCAGGATTCTTCCACAGTTTCAGGCTATTAACCAGGGTTAGCTGGCTTGCTCAGTTAGAAGTTAGGAAATATTGTTTTGTAACGATCCTTATCCTACCTGGCTGAAATCTCACCAGCTTTTATGTTTTTATTATAGTTGATAAATCAGAAATAGGAATTATACAAAATACCAACACTCCTACACACACACACACACACCTTCTCATACTTGTATATAAATAGTGTTATTTACAACAGTGTCAATAAAGTATATAAACACTTTTCATTCATACATAACCTACCTACACCTGAAAGCTGCTGGTTTATAAGTCCCAAGGTTTAAAATTCACTCAGTAATTGAAGCTACAAATCTATTACTCCAATGTTGATAGATAAGTCTGCTTGCAACAAGAAGGTTATGGAGAATCTATTTTTGTTGTCAGTCATCAGTTTCCATGTAAAGGTATATAGTTCAAAGGATTATGGACAATCCAAAATACTGAAAACTGCAACATTCTACTTACAGAAAGAAAAATTGGAGCTGGCTGGGAGGAGAAAGCATAAAGCAAGATTTTATTAGCACAGCCTTACAACATGAGTGCTCAGCCTTTTGGCTAGCGTGGGTTGCATTGAGTGAAGAGAAATGGTCTCTATAAAATATATAATATAGTTAATGTATCTGAGTCACATTAAAATGTTAACAATTTATGATCTACCTGGGAAGGCTGATATCAATTTTGTAAATCTGAAAGTACAAACCTCCCACCATCTCTTTTACCACCTGATAAATCAACACCTGATAACTTTCTGAGTTTCTTTCTCTACCCATTATGCAGCTTGCAGGCTATGCCTCATCTTATCTGTTCATTCTTTAGGCCAGGGGTCGGCAACCTTTTGGACCTCAGGGACCACCAAACTCATAATTTTAAATCCCAGGGACCACTAACTGGTTCTGTGGGCATGGCCTAATTTGTGGGTGTGGCTTGGTGGTCATGTGACTGGCTGGGCATGGCTTGTATGTAAATATTATAAATATTTATATAAATATTGAATGTTTTATAAAAAAGAGCAACTTTTATCCAAAATCAGGAAAAGCAGGCAGGCAGATTGAGTTGCTCACAGAATCATTCAGTGATCTATCTATCTGCCTTCAGCTAGCTCAGTCTGTCACATAAAATTTGCTTGCCGTGAGTCTGCACTGAATAATAGAACTTTCAGTCCTAAGGGAGGTTCGGCTGTGCTTAAAAGCAGAGCCAAAGATTTAAAGATTAGCTAGAAAGCAAGGAATCCAACCATTTCCTGCTTCCTAGCTAATCTAAATCTCCTGGTACAGCAGAACAGATGATGGTCGGAAAAAGGAAAAATAGCAATTTAGCAG
Source organism: Notechis scutatus (assembly GCF_049901735.1). Classification (NCBI taxonomy): domain Eukaryota; kingdom Metazoa; phylum Chordata; class Lepidosauria; order Squamata; family Elapidae; genus Notechis; species Notechis scutatus. The sequence goes on from NC_142016.1 coordinate 5,502,314, forward strand.
GCAAGTTTGCCGGGTAAGGAGTGAGTGGGCGGGGAGGGTTCCCGCGGGCCATGTGGGCGGCGCAGCCATGTGTTTCTGCACAGCCTGGATTAATTGCTTTGGGGGGGTACTCTGGGGGTGAGATTTCTCTGCGGCCCACCAAAATTTTCTCGTGGCCCACCAGTGAACCGCAGCCGACCGGTTGGCGACCGCTGATCTAGGCAACGTCTCTTTCCACTGTCTCCAAAGGTCATTCCCAGACATAATTACAGATGCTTTCCCTATAACTGTAGTGTTTGAGAACGACTGGATATCCTCTTTTGATGCTGCCTTTCCAATGATTGAAAAGGTTTTTTTAAAAAAACCAATAACTTCTATAGCACCACCTCCTGGTCTTGAAGTGTTATAGCATGTAGGTCTTCCAAGGTATAGATCTATCTCATAAGAAATAAACCAAATCAAACTCCTCCTCTAAAAATAGAAAAGATAAACAATACAAACATATTTTACATTTTAAATATCCAAATGCAAACATTCATCAGTAATTAGCTGATTAGGTTATGGGAAAATAACAGGTTGATATTAAAAAAAAAGAAAAATTGGAAAACAAAATGAATTCCTCCAATAAGTCACATGATGCTGTTGGGTCGCTACAAATGAGCATTCTACTAGACCTAGAAGAAGATTCTGGGAAGGATTTCCAATTGTCATGACCCATGACCTAACACAGAAGCTGCTTCATCCGAACCCATGGAATGTCAGCGTCATGAGACACCAAGCCAAACACAGGCAGGTGAAGCAGTCAGATAATTTCACTTCCAAGCCCAAGTATTTGGAGAGTAGAGTGGAGAGCAGAGGAAAGATGCTCAATAAGGCTCCTTGCCAAGCAAGGAAGTAACTCTAAAGGCAGCTACCTAGAGCTTGATATCAGAGACAAACCTTTCATATACAATCATCTGATCTCTTGCTCTGGTATGTTTCTCTCCTGAATCTTGCTTGTGAAACTCAGAACTTCAGACTGGATCTTGACTGCTCTCCTGCATGTTTCTGTTGAAAGCAAAACCAGTCAGTCAAGCTTTCTTTCCAGTAGGCTTTGTTGATTTATATTCTTTTTCTTGTCTTCTGTTATCTACTCAGCCTTGAGTAAATTGTTTTCATCATCTACATAGAAGTTCCTAAGAGGCACATAAATAAGAAGACTCAGGAAGAACCACATTAAAACAGAAATTAACCCTACACAGCCTTTTGATTAGACTTATTTATTATACAGGAGTAGCAATTTTCTGAAACGTATTTTCTGCTATAGATTACCTGCATTTCTCTAGATTCTTAGGCATTCCAGCCATTTCTTCCCTTGATTTAAAAAAAGGTTGGGGAGCTCTCTCTAGAGCATTCCAGCCATCCAGCCATTTCCAGCCATTTCTTCCCTTTGATTTAGAAAAGACAGGTAGTGTCCCCTGCTTTGTGAAGATGTGGAGTGGGTACATCTGAATCAATAGTTTGGCTATAACTTCTTATCTGGCAAGGAAAGTCTATTTACTACAGTTTTAATGGAAGTGTTAAAATGGTAAAATTCTACTTGATGATGATGATGAAGATGATACATTGAAAAATTGGATGTTTTTAAAAATGATGCTTCTAGTCCTTCTAGTCCTTTAGTCACTTTAACACATTCTTTGGCTCAGTATATGTAAACAGCAATGGATCGTGCCCAGTACTTCCTAGTTGAACCACAGACAACTACAATGATCTAATACATATCAATTTTACAGCAGACAATGTTGAAAAAGCACTACACAATCTAAAACCATCTCTATCTATTGGACTGGATGGAAGATGTGCCTACTTCTTAAAAAAGCTACCTACTGCCATAGCCGAACCTCTAAGGATAATCTTTCAGGACCAGCTCCTTGCCAAAACTATGGTCACAAGCCACGGTCATCCCCATCTTCAAAAAGGGAGACCCCAGCCTAGTTGAAAATTACAAATCAATCTCTTTATGCTGCGTCACCTGTAAAGTCATGGAATCAATTATTAACCAATCCATCATCCTCCACTTAGAAACAAACAACCTACTCTCTAATAAACAATTTGGTTTCAGAAAAAAACTATTCTGTAATCTGCAACTCTTACATTGCAAAAACATATGGACAACACAAGTCAATCAGGGCAAAGCAATAGACGCAATCTACATAGACTTCTGTAAAGCCTTTGATTCAGTGGTACACGACAAACTATTACTAAAACTAAAATCTTATGGTATCTCTGGACACCTGCACAACTGGATAGAAGCATTCCTGTCAAACAGGCAACAAATGGTCAAAATTGGGAGCATCCTATCAAATTCTGTACCTGTCAACAGTGGTGTCCCCCAAGGCAGTGTTTTGGGACCAACTCTTTTCATACTCTACATAAATGACCTCTGTGATCATATTAAGAGCAACTGCATTCTCTTTGCTGATGATGTAAAGCTATTCAACACCACAGACAATACTACTACCCTTCAAAAACACCTTGACTATGTATCAGAATGGTCAATCAAATGGCAACTTCAAATCTCAACAAATAAATGCTCTGTCTTACATATTGGCAAAAAAAAATAATAATCAGAAAATAAAATACAAGCTAAAAAATCAAAACCTTGTTGATGATCCAAACTTTGTCAAGGATCTTGGATTACTCATCTCTAATGATCTAAGTGCTAGAGCCCACTGTAACTACATAGCCAAAAAGGCATTAAGAGTTGTTAATCTAATTCTACGTAGTTTCTTGTCTGGTAATATCACACTACTAACTAGAGCATACAAAACTTTTGCTAGACCTATACTTGAATACAGCTCATCAGTCTGGAACCCATATCATGTATCTGATATTAACACAATTGAAAAAGTCCAGAAATATTTCAAAAGAAGAGTTCTCCACTCCTCTACTCGTTGCAGAATACCTTATGCCACCAGACTCGACATTCTAGACTTAGAAAACCTAGAACTACGCCGCCTTCGGTCCGATCTAAGTATAGTATATAAAATCATACATTGCAATGTCCTGCCTGTCAACGAATCCTTCAGCTTCAATCATAACAATACAAGAGCACACAATAGATACAAACTCAAGGTAAACCACACCAAACTTGATTGTAGGAAACACGACTTCAGCAACACAGTGGTCAATGTCTGGAATACTCTACCTGACTCTGTGGTTTCTTCCCAAACCCCAAAAACTTTAACCTTAGACTGTCTAATATTGACCTCACCCTCTTCCTAAGAGGCCTCTAGGGGGCGTGCATAAGCACACCATTCGTGCCTACTGTCCCTGTCCTATTGTTTCTTTTTATTTTTCTTATAAGTATCTATCTCATATATTCAAAACTATGTTTATTCTTATACGTGTATCTTGTAAGCGATTGACAAATCAAATAAATACTAAAAATACTAAAAATAGTACATTTCAGAATCAAATCTATTGGAACAAAGGAGAAAAATAGGAAGAGAATTATATTGTTCATTTCCCTTGTCTATTGTTAACAATCCAAGGGGCACCTGGAAGTGGGGAAATTTGGATTGACTGTCTGCTGAAGAATGGAAAATAAGATCCCCACTTGCTTCCCCACCAATCCTTCACGCCTTTTCTCTATTGGTATTCTGATTCAGTTCAATTTTATTTACCGCTATTTCTCAGCTCGCAAAGCTGCTGAGCCGTCAACTGAAAAATGCATAAAAAATCAGCGCATAATTCTAGGAAGAGAAAGGAGGATGAGGGATTTTTTTTTTTTATTACTGAGGTAGCAAGCACACACACACCAGCAAATCCAATGCACATTAAAAAAAAAACTTTAAAAAAGAGCCAAGCTAATATGCTCAGGAAACGTCTGAATGGAGGAGAACTTCCTCACCCCAGATTCCTTTGGAGGTGGGGGCTAGTTCCTTTCAGCCGAAGGGGGAACCTGCTCCTCAATAAAGCCACTTATTTGTGAGATGGGTGCTTGTATAAATTTGATGAATAAATGAAGGAGGCAGCAAGATACTATTGTGGTCTGAAAAAATGGATGTTAACAGTTACTTTTCTCAGTTGCAGAGGAAATCTAGGGTTTGCCCCCTCTCTTCCTTTGTATCTTGCATTACAGCCCCGTTTATTCTTCTCTTTCCTTTCCTTCAAAATGCAGATTATAACTCTTTCAGAGCAGAACCTATTGGTGGCTTTTGGTTTGTTTGTCTTTCTTAAAACTGAAAAGCACTCCTAGCTGCAACTTTCTTGGAACAAAGGGCTCCCTGGAGCAGTTTACTTCAATGTTCAAAGCAAAATGTGTAACACAAATGAAATGATGCAAGAAATAAAAGCTTAGATTCACTCAATTTTCAGTGTAAATGCCATTGGTCCTAGAATCAACACAGTACTACCCATGCACAGGAGGAAGAGTTTTATGCATTTGGGAGAAAGGCAAGATTTTCAGAAGGAGAAAAATCAATGGGAGGAATAACACCTTAGAGGATCCCCCCTCTCCCCCTGATTAATTCAACTCAGTGGCCATGAAATAGTTGACATTATCTAATGGGGAAACTGCAACTTCAGCAAAGAACAGGAATGGAATAGAGCAGTGTTTCTCTACCTTGGAAACTTCAATATGTGTGGACTTCAACTCGCAGTGCTGGCTGGAGAATTCTGGGAATTGAAGTCCACATATCTTTAAGTTGCCAACATTGAGAAACACTGGAATAGAGTATTCTTAAAGAGCCTGGCTAGCATGCTCCATATTGCAAAGTTGCAAGACCCACAGCTAGTTTTCACTGGAGGCGTGGGCCTCTGCTGCTATATAGCTTATATTTATAAGCTATCGCAAGTGTTCAACAACAGAAAACTCTGCTGCTGAACCAAAATGTGGTTGGCAACCATTTACCCCAATTGTCCACTTCTTGAGGCTAAATATAGTTGGAAGGAGCAGAAGATCTTAAATGTGTGATGATGATTAAAGAGACTGGGGAAAAATAAGATGTGTTAGATGATCACTCACATTGTGCCCAAATTGGGTGTTTGTGTGTCAAAGGATATGTTGGCTAGAGATCTATGGATCTATTGGCTAGTATCTATGGAGATTCTCCATCACCAGGTCATGGTTGTCCCAAAGGTGCTTTTTTTCAAAAGGCAAATATACTTTGTTTTTTCTTGAAGATGTATCACCTATCATCCAAGAAACTTCTTCAGCTTCTCTATCAGGAGACTGGTAGTCCACCCAACAGCCAGTGTAGTATAGTAGTCAAGAGGTTGGACTTAGACCAAGGAGATGTAAGTTAAAGATTTCACTCAGCCATATGGGTGAATTTAATCTGCCTTTTTTTTGGCCTTAATCTGACAGTTGTGAAAATTAAATTGGGAGGGCTCCTTTCTCCTAAATAAACCATCCTGAACCCTCACAGTTAAAGTCTCAGAATCGAATTCCATTAATCATTTAGTTAGCCAGTAGGTCAGTTAACTAACTCATAATACTGATGGTGGAATGATGGATGAATAATTTTGCTGCATAGCTTCATGCATGAATACTGTAAGCAAATTGTCCTTTCAGCATTTAGATTTTTAAAGAATATTTTTGTATTGAATTTAAAGCTGCAGAACCCCCAGCTGAAACTTTCAAATAAGATTGGATTAATGTTCTCTTAATAATTAGACAACATTCTGCAGTTTCTAGCTATTTATCATCCTTTTTCTGGCTTTTGCTTGAAAGCGGGAGGTTTTGAAGTGAGCTGAGATGGTCTTAATGCTCAGTCAGGAGAATTATGCTCACTTTCAATGGAATGCAACCTTCCCAACCCTCTGAAAGAATATGGGACGCTTCAAAAGAAGACATGGTAGCATTGAACATGTGACCTCATCCTCCACCAGTTTTCAAATCTTTGCATGTTCACCTGAAGCCCCAAACTTAATCTTCCAACCAAGCAGATGCAGGTTACTGTAACCCAATGTGGATTTAATTCAAGCATTTGCTCATTTCTTATTTCTGTTTTATGGCCCAGTGAGTAGAGGTGGCAAGGAAATTCATCTGAAAAGTTTTTCTGCCTACTTTTTTCCATTCCACTTACCAAATCTAAATACCAAATGAACCATAACTGTGCATGAAAAATCCTTCTTTTCAGGATTCTGTCATGCTAAAGGTAGCTTAAAAATGTACCCTAGAATATATTTATTAAAGTAAACCCTAGAACGTATTTATTAAAGTGAAATATAGATATAAACATGTTGATTCAATGTACAAAACCTACAAAATATTATTTTAAGGGCAATGTTAAGTGTATACCTTTTCCTATCTAAAAGGAAGATTCCCTCTTCTTTGGTAGGAGAAGATTCTCAAACTTAGAATGTTCTTCTATAGAGTGTACACATAATACTTAGGGTGGGTGCATATTTTCTGAAAGGAAGAAATCTTTATTTTAATATTGATCTTTAGGAATGCCAGCTTTGGATAAGCACCCTAAACTACAGATCCTAAAGCATACCATGATGAACTGAACATTAAAGTTGTGCAGACCATTAGAAGGGGGCATTTCATACTGTATGAGGAAAACTCTTGTTCTCAAAGAGTAAACCAATTGCATCCACCAGAAAGAGTGGCAGAGGTATTTTTCTGGTTTTCTGATGAGCTACTGTGCTTCAGAGCATTTCCTTTCTCCACATGGGAACAGCCAGGGCAGTCTATTAAGATGAAAATCGATGAAATGGGAATTTGTTGCAATGACATAAAGATAATTCAGTGATATTATTTTGCAATACAGGTAGCCCCCGAGTTATGGCCATTTTTTCAGTGACTGTTTAAGTTGAGTTTGAGTTGCATCATAACCTGTGAAGGACCTTGATGGTTGAAACTTTGCTTTGTTCATGCCAGTGTGCTTTATGAAGTGGCTTTTGAATGTATTGCATGGCCCCACTACTAGATCACAGATACACCAACAGTGTATGCTTTCAGATCACCTCCCACAATGGCTTGCAATCACAAACTTCATGGTATATGTAATGAAGAGTAAAGGAGACATTCCCCACAAGCATAATCCAACATGCAAAGATCTAAGTCAACCTGTGGCCCTGGTTGCATGCAATCGTGGATAGTTAATAATGTGGCCTCACCAGTTTGTAAACTTTTAAAATTATTATATGATTTATATACTTTAACTAAATTATGTATTTTATACATGGCCCAAGAAAATTCCTCTTCACTCAATGTGCCCCAGGCAAGTCAAAAGTTAGACACCTATGATTTAAATCCTCCCTTTAAAAAACTTTTCATACCATTAGTTGGAAGATGATGCATTAAGATGCTTTTATCATTTGGGGTAGAATGTAGTCTGGATTCCCAAGAGGGAGGGGCTGCATTCCAATGGGCAAAGTGACAGCAGAGCTTGGAAAGTTTGGTTGGCAGGGAGAGGGTTAAAATGGCTCCTCCCTAACCCTTTCTAACAGTTCCCTGGAACATATCTGTAGTTATGTAAATAATTGCTTTAGTCTGATAAGATTGATGTCAGGCCACAAGAACAACAAATATTCTTAGAGGTGGCGGCACAGTGGTTAGAATGCAGTACTGCAGTTCTGCAGGCTACCTCACTGCTCACTTCAAGAATTCGATTCTGCGTGGCTCAAGGTTAACTCAGCTTTCCATCCTTTCACGGTTGATAAAATGAGGACCCAGGTTGTTGGGGGCGATAGGCTGGCTCTGTAAACCACTCAGAGAGGGCTATAAAGCATTTTGAAACAGTTTTAATCTAAGTGCTATTGCTATGTCCAAGTAGTTTCCTTTATTATTCTTTACATATTGGTAGAAATGTTGCTGGACTAAAGTGATTTATTTGTACAACTGAGAAAAGTTATGAAGGATCTATGTTAACCCCTCATCTGCCAACCAAATTTTTCATGCTCTGCCATCTCTTTGCCCTCTGGAATGAAGCTCCTCCCTCCTGGGAATCCAGACATTCTACCCCACCATTGGATGAAAAGGTTTGCCGAGACTATCCCGCAATATTTTCCCTGGTGGATGAAAGACCTACAAATATGCATTAAGATGACAAACGAAGCCAGACTTTCATATCAACTGACACGGAGTGTCATGGCTACAGGGCATCTGGATAACAAAAGAGCTTGGAAACATCTGAGGATTTTTTTGAGGTGGTAATCTGCATTCAGCAGTTCCTTAAAGGCCACCCATTTCCCTTCTTGTATCTTCTTGCCCTTGGCTAGAAGTTGTACTTGGACAGCTCTCTCCCTCATTTAAATTAGTTCACTTTTGAAATTGGCCATTGTATCATAATAACAAAAGAGCTCGCAAGACCTGCCATGATTATGGAACTTGAATTTCTTCATTCTTTCACCCCATATTCTCTTCTCTCGGAGTAAATTTTCTCCTCTGGCATATTTTGTATTTAAGAGAAGAAAGCATCTATCTGAAATAAGATACAAAAATGAAAACTATCTTGATGCAGAAAGAAAATCAGGTGTTGTATTCTGAGTGTCCCAAGCCACATCCACTGATCTGCATTCTTTCTTTTTCTCTCCTGAGGGATGGGAGAGATCCATAAACCAGAATCAACAGCTTTTCACCCTGTTCCATTGAGGAAATCCTCTAAAAGCTAGAACTCCCAGGATAGTTGTCCCAAAGGTGCTTTTTTTTTTATTGGCAACTGGACTTTCTTGTTTTTCTTTGAAGATGTTTTGCTTCTCATCCAAGACACTTCTTCAGCTTTGATTGGATGGTAGGGAATGGAAGGATTTATAATCCTTGCAGACAGCTGGTCATTTTCATTCTTTTAGGGAATCATTGAGGCCACTTGGAGGTTTGTCTGTGTCCTCAGGGTCATCTGAGTGCTGCAAATGGGTGTGGAGCCTTCTTGGAAGTGCTGAAAGGACTGTGTTGTGGAGCTGTGCTTTCTGCAGGATGTTTTCTGCCCTTTGTCCCTTCACTGTTGAACACAGGCACAGGCTGTTGGGGATGAGTTTGAGTTGTCTGCATCTCAAACTGAAACACAAATGGTTCCTGTAGTCTGCAATTTTTCTGGAAATCCGTTCATAGTCATGCACCATTCAAAGGGTGCTCATTCCAGAGTGCATAGCTGAATGTCTGTAAAGAAGCATTTTGCTTCTTGGATGAGAAGCGGAACATCTTCAAAGAAAAACAAAGAAAGTCCAGTTGCCTCTTGAAAAAGCATCTTTGAGACAACCGTGACCTGGATGATGAAGTATCTCCATAGATTCCTGCAAGGGTTCGGATCTCCATGTCAAGGGATCAGGCCTGTAAATAGTATGTGGAAATTACCTGGATAATTGGTATGTAAAAGATATCTTAGCCCACAGAAGGCAGAGAGGCATGAAAAGTGCTTCAAAAGTTACACTTCAAAAGGGACCCTCCCTACTCTTTCAATAAAGATAGAGTTAGTAATCCTGCTTGGGATTTCTTGTCTGGACTACAGGTTGACTTATGACCAATCACTTAGCATAGATGGACCCAGTTCCAAAATGCAATGACTGCCCTCCCAGTCATATGACTGCATTTCAGGTGCCTGGCAACCTGCCTGCATTTACAACCATTTGCAGAGTCCTATATTCACATGACTACAATGTATGCTATTTTTGCTGAAAACTAGCATTTATTTTTGACTTTTGGCAAAGACGCCCCATAGTGAACAAATAACCCCCTCAAAAAGATAGTAAAATTGGGTCAATCATGTGGGTGGCCTGCTTTGCAACTTACAGTCATAATGGGTGGGCCCTATTAAGGTCATAATTTAAAGACCACCTCTACCTGATGTCACCATTATAAACAGGGCAGATCTCATTATTAAATAGAATAAAGCAGTCAATCCAATAGTCAGACTGAAACAGAGCTGGTCTCCCAATTCATCACCTAGGGCACTGATCATCCCAGGTGGGGTTCTCAACTTTTCCAGTAGCAGGACTCTTTGAAATGATTAACAAAAAGAATAAATACAATGATTGATTTCATTGGAGTAAGGGATGGGGGAGAGAAAAAAGAACTCTATGCTTTTAATAATTAATTTGTAATTTATATATGATGGAACGAAGAGGAGTCAGATTGATAGCATCGCAACTGCCAGTTGGGACTTGTGCAGACAAAGCAAGGAACACAAAATAGAGCAAGGTTGAACAGTGTTCTCACTAAGAAAAGAAGGAAGGAAGGATGGATGGATGGATGGATGGAAGGAAGGAAGGAAGGAAGGAAGGAAGGAAGGAAGGAAGGAAGGAAGGAAGGAAGGATATTTTTTTTAACCCCTACCCCTTTATGCTGCTCATGACTTCCAGGATACCATGTGGCTGTATGAAAAATCTGGTTTACAGTGAAGCATTATGGAATGTCTACATTCGCCATCTGAAGAGGCTATTGTGATGGCCAATTCACAATACCTTTAGAGGGGATTCTTGAGGATGGCTAACTATCAACCAACAAGACCATATTAGTGGGTTGAGGGATGGCACCACTATTCCTACAAACAACTGTACCTTTGAAGCCCTACCTTTTTTAAAAAAATGTGATTGCATAGGTGACATATGTAACAAGTGTAATTTCAAATATGCAGTCACAGTCATTGTATTGATTTTTGCCTCCCCCACCCAACATCTATTTCAGTTGGCATATCCATTTGCAAGAATTTCAGGGAGGAGGACTTGAAGTATGTCTTGCATCAGGCTTTGGAGAGCTATGTGAGAAGAAAATAAAAGCAGACCTAAACTAAAGAAATCTAAGAATTGTCTTCTGTTGAGAAACTGCCAAGGAGGTGGGATCAAGAAGGGAGTTAGCCTTGAGTCATTGCTCAGCCACAAGAAATCTAGCATTGCCTCCCTCTTTAAGCTCATTTGGACCCTATCTGTTCCCAAGGCAAAGTGAGCAGTTGAGGAGATATTGTTGAGCAGTTGTACTATAAGCAGAACACAATAAAGTAGTCAACTTGGACCTTTCACATGTGGATCTGGTTGTTTGTGCCCCCACAGCTTCATAGTTTTGGGGAGTTTCCATTTACCTGCCAATTAAGAGCAGAGCTTAATAATGGAATGATCAAGAAAAAAGATTTGGCAGCTGCTGCCCCTCTGGTTTACAACAATGATCTGCAGGAGATTTTCATGCCAGCAAGAAGAGTCAAACACAACCTTCTGCTTTTGAGCAAATCAGAAGTAGAATAACAGGTTTTTTTTAAAGACCTTGAAATGCCTGTAGTCAAAATATTCTTTTGAATTTATTGCCTGTGCATTCTTTCTTCCCATTTGCATTACAGTCCATCTCCTGTTTTTCCCCCCTTCATATTCTTTTGTTCATTGATGTCAACAACTCAGAAATTAGGAAGGTATAGGAAATCTCAAATATTGTAGCAACTCTTGGAGTTTAAAAGGGTTCTGTTTTGACTGAAAAGTACTTATTTTTCTGATCTCTTCCTATAGCAAACCCCATTTTGGTTGACCCCTCCTTCATACTGACAGCTCAAGACAATTGATCTTCTCTAAAAGGCTGGGACTGGAACCTTTTATTGCCACATAGAAAACTCTTTGTTCAATATCTAACACCTTCAGGCAGGGAAAACATTTGTTAGTGATTCTTCAGAGCTGCTCTCAGGCAGAACATTCAAAATATGTGAATTGTACTAGCCTAACTTAGCATGCTCTTTAGAATTTGATATTTGGGAGAATAGAGGATGTCAGAGAGATAATTAAGTGGGTTTCACCAACTCATTCTTCTATGAGAAATAATTCTCCAACTGCACTTAGCGCTTGCACAAACACTCTTGGCAACAGTTTTGAAGGATTTTTAATCAATAGCTGATTTATATTGTTTGTGTAGGGGGAAAAAAGGCTTAGACTGCAGCTGTGATGTCCCATGTACAAACAAACCTCAGGTCCTTTTCCTTGTCACCGTCCCATTAGAGGGAGAGGCCACGGACTGCTTTATTACAAAGAAAATAGTCGTGAAATGTTCCCAGCAAAGATTTCACAACTAAATGCCTTTTACTTGGTTTTATTTGAAGAACTGGTTCCAGGTGTCTTTTCAAGGAAATATCTTCATTTAGAACTGGAAAAGTTTCAAGAAAAGAAAACTAACATGATTACGGTAACAATCCTAGAAAACAATACAAGGATTTTTTTTTTCCGTTTGGAGTCAAAATTCATGAGAAAGCCAAGATAGATTTATAAATGATTTTTGTGGTGGAAAATATGGATTGGGAGAAGTGCTTTCTTTCCCCTTCAACTTCTGCTGTGTTGGAATTTGAGGGTCATGTTATTAAATACGGTATGAAGAAATTCATGATGGATTTGCTGCCCCTTTGGGGCAGGCCAGGAAACAGAATCCACAAAGTCTGCTGCAATTCTATTGTTCTTGCGTAGAATGATAGAATCTCAAAAGCCTGGCAAGGTTTCTCTTTCTTCCGTCTTATACCATGGAGGAGGGCTGTCAAACTCCCCATCCACAGGCCAGATGTGTCACACACTGGCCATGCCCATGCCCAGTGTAGCAAAGGGGGAAAAAGTTCCGACACGTCACATGACGCCGCCATGACAATGTGAGTTTGACCCCCTGCTAGAGAGAATCAAGGTGGGGCAATGCTGAATTTCTTTCTCATACCCTTTCTCATCCCCTCCTTTGTTTCAGGGCTAAACAAGTTTCTGACAGGCAGTTAATGGGGGGAATTTAGATTCATTTAACAACTGTGTGATTCACTTAATGACCACAGTGATTCACTCAATGTCTATGGCAAAAAAGATCATAAAATGAAGCATAACTCTCTTAACAACCTCCTCACATATTTTCTAGTCATAACTGTGGTCATAAGTCAAGGCCTACCTGTATGCCAATCTGGAAAATAAGATCAATTGAGCAAGACAGGAGAAAGAAATATATTTCCAATACAATATCCTTGAATTTGGCTTAGGACAAATTTTCTCTTTCTTAAAATATTTGACCACTCTTTAGCCATCTGATCAATCTAGGGCTCAGATTCTCTATCCTCAAAACTTTCCATCTAACTGAAATATGTCAAAAAAAAAAAAAAAACCAACCCTCTTTTTTGCAAACAATTTCTGTCTTAAAATTTATTAGCTTAATCTTACATGTGCAGATTATTGTAGGTGCTTGAATATCGAACTTCCCCTTTTTAAACAAATTTATTGACAAGTAAAGACCCTGAATATACTTTGAAGCTTAAATAAGACTATAATGTGAGCCAGTTTACTGTAGTGATGAAGGAAGTAGGCTAGAAACCGGGACACTGTGAGTTCTTGTCCCATTTTTGGCTCAAAGTCAGCTGGGTGACCTTGGGCCAGACTTTTTCTCTCAGCCCTGGAAAGGATGCAATGGCCTTGCCAAGAAAACTGCAGGGACTTGTCTAGGCAGTCTTTGAGAATTGGACATGATTGAATGGAAGAAAATACTATAGTCTTTATCTCTTTCTACTTATTCATGGGTATTATTCTAGAATTTTTTTCTTTAGCTAGCATCCAAAGCCGTCTGTTCATTGATTCTGGCATGAGTTATCCAGAATTCTTTACAAAATTGCTTTGTCTCTTTGGTCAATTTCTCATGCATGATTTATAGCGTCTTCTTACATCATCCAGCCATTGCTGTGCCAATATCAAAGCCTGTCTCTGTGACTGTTATCTTGGCGAAATGAAGGTCGGATGTCAGTATCAAACAACATAAATCCACAACACCAAAATGTCCGTTGTGTATCTTCCCTTTAATACCAACATAAACAATGACTCTGTTTATTAATTTACAGTGCCAAATGCTTAAATATTTGCAGTTGTTCTTCATTTAGCATTTCATAATAAAAAAGATCCTATATTGCTTTGGGCAAAGCAAATTAGCAGTTTTGCAATAGTGTTTCTAGAATATTCAATGAAGCTAAAGCTTAGAATCAGTCACAGTTTGTCTCACATTCCAGGCAATATTTATTCGGCCCTAAAAAAAAAAAAAAATCTATACTATAGAACTGAGCAACTTTTGAAAGATTTTAACACTTTCTTAACAACATCTCTTCCAAAAATTTAAGAAGTGACATCAAAGGGTTTTTTAAAACAAACATCTGTTTTGACAGTTGATTGTTTATAGATTGTCTATAGTGCTCATATGCTTATTTTGCTTATTATATATATATATATATATATATATATATATATATATATATGTATATGTATATGTATATGTATATATATATATATATATATATACTAATGCAGTGAATGTTATACAGTGAGGAAGGTATTAGATTGAGGTGGGGAGTCTCCCCTCAGCCACAGAAGTTCAGTGAGGCAATTTGAGACCAGCTCCTTTAACAGAATAACAGAGTTGGAAGGAACCTTGGAGGTCTTCTAGTACAACCCCCTACTTATGCCATTTTAGACAAAACTCTTCTTAAAAACCTCCCCTGGTGAAGTACCCACAACTTCCTTTTTAAATATTATTTATTGTTTTGTCTTAGAAAATAAAATACAAAACAAACAAACAAACAAAAGCATGCATTCAACCTTAACAACAACAGAAAAGAAAATAGTGTACAAAAAAAGAGGAAATTAAATTTAACTTTTAACATGTAAGAACCACCCTGGCTGGTGAAGAAAGAAGAAAAATCAGTCAACAGGTTGACCTAAACTTCACGCTAATCTTCAGTTCCCTCTGTTTAACCCTCTGTTATTATACCTACAACTTTTGAAGACAAATTATTCTACTGATTCATTGTCCCCACTGTCAGGAAATTTCTCCTTAGTTCTAGGTTGCTTCTCTCCTTGATTAATTTCCATCCTTTGGTTCTTGTTCTGCCTTCAGGTGCTCTGGATAAGAGGTTGACCCCCTTTACTTTGGGGCAGCCTTTCTCTCAGCCCAACTTATCCGACAGGACTATTGTGGAGGCACTCTGGAAGATGAAGTAACATGGAAAAATAAATATTTTTGTCAGGCACCAAGAACGAAGAGTGACACAGAGAGTTATTCCTGAGTAGTTTTCTTTATTGTTCTTCACCTATAGGCAGAACCTTGCCAGACTAAAGTAATTATCTACATAATTATATACACTCTGGAATAGCTAGGAAGGAGACATTTTAACCTTCTTTGTCCCTATCAGATCTTCTCTCTTGGGAATCCAGACTACATTCTACCACAATTTTAAGAACACACAAATGGGAATGAAGGTGGATAGGGGCCCAGATTATCCTTGCTTGCTCTATAGAGATGAGATCTAACAGTATCTGAGCTAACTTTCTGTTTTGCACTAAGGGTCAATATATTGTTGCCATGCCAAAATACAGCATGAGAGCTGTTGCCTTTCCCAGTTATATTCCTTACCCAGAGAATACTTTCCTGGAGTTTGGTGGGAACAACATTTAGGAACATCCTAAAATCTGGTATTAAATCCAACTCTTCCATCAAGCTGCACTTGCAAAAAAGGCCAGCTAGAAAATTCTCTAGGATGAAAGAGACTTTAGAATCCATGTTGACTTCTATAACTCGTTTTACAGTTTGGGCACAATAGAATAGATTTTTCTTTTCTTTGCAAACTGGACCAGCTTTATTCTGTATTTGCTTTGGGTGTTTAATGCCTTTGCAATTAGTGTGCTTTGAATCCTTTCTGAAGACTCCATATTCCTTTACCAACAGTGATCAGTCAGAGGAACCCAGCAGTGTGAGCTGCAAATACAGAACCCTTTCCCCGGCTTCTAAGTGTGTTGTTTACAGCACTGAGTGCCATCTGCTACAAAACATATACCAGAATTTAAAAATGCATTCAGAAATACATATAGATGGGAAAATGGCATACCAAAATGTTCAGAGGAAAAAAGGAACACGTTACAGATAAAATACATATTGTATGGATAAGTTGCATATCAAAGAATGATTGCCTTTAAAACAAAAATGTGTTTTTGTTTTGGAACTTTGTTAAACACATAAGAAAATAATGCATATTTTGCTGAAAGGACATGCTCTGTACAATACCATAGATTGTTTTGAAATTACTGATATAAAAGGAGTTTGATTCTGAAATTCAAGAGATTGTAACAAAGCATTTCTTTTTTTCATCTTTCCCCATACTGCTGGCTTTTGTTCCCTTGAACCGGCGTTCACTTCAAGATCTTAGTACCATACATGTCCTTGCTGATGCTATTTCCCCCCCATTTCTGATGCACATCCCGTTATTTACATCCACTTAAACACTTTCTCTCTTCTCCTGCTAAACCCAGCAAAATATGATACAAGCCATTTTCCAAGAAGTGGGATTATTTGTGCAAATACGCATTGTGATGCAACATATAGTAATCTGTATAATCTTGTCCCGGTGTTGTTTCTTCTCAAACTTCTCTCTGTTTTCTTATAATTGGGTTTTTTTTTAAAAAAGAAAGAAGGCTATTTTAAACATCAAATTAACATACAAATGTAAAAAAGGGTGGAAGAAGCACCTAATGTCTTTCCTAGAATGACATAAATACAGAGGGTGAGGAAAAAAAATGGAATGGTGCATTAATGCTAATTGAAACAGCGAGTGCTTCATTTATGCCAACTGAATATGCATCAGGTGAACTAAGAATTAATAGAACCTTCCCTTTCATACAAATGCTGCTTTCTGCCCCCACAACCACTACCGAGGCAGCTATTTTCCAGCCACTGGCAAAATGTTTAATTTAGGGAATAAGTGCCTGAGTTTGAAAATGAAAATTAACCTCTGAGTCACCCAATTGCATTGTAATTAGCAGCTTCATATGTTCAGGCCATAGTTGCATACAGATGTACAGAAAATGGCCAGTTCTTCCCATCTCGTTTTCATAAATGGCCCATTTTTTAAGCAAGCATTGTCTGCTGTGTTAGAATGGCAGGAGCTCAAAATAGGTTCAATCCAATTGCTGGGAGATTAATATTATTTCGACTAGTGCCCTCCAGATGCACATGATTTTAACTCCAATAATTTTTAGTTGGGAATCATGAAAACTGCAATCAAGGGAAAAGTCTTTGCTCTTTTCATGGAAATATTAGAGGCATTTTGCTGTCCCTATGGATATCAGAATGTAGGAAGAGAGCAGGCTGAACTGGGAGGTGAAGTTAAGTGTGTGCTTAGAGTCATTGCATTCCCCATTCCCAAAAAGGGTTCAAGTCCAGCCCATCCTGAATCTCATTGACCATTGAACAGTTGCAGAAATTGGGTATCAATAAATGAGAATATTTGTATCTTAGGGTTGAAAGGAGGGATCCTTGATGCTCTCTGAGCTTGGATTGTTTTCTTGCAGACGTTTCATTACCAAACTAGGTAACATCATCAGTGCTAGTCACTAGCACAGGCCGTCCAGCTGGCTTTCATGCCTAAACTGGAACTAGAACTCACCATTTCCTAGTTTCTAGCCTGGTACCTTGACCACTAGACTAGTCTGTCATGTGATTTTCCAGTGCAGGAGGATTAAACTTAATATTTCATAATGAAAGTTTTTATTTTTATTTCTTTTAAATAAAACTAGTGAATTCATCCTCATTAACTGAAAACACATCCACGGTTTTTAGAAATAGACATTCTTTTCCAGGTACATATATATTTTAAGATGTCACTCTTAGTTTTCCTAGAGAAAGAGACTTCAATAGATTCCATTCAGTGGTGTAGGCTTTGTTCTCTTTTTTGGGGGGCAAATGTTCTAAAATTTTACACCACTGTACTTAATTCAGCACACTTTCAACCAGCTCCTATCTCCCTGAGTTTTACTCTGATGGGAGCTGTAGCAAATGAACTGATTATAATTATCTTCCCAATGCAACAAATACACAATTTGAGGCATAGCAGAAACGACTGATAAAAAATTGCCCAATTGTGCAGTTTGGTTTCAGATTTGCTTTGCAACATTGCAAATATTTTTGCATATCACCATATAATTCTTTCTTTCTTTTATTTATATATCAAAACTCTTAAGCACCCATCTCCCCTCATAGAGGAACTCCAGGTAGTATATAATTTAATCAATATAATAAAACATGAAAAATAGAATAAGATTTTAAAAAAATGTAAAAGTGCAAAAGAAGGAGAATTCCAAGATGGGAAGACTAAGAGTTGTTGATACACATGGAGGAGAGGATTCTCATGAGGCCAACCAGCCCCATGACTATATAGGCCTCTGTGTCCCCCAAACATACTGTCAGGATTCCAGCAGTTACCCCAATTAAATCATGAGTCTTGAGCCAAACTTCCAAAAGTAAACAGAATTTATTGGGAGTTAACATGCCAGCATGACCTGGGTGTAGCCAACACATAATTCACTGTCACCCTTGATCCTGGTTTTCCCCCACCCCTCTGGGTATATCATAATTCATATTCTCCAATGAAGTACATCCATAGCCAAGAGTCAAGAGTCATCAATCATGTTCTCTAGTTAGATTTTTGCACAGCAGAAACTTCAGTCACCTAGTTACAATCTCTGAAAAACTATGTATGGAATCCACTTTCGATTCCCAGCTGCTGCACTGCTCTTTCAAATCCCTTTCCCCCTCCCTTTCTGTTGGCAACTATAAAACAACCATAATTTTTTTTTATGAGTTGACAGCTACACAGCCAAGTTTTAACCCCTTTGTGGAAAGCCAAAAGATTGGAGGCTTTCCTTATCTCCAAGGGCAAGATGTTCCACAAAGCAGCGGCAGCAACAGAAAAAGCCCTCTTCCTAGATCCACCAGTCAAAATGTTTGACTGTTGGCATCTGTAGCATATCTTCCCTCCTTGATCAAGTGGGATGGACTGAGGTGAAAGGGCAAAGCTAGTTCCGTAGGTAGTCTGGCCCTGTGCCGCGTAGGTGTAATTGGTGTAACTCTTGGTAGGACATAGTGAATCTTCAGGAAATATCCCAGGTTTCATAGTAGAAATGTGGGAGGATCTACATTGCCAATAAAGGGGAATATTTGTAGCTCAGGGTTGAAAAAAGGGGTCCTTGGTGCTCACTGAGCTTGGTTGTTTTCTTGCAGATGCAAATTAGGTAACAACATCACCAGCAGGCACTGATGGGTAATGAAACATTTCATGAATGAAGGCAAACTTCTCTGAGAGAGAAGTTCCCAGAGGATGGACTCCAGCAACAGTCTGAAAGTTCAGAAGACTGAACCTCTGGTCCCAGTAACTGATCCAGATTGGATCCTGAAACGTCTGCAATAAAACAATCAAGATCAGAGAACACCAAGTACCCTTGATTTACACTGCATCATTCTTCTCAATCTTTGCAATGGTTATTTGGAAACAAAAGTTGGCTTTCCAATTTGAAATGCAAATCTATGCTCCAATATTCATGCCTCTCTTCCAGAGGAAGAGAGCTTGCCACAGACAGAACATGCCAACCTGTCATGTTGAAGTCAAGATCTTATTTTGCTTTCCTGGTATATAGTGTGCAATCTCCATTTTAAAGCCTTCAAAGCCTCAATGGGAGTATTATTTGTGGGATCATCGGGCTGCTCTTAAGTGGTCCTGAGCTTTGACCGTTCAATTAAAAAAAAGGCTAAATAAATTCCCTTCCCTACTAAAGGAGACAAGAGTGTTGCATTTTAAAGCATCAGATGGCAAGGTTCAAATGGCCTCCTTAACAGTTGCTGAAACACTTGTCAGGTGTTGGAGTGCAGGTCATAAATAAGATTTAAGCACCTTTTGTGAGGTAGGAGAACCTGATGTTTTGAATCATGAATGCTGCAGGGAGGAGAAAAGTGGCAACAAAAAACTCTAATTAAATTAAAGGGTCAGTTGGAGCAACTTTAATCATGATATATTTTCATGCCCAAAGGAACAACATTTTTTTTTGGCATCTATATTATTTTGCTTTGTAGTGACTGCCTTTTTAGCAATTCTAGTGAGGTTTGATTTGCATTGACCAATAATTCTTTAAATCTCATAAAACCAGATTTTTAGTGAGCATCAGAGAAATGATGACAGATTTTTCTGTTAAAGATATTGCCCATATTTTTCTTCTTGAAATGTTGACATTATACTGTATATTCAAGGGATTTTTGAACTACAGGTAGTCCTTGACTTATGACCACAAATGAGACCAGAATTTCTATTGCAAAGTAAGGCAATTGTTAAGTGAGTCACACCTGATTTTAAGACCTTTTTTTGCCAAGGGTGTTAAACAAATCACTGCAGCTGTTAAGTGAATCACACAACCATTGAACAAATCTGGCTTTTCCCTTCAACTTTGCTTGTCAGAAGCCAGCTAGGAAAGTTGACCTCCAAGATGCTGGAACCATTGTAAATACATACCAGGTTCTGGGTGTACAAATTGTGACCATGTGATTGTGGGGTTGTTGCAGCAGTAATACCCCATGTTTTCCCCAAAATAAGATCGGGTCTTATTTTCTTTTGGGCCCCAAAAGAAGCACTAGGGCTTATTTTGGGGAGGTTTGTCTTATTTTTTTCCACATGTACGGGAGGCTCATTTCTGCTTGGCAGGGCAGGAGGCCGTGTGGCATGCTAGTGCTGTCTGCATGAGGTGGGGGTTGGAGTGCCCTGCACTGGCTTACCTCAGGTCCCCACAGCAGGCCATCCTTGCCATCATGCCCTGACACTTGCCTTGCCTTGTGGTGGCAGCACCGGCAGCACCACATGGCCTCCTGCTTCATTGTGGCCGCAAGCAAGTAGAAGCAGTGGGCCAGCGGCCACGTGGGCTCCTGCTGCACATGGCTGTTGGTGCTGCCACCACAAGACAGGTGTTGGAGCATGGATGGCCTGGTGGTAGGGGACCTGAGGTAAGCCATTGTGGGGCATATTGGGCAGCTCCACCCCCCTGGCTAACTCCACAGGCTCTTAAGTAGGGCTTATGTTGGGGATAGGGCTTATATTAGGTGCATATGTAAAAACATTCTAGAGTTTATTTTCGGGATAGGTCTTATTTTTGGGGAAACGGGTAAGTACAATGACCAGTTGTAAGTCAATTTTTTTCAGTTCCATTGTCAGTTCAAATGGTCGCTAAATGGAAGTCTAGAAAGACCCACTTTCAGGTTATTCTCAAGTTTTTGGGATGATCTCGAGAGTGCAATACTACTTCTGCTAACTACTGGCTGCCTGTAATTTGGCAGTTCAAATCTCATTAGGCTCGAGGTTGGCTCAGCCTTCCATCTTCTAAATGGGGTAAAATGAGGACCCAAATTGTTGGGGGCAATATGCTGACTTTGTAAACCACTTAGAGAGGGCTGTAAATCACTGTAAAGCAGTATATAAATCTAATTACTATTGCTATCATGAGCCATACAAACATTAGAAACAGCTTTTTAGTGTCTGGGTGAACATGGTGCACTAAATTCAAATATGACACTTTTTATTTTATGTACTACATTTTATTTTGAACACGGCTATTAAGGCTGAACCTAGAAACACTTCTTTTAAAAATGGATCTATTGCAAAAAATGAATTCAGCTAGTGAGCAACATTGCGTGATTCAATTTAGTAATGCCCACTACAATCCAGGTCTAGAGCAGAACTTGCTGATCTATTAGAAACCCTTTCTAAAATTTCCATCAGTTGACTGACAATTAAGATCTGACCAGTGAAAAAGAGATCACCACAGTGGAAAAGTGGGAAAGTTTCCCCTTCCTCCATTTCTGCAACGTTTGGTGACTGACATTATGTATGGATCAAGTCTTGCATTTTAGAAATACACAGTATTGTAACTATGGAGATGATCCTCATGGAGAACCTGCATGTACAGGTTTTGGACTAGAAGCAGGTTCTTGGTCTACCCATGTCATGGAGCTTCCTGGAGGACTTTCACCCAGTCTGTTTATCTCAGCTCAAAAGCCAGGTTGGTCCAGTGGTGAAGATGTTGGACCAAAGATCCAAATTCTAGTTTATCTCCAGGCATGGTTGATTACTTGGGCCAGTCCTTCTTTCTCAATTCAACTGACTTCATGAGATTTTAATGGTGGAACAAGTGAAGAGGAGGGAACGCTACCTGTGCTAGCTTTCTGTTGAAAACAAAGGCAGGATCTAACACAATCCATCATTTCTGTTTTATTACTTCTCTGAAAGTTTCAACAAATCCATTTATCTTCCAGATTAACTTGTAACATGTCTAAAATTAATTTTGAAAGCAGTTCATCCTTGCTTCACTGGAATTGTCAGTTTGAGGTTTCCCTGTTCAAAGGTTAATGATGTGAAATGCTACAAGAGTGGCTGGACAGGGAGGGTTGAAGAAAAGACCTACATGTGATGACAGCTGGGTGAAACTGGCTGGACAAACTGCTGTTTATAAACAGGGAGCAAACCCTCACTCATTTGCACAGATGGCGTTATCTAGTTTGGTAATGAAATGTCTGGGAGCAAAGAACCAAACACAGAGAGCACCAAAGACTTCACAAAAATGATTTTGCATGCAAAGAGAGCAAGAATCATAAAGCTGTAATGGGTAAAGGCCTCATCTGTGTGGCTATCCGCAGTGACATACAGATATCTGGTGCTGGGGAAACATCATAGTGATATGCCGCCAGGCATATTTCTCTGAGCAACTCATGTATGACCGATATGTCCTGGGAACACCAGACTAGGAAACCTTGATCCAGAACTATTCATATAGTTGATTAACCAGATCTTTTTACCAGTAATGAATATATGTTTATGATGAAGGTAGTTGTAGGTGGTGATAGAGCCTCCAAAATCCATGCATCTTCCTGACTTCAGTTTAACTACTCAGTTTCCTGTTCCACCTCCCTTTTCAGGAATAATATAAGTGTGGGTGTCTCCATTCTCTTATTTGATATACGTTCACTTACTTACAGGGGTGGGATTCAAATTTTTTAACAACCAGTTCTGTGGACATGGCTAGGTGAGCGTGGCTAGGTGGGTGTGGCAAGGTGACTGGGTGGGCGTTGCTTCTTCTTCTTCTTTTGTAGCAACTCCCCCCTGTTTTTGGCCTCTTGGGCCTCAGGGAAGCCTCCTGGGGGGTGTTTTTGCTCCCAGGACTCATGAAGACAAAAAATGGAACACGGGGGGCACAGACCCACCCGTACTCTGGTTTTGGGGCTCCTGGGCCTCATTTTTGCTCCCAGGAACCTTCCTTGGGGCCCAGGAAGGCAAAAAACAGAGCATGGGGGAGGCACGCAGCACTCCCCCCCTGCCCCCTCTGTGCACCCCTTTTTGCCTCATGGATCTCAGGAAAGCCTCCTGGGTGAAGTAGTAAGACAGCGAGAGGGATCCCGGCACAGCTGATCATCGGAACAGTTGATCATCGGAAGGGGGGAGGGGAAAAAAGAAATTCCTTAAGGAGTGACTGGATGGGGAGGGGAGAATGCACTTAGTGATGTCATGTATGCACACAATGTCGCATATGCACGATAAGGACTGACTGGTCGGGAGAGGAGGGGCTGGCAGAGAGGGGCAGGGCTAGCCAGGGGCACAATTTGCCGGTTCTCTGAACTGTGCAGAATCATAACAACCGATTCTATAGAACCGGTCCGAACCGGTAGAATACCACCCCTGCTTACTTACAAATGTTTCCAAGTCAACATGTTATTCTTCTGCATGCATACAAACCTGCCATGTGAGTTTTGATGTATAATTCATCTTTAAGTAGGCACTTTTCAAATACATTTTCTCTCTGAAATGTTCAATTTTTTTAAATTCAATTGTCTAGCACTTTGGTGGGAAGGTAACAGCATTCCATGCACCTTTGGCATATGGTCATGCTGGCCACATGACCACAGAAGTGCCTTCAGACAATAAAGGTGGTCCTCAACTTATGACCACAACTGAGCCCCAAATTTCTGTTGTTAAGTGAGACATTTGTTAAGTGAGTTTTGCCCCGTTTTATGGCCTTTCTTACCACAGTTGTTGAGTGAATCAGTGTAGTTGATAAATTAGTAAACCAGTTGTTTAGGGAATCTGGCTTTCTCATTGACTTGTCACATGACCGCGGGACATAAATATGTCCCAGTTGCAAACCATCTGAATTTTGATCACATGATCATGGGGACGCTGCAAAAGATCATAACTGTGAAAAACATTCATAAGTCATTTTTCAGTGGCATAGTAACTTTGAACAGTCACTAAATGAATTGTTGTAAGTCAAGAACTACCTGTACTGGCTCTTTGCCTGTGAATTGTGGATGAGTATCACCCCTAAGAGTTGGACACAACTGGCAGAGTTAAACCCTGAGCTTTAACTGAGAAAGGCAAGATGCAGGTGGCTGTCATCTAATGCATTCTTCAGCCTGGGTGTAGCATAGCAATGCAGGTGGCTGTCATCTAATGCATTCTTCAGCCTAGATGTAGCATAGCATAGCAATAGCACTTACACCAGATGTGGTATTCAGCAGGTTCTGACCAGTTCTGGAAAACCAGTAGTGGAAATTTTGAGTAATTTAGAGAACCAGCTACCAATACCACCTCTGACTAGAGATTTTACAGTATCCTTCCCCTGCCATGCCCACCAAGCCACGCCCACAGAACCGGTAGTAAAAAAAAATTCTGTCCTCACTGTGAGTTGTGTTGGGGAGAGGTGCATGAAGGGAGGCTCAACCAATCTCATTGTACACATGTTGTACTCTGACAATAAAGGTAATAATAATAAATTGAATCCTAGCACTGACTTATATACCACTTCATAATGCTTTACTGCCCTCTCTAAGCAATTTATAGAATTAGCCTATTGCCCCAAACAATCTGGGTCCTCATTTTACTGACCTCAAAAGGATGGAAGGCTGAGTCAACTTTGAGCCAATGAGAATCGAATTGCCGAACTGCTGGCAGCCGGCAGTCAGCAGAAGTAGCCTGCAGTACTGCATTCTAACCATTGCACCACCATGACACTGTTGGATCTGTAGGGAATCTGCAGGATCTGCAACAGCATTCCCAGTAGTCAAGTTGTTCAACCATTTCCATAAGAATTTTCTTAAACCTGAAACCAACGTGTGGACTTCCGGTTTGAAGGGCTTTGGCGACAGACAGAAATCCGCGATCATGTGCTGTTTCTGTCTGGGCTCGCTGCTGGAGTGCCCCGAGCCGGCTGATTTTGGGGCTAAGCCACCCCGTAGAGATGGTGAAGAGAGGGGAGACCACCAGCAAGGTTGAGGAGAGCTGCATCTCTCCTCCTCAGCTGGCCATTACTCCCTTTCCCGAAGGCGGTTGCTGCGGTGGTCAGAAATGGCCACCACAAAAGAGAACTCGACCGGAAAAGAATGTGCAGGAGGAAGATAAGAAGTGAAAGTTTTGGCTGACTGGGTTAAATTGTAAAAGCAACAACTAAGGTACCCTGGAATTTAAACTTACAAAAAATAACATCGCTCCCAAAGAAGAGTCGGAAGCAGCGAAGGAAAGGGAAAAGGGAAAGGTTTGGCTTTTTTTTTCTTCTCTCTCCTTTCCTATACTGACAACTAAGAGACTTAAATAAGAAATCAGAAAAATCCGCTTTGACATCAATAGGTAATTAAGCTGAAAATAAAACAAAATGTCAAAGGGATAATAAAGATTTCTGGACATTAAAATTTTTCTTTTTCATAGCAGGAAGGGAGAGAAAAGTAATAAGGGCAGGATCTGGAAGAGGGAGGAGACTGCCTGGAATTAAAAAGAATCTACAGTAAAACTTCAACAAGACTTCTAAAAGATACATTTTAACTGAAACTTTGCAACTAAATAGTAACTCCAGGAAGAGAAAGTGAAAAAAAGAGCAAAAAAGAAACAGCTTTCATGTATTTGGATTATTTGGTGATCTTTGGATTCTTGGTTATTATATTTGAATGACTAAAATCAATCGGGTGGTCGTACAAAAAATTATACAATGGCACCACTTCTGGATGAATTGAAAATGGAACTTAAAAAGTACAAAGAAGATGCACAAGAAGGGAAGGGTTCTTTTGGCTTCATTTTTCAATTCTTAGAAATGGAGATTTGGAACTATGAGAAACAACAAGAAACATCTGCAAAACAAGAAGACTGGGACAAAGAAGAAGCCATCTTTAATGAACAAGTAATTTTATGTGGGGAAGAAAAAGGAAAGGGGGGAAAGAAAATGGAGAATTTAAGACTTAAAAAAACAACCAAAGGAAAAAAAATAATTCGAAAAATAAGTATAATACTGGAAAGCAACAGAAAAGGAGAATACAGAAGAGAGAAATAGAGGTAGAGAGACAAGGGGGTAAAAAGGGGAGAGAGAAGAAGAGAGGGAAGAAGGAAAGGAAAAGAAGTTACAAAGGACCGGAGCAAGATATAGAGAAACAGAACCTATTTAGAGATAATGGGTGAAAATCTAACTGAAAAAAGGGATTCTGTAAAGGTACATAAGATTGTATTGTTATATTAATAATAGAAATAACTTTAGAAAATTGGAAACAACGTATGATTAAAATGAGGGATAAAATAGTTAGTGTAATTTAGTGAAATGTTTGTGAATAAAATAAGTGAAATAAAATAAATGAGAAAATTGAATTAGGAAGGACCGGGAACATTTTAATTAGTTAATGTTTTATAAAATATAAGTGAAGGGGGGGAATTAACTATGGAAAGCGTATAATTGTTCCCATAGAAGTATGATATTTAATTGAAGAGTAATGTTAAAGATGTTAAGACTTTATTGAATATTAATATTAATGATAGAATTGAATTGGAATGGAATGTTGTTTTAATTATATACATTTATAATTTTTTTCTTTTTTTTAACAATACAGTGTGTATTTTAAGAATGTACCAAGCAGAATCCGAATGGAAGTTATGTATTATATTGAATGTTACAACTTTAGGGAAAAGATATAAAGGCGTCATACTCCAATCAGTAACTACAGGAGAAATTTTGTTTAATGAGAAAAGATAATAGATAACTGAAACAGGACAGACAAAAAATATAAATACAATGATTTGAATTGAGATGAGATAATTAAAATAAAATTGAGAAAATTAAAAGAGGGGAGAAGCTATGCAGAAAATGTAAAATAGTAATAAGATATGGAATAGAATATAAAAATGAGCATGAACCTGAATTTGTGTCTGTATGAAGAAATGTAACCCGGGATTATGCTACTTTCAAAAAAGATGTTTTATTTGTATTTTTTTTCTCTTTGTGAAAACTCAAATAAAATTTACAAAAAAAAAGAAAAAAGAAATCAACGTGTGTCTGCTTTGTCTTTCCTTCTCCCACATCTTTCTGCCCATATGCTAAATAAATAAATTCTGCCCAAACATTTGTTTTGAAAAAAAAAAACTTCCTTTTATCCATTCATTTCTTTCATGGCTCTAAATGGTCTCTTGCTTTTTTGTTCTCCGTATCCTGTCCATTGCATCATCCCTGCAATCACATGATCGCCATTTGGGTGCTTGGCAACTGGCTTGCATTTACGGCATTCGTAGCGTCCTAAGGTTACATGATTGGACTTTGCAACCTTCCCAGCCGGCTTCTGACAGACAGAGAAAATAGGGAAGCCAGCAAGGAAGGTTGCAATTCATGATCCCATAATGTCTTGTTTAAGAACCACAGCAAAAAAAAAAAAGGATGTAAAATCAGGTGCAGTCACGTGATGTGTCACTTAACAACCGCATTGCTTAACAAGGAATTTTCCGGTACCGATTGTGATTGTAAGTCAAGGACCATTAGATTTCTTTAGGAAGATAGAATTATGGACGTGGCGATGTGGCTGTTTTGATTTCCTCCAGTGCCACGATTGGTATAGGGCAGTTCCTGTTGTGCCTCCTGTCTTTTATTCTCTTGATTCTATGAAACAGACACACTTTGCAAGGTACTTTAGGAAAAAAATATATCTCAAAGTCCAAATCCTTCTGTGTTCCTTCATCCCCATCCAGGGCTGCAGAACCAGGGGCTTTTGAAAGAGGCACGTGTGGAGAATTCAGGGCAGTGGGCTAGGAAAGAGACAAAGAAAACTCATTTAGAATAGTCTCTGCATTGCTAATGATGTTAATCCATTAGGGGTTAGCCTAAGCCTGGTTGATGCTGCAGAATTTTAATCACATGACAAAAGATTTTGATTTATTTTCCAAGGAGGGCAGTTCCCCCTCCCTAAACCCATGTGTGGAATAGGAAATAAAGATGAGATTTATTCAATGAGAGGATAGTTGAAATACACCCCAGTAATGACAGTCTCTTTCCAGGAACATTTCCTGAGGTCCATATGAAAGGTCAACCCTGTGACCCCTGCAACAATTTATCCAAGCCAAACATGATAGGCATCTGTACGAGAATTTGACAAAAAAAAAATTCTAGTAATCATTCTTTACGTGCAATTTTTATCAGCAGTTTTTCCTGAGTTTTAACACATTCTGATGCATACATTTACTCATGCATACAGTTTCTTAAGTGCACTTGTTTAATATACAGTTTGGTCTAGTGGCTAAGGCACCAGGCTAGAAAGCAGGAGACCATGATTTCAAGTCCTGCCTTAGCCATGAAAGCCAGCTGGGTGACTTTATGCCAATCACTCAAAACCTACTCAGAATAGAATAGAATAGAATAGAATAGAATAGAATAGAATAGAATAGAATAGAATAGATAATAGAGCTGGAAGGGACCTTCTAGTTCTAGTTCAGTCTTCTAGTTCTTCTAAACTAGTTCTTCTAGTCCAGCTCCCTGCTCAAGCAGGAGAACCTATACCATTTCAGACAAGTGACTGTCTAGTCTCTTCTTAAAAACCTCCAGTGATGGAGCGCCCACGATTTCTGGAGGCAAGCCGTTCCACTGGTTAATTGTCCTCACTGTCAGGAAGTTTATCCTTCATTCCAGATTGCTTCTGTCTTTGATTATTCCCATTCATTTTTATTTTTTTTTTGGTTTGAATAACAAGGTAAGGACAGGATGTAAATCTCTTTTGCTGAGGCCTCTGTAACTTTAAACCATCATTAAACAAACTGTCTTAAGTTGAATGTCTGTGGAGATTCTCAGTCATCCAGCATGGTTATCCCAAAGGTGCTTTTTCAGGAGAAAACTGGACTCTTTGTTTTTCTTTGAAGATTGTTTTGCTCGTCATTCAAGAAGCTTCTGCAGCTCTGACTGATGGTGGAGAATGGAAGGATTTATATTCCTTGAAGACAGCTGGTCATTTGCATTCTTTTGGAGCATCCTTGAGGCCACTTGGAGGTATATCCGTGTCCTCAGAGTCACCTGAATAGTGCAAATGGGTGTGGAGCCTTCTTGGCTGCAGGATGTTTTCTGCCCTGCATCCCTTCATTGAAGTCAGGTACAGGCTGTTGGAGATGAGTCTGTGTTGTCTGCATCTCAAACGGAAGCATAAATGGTTACCGTAGACTGCATTTTTTTGGTAACCCGTTCATACTCCCGTACCATTTGAAGGATGATCATCCCAAAGTGCATAGCTTAATTTCTATGGAGATTCTCAACAATCCAGGTCATGGTTGTCCCAAAGGTGTTTTTTCAAGAGGCAACTGGACTTTCTTGTTTTTCTTTGAAGACTTTTTGCTTTATATCCAAGAAGCTTTTTCAGCTGTCTTAAGTTGAGGACTCCTTATAAATTTCAAAACCACACTTTATGAACAGATTATTTATGAACTACTCACCATTACCTGCTTTTAAGTTACAAGATAACAAAGCTCTAACATGTATGAAATCAGTCCATCTTCTCAATCCCCTTAGCTACTTCTTTTTCTTTTTCTTTTAATGGTCTGTAACCCCTTTTATCAAGATAGAGTTGGGGGCAACTGAATAGAACTGAGAATTTACTGGCTAGATGCCTTCCTGATGCCTACATGGAATTCGCAGCAGACAATTACTCATTGTGCCCCCCCAAAAAGAAGTATCTGCCACTACCTAGAATTGAACTCACAGTCTTCTGATTGTGAGGCAACAGCTCCACTTCTAGACCACCACCACGCCGCTCACCCTTACCTACTTGTTTAGGTGAAAAAATAATATGCAGGAGATGTCCTCTACCTGTGAGATAGGATTCAGGGAGGAATGAATGACTGAACCAAACTAACATTACATGGCACCATCTAAGCGGTTCCTAAAATAATATCTTCCCAAAGCAAGTCCTTTCAAATGACACAAAAGGAATGCTGCTCATATTTGAAAGGATTTGAATACTGGCATTTAGTAAGCCTGTGTGATAGAGATAGTCCCAAGTGAACTGTTGATTTGGTTTGGACTTAAGAGCTGACTTGATTTGGTGTGTATGTTACACTTGAAAAAAACCAGCATTTACATATTTGCAAAAGTCATCAGAATCACTCATTGATTTGGAAGCATTAAGTTCAATCTAACAAATTGAAGTGATTTGCTGAGTCAACTCGGGGGAGAAAAAAAACATGTTTCAGTTTGGAAATTTGAATAACCTCTGAACTGAATCTCCAAATGGAGTATTTGTACACCCTTAGTATTTAAAATCTGGCAGGAAAAACTGACATGCTTTGGCACACAGTACACCATTGCTTGTCAAATGATTGCCAAAACAATTAAGCACCAAGTCCCAAAAACACTTGAATTGGGAAACGAACAGCAGCATGCTCCTTCCATCTGGCTCTGAAACATCACTTAGAGATAAAATCCAAAATGCCACACACAGCCCTGAAATCATTTTCTAAAAAAATATATAAAATTTTATTTGCAGTCCAAGATGAAACACAGAAGGAAAATAAATGTCTTCAACCTAAAGGACTAATCTCTGTTTATCTGTGCTTATTTGGGGCACGGCATTGTGGCTTCCATAATTTCGTAGGGCAATGAAGCAAGGTCTTGATGACCTCCTACAATGGGTAGTTTAGTCATTCTAAATTACCAGATAGACAAATCTCTGCAAAGTTTGAGGTCTCCTCCAAATATCCAAGGAAGGAGCTGCCACTCATGGTTAATTGTTTTTTAATATAAATTTTATTAAAAGTTTGACAAACAACATAAAAGTTAACAGAAATTAACTAATGAAACTAATGAAAAGTAAGGGGGAAGGAAAGGAAAGGAAAGGAAAGAAAGGAAAGGAAAGGAAAGGAAAGGAGAGGAGAGGACAGGAAAGGAAAGAAGAGGAAAGGAAAGAGAAAGGAAAAGGAAAGGAAAGGAAAGGAAAGGAAAGAAGAGGAAAGGAAAAGAAAGGAAAGGAAAGGAAAGGAAAGGAAAGAAAGGAAAGGAAAGGAAAGGAAAGGAAAGGAAAGGAAAGATGAAAGGAAAGGAAAGGAAGGACAAGAAAGGAAGAGGAAAGGAAAGAAAGGAAAGGAAAGGAAAGGAAAGGAAAGGAAAGGAGATGAAAGGAAAGGAAAGGAAAGGAAAGAAGAGGAGAGGAAGGAAAGGAAAGGAAAGGAAAGAAGGAGGAAAGGAAAGGAAAGGAAAGGAAAGGAAAAGAAAGGAAAGGGAAAGGAAAGGAAAGGAAAGGAAAGAAGAGGAAGGAAAGGAAAGGAAAGGAAAGGAGAGGACAGGAAAGGAAAGGAAAGGAAAGAAGAATGACAGGAAAGGAAAGGAAAGGAAAGGAAAGAAGAGGAAAGGAAAGGAAAAGAGAGGAAAGGAAAGGAAAGGAGAAAGGAAAGGAAGGAAGGAGGAAAGAAAGGAAAGGAAAGGAAAGGAAAGGAAAGGAAAGGAAAGGAAAGAAAGGAGAGGAGGAAGGAAAGGAAAGGAAAGAAGAAAGAAAGGAAAGGAAAGGAAAGGAAAGGAAAGGAAAGGAAGAGGAAAGGACAGGAAGGAAAGGAAAGGAAAGAAGAGGAAAGGAAAGGAGAGGAGAGGACAGGAAAGGAAAGGAAAGAAAGGAAAGGAAAGGAAAGGAAAGAAGAGGAAAGGAAAGGAAAGGAAAGGAAAGAAGAGGAAAGGAAAGGAAAGGAAAGGAAAGAAAGGAAAGGAAAGATGAAGGAAAGGAAAGGAAAGGAAAGGAAAGAAGAGGAAAGGAGAGATGAAAGGAAAGGAAAGGAAAGAAGAGGAAAGGAAAGAAGAGGAAAGGAAAGGAAAGGAAAGAAGAGGAAAGGAAAGGAAAGGAGAGGACAGGAAAGGAAAGGAAAGGAAAGAAGAGGAAAGGAAAGGAAAGGAAAGGAAAGGAAAGAAGATGACAGGAAAGGAAAGGAAAGGAAAGGAAAAGAGAGGAGGAAAGGAAAGGAAAAGAGAGGACAGGAAAGGAAAGGAGAAGAGATGACAGGAAAGGAAAGGAAAGGAAAGGAAAGGAGATGACAGGAAAGGAAAGGAAAGGAAAGGAAAGAAGAGGAAAGGAAAGGAAAAGAGAGGACAGGAAAGGAAAGGAAAGGAGAGGAGAGGACAGGACAGGACAGGAAAGGAAAGGAAAGGAAAGGAAAGGAAAGGAGAGGAGAGGAGAGGAGAGGACAGGAAAGGAAAGGAAAGGAAAGAAGAGGAAAGGAAAGGAAAGGAAAGGAAAGGAGAGGAAGGAAAGAAAGGAAAGGACAGGACAGGAAAGGAAAGGAAAGAAGAGGAAAGGAAAGGAAAGGAAAGAAGAGGAAAGGAAAGGAAAGGAAAGAAGAGGAAAGGAGATGAAAGGAAAGGGAAATGAAAGGAAAGAAGAGGAAAGGAGATGAAAGGAAAGGAAAGGAAAGAAGATGAGGAAGGAAAGGAAAGAAGAGGAAAGGAAAGGAAAGAAGAGGAAAGGAAAGGAGAGGACAGGAAAGGAAAGGAAAGGAAAGAAGAGGAAAGGAAAGGAGAGGACAGGAAAGGGAAGGAAAGAAAAGGAAAGAAGAGGAAAGGGAATTAATGGAAAGAAGAGGAAAGGGAAGGAAAGGAAAGGAAAGGAAAGAAGAGGAGAGGAAAGGTAAGAAAGAAGAGGAGAGGAAAGGAAAGGAAAGAAGAGGAAAGGAAAGGAAAAGAGGATTTCCAATTTCCTTAGTGGCAATTATAAGTACCGTTACCAAATTATCTCTTACACTATAATTACAGAAAAGAAAATTTCACTTTTTTCCCCCATTCATCAAAGCCACATGTTCATTTCCGTTTCATGCAAAAAGTCTATCAGGGGTCTCCAGTCAGCCATAAATATACATGTTGTCTTTTCTCTGATCAAAGAAGTTAATTTAGCCAATTAATCACAACTTTCATCATCTTCACCAACGATTCCGCCATTGTGGGTAGTTTCAAACCTTCACACTCATAGCCAATTGTTGACTTGCTTTCAGTCAAATGGGTAAAACCAGAACCTGGCCCTGAAGGAAAGTGGAGGGCAGTTAAGTATGAATGGGGTTGGGGAGCTCCATTGATTTAAGTATTTCCACCTTCATTCTTAAAATGATTCCAAACCAGGGAGAAAAAGGCTGTAACTTTGCTGCCCAGATCTGGCGGTTCTGCTAAACATTGATGGCAAGGGCTCAGAAGTCTGAAGTCCACCCACTAATAGCATACAATTGTGTTGGACAGAAGACAAAAAGGAAGAAAAAACACACCCAGGAATTATGAAACCCTTTGGCTCAGGCATTTAGAGAGGATTGAGAAGGATTTATCGGAGAAGAAAGGCAAGCAACAGCTACTTTTGAACTCAGCTCCATGATTGCCAGGGGCCCAGCAGTACCATCCCCTGGGTTTCTCTCACTGGGGATGAGAACCTGCTGATTTATTTCTGGTTCTGCTGGTGGAGGGATTTTTTGCAGAAACAAATGTGTCCACTATTTCCTGCAGAATACAACTGACGACCTAGATGGTGTCCATCTCATTTTTATTTTCAGTTGGCCTGTCAGCAACATACTATTAGCCTAGGGTGAACAGGAGTTGAGCGTGTTATCGGAAATGACATGAAATGGGCCACCACATGGTCCATCATATGGGAAGTTTGTTTGCATTCTGCCTATCATGAAAACAACTCAAATGATACAGGTAGTCCTCGGCTTACAACCACAATCGAGCCCAAAATTTGCTAAGTGAGACATTTCTTAAATGAGTTTTGCCCCATTTTATGAGCTTTCTTGCCAGAGTTGTTAAGTAAATCACTGTAGTTGTTAAATTAGTAGCATAGTTGTTAAGTTTGGTTTGTTAATTCTGGTTTTCCCATTGACTTTGCTTGTCAGAAGGTGGCAAAAAGGGATCATAG
Organism: Notechis scutatus; assembly: GCF_049901735.1. NCBI lineage: Eukaryota > Metazoa > Chordata > Lepidosauria > Squamata > Elapidae > Notechis > Notechis scutatus. Next base: position 5,536,203 of record NC_142016.1, read on the forward strand.
GACTCCAGGACTCTACAACAGTCATAAATGTGAGTCAGTTTCCATGCATTTTAATTTTGATCTCGTGACCTTGGGGATGGTGTAACGGTTGTGTGAACAATGGTCATAACTTAATTTTTTCAGTGCTATTGTAATTTTGAACTAAATGAACTGTTGTAAGTTGAGGACTTACCTCTATTTTGTTAACTGGGGTTTAAGATTCAATATGTTCTGTGCAGGTAATCCTTGTTTAACAAACGTTGGTTCAGTGACTGTTGAAATCTGTGACAGCATAGAATGAAAGGACTTATGACTGGCTCAGTGCATTGGCCACATCATCACATGATTGGGATCTAAGCTATTGGCAACATGTTCACAAGGTTGCAAATTCCTGCTGCCTATCTGGTTCCTGGGGGCTGCCCAAAAAACATCTATCAGGACCCCTCTTGGCATGGATCCTTTTTCAGACAGCTCTTTGAGAGCAGAAGTCCTTCAGCCAAGTAGACCTGTCACTCTCAAAGATGCTGGCTGGATAAGGCCTTTCTATCCTTCAAAAACATCAAGTTTGCTGGTTTTCTGACCAGAAAGCTAGTGAACATATTATTTCTGAAACGTAGAAACTACATACTACATGGCTGGCTGGGGAATTCTGAGAGTTGAAGTCCACAACATCTTCAGGTTGCCAAGATTGAGAAAGACAATATGTCAGAATACTCCTATCTGCTATGTTTACCAGGGGATCAGGCCTGATGCTGTGTTGACACCGGACAGGCAATCACTGGGTTATCATCCCCTTAAATGCATCCAGTGACTTGAGATGTAGCAATAAAAGTTTTATGGAGTGTCAAAGAGTGGGGAGTGAGGATTTTCCTGCCCAGGACACATTTAGTTATGGATTCCCTTTAGGGCACAGAAATGAAGAGCATGATTCTCTTGGGAAGCTGGACTTAGGGTTGCTCAATCATTTTATGCCAGTAAGATGCAGACAGACAGAGAGAGAGAGAGAGAGAGAGAGAGAGAGAGAGAGAGAGAGAGAGATTCACCATTCTCTGTGAAAGGTCATCAATACTGTAGGAGTAATATAACCGTCAATTTTCTCTAAGCCCCCAGTCAATCAGCTATCAGAGGAACCCAATAAGGTGATCAATAGAGGAACACTAAAAAGTTTCAGAAAGCCACTTATATCTTCCTATGTGCTCTTTGCTCTGACTTTTTGTCATCCCTCTTTCTCTTCTTTGGCTATATTATTTTCTATTGCAGTGTTCATTCCTGTGAGTCTTCAGTTCCGTTCCATCAATGGAGAGTCTCTCCTGGCATTCCTCCAGGCAAAACCTTCTTTGATGGCAGTTTTTCTAAAGCAATTCCTCTTGATCTCTGAACAGCCTGACCTTTGCCTGCTAGACCAGTCTTCTTCACTAGGAGCGTTTGGAAAAAAAAGAGAAGGAGAAAAAATTAATGTCTACCTAGATCTCTTTGCATCATATTGACCATTTTTAAATGAGGAGTATTTCCAACTGGAGACAATAAAGATAATTACATCTGGAATATTGGCAGGGTTTTCACATTCTGTTCCTTTGACCGCATCCCCAGTGTGCTATGGCAAAGGTCCTGCCCAAGCTTCTTGGCTTGCTGAGTTGCAATTCAAGTTGCCCTTTGCTGTAAGGGTCAGGATTGCACAACCACAATCTTAGCCCTTATAGCTGGAAAGTTTGGACTGTCCAAGATTGATGGTGCTGGGGGACTTCAGTCTATCTTCTCTGAGCCCAAAGTTGGAGATGGCCCAGTAGTTTATGGAAAACATCATAGCCATAATCCTGATTCATTTTTTTGATGGCCCAACTTATTGACAATTGGGTCTTACACTGGACCCGCTGTTTGTTTTGGGGCAATGGCAAAGTATTCTGAGCTGAGGGACATTAATATCAGTCCCTTGCTATGGACAGATCACTCTGTCTTTGGTCTAGATTTATCTGTAGATGACCCCACTGTGGGAATGTTTGCTCTCTACAATCAATCCATACCAGTAGACTGATGGGCTCAGTAGAGTTTCAGAGAGTTCTTGGGATAATTCCTGAGACTCTGGAGCATGATTCCCCTGAGGCCTTAGTCACAGCTTGGAATTAGCACATGATAAATGGATTGGATCGCACTGCACAGACTTTCTATGATTAGGGAACCCATAAGATTCCCTGGTTTACAGTGAAGGTCAGGGAGATGAAATGACACAAGAGATGGGTGAAGAAGGTAAATGCCAACTTCACACAGGTAAGAATGTGTTTAGAGATAAGCGTATTAAGACTTACCTCAGTGATAATAAGAATGGCAAAGTGTGCTTACTTCTCTGCTCTTAATGCGTCTGTAGATAGCCAGGCAGCAGCTCTGTTTTGGGTGATCAGGGCCATCCTGGAGAAGTGCAGCCTGGGTGAACACTTGCATGGTTGCTGTGAAGATTCTTCTAGGTATCTGTCAGATAAAGATTCTTAATTTTGTTTGGAATTATATTCTGAATGGGCAGAACATGTAGAAGTGACTGAGATGCCTCCTATTAGCTCTTTAAAGCAGGCTAGACTGGGAAAACCAGTACAGCACTATGTATTGTTTTAATTATGAAGCTATAATAACAGAAAGTCTGAATGCATTTCCTCTCCCTCCCTTTATCTTCTTAGCAACTAGGGAAAATCTTGTCTGGTACTATCTCCTCCTCCTCCTCCTCCTCCTCCTCCTCCTCCTGATGTGTATGCCTTCTGACCAGTGGTGGGATTCAATTTTTTTACTGCTGGTTCTGTGGGCATGGCTTGGTGGGTGTGGCTTGGTGGGCATGGCAGGGAAAGGATACTGCACAATCTCCATTCCCTCCCCACTCCTGGGGGAAGGTTATTGCAAAGTTCCATTCCCTCTGTACCCCACTAACCTGCTTTCCAGCTCTGTTCTCCTGTGCAGGGCAGCAAAAGAAGACCCAGCCGATCAGCTGGGACTCGGGTGGCAGAGAATAGATGTGGGTGGGGCCAGTTAGAGGTAGTATTTGCCAGTTCTCTGAACTACTCAACATTTCCGCTATGGATTAGAACCGCTAACTGGTTAGAACCTGCTGAATACCACCTCTGCTTCTCTGAATGTTTTTGGGAGGTTTGTGATTTCAAAAACCATCAGGCCTGGGGGGTGAGCAGAGGGAATAAATAGCTTTAGACTTCCTAATGTTCCATGTCCCAGTTGCCTGAATTCCATGATGGTGGTGAATGTAATTTAATGGGCATTGTGGCATTCTCAGCTGCTTCTTTTATTATTGAGAAAAATCCAGTTGATAATTTCCACAGTTTATGGAGAGAATGGTACTGATAGACTAGATTGGATTCAGCCTGTGCTCATATAAGTTAAGTCCTGCTGAAACTGATGTGAGTCCTGATTGATCACTCAAGTAGGTATCAGATTGTAGCTACAGAAAGGAATTAACTTTGAAAATATGAATGTACATATATATTAATACAGGTACCCCTTGATACAATTGGGACCAGAATTTGCATTGCTAAGGATGATGGTTAATAAATGGATCGTGCCTGATTTCACTACCTTTTTGCCATGGTTGTTAGAGAAATCATGGCAGTGGGTGAAAAGTGAATCACACAATTGTTAAATGAATCCAGCTTACCTCATTGACTTTTCTTGTTGGAAGCTGGCTGGGAAGATCTCAAATGGTGATCATGTGACCCAAGGATTCTGCCACCAGTTTAAATTCGGTACATGCTGGTTGCCAAGTGCCCAAATTTTGATCATGTGATCATGGGGAGGCTGCAACTATTGTAAGTAAGGATTGGTCATAAATAACGTTTTTCAGCATTGTAACTTTGGTGATAAACGAATGGCTTTAATTCAAGGACAACTTTATTGCCAATGTAATTTGATTGGCAGATTTCCCCCCCCCCCTTTTCAATTCAATCATGTTTGATTTTCAAAGATTGCCTGGACAAATCCCTACAGTTTTCTTAGCAAGGTTTTTCAGAAGTATCTTGCCCTTGTCTCCTTCTCAGGGCTGAAAGAGAGTGACTGGTCTAAGTTACCCAGCTGGCTTTGTGTCTAAGGCAGGACTAGAATTAATGGTCTCCCAATTTGTAGTCTGATGTCTTAACCACTATTCCAAATTGGCTCTCTTAATTTTTAAATTAATCAAGATCAGTTGTTCAGCACCTTCCCCAGCTTTCTGCCTTCTAGTTACAATGGATCTTCAATACAAAGATTTGAGTGTTTTGCAATTTTTAATATACCCTCTGACATTCTGAGGACTGCAGTCCCTGAACTTCAAAAGCATATCATGTTGAGGAAAGCAAGACCAGATGGGCAGTTAAAAGGATAGCAGCTTTCAGCTCTGGGCTAGAACTTCTTGGGTTTTCTGTCATTCTAGTTTTATTGAAGCTCTGCAGTGACCCTACAGGTCAACATATCTGGGCCCTGTTTCCAGTTGCCAAATATTCCCATTCCATATTTCAAGTTATCAGTCCTTTCCACTTCTCCATTCTCTTTGACTCTTTAAAAATCCCATTTATATGTCAAGGTATTATAGCCTGCCAGCTATTTATAATAAATTAATCTGCAGGATTTTAAAGTTTTCATGAAGGATCAGGCAAGAGTCATCCATCACTTGAATTGTCTCATGGGCCAAGTGGAGATCAAGGTAGCTCCTGTTTTTGTTGCATTGGCTGAGTTGCATAACCCTCTTTGAATGACGTGGCAGGAAGGAGGCTTTTCCGTGGCCCTTCTCACAAGTGGCTGAATGAGTACTTGAGAGGCAGCCAACCTCTGGTTGTGCCAACTGCTATCTTTAGAAAGGAATGGTGGCTTTTCAGATACTTATTAAAATGAGCTCAGATTTTTATGGCTTTGGAATGCAATAAAGTACTGAAGTATGAAAATGCCTCATTAAAAAGCAAAAACTGAAGGCTTTGGATAGCTGGACTCTGAACTGAGACCAATTAGATATGCAAAAGTGCTCAGAGACCTTGGCATCCCTGGCAATCCAACAGCTGCAGGTAAAAAATGTATTGATTTTCTTCCTCCATAGTTCATTTCTTTGAGGAGGGAGGGAAAGGAAGGAAGGAAGGAAGGAAGGAAGGAAGGAAGGAAGGAAGGAAGGAAGGAAGGAAGGAAGAAAGAAAGAAAGAAAGAAAGAAAGAAAGAAAGAAAGAAAGAAAGAAAGAAAGAAAGAAAGAAAGAAAGAAAGAAGAAATCTGGAAATAAAAGCTAGCCAGTCCTCCAAAACACCAATGCTCGGTTGTCTAAGGAGGAGAGGAATGGAGGGAGGGACAGAGGGAAGGATTTCCATTTATGAAAGGAAGGTAGATTTGGACTGGAATAGGAATGGGCAACCTGAGGGCCCCAAGTCTGCATTCTATCCCATTAACACAGTCTGCATGGCCAAGAGATTTGGGGCACAGGAAATTTAAGGAGGGCACCAGGAACTTGATAAGAAAACTGTTGAATAGATTTTAGCACAGAATGTATTCTGGAAGAGAAGCGTGTTCAATATATGCACTGATGTTTTTTAAAAGGTTGGCTATTTTCTTTTGAGTAATATTATGACTGTTCCCTTAGTGAAGAACTAAGTATAATAATTAAGAATTCTTGTCTCAAGCACACTGCCCCCCCCCCATGTCTAACATTTACCCAGAACAAGGAATTAAGTTCTTAACCTGCAGCCTGCAATGCCACTTGCCAATTGCTTTTCCAATCTTAAGCCAAAGTAGGCAGGGAAAAGATACAGTGAAATCTTATCATCTACCTGCCCCATGGAACTTGACTGTCAGCTGCAATAACTCATCCGGCTTTTGCAAAGAGGAGGATGTCAAACAGAGACAATTGATTTGTTACTCTGGCAAGTCAGAGATAGTGGCGTGGAGAGACAAGGGTTGGATGAAAGCTTTCTGATGAAGATTATTATTTCTAAATAAACGGTTAGGAAAAAGGAATCCCACAAGTATCACCCGTGGGTTCTGTCTTTTTCTCTTTTTGGTCTTCCAACTTTCTTCATCTGCATTTGCAAAGTGTGTGAACTCAGGTTGATTTCTAGGGAAGTGGAAGATTGCCCACCAATGATGCCCCAGTTCAGCGGATGGCCTGGTTGATGCTAATTGCACCTTCCAACAGACAAGAGAACTACTTTGCTGCAGCGTGCAAGGAAAACAATCCCCAAATGGGCATGGTAGCATGGATGAGTCTGATTTCACTGGGCAGGTTTTGGAGATTCTGCTTATCTCTTTCAGACTGGGATTGGTGAGATGCCAACCCATGTGGGTTAAAATCTGGTAAAAGAAGAACGACATCAAAGCACGAATAGCTTTCAGACACAAGGAACCAGAGCAATGCTGTGAGCCGATCAGAGAAGTTTCTTTATTGCTACTTGCCTATTTACAAGAATCTAACCAGATTAACAGCACTTTCTTGAGAACAACCAGATAAGCGCTCCAGGGATTTGGGTGTGGGTGGAGGTGGTATCAGGTCTGCATTGCAGGGATTTCAGGCTAGCCAGCTGTAGATTCCACCACATCAACACAGAGGCAAATACTGTGAGAGATGTAGCTGCCACGGGTTTGGGTTCTGAATCTTAAGGGTTGCATAGATCTACTTGCTAGTGATCGGAGAGGAGCTGGTGTATCCCATCACCCACCACTCCCAAAACACACCATTGATTACACTCACTACAGATCTCAAACCAGACCCAACTATTAGGTCTGCTACCTAGGCTGAAGTTACAATGGGACAATGACACGTTAAGAAGAAAAGGCAACTTTTACAACACTACTGATTGCTTATATATCGTCACGTTATTGTCGACTCTTAACGACCACATGGATAGATAGATCAGTACACAGCGTTACAGTCAGCAATGAATTAGGATCGATTTCCTCCTGGGTTGAGAATGAGATAGGGATAATGTCAAAACTGGGTTCATCATAATGGTGACACATTGAGCTAGCATTGTAGACCTGGCCTGCAATCAACAATGACTGACTAATTGCCATCTAGTTGGTGTTGATTTGAAGCAACTACATATATTTTCTCCAGAATGATGTGTCTTCCACTTGGCCCTTTGAGTCTTTCAGTGGCACATGCATTGCAGATGATCAAATCCATCTACCTTTGAGTGGCCTCTTCTTCCCTTTCCTTCAACCTTTTCCAGCATTACAGACTACAGGTAGTCCTCGACTTACGACAGTTCATGTAGCGACTATTCAAAGTGACAACAGCAGTGAAAAAAGTGACATGAACATTTTTCACACTTATGAGCATCCTCATGGCCATGTGGTTTACTTTCAGATGCTTGACAACAGCTTCATAGTTATGACAGTTGCAGTGTCCTGTGGTCACATGATCCCCTTTTGCAACCTTCTGACAAGCAAAGTCAATGGGGAAAGCAGATTCACTTAACAACAGTGTAACTAACTTAAGAACTGCAGTGATGTGGCAAGAAAAGTCATCAAATGGGACAAAACTCACTTAACAAATTTCTCACAGCAACATAAATTTTGGGCTCAACTGTGGTAGTAAGTTGAGGACTACCTGTACTTAAAATAGTTGCGTGTCAAAATACAAAAGTTTGAATGAGGTTGCAATCTGCTGCCTGGTTCCATTTACAAATAACTTCCCACACTTCCAAATTATGCCTAGAACAGAACTGGGAGGGTGAATGACACGCCAATCAAACAACTAAAAAGCCAGACACAACCAGGCACCACATAAAGACTACACATAGAATAGCCCAAAGCACACATTTTTCTAGAGAAAACTTCGCTGTGGATGAATCCAAAAGTTTGGAAGACTAAATCTCTGGTCCCTAGTGACTGACTGAGATCGGATTCTGCAGAGTGAACAATCGACAGCTCTGAATTTCTCATTTCAGCTCCTATGACTGGATTCTTGTTAAATATTTTTCTTGAGAGCAGCTATATTTGCACGCCTTCCTATTTTCCCATAAAAGAAAAGCAAGCAAGGTCATGCTTGCACGCTTTCTGACAATCTTCTCTTGGCAGAAGAGTAGAAAATGGGTTGTGGAGGAAGGGGATGGCTCTTAACAGGTTGCATTACTTTTTTCTTTTAATCACACAACTCCAAATAGCAATTTCACTTATTTTGCTTATTATGCAATGAAGAAATATTATTATCCCAGGCAAGGGAGTTATTTACAGACTTGATTCAATTAATTTCTTTCTCACTTCCTGGTCAGAAGGTGTGTTAAAATACCTTCCTTTGACACTTTAAAATGGGGTTTTGACAAATATAATGGCTATGAAAGAGGCTATATAGCTTGCCTCAGCAGTCATAGATAGGCACACATGCATGGAGAGAGAAATTGAGGAATATAAAAACCTACAATGAATAAAAAATGAAATAACTCCCAAAGCAAAATTGGAGAACTTCTTTGAGTTTGGGGTCATGTATTTTCAGAGATTACTTCTTCTAATGTAGAGAAAGGAAACTTCCCTGTAGTTCAACTTAAATGCTGAGAAATCTTTTCATCCTTGACACAGATATAGTTCAATGGCAAAAAAGCCTGAATTTGAATTGTCCCCAGAAACAGGAAAATTGACCAGCAAAATCTCATCTCCATCCATTTAAGATGTTTCTATGGTCTTAAAGGGTAAACTATGCAATGAGAAACTCTTCTTCCTTTCAGGTAAATTTGTCAAGTTTTTAAATATAGCAATATGTTCCTCTTTCAAAAACTGGGCTTATCTCAATCTTGCAGTGGCTAATTTCACACAGCATGATGAACCCACCATTGTTTTAACCCGATTTATTTAGTGAAGCATAATTGGTTTGGGTTTGCACAGCATTTTGGCATACAGACTAAATAAAGCACGTTATTTTTGGGTTCACTGAACAGGTCTAGCAGCAAATTAGCTTGATTTTCTTGATTTGCACGGATCCCTTCAATTCAGCTGAACTGCTGGGAACTTTGTGGACCTAATCCTGGAGTTTTTTTGTTTTTTTTTTTTTTTTTTTAGCAATATGGAATGACTGCTGTTGCCTTTGGAGACATATTTCAACTTTCCCAGCATCTCTAGAGTCCTGGAATCTCCTGGTGCTCTCCCATCCTTGTATTAGCTAATCCAGTTTTTGTCTTTCAAGTCTCACTCTACAACAGGGGTCCCCAAACTTGAGTTGAAGTCCACAAGTCTTAAAGTTGCCAAGTTTGGAGACCTCTGCTCTACAATAATCCTAGATTTGCTCTAAGCATGATGTGTTGAACAATCGAAAGCAAATATAATTGTATAGATAAGCAAGGCAATATAACTTGTTTAGCCAATTCCCATGTATGTATGTCTGTTTCTCACAAGATGGTGCCATAATGTTGACACAGTGACTCCAGGTGATTTACTGTAGAGAACTAAAACTCCAAATGCAAAACACAATAACATGCCCCTCCCCCAAACCTTGGTAACAATGATCAAACCAACCACTTGATGGAATCCATATGACCCTGGAGTTTCCAAGCCCACTGGCAAAACAATGCTTTGAAACAATATCAAGATAGAAGTTAATCTTACCGCTGTGGGCATGATGTTCCATAGGGAGGGAGACACCAAGGCGAAGGCCTTTCTTCTTGGTCCCACTAGATGGACTTCCTTAAGAGAAGGGACTTGTTCCATCAATTGCCTCCCTGCTCTGGTGGGCTGGGTGGATGTAACTGGGAAAACACAGCCCTTCAAATAACCCAACCCCAAGAAATAGCATAAGCTCCAGGATTCTCTACCTGTGTCATGATATTATGCATGCAAGTATGTGAGGGGTTGACATTGCAATACATATTTCCTTACTTGATCTGTCTTGACTACCTCCTCCGTGGATTCTAAGACAAATGTCCATATGGCTTTCTACTTTGCATTTGATCTTGTGCATCAGAATGCATTGCACTGCCACAACCAGTGAACCAGCACCAAGTCTTGGTTTGGCATTATGATTTACTGCATTAGAATTACACTTACACTTTTCTCACCACCTTTTCCTGATTCTGCAAATCTGAAAGCAAACGAATTGCATTATGCCTCAGTGTCACATGCAAATTCAACTTTTTCTCTCTCACCCTTTCTCTTTGAACTGAGCTGCTTTGCAAGATAGTTGTCATGCTCCCTGGAATAAAGCATACAGGGTAGGCCTCTAGGTTAGTGTTTCTCTATCTTGGGAACTTGAAAACGTGTGGATTCCAAAAATTCATCAGCCACCCATACCTGCTGTAGTTTACACATTTTCAATTTGCTAAGATTGAGAAACACTGCTCTAGGCTACAGGCATTCCTTGACTTATAGCAATAGCACTTAGATTTATATACCACTTCACAGTGCCTTATATCCCTCTCTAAGAGGTTTCAATCAGAATTTTTGTTGCTAAGCAAGGAGGTTGTAAAGTGAATCATTCCTGATTTTATGACCTTTTTGCCATGGTTGTTAAGTAAATCACGACAGTTAAGTGAATCATGTAGTTGTTAAGAAAATCTAGTTTCTCTAAAATACAAGTATGTAATTATGAGTGATACCAATACTGAAGCACTATAAAGATTGGAAATGTGGTGTAAATGTTAGAAAATGTGTAATAAAAATTAAATTAAAAGAAAAAGTTGAAAGCCAGCTGGGAAGGTTGCAAAAACGGTGATCCCATGACTCTGGGATGTTGCAGCTGTCACAGATATATGCCGATTGCCAAATGCCCCAATTTTGACCTTATGACTGTCAGGATCCTGCAGTGGCTGTAAGTACAAGGTCAGAAGTAGCTTTTTTTAGTGCTATTGTAATTTTGTACAGTTGTTAAATGCAAGTCAAAGACTACCTATATTTCTGATTTAAAACCTGAGTCTGAATGGAAAAAGCCCCTCAATTTTTATGCAAATGAGTTTCTTCTCCCCCTGACTTACACTAAGAAAACGAATGCTTCTACAAAGCTGTCTGTTTGTGGTTAACTTTTGCAGTTAATGTTCTCGCTGCTCCTTCTGTGCCAACCATTATGCATCCATATTTGTATTTTGGAAGCCAGTGTATTTTGCATAATGTGTATTTCTGCAGCAATTGTTTCCTTTTGAACAGGAATATGTTGAACACTGCTTTGTGTGGTGCTTGACAGCGCCTTACCAACAGAACGTATTGCCAAGGAAAAAGCATTGGGCTTGCTTTAATGCAGCTAATCTCATCTCTTCCTAGCTCTTCATTCGCCACGGGGGAGACAATTTATTCCTAAGGAAAGATTTCTCTCCTGTGGGTTACCCACCCACCCACCCCCGCCTTTTGCTTATTTCTCTGCCTTTAGCAAATTCTCAGTGATAACACACTATTGTTTTTATTTAATAGGCCAATTGGAGCAGCTGCAAGGTCACCCATTCATAGTCTTAAATGGACTCAGCTCTGTGTCAGCTTCCCCAGTGTCCAGTCAACTGCAGCCTGACAAAGGGGAAATGTGAGGGGGGGTTTCTGGGGGGGGGATAAGACATTGAATGGCCTAATGGTCAAAAGACTGATGGAGACCATAAGTAGGAAAGCTTAATATCACTGGATCTCTTTAGCCTTGACCCCTACTCTGTCCCAAGCAATCTGAAATTACATTTGGGACGTTTACATAATCCTAACATGGCCCATAAAAGGTTGATTGCTAGAGTCCAAACCCTCCTCCATTTGGGGTCCATTCTATTGACTGAAGATACCAGCTGAAGAAGAGGTTTAGAAACATTCCAGATGATTTCAAAAGCTCCTGATATTCTTTGGATCAATATATTGAATGTTATGGGACTTTGCCCTCCTTCTCTCTTAGCTCTGCTTTTTTCCTGTTGGTGCACAAAGAACCCAGGGTGGGCAATTCTTGAATGCACGTTCACACAGAGAAACACCAAGTGTGGATATCTCTGACACTTCCTGGATCTTCTAACAGCAAATATGGCTTGCCCAAGAGGAAAAATAAAGGTATGTATGCTGTCCTTACTCCCGTCCAACTCTTTTCATCGTGGTCTTCATGGAGAAGTTGGTGGTTTTCAGGAAGCAAATACACTGAGAGACTCCAGAAACAAATGAATCTGGACTGCAGAAAAGTGTCATCTACAATTTTAAATTGTACACTTTTGAAGATCCAAAATGGACTTCTGTTGAGGAGCAGAAGATGCTGACTTATGTAGGACTGGCTACACTATGCTGCCTGGCAGCAGATTTGTCTCTATCTCTGAATATAACTTTGTCTTTCCAATCTTAGCTGAAGATGCCTGGATTGCACTCAAGATTTTTGCATTAGTCCAACTGCTGAGCTCTATTGCCTCCCACCCAACAACACCTTCTTGAACTACAGTTCCTTGTTTTGCAGTAGTGGCGAATATCTGTACCTAGGGTTTAGGATGAGGGTGAGGGTTCATTTGTGGGTTAGTTTACCAACATTTCATTACCAGGCTAGGTAACATTTTCAGCAGATTTTGGGGGATATCAGTGTTCTTCTGCTTATAAAGGCTTCAGGTGTGGGTGTGTCACATGAGGATCTTGTTATAGGCCAGCTGTGAGTCATCACTGGGTCTTGTGATGGGTCGTGATAAGGACATTACATCAGGTCAGGGTAATTGGGAGGTGAACTGCTGGTGTTGGGGGTGGGGTTGCATGGGTTGGTTGAGGATCAGTGCTTTCTCTGGTTGGCTGTGCAGTTGATTTGGATTCTGATGGGTTCATAGGCTGGTTGTAGGTCAATGTATCTGTTGATGGAATTGCTTGTTGAGTGCCAGGCTTTGATGAACTCACAAGCATGGCAGGTGATAGCATGGCCGATGATTTTTGTGTTGCTCCAATCAAACTGGTGCTGTATGGTATCGGTGTGAGTAGAGTTTATGGATTTGGGATTGTGACATTTGACTGCCAGCTGGTGTTCATGGGTCCTGGTTTTTAATTGACGGGATGTTTGTCCCATGTAGAATTGGTTGAAATTAGTTGATTTTGTAAATTACATTGTTTCTTTCATCCTTCTGTATTTTGTCTGTGGTTCTGGATAATTCCTGGTGGAGTGTGGCTGTGGGTTTGTGGGCTATTGTTATTCCTAGGGATTGGAGGATTCTGGTTGTCATTTCTAACACCCCTTTTGTGTACAGTTCCTTGTTTATTACCCCAAGCACACTCTTCCATTCTAAAGAAGATGAAGAGGAAGCTAGGAAGAGAAAATTTGCTTTAGAAGGGGATGGAGTATGGTCACGTGTAGCCAATGTGGGTTTCTATGTGCCACCATTTTGCTATCATTTCTCCAATAATCTGCAGCTTCCTTGACTTCTCACAGTTCCATTAAAAAGCAAAGGGACTAAGGAACAGCTCTTGAAAGGTCTGTTTCCAGAAGATGTCCAAGACTAATGCAACTGTTACAGTTAAGAGAGAATCCTGTCCTTGAGAAACTGTTGGAGAATTCCTTCTTTCTTTGGAGAAATTGTCCATCCAATTTGTTTACACATTTGGTGGAAAATTTCAGAAGGCCATTTCTCACTACTGTTAATGCCACATGACACAGAGATAAATTACAGTTCCTCATTTCTTCTTTTCTTTATTTTCAAAGTGAGCCTGCCCCATCCTGGCTCTCTTCAGAAGTTTTGGACTATAACCCCAAACAGCTTTAGGCATCAAGGAGCTTGGACAGGGATAAAGATAATTATTGTCCAAAACATTTGGCAGAGGAAACAATTCTAAATAGCTTATAACACCCTGGATACAGAAGGAATATGAATAATATGAAATTGGGAAGTTTTAATGCTGAGAGTCTTGGAAAATATGGTGGGTTCTGATTGCTGGCAGAATGTTCTTCCCTTCAAATTTCTTTCCTTTGATGTTTTAATCATTCCTATTAGTTAGACGCCTCTTAGCACTGATTGTTACAATAAATAGTCTGGAAGCCCACCAAATGTTAGCCATTAAAACAACCCGAGAATCTGTTGCTCCTTTCTACCTTGGCCAATAAACATAATTGATTGTGATCATTCTGCATCAGGATATTATTTTGTTCTGGCTTGGAGAAATTGATTGCTGTTTCACAGAACTAAAAGGAACAAAAATAATGCCAGATCATACGTGGGAGAAGTATCCCATTTGGAAGATATTGAGTTTTGCTGTTGCTGACTACCTCCTCATGCTTCTTAAATAAGGTAGACTGAGTGGGAAGTGGCTGGTGTGTGCGCGTGTGAAATTAAGCCTCCTTCCTATAAAATCCATTCAGAAAACACAAAGGAGCAGATATGGTTTAATTCTGCTTCAGCCCAGATTGCGGGAGGGAAAGTAGTTTTAAAAATATTATTATTTAATTGACCATTTCCTTTGAAATTGCCGTGTTGTGGCTTTTCATGCGGTGCAGTGCTTATGATGGACTATAAACAGGTAATACTCAGCCTTAAAATTATGTTATGGAGGTAAAAAGGCAATTAGATTTGCTGGCCTTCCTAGGTATGATTTTCAGTAGTCAGCATCTGCTGTTTTACACTATTAATATATTTAAAACAAATCCCTATCTCTAAATTTAAGACAGCACTAACCCTAGAACATTTTAATGGATTAGGAACAGCCATCCTGGAAGAGCTATTTAGAAAAAAGATTTTACTGTTTAAAGCTGTGTTCTTATGATGAAGGGGCAGTTTATATTATGACCTGTGTATTGTTGAACTGCCCACTTTATTAAAATGCATGGTTATGTTTGATATCCCCCTCATTAATTACATTTAAGGGCTATTTGGATTTACTTTGTGTTGTTAGTCAGCATTCAGTTTAATTTGAATGTGGCCAAGTTTTGTTTTATTGTTTGTAAAATCCTCTGCAATCATGATGGCACAGTGGTTAGAAGGCAGTATTGCAGGCTAACTCTGCCCACAAGCTGGAATTTGATCCTGACTTGCTCAAGGTTGACTCAGCCTTCTATCCTTCCGAGGTCAGTAAAATGAGGACCCAGATTGTTGGGGATAATATGCTGATTCTGTAAATTGCTTAGTGAGAGCAGTAAAAGCACTACGGTATCAAACAGTATATAAATCTATGGTAAGCGCTATTGCTATCGCTACTAATTTTATGGAATATTTTCATGTTTTATTTATTTTCATTTTTGTTTATTTAGAATCTTTAATTTTTACCTTTTTAAAAGGGGAATTCTGGTCACTGACTATTATTTAATACGGACAAAAATGGTGCAATGATACAGCATAAACCAGTAAAAGAAAATGGGCCGTTAGTATTAGTCTTTCAAAGCTGGCAACCTTCTTCTAAAGACATTAAAGAGACCAACTATACTTGCTTGTAACTGAAACCCAGCAATCCCAATTGAGCAGCAACTTCATTGACATTTTGATAGATTAATCCACCAGTAAAAAAATAGATAACATCCATTTGAGGTCAATCCATGCATTTAGTGAGGAGGAGGAGGCGGCAATATTAAATCAGACCCCCCCCCCCCCAAATGGTACAAGGGCAATCCAGTAAAAGTGTCTTGATGGTTCTGTCCAACCGGAGACATGAGCATGGTAAGTATGGAATGTTATTAAATCAATTCCTACAGAGATACAATGCTCAGTATCTTTAAAGTTGGTAATTCTTTCATATTTCATAGTCTTTCAATTACTTGGGAGTAATTGAATGATCAGGTCTCATGCTGCCTGGGGAATTCTGGAAATTGAAGTCCACATATCTTAAAGTTGCTAAGATTGAAAAACACTCAGGAGTACAACAAGTTATTGTGAGCCTGGGCTATTCTCCTACATTTGGGAATAAGGAAATTATCCTATTGTGTCTGGTGCAGAGATGCAGCTGAAATCTAGTTAGATGCTAATCGAAAGATTAAAGCAGCAGATACAGATAGTCCTTGACTTACAACCGTTTGTTTAGCCTCCATTCAAAGTTACAACGGCACTGAAAAAAGTGACTTATGACTGATTCGCTCACTGTTGCAGTATCTCCATGGACATGTGACCAAAATTCAGGCACTTGGCAACCAGCATATATTTATGATGGTTGCAGCATCCTGCGGTCATGTGATCACCATTTGCAACCATCCCAGTTGACTTCTCACAAGCAAAATCAATGCGGGAATCCAGGTTCGCTTAACAACTGCGTGATTCACTTAAGTGCAGGGATTGCTTAGTAACCATGGGGGAAAAAGGTTGTAACATCATCTGTGGTTCACTTAACAACTGCCTTGCTTAGCAATGGAAATTCTGCTCCCAATTGTGATCACATGTTGAGGACTATCTGTCACTTAGACATTTAGCACCCTCCTTTGGGATGCCTGGGTTATTTATGGGTTCACCAAAACCTTCAATTACTTTTGTTATTCAAGCATAGTAAGAAAATATTTGCAAGTCGTGCTGAGGATTACCAGATTAGCAGCAAAGGCTCAATGCAGAAGCCAAATGTTTGCAAGTTCCTAATTTGAAATAGTTCCACCAGGTTTAGTCATTCTCAGGACAGGAAAAGAGCCCAATTTTCCTTGGCATTTCATTTCTTTTCAGTGTCTACATATCATTTTCCTTTCCTGAAGGCCAACTCTATCAAATACATCCTGATCACACCTAGTAAGTGCTAAGCAGTAATCATATAATATAGTATACTTTATTGATTGATCAGTTGAGCTTATCAAAGTTAAGAGCTAAGCACACTAAAGTCAAACTGGAGTCAGGGAGCTGAGTGAACCCAGCCAACTAAATTAACTGAGTAAAATTTTCTCACCCATTGAATTCAGACCCCTATGACTCTAGGAACACATCCCGGTCCATTCTGTTGTTGCTGCTTTTGTTGTTTAAATTTGCTGAGGTTAAATAAACCCTAGTTTAATTAACCAAGGGTATCAGTATTGTTCCAACTTTTTTATTAGTTTATCAGAATATAAAATACAGAAATACAAAGAAAAATGAAAATGTAAAGTAAGGGAGGAAAAGGGGAAGAGCGAAAAGCATAGAGTAAAGTGGAAATAGGGGGAAAATGTATTGACTTCCAACTCCTTTTGGGACAGTAGAATAAGGTAATAACACAAAATCTCAACTTTTTACCTTTATATAATAATATATATTAGCCATTTCTATAACAACAAACCTATCTAATCAGCAAAACCCAATATCAACATTTCATTTTTTTTTCACTTCAAGCATAAAGTCCAAAAGCAGTTTTCAAGTTCAAGGGTGACCATATTGTGTAAATGTGATCATTAGAGCTGGTAGGTGCAAACTGCATGATACACTGAAATTCACCTGCAAGTGACTGGATAGACAGAGAAATATACAAATGGAGATTTGGGTGAACAATAGATAGGTTATAGTGATGTAGGTTGTTGTTTTTTTTTTTTAAAAAAAAAACACAGTAGAGATGAAAAAACTTTACAGGGAGAAGATTTTGGAAGGTCCCATCTTTACCTACCTTGAAATTCCCCTGCAAGCATTTTAAATCAGGTATAAATTCATGATAAATTATAAATTCAGTCCCTAGAAAGGGACTTGTCTGGATGGATGGCGTTAAAGCCACATGGGCTAATGAGACTGTTAGATATGGGCTTGATTGAAGAGGCAGGACAACGGGAGAGGAAATGATCTGTTTATTTAGCTCTGAGTAAAGACTGCCACCAGGTGTGCCTGCTGTTCTTTTTACAGGCGGCTGTCCACAATTTCAGCCACTGACGGCTCTTCATTTTCCCACTCGGGAAATGAACCAATGGGGGAAGTCTGACATCACTGACTTTTCCCCATTGAATATCTAACAGGACCAACAGTATTGGGGGAAAGCAGTGTTTTTCAGTCTTGGCAATTTTAAGATGTAGGACTTCAACTCCCAGAATTTGCTTGCTGGGGAATTCTGGGAGTTGAAGTCCACACATTTTAAAGTTGCCAAGGTTGAGAAACATTGGGCTAAAACTTGGCCTTCCTGGGACCAAACAAAGCAAACGGTGAGGACATTTGAAAAAGCTAAGTGAACATTTTTCTAAAATAAACAGAAAATCACACTAACACAAAAGTATTGTAGAAGTAAGCCTTTTTAGAGCCAGGAATGAAGAGTTAAAAGGAAAAAAACCCAAGCAAAACAGCTCATATACAAGCCAGTCTCCTTCCTCCCGATCAGCTGATATACGATTATGCTTTTTCTACAATTGCAATCAATAAAGTGGGCAATGGGGCAGGATGAAAAGCTCATACCACAAGGGATCTCATTAGTTTTAATGGCAGTGATAATTCACCCTGCAGAGCTGGCTTTGCTTTCAAAAAACCCAAAGCAAACCAAGATGGTTTGTCTCCACAACAATCCTTTCACCCTTCAATATTTGTAGACTTTTATTTGCAGATAAGAGGTGGAGCTTTCCCGCTGATGTTCTCAATAAAGATTTAAGCTGACTGGAATATTAAAGAGCAGGGAGAATTTTGGTGCCAAAACAGGCAAATTTAGAACTGGAGCACTGGGATGAATTAATGCTTACTAGATGTGTCTGATCAAGGAGAATTTGCTTTGGAAACTATTGCAAAACAGGAACTCCTTTTCAGTGTTACAAGGAAGCTCAGAGTCTTGAAAACTGGGCTTCTGATCTTATGTTCCTCAAGCATTTTTGACTTAAGAAAGCCCAAGTCATCCATCCAACATCCATGTCAGCCTTCAAGATCTTCTACTATTGCTTTGCATCTTTTGGCTGCCATAAGTAACGGGGGGAGGAGGGGGTAAAGTCTGGGAAGCGAGCTGGAGGTGTTACATTCTAGTGTTGTGTAAAATGAGGAGGGGGGAGTATAAATTCTTGCTTAGGTTTCTATTTCTCGCTTAGCTTTCTTTTCTCTGCGCAACTGCAAACTTTTATCAAAATATGCCAAGGTCAACAGACAGAGGCCTCATCATCACCTGAAGATGTCCACATGATCATATTCACAACTTTTAATTGGAAGAATCATTTGAACCAGTGGTCCCCAACCTTTTTGTACCAGGGACCAGTTTCAAGCACAAACACTTTTTCAAGGACCGGGGTGGGGGGAGAGTCGAGTTTGGTGGTTTGCTTGCAGGCGTTTCATTATCTGACTAGGTAACATCTGATGTTGTTACCTAGTCGGTAATAAACGTCTGCCAGCAAACCACCAAGTTCAAGGAGCGCCTCGGCCCTGCCTCCCTCAGCCCCATCCCTCAGGTGTCTCCCTCCCTCCCTCAGGTGTCTGCCTCGTTCCTCTCTCAGTCGCTCTCTCGCTGCTCCATCAGCCCAGGAAGAAACTGATTCAAAGAAGCCGGGGGCTTTTCCTGTCGCCGCAGCTCCTCCGAAGCGCCCGTTTACCCCCACCCGCCCGCCCACGCGTGGTTCAATCCACAGTGCTCCGTTCTGCCTGCGCGCCTGCCTTCTTCGTTTCGGAGCAGCTTCGGCTGATAAAAAGAGGCGAATAGTTATTATTCTCAGCGAAGCTGCTCCCAAACAACCAGACAGGCAGAGCGGGCACTGAATTGAAGCGCGTGCGGGCGGGTGGGGTGGGGTAAGCAGCGCTCGGAGGAGCTGCGGAGACAGGAAAAGCCCCCCTGGCTTCTTTGAAGCAGTTTCTTCCTGGGCTGGTGGAGCAGCGAGAGAGCGACTGAGAGGCGAGGCGGGAGGAAACCGAAGCCGCTGAGCCAGAGCAGGACAGGCTTGGTTGCTTCCTCCCTCCCCTTCTTTCATTTGTGTCCTTGATCCCCAATCCCAGCAGCATTCACCGAAGGCGAAGAAAGCCGCCATTTTTTAAAAATTTTTCTTTGCGGCCGGTACAGAGTGCTCCACGGACCGGTGCGGTCCACGGCCCGGTGGTTGAGGACCCCTGATTTGAACTATTGGGGGTGGGACCATTTCCATCACTTTGTATATGTGATTTGCGCGCCTAATTTCCCAGATTCAGAATTCTATGGTTGCTACCACTTCAAATTCAGTAAAAGATATCTTTTCTCTAACTCAAAGAGTCTAAGTATTTCTTTCTTGAATTTTGAATGGAGCTCCACTTGACAATCCAATAATTCATATCAATCCAGGGCCAGATTAAATCCATACATGCTCTATATGGGTCTACCCTGGAAGAATATTTGAAAGCTACAGCTAGTGCAGAATGCAGCTACAGGCAGTTTTTAGTGTAAGAAATAAGAACATTCAAAAAAAATGTAGGTAAACATGTCAGAGATGCATATAAACATGTTGTTCTAAGATGGCTGGAGAAAAAATGTGCTGAAAGTACACTAACATATAACAAGTGTGGTGTTAGAAATAGATATTTCTTTGTTCTCGGACCATTAGAAAGAGGCCCCGCTAAAGGGACATTTCTTAATAGCAAGAAGATAAGAAAAAGCCATGTAGGTAAAATATGTTATGGGTAGTTATTGAGGGGTGTTGAAGGAGATGATGTTGTCTCCATAAGGCATTTCAGATTTGCTGTGTTCAGTCACTGGACCCAATGGGGGCGTTGGGATAGAAAAACTATAAAATGTAATGTTCTAAAATCTCAAGGTGTGGTTCTTGGCTCAAACCTCATGTTGAGGTCAGCTCAGATCCTACCGCTCTTTGCAAACAGCTTTTTTTTTCATTGTATGTTTTGATTTAAGCTTAAAATAAAATCTCTGTGTTTTCACTGATCCAAGTTCTTGTTATCTGGAGTCATTTCCAACATTGGGGCCTCTAAGAGTGGCCCATTTAATGCCCCTATTGCATGAGCTGTACTGTTGGTTGGTTTGCTTCTGTCTCCAATTTAAGGTGTTGGTTTTTATGTAATAATAACCAACTTTATGGCATGGGATCAGGTTATCCAAGGAACTCCGATGGGATTGGTTCCCCCCACCCCATGGCACTGGCAGGTGGGGCAGGTACCCCATTGGCCAAGGAATTTTGGCCAGTGGGGTCAAGAAAGAGCCTTTTCTGCCATGGCAGCCTGCCCACTGGAACTTCGTGCTCCCTCCCCTTTCTGAGGAAAGATCTGCCCCCACACGTTAGGTCTTCCCATAAAGCCCTTAAAACCTGGCTGTGCAGTTGGCCTGGGGCCCAGGTGAGGCCATGGAGGTTGATATTGGATTAGAAAATGCCACTTCCACTCTATTGGATATTCCATGCCATCTTAGCAATGCTAATTATAGTCTATTTATTATCTTACTTTTAATTTTCTATAATAACATTTTATTGTAAGCTGGCCAGAGTCACAGGAGCAAAGTGGATGGCAAATACATGCAATAAATAAATAAATAAATACCCTTGTACTATTTGTGTGCGTATGTGTGTCTGTGTCTGTGTATAAATGACCTGTTATTTTAATGTTTCTATATTTTATGGTACTCTAAGCTTCCCAAAGTCCTTTTGGAAAGAGAGATGAGTGGCATATACATTTAATAAATAAATAAATGGATAGATTCCCAAAGCCCAGCCCTTCAGTGGTGGTGGCCCTCAGCCTTTGCATTGCCTATCTCAGTGATCCCCAACCTTTTTTATGCCGCGGCCCGGTATCCCCAACCTTTTTATGGCACGGCCCGGTACCGGCATCATGGCGGCCATCTTGTTTTGATGAAAAGTGCTTCCGGTGAGCTCACCGGAAGCACTTTTCATCAAACAAGATGCGGCCGCGCTTGGTGAGCTTTTCGGTAGAAATGGCTTTCTACCGGAAAAGCTCACTGAAGCACGGTGCGCCATCTTGTTTTGATGAAAAAGTGCTTCCGGTGAGCTTTCACCGGAAAAGCTCACCGGAAGCACTTTTCATCAAACAAGATGGCGGCGCCCAGCAAACCAGCGGCCCGGTAGGACTTGTTCCACGGACCGGTACTTGTCCGCGGACCGGTGGTTGGGGACCCCTGGCCTATCTGACAAGACATTAAGACTCATTATTAAGTGCTAAAAACTAAAGTGAGGCAGTGAATGAGTTAAGGATGCACTAGAGCAGGACTGTCAAACTCCTGGTTCGAAGGCCGGATGCATCACATGCTGGTCACGCTCATGCCTGGTTTAGCAAAGGGGGAAAAAGTCCCGTTGCGTGATGTTGCTATGATGATGTGAGTTTGACAGCCCTGTACTAGAGGACAACGTGCACGCTCAGAACCAGTGAACTGGTTGTGAACATAAGTACCTCTGGTTCCACTGGTTAATTGTCCTCACTGTTTGGAAGTTTCTCCTTAATTCCAGGTTGCGTCTCTCTTTGATCAGTTTCCAACCATCATTTCTTGCCCTGCCCTTTGGTGCTTTGGAGAATAATTTGACCTCCTCTTCTTTGTGGCAGCCTCTCCAATACTGGAATACTGCCATCATGTCACCCCTAATTCTTCTTTTCTTTAGACTAGCCAGACCCAAAACCTGCAGCCGTTCTTCATATGTTTTAGTCTCCAGGCCTTTGATCATCTTAGTTGCTCTTTAGTCCAGAAGTGAACTTTAGTTGACTAGTTTTTTGTGCATAGGCTTGAAATAGTAAAATATCCTGTGCTGCAACTTAACATACAGTCTTGATCCCCCCCAAGCCTGACCTTTGATCTCCAACAGATCTATAAACATTATGACTATATAAGCAAAATGATGCATGAAACGTAAGGAACCATATTTGCATATTATCTCCTTTCCTCTTTTGGGGATGGGTGAGTTAAACTGAATTTGATGGTCAAATGTGAGGCCATACTGAAGTTCCATTTCTTTAACAAATGTGTAGAGCAGCATAAAGGGAAAAATAGGTTTTTAGTTTGTCTGGGGCACAGATTAGTGTGATTCCTGTTCATATATTGGTGATTTTTTTAAATCCAGGTTTTCATTACTGCATGAAGTAATTACAAAAATCCTGATGGCTTTAAGTAATCCTGATGGCTTGGGGGGGAAAAGTCAAATCCTTTAAAAGATGACAAGTTTTAAACTATAAACCCCTTAAAACTCTGAGACGTGAAGCTATAGTAACGAAGCGGAACAGAAAGTACTTACACCATCCCTTGACCTCCAAACCCCAGTGAAGAAAGAGGGAAAGGGCTTTTCTTGTAGAAGAAGGCTTACACAATAAGGGTACCCAAGGAAGGGAGGTGAACCCCTTCCTCTTAAATTGTGGGGTCACGTTCTGCTTATATTGTTGCAGTATCTGCCCTCTGCAACAACATCCCCCATCTGATCCATGTGGGTCCCACCGTGATACAGAAAATCACCAATCTACAATTACAATTGAGATAGAAATTCCATTGCTAAAGGAGTTGGTTGGTAAGTGAATCACACCCAATTTTATGACCTTTCTTGCCATGATTGTTAAGTGCATCATCCTGGTTTTAAAGTTTTTTAACTTACATGGTCATTCAGTAAATCCAGATTCTTCCATTGACTTTGCTTGTCAGAAATCAACTGGGAAAGTCACCATGATCACATGACCCAGGGATGCTGCAACTTTCATAAGCAGATGCTGGTTGCCAGGCACCCAAATTTTGATCACATAATTGTGGGGATGCTGCAACAGTTGTAAGTGAGAAGTCTGGTTGTATGTCACTTTTTTCAGTGCCAACATCATTTTGAACCATCGCTAAATGAATGGTGATCCTTGAAAACCTGGTTCTGTGTGTGTATGTGTTGCTGATCTCCTGTTGTTTTGATCTGCTGTGTATGCATATTTTTTCCTGGACACTGATCAATTGTTTAATTGTATATTTTTGTATACAATTTTGTATTTACAATTGTAAGCCACCCAGAGTTACCTTATGGTAAGTTGGATGGCAAATAAATGTTATAAATAAACAAATGAAATCTGCCATCAAATTGTTGTCAACTCTCTTAGCAGCTACATAGATGGATTCCCCCCCCCTCAAGAATCTGTTCCTACCCAGTCTTTCAGGTCTTCCAATGGTGAATACTTCACTAATGTAACATCCCAGGGTCATGTGGTCATCATTTGCAACCTTCCTAAGGGGCTTCCAACAAGCAAAGTCTTTGGGGAGGCTAGATTTGCTTAATGACCTTTGCAAAAAAAAAAAGTTATCAAATCAGATGTGATGATTCACTTAACAATGTACTGCTTGCCAATGGGGGTTCCAGTCTCAGTTGAAGTTATAAGTCAAGGACTGCCTGTATTGGGCTTGTTTCTGCTTTCCTCCACCACCACCCATGTTGCATGTTAATGGGAAAGCATCACGGGTGGGATTCAATTTTTTTAACAACCGGTTCTGTGGGTGTGGCTTCGTTGGTGGATGTGGCTTGGTGGTCATGTTATTGGCTGGGCGTGGCCAACTCAACATCACTCACATCGAGGCACGCATCCCCTCGCCTGGCCTCTCATGACTGTGGGGATGCTGCAACAGTTGTAAATGTGAAAAAGGGTCATCAGTCACTTTTTTCAGTGCCATTGTAACTTTGAATGGTCACTCCACACAAGCAAAGTACCAGCAAAGGAGGGGAAAAAACTCCAGAGACGTTCCAGAGATAGGAAGTCTAGTCCTGCCAAGAATGTAATAAGGGTTAATGGAGAGGCAGTTTCTGTAAGCAACACCAGAATGTTTCCTTCCTGCCTTCCTTACAGGAGTAGGCCAGTAATTTCTTCTAACAACCGGTTCTCCAAACTGCTTAGAATATTAACAACCGGTTCTAGCAAATATGTGCGAACCGGTAGAATCCCAACCCTGGAAAGCTTAAGATAAGTCCCATATGTGGCACCTTGAATCAAGTGACTAGACAGAAAGGGGGCTTAGAAAGAAGCAATTACCAACTTTCTAAGCAGAGTAACAGAATATCAGAGTTGGGAAGGGACCTTGGAAGTCTTTTGATCAAACCCTCTGCTCAATCAGGAAACCATATACCATTTCAGAAAAATGGTTGTCCGATCTCTTCTTAAAATCTTCCAGTGTTGGAGCATTTACAACTTCTGGAGGCAAGTTTTTCCACTGATTTTGTTCTGTCAGGAAAATTCTCCTTAGTTCTAGGTTGCTTCTCTCCTTGATTAGTTTATATTCATTGTTTCTTGTCCTGCCTTCAGAACTGATTGACTCCCTTCTTTGTGGCAGCCCTTAAATATTGGAATACTGCTACAATCTCACTCCTAGTTCTTTTAGACATACCCAATTCCTGCAACCGTTCTTTATATGTTTTAGTCTCCAATCCTCTAATCATCTTTGTTGCTGTTCTCTGCACTCTTTCTAGGATCTCAACATCTTTTTTTACATTGTGGCAAACAAAACTAGTTGTAGTATTTCAAGTAAGTGTGGCCTTCCCAAGGCATTATAAATTTGTATTAGGACTTTATGTGATCTTGGTTCTAGCCTTCCGTCTCCCACATACAATTGTACTGGTGTTTGCTTGTTTGTTTCTTCCAGCCTGTGGCATGATCCAGTCCATGATTGATCTCCAGTGATTTTGCTATTTTGTAAGCTTCTTCACCTATTACCAATTTCACTCCCCTTCTGTTCAGAGAGCCACCAGCTGATGGATAAATAGAATCAAGATCCTTTTGCAGAATGCATTTCTGTCTTTCCATTGGGGTGGGGGGTTATCAAAATATAAATGTAAAATACAAAAGAATGCAAAAAAGAGAAAATAATGAGAAAAGAGGGGAGGAAAAAGCAGAAGGGAGAAAGGTGTAAGGTAGAGGGGGAAAAGAAAGAAAGAAAAGTGTTGATTTCCACCTCCTTTTGGTACAACAGAATAAGATACTAGCATACAACCTCAAAGTTTTACTTTTATATAATAATGTATATGGTACTAGCCATTTCTATCACAACAAACTTATCTAATCAGCAAAACCCAAATTTATTGGTTTATTTTTTCCCCACCTCAAGCAGAAAGTCCAAAAGTGGTTTCCAGATAGAAACAAAACAATGTGTATTCTTTGATCAAAGCAGTCAATTTAGCCATCTCTGCTAACTCTATCATTTCTGTGTTCTGCTCAGAGGAGAAACCCACACTTCCAAAAATTTGCGGCCCCAAATCATGCCTTGAAAACCATGACTGGCCGAAGCCCCACCCAGTCCTGTTGGGATGTCCAAAAGGGGAAGGGCCACTGATGGAATGAAGCCATACCACTATTTTGGTGAAAGGGCTTGTGCAAGGAAAGGAAACAGAAGGGGAGTTAAATGGCAGTTTGCACCCAATGCATGGCATTGGGTGCCCAGGACTGGGATGATGTATGCATTCATCAGAATGTGACACTTCTCTACTTAAACGGTGACATCCCAAACCAAGGATCCTGCGGCCTCCAAATATTGCTGTGACAGACAGAATCCAAGACTTTTGCTTTGCCCTCCCATTAGTTTCTTATCTTTGAGCAAATGGGATGAGTCACTCAAACACAGATAAGCTCATAAATTTCCTCTGGTCCAACATTCCTTCACCCTGTAATACTTGTAATGCTTCTGAGACCTTTAAAAGGAATAGGTGTTGAATTGATCCCGTTTTATTATAATATTTATTAGTCGCTCATGTTAAAAAGAAAAATCAGAATCCTGCCCTGGACAAAAGCTGGGTGCACATATTTAAAAGCAAATGAATAAAGTGTAGTTTTTAATTAGTTTGCAGGAATGTCACCTGCTGTTGTCTTTAGACTTGAACAGATTGCAGACTTAGCTAAATGCTTTGTTCTCTCACAGAAATATTTATTCCCCCTACACTCATTTTATAATTGCATGGAGTCTAAGGGAAAAAAATTCAAAATAACTCATTATTTTGCTACCCGTGTGCGTATTTTGTGGCTCTTGAAATGTTCAATTTTTCTGCTCATCTAAGTAGTTTTATCATTTAGTCCATCTTTTCACTTTATAATTGAGCCTATTAAGGATTAACTCATTTATTCCACTCTAATCTTTGTGCTGCCTGGAAACGTGAAACTCCGGCACTCATCTACACAACCAAAACTTGTTATTCAGGCTAGAGATAACAGAATATAACAGAATAACAGAGTTGCACAGGATATTGGAGGTCTTCTAGTCTAACCCTTTGCTCAAGCAAGAGACCTTGTACCATTTCAGACAAGTGAGTGTCCAATCTTTTTAAAAAAAATCTTCATTGTTGGAGCATCCACAACTTCTGGAGGCAAGTTGTTCCACAGGTTAATTGTCCTCACTCTTAAGAAATTTCTCCTTAGTTCTAGATTGCTTCTCTCCTTGATTAATTTTCATCCATTGATTCTTGTCTTTGGTTCTGGTGCTTTGGAAACTAATTTGACCCTTTCTTCTTTATGGCAGCCCCTCAAATATTGGAACATTGCTCTCCCAATCCTTCTTTTCACCAGGCTAGACATATTCAATTCCTGCAACCATTCTACATATGTTTTAACCTCAAGGCCCCAAATCATATTTGTTGTCTTCTCTACATCTTTCCAGAGTCTCAACATCTTTTTTAAAAATAATATAATGTCCAAAACTGGATGCCATTATTCCAAATGTTTTCTTACTAGATCTTTCAAAGGTATACTAATACTTCATGTAATCTTGATTCCATCCCTCTATTAATACAGCCTAGGATTGCTTTGGCTTTTTTGGCTGCCGGGATAATGGGAGTCCTTATCCTATCTCCTTGGAGGTTTTAAGAGAAAGAGAATTGTTATTGGGGAAAGTGTTGTGCTCTTGAAGAACAGATCTGTGGGACTTCTGGCTTAGTCATTCAAAACGGAAGAACATATATTTTGCGAATTACCAGAGGTAATTTTTCTGAGAAAATTTTTCAAGATGCTCTAAATGAGATATGTTTTTTTCTCCTACATATCATCTTTGCAATGACCCTATAAGATAGATTAAAAAGCCCAAGCAAATGGTGCATGGTCGTTATGTTAGTGTGGCATCATTGAAGTGGGTTTAGAAGACAATTCTCAAAAAGTTTCAGCCTAGTTAAGAGTGAATGTGATGAGTTTAAAGTGTTATGTTAGAACCAGGAAGACCCATCTTTAGCATCACATTGGAAGTTCCCTGGGTGATTTGGTGCTTTCTCTTGTCCAAACCACCTCACAAGGTTGTTGAGGAGAAACATAAAAGGAAACTTGGTGCATGTTGCCTTCAACCCCTGAACAGCAGGCTGGGTATTAATCACATAAATAACACCTGGCATCACCATGAAGATTCCTACAGATCAATGTTTTTCAGTATTTCTGCATGCTGGGTGGGGAATTCTGGGAACTGAAGTCCATACAAATGCCAAGTTTGAAAAACATTCCTATAGATCCTGATTGGTGGAAAATGACTAAAGTGAAGGGGTCAAAAGGCAATTCCAGCATAAAAATGTCCCACTGTAATTGGACCAGTTCTAGTATTTACCGCAGTAGTCTTTGACTTACAATTATTCATTTAGTGATCGTTCCAAGTTATGGAAAAGTGAAAAATAGTGACTTATGACTGGTCCTCACTTGCAACCTGCATAGCCTTGTGATCTGGGTGCTTGGCTGCTAGTTCACATTTATGATGGAGTCCTGTGGTCATATGATGGCCATTTTTGACTCTTCCAGCTGGTTTTTGACAAGCAAAATCAATGGCAAAGCAAGCAGAAAATGTCACAAATCACAATCATGCATTGTTTCATTTAAGAAGTACAGAAATTCATTTAATGATCATGGCAAAAAAAAAAAAGGTTATAAAATCGAAAGTGGTAGACAACCACTTTGCTTAATGATAAATTTTCCAGTCCCAGTTGTGGTTATAAGTGGAGGACTACCTGTGGTGGAGATAGAAGGAATAAGCTCTATGGACGCATAAAGCATAGAAAGAAGAATAGTGTGTATTACATGTGTTGAAGGGACTCCTCAGAAGGGCAAAGAGAATTAACACTTGCATATTGATTGCTGAGAACTGATTTATGCAACTTTGGCCATTACTGGAATTAGTCAATTCCTTTGAAGTCATTCCGTTCAAATGTATTCCCAGTGATAAAGTTTGGATACTTTGGGTATCATAGAGCTTACACACTTCTCTCCTCCCAATATATTAGTGTTCCCCAAAGCACAGATCCCCAATAGCATGCCAGAAACTGGGTGATGCAAACAAGCAAAGCCCCATCCACGGGATGCAGGCAGCTTGCAAAACCACACATACAATCTGGTCCACGGAAAAACCTCTCTCCATGGAACTGGTTCCTGGTGCCCAAAAGGTTGAGTGCTGCTGCCCTAAAGCCCCCAGTAAATCCTTGATGTAAAAAAAAAAAAAAAAAAAGGCTTCTACCTGAATGTGAACTGTCTAATTTTAAATTTTCAAACCCAGACCAAAAGTTTGTTATCCTTCAATATTTAACTTTTCCAAACTCTACAAAGCAGCTCACCAAGTCTTTGCCTACAAAGAATTCTAAATAAGGTCTGTAGCCAAAAAAAATAAAAAATCATTTCAAGTTGCAAGGAAGATTTAACTCTCAGGTTTACAACTCATTGTACCTTTTTAAGTAATGGAATTCACATTTGTCATGTTTTCATTTTATGTTTCTAGATAATCTGCCTCCAGGGTCCCCTGTGGTGTATAGTTGTTGTGTATAGTTCAGCTAGTTTGCCAGTTAGTGTGTGGCGTGGATTGGGGTAAATTTTTGCTTTTAAATTTGGCGTCAATGTTACTGCCTTGCTACAGAACCTGGAAACCTTGTGTTTTAGTGGAATTGAAGTGGCTCCTGACAATAATCTGGAAAATATTTTTGCTGATCTGAAGAGAAATTTCGCCATGTATCTAATGCTATTCCTGCAAAAAGAGACTAAAGGGGGCAGAGCTGAAAGATTCTGGGAAGCTCCCAGCTGGAATTAGATGCAAGACAGATGCTAAATTGGAGCTCTAAACAGTCTGGCCCAAATCAGAAATCAGAAAGCTGATTTCTATTCATAGGTTTATAGCCTTTACAAACCAGAATCTGTGGGTGTGGGGAACAGTTTACTGAAGAAGAAATATTAATCCCCACCAAAAAAAAAAATTCCTAAAAGGCTTACAAGCGAAGTCCAAAAACACTAGTGCTCACTTGTACAGATCAGCCATCAATAGGCACATAGAGAAAAACAAACTTACATACCAATAAAAAAAAGATTATCAATAAGCTAAAAGGAAACAAAAAGACCAACACATCTCCCTACCAGAAATCAACATTCCATTAAACAGGGATTAACACCCTGTTTTACTTGCAATCGAGCAGTAAACAATTCCCCAATCAAGGAATTACCAACTGAGAGAAACAAACTGCAAACAATAAGCTAATCAAGAAACTACCAAGAACATTTCCACTGATGTGACAGGGCAAGCCACTTGCAGATAAAAAGAGAGCAAACCTCTCTTCCTTCCAGCATTGATGATGTTACCTAGTCAGAAAGCAATCAAATGCAGAGAGCATGAAGTACAGTCCAGCAATTTCAATGAATGTTAGGGACAAAATGGGACCTCTCCCCCCAGCACCCAGTTTCCACCCATGTTGCAGCTGAGCAGGAGAGGGGAGGTGTTGATTGTGTGACAATTTGGATAGATAGTTTGCTAGACAGTTTGATTAGATGATTAAAAACTACCAGCAGAAAAACATAACCCATCCCACTACACATTTTGTAGCCATTTTTATGAACATTTTCAGTGTATTAACTTGTTTATGATAACCATCAACAGCTCTTGCAGGCAAGTTGCACAATAAAAAGCATGAAAAAAAACAGTAACGATCAGATAAAATTGCCAGGTTTCATTGCTAGTTTCATTGCTTGTTTTGCACAGGCTCTAAAGTGGAATCTGGCTGTTCTGGAAGTATCTGTGCAGGTTTGTGGAAGACCTGTGTTGAGATGTGGTTGAGGATTTAGGTATAGTTGGGTTTATATTTGAATAGTAGAATATGCTTTGGATCAGAGATGGGCAGTTTACAGTCTGCAGACTCCTGGGAGAGATGAAATTCAATGGCACACAGATATGGATTTGGCCACTGCAGAATCTTGCCCTCTGGAATTGCAGCCCACACTGATGGTGACCTGGAAGGCAGGAAAAAGTCAGCTGTTTTCACAAAGTTTCGGTAATGTGTTTGGGGAATGTGTTCTTGTAAATTTATATAGTGAGTTTTGTATAGATTTATCTATCTTTTCTGTTCTTTGTTGTTGCTTTTTCTTCTAAGCCATTCAGAGAGGCTCTTTGCAGTTGGGTAATCTTTACATTATTATAGTTGGTCACAATCAATCAGATGTTTAGACTGGATTTGGCATTTTTATCCACCTATCAAGTCCTTCCCAAGGACCTGGGATTGGCAGATGATGTTGTTTGATGTCATTAAAGGTATTAAGTGTTGCAGAATGTCAGCTGCCTTTTGCAATTGACTGGTGAGGATTTAGTCAATGCCGATGGTATTCAAGTGGTGATGCAGATGTTTTGGGATTGCACCCGAGGCTTCTATTATTACTGAACTCATCTTCACTTTCTTTTGCCATAACTTGTCTTTGTATTTTGTGATTTTCTTCAGCTCTTTCTCTTCTGCCATCTCCAGGTACTGCAATGTCCACTATCTAGATTTTGTCTTTCTTAATGTCAGTTGTTAAGTTTGGGGTATTGTCGGGTCACTTCCATTTCGAAGGGGAGGTGGGGGTGTTTCATGGGCTTGGATGCTTTGAATACTTTCGCTTTTGTTGTAATCTCATGGGAATTAGGGAGGGGGAGTAAGTCGATGAGTCAGACCCCCACCCAGCTGGTTCCAGGCTGTTATCAAGTGTCCCATTATCATCTTCCCACCTCAGAGTTCCCATAACACCTTTGCAACACTGTATTGGCTACTGGTGGACTGGGGAATTGTGGTGGGGGTTGTATGAGGACAATTAGCTTAATCTGTGCAGGGATTTTCAGACTCCACCTGACTTCTCTGCAATCACATATCTCAGTAAAAGTTCCTTTTGAAATCAACCATTTGTTTCAATCATGCTTTCCTGAGAAGATAGCTGAGACAGGTCCTTACAGGTGTGTAACAGAAGATGCTTGTCTGTTAGGTCTGATCCTGCTTAATATTTTGAGCTTTTGGGAGGAGAAAGCTGGATGCAGGAAAGAAAAGCTAGATGCTTTAGTGGAATTGGAACACAATGATTTGTCTGTCCATTATTGGTTCTGCATATTCCAGATTGGTTTGTAAGGGGTAGCTGCTGAGTTTTCATTTTGTCATTTGACTGTATTTTTTCCAAAACCCAGAGAAAAGTGACAGATGGATTTCCAAACAAACAAAGCCAAGATGCACATGCTTCCTCATTTTAATGATTTCATGATTGTTTAATGTGGTAAACAGATTAAGCCACCTACATTTAAATGTTTGCTTTTCTGCACCCCATGCCGTGCCTTTAACACCTCTGTGTTTTAGCAGTGTAAGTATTATTTTGCCTCTGCGATAATAACAGGCTCCTTCTCCAGGTGCAGAGGGAGTCAAAATAGCTTCATTTACTTGCCAGGAGATGGAGGCAAGATTTGAAGAACTTTAAGAAGTCAGTCCAACCTTGGAAAACAAATGCACAGAGGCAGAAGATGGGGTGACATAGAAGGAAGCAGCAGCAAAGGACTGAAACTCAAGTGTGGAGGGACTCAAAATATTTTCACTGACTAGCAATACCTAACTCTGCAAAACACACACACATGTCCACCCACCCAAAACATGAAGGGGGACATTTATAGAAGCAGCAAATGACCTCAGAACTCAAATTAACACAGTAGAGATTCAGACTTCCATTCATTCTGAAAACATTTTATTGAAGCTTCTTGTTGAATGCGTACTCATGTAATCATGCTTAAAATAAACCTACCGGCTTCAATAAAGACTAAAATATAGATGCAAAATAAAGACGTCAACTGGTGGGTTATTTAATCTGATTCACATTGTTATTTCAATATTGGAGGGGTTCAGGATGGCAGGGCTCAGAGGTTTGTCTAAGGAACCTATTCTAAAATACAGAAAATGTGGGCAATTGTTTTGCCAAGAGAAGAGGGTGTTCTACATTAAATCCAGTCTGAGTTAGATCACTGAACCATTCTGCCAACCAAAAGAGTTGTGGTTAGAATGCAATATTGCTGTCTTACTCTGCCAATACCAGGAGTTCGATCCTGACTGACTCAAGGTTGACCGAGCCTTCCATCCTTCTGAAGTCAGTTAAATGAGGACTCAGATTGTTGGGGGCAAGAGGCTGACTCTGTAAATTGATTAGAGAGTGCTGTAAAAGCACTATGGGCTGGTATATAAGTCTAAGTGCTATTGCTATAGCTATTGTCAGTTCTTGTCCCCTGGCTCCCTGGAGGAATCATGTCAAGAGAGGGTTGAGGGTTGTCAAAGTCAAGGTAATGACCACAATTGAAGCCACACTCCTCTTTATGTGTATGGAATGATACACATGCCAAAAGGATGGCTCTGATCATAGAGTTCTGGTTACCATCTTGACTTTTTTTGATCCCTCTGCAGACATTCCTGCAAATCCTGTGCTTGTGGCTAATAACTCGGCCAATGGTCACACTCGAAAGGAGTTCCATATTGTGGAGAAATCATTTAGGTTCATTTTACCCTTACTGCAGGCTGCTTCTGCTGATTGTCAGCTGCCTGCAATTTGGCAGTTCAAATTTCACCAGGCTCAAGGTTGACTCAGCCTTCTATCCTTCCGAGGTTGGTAAAATGAGGACCCAGATTGTTGGGAGCAAGATGCTGACTCTGTAACTGCTTAAAGGGGGCTTTGAAGCACTATAAAGTGGTATATAAGTCTAAGTGCTATTGCTATTGCTACCCATTTGGTTGTGCAATCTGCTAATGGGTGAGTCATGGCATTTGGAGTGCAAGCGAAGTGTGTTTATACCAGGGTGTCAAACTCAAGGTCTGCGGGGTGCTTAGATCTGCCCCCCCCAAGCCCCGTTTTTGCTGGCAGAGGGTTTCAGGAAGCTGTCGCAGCCAAAAATGGAGCTTTTGCACCTGTTTTTGCTGGCAGAACACTTGGGCCACCAGAGGTGCCCCTGACACAAGTGACATCAAGCTAGTCATGACCACCCTGACCACAGCTCCCCTGATCCCCTGAGGTCAAATACAACCCTGATGCAGTCCTCAATGAAATCAAGTTTGACACCCCTGGTTTATATGCTAGATTATGTGCGGTTAAAAACAAAGCATGAGTGAACTCTTGCAACTTAGAATTAAACATTATGAGACTTTGGATCAGCCTGGCACTGAATCCAGTTTCCACAATTGATTTTTCTGCACTGTCAGATCGGTATAGAAACTTTAGATCAGAGGTGGTCTTCAGCAGGTTCTGACCAATTCTGGAGAACCGGTAGCAGAAATTTTGAGTAGTTCGGAGAACCAGCAAATGCCACCTCTGATAGGCCCCACCCCCATCTATTCTCTGCCTCCCAAGTTCCAGCTAATCGGCTGGGTCTCCTTTTGTTGCCCTGCACAGGAGAACAGAGCTGGAAAGCAGGTTAGTGGGGTGGTAAGGTAATGGAGATTTTGCAGTATCATTCCCCTGCCATGCCTACCAAGCCACACCCACCAAACCACACCACACCCACCAAACCACACCACACCCACCAAGCCATGCCCACAGAACCAGCAGTAAAAACATTGGAATCCCACCACTGCTTTAGATCCAGCAATGTGACAAGATGGTTGGATTTGGTTTGCCTTCTGCTTTTCTCTGCCCATGTAGCCAAATCCTGGCTGAAAACAGTGCAAATATGGATGCTTGTTCTCTGGCATAACTTTCCAAGCTTTTCCACTTGAGTGTAACTGAAAAGACATCAACATCTGCAAACTCCAAGTATGTTCTAATACCTGAGCATCAGATCCCCACTAATAAGAAGCAGATTTCTGCAAAGAATAGTCTTTCCTCCTTTTCTTGTCTTCCAACTGCGTTTCGAGCAGAACACGCTAGACTCTTTCTCAGCACACTTGATTTTCATGGGAACAATAGGACTCTTCTGAATTACAGACTAAGCTCTGACAAGCTCATATATATCCCTCAGCTAGGAAAATGAGAAACAATTAAGGCAGTAGCTAGAGGTCACCCCAGGATTTCCTTAACCCTGACACCAATTTGTTTCCATTACTTTGGCTACGCAGCAATTTGTTCAGAGATGCTAAAGCTCCTGCTTGCTTATTGCCTTTCTCTATTAGAGGGAGGCAAGTAATTATTTCCTCCCTCCCTCAACAGTGAAGTAGGATTTCAGTGTCTCTCACTTGCCAAGGGAGATGCTCTGATGAGTAAAGGACAGAAAGGCATCTATCAGGCTCAAGAAACCTGGAACCAGGATAGAATTCAAAAGCAATTCAAATTCAAATTCCAGGCTACCTATACACAAGAATTGGATCTACTAATGGTCAATGTAAATTGGCTCCAGATAACGGTCAATGGACTTCAAGAGGGGATGTACTTAGGTTCCTTTTGGAGGTATAAAGACTCCAGACTGATGATGCATTTGACTCCACCTTCAAGCTGAGCCCAGGCATTGCCTACAGTATCCACATTCATTGTAAATATTCTGATGTCTTTCCTAGTGTTGACTTTTTAGTATCTAAACTGCAATTGCAGGACTGTGCCATAATTCATGAGCTCCTATCAACTATAGTTGTTTGCTATTTTGAGTTACTCATAAAGTAATAAAGGCAGGATAAAACTCTAATAAATAACTAAATAAATGAATTATCTTCATTTCTGGTGGTGGAAAAATCTGGAGCAGGGACTCTCTCCCTCAGTGCTTAAGACCAGATGGGCAAGCTCTTACTTGGAGAAGTGGTCCTTGGACCATGCCCAGTGGTGATTAACCAATTGTTTGAATGTCTAATGAGATTCTTAGTCACCCAGGTCATTATTATCTTAAAGGTGCTGTTTCAAGAGGCCTTAGTAAGACCATACCTAGAGTACTGCATCCAGTTTTGGTCACCTCACTATAAAAAAGATGGTGAGACTCTAGAAAAAGTAGAGAGAAGAGTAACCAGGATGATGAGGGGACTGGAGACTAAAACATATGAAGAACGGTTGCAGGAACTGGGCCTGGCTAGTCTAGTGAAGAGAAGAACCAGGGGGGAGATGATAGCAATCTTCCAATATTTGAGGGGCTGTCACAGACAGAAAGGGATCAAGCTATTTTCTAAAGCACTTGCAGGCCAGACAAGGAATAATGGATGGAAACTGAACAAGTAGAGATTTAAAAGAGTAGAGTAGAGTAGAGTAGAGTAGAGTAGAGTAGAGTAGAGTAGAGCAGAGCAGAGCAGAGCAGAGTAGAATAGAATAGAATAGAATAGAATAGAATAGAATAGAATAGAATAGAATAGAATTATTTATTGGCCAAGTGTAATTGGACACACAAGGAAATAAGGAGAAACTTTCTGATAGTGAGAACAATCAACCAGTGGAACAGCTTGCCCTTGGAAGTTGTGGGAGCACCATCACTTGAGACTTTCAAGAACAGATGTTTTGAGCCTATTGTAAACCAAGGCTGAAAAATGTATTTAACAATACAGTAGTTTGCAATAAGAAGGAAGCCATGGTTGACATGGACTCTCCTGCAAGCAGGTGTTGTACTTTAATCTAACTGGACTTATTAAACTACCTGCTCTTTTGAACTTTATTTCTCAATAAAGTGGCAGAGGATAAGAGGCACAGGGTAGACCTTGGAGAATCTAAGCTACAGATGTCACTGATGGCTGAGTTGCAACTTGCTCTTTCTTCCCTATCCAAAAGACTCCACAAAACCACCTGAGAATCAAACTAAATTTATTTAATGCAGCCCTAAGGGAGCTACAAACAAAATATTGAATAAAAATGTATTGTACCTCCAAAATTCCCTTCTTGCCCCTATGTGTGATATATGTCTTCCTCAATGTTGGGTCCCCTAGCAGAGACCTGGGAGTTTGAGTGTTCTGTTCAAGTATATTTTAATTGTTCCTAACACTACATTCTTCTGGACAGAGATCTCTGGTGTTGTTCCAGGGATCTGTTGGAGCCACTCACCCAGTTTTGGAATCACAGCCCTAAGTGATTCTACCACCACTTGGCCCTTATCCCAAAGGTGCTTTTTCAAGAGGCAATTGGACAGTTCTGTGCTATGTCAAACACTGTACAGATACTATCACTGTGGATAAACGTATTAGGATCTATCCCAATCAGAAACCCTGGATGACCAAGGAAGTACAGCGCCTCTTGCATGACAGGATCAAGCCTTTAGATCCGGTGATGAGGCAAAATACAGTGTTGCCAGAGCTAATCTGAAGAAAGGTATTCAGAAGGCCAAGACTGATTATAAGAGGAAGATTGAGGATAATTTTTATAGCAATAATGTGAGGCAGGTATGGCAAGGGATTCAACAAATTACAAACCATCAACCAACCAGTGTCATCCCTGCTGAGGGGGTTGCTTCATTGGCAGAGGAACTGAATCATTTCTTTGCTCACTTTGAAGTGGAGATATCAGAGACAGATAAAATACAACCACCAGCCAATTGTAGCCCACACCTCATTGTGGAGGAACAGGAGGTGAGGAGCATTCTGAGGGCTGTGGACCCTAGAAAGGCTGCCGGTCCTGATGGTATCTCTGGCCAAGTGCTTAAAGACTGTGCTAATCAGTTGGCTGAAGTCTTTACCAGGATCTTCAATCGGTCTTTATCCCAGTCCACTATTCCATCTTGTTTGAAGGCTTCCACCATTGTTCTGCTGCCAAAGAAGTTCCCTATCAATAACCTCAACAATTACAGACCAGTGGCACTCACTCCTATCATCATGAAGTATTTTGAGAAATTGGTCTGCCAGCACATCATTTCTGGTCTTCTGCATACATTTGATAAACACCAGTTTGCATACAGAAAAATAGATCTACAGAGGACACTATAGCCATCATTCTTTGCACTGCTCTGACTCATCTAGAACAGTGGAGGGGCTATGTGAGCATGCTTTTTGTGGATTTTAGTTCTGACTTTAACACAATTCTTCCACATAGACTAGTATCTAAACTTCTGACCTTGGACTTTCTAATTCAATCTGCCTTTGAATTATGGATTTCCTGTCTGGCCACTCACAGAGGGTCAGATTAGGTCAGTGATGGCTAACCTATGACACGCGTGTCACTCATGACATGCCGAGGCACTTTGACTGACACGCCTGTTGGTCCGCCGGGAGGAGGGGAGGAGGTGGTGGCGGCAGCTCGCGTTGTTTCTGAGCTCTAGGTCTGGCTCGCGGACTGGCTTTTCTCAGCCCCAGCTGCTTTCAATCCGCTCGGAGAAGGAGGAGGAGGTGGTGGTGGTGGCTCGCGTTGTTTTCTGAGCCCGCGAGCCTAGAGCCTAGAGCTGCCGCCACCACCACCTCCTCCCCTCCTCCCGAGCGGACTGAAAGCAGCTGGGGCTGAGGAAGAGGGCCAAGCGGAGCCAAGCCACCTTGGCTCGCGTGTTTTCTGAGCCCGCGAGCCCGCGAGCCAGGGCGCTTTCATTGCACGGCGGAGCTTCTTGTCTCGGGAAACGCCGGCCGCCTTTGCTGCCCCCTGAGGGGAGGGCAATTCTGGGCTGTGCGATTGGGGGACTTCATCGCTTTGGGTGGGTGGGTGGGAGCGAGGACGTTGACTTTAAGCGCTGCCGACCGAGTGTTTCACAAATACCAGTGGGACCTCCGTCCACCACCACCCCTCCCTCTTTTGCCTCCTTCCTTCTGATCAATCAGGTTTTCCCAGTATTTGCTCACAGCTGCGTTTTCTCTTCTGCCGTGCTAGGCGTTGAACGCGGGATTTCTGATTCCCCTTACACACGCGTGGATATGCCGCAGGCGTTTTCTTCCAAACGCCCCATGGGCAGAGAACACTGACTTTCATGATAGTGAGATCGTTTCACAAATTAATTGATTCACTAACCCAAAAGAAGAAGATGATGATGACAGTGGGAGGCAGGAGTCACTCTCTCCCTCACTCAGCATTAAATAATATTAAAACAAATAAAAGAAACAGACTGACAGATGAAGTTAGTAGTGCTTGCTTGGCCCTGAAGTGCACAAAATACAACCCTGCAATTGAAGATTTAGCAAATGCAATTCAGCAACAGAAAAGTCACTAAGGTAAATCATTATTTGTTTTTTGCTTTTTGAACTAATAAATATATTAAATATATAACTCTTTCTTTATTAGGGCTGCAAATATTACCAAATTATTGATATTTCTTGAAGTGACACACGACCAAGAAGGGTACACTTTTTCCCGATTTTCGACACACCAAGCTGAAAAGGTTAGCCATCACTGGATTAGGTAATCATACCTCTTCATCCCTTATTCTTAACACTGGTACACCAAAGGGTTGCGTGTTGAGTCCCTTACTCTATACTCTTCATGTGCATGACTGCATTCCCACTCACGCTAGTAATACTATTGCTAAATTTGCAGATGATACAACAGTGGTGGGACTTATGTTTGGGGGGGGGATGAGTCTGCCTACCGAGATGAGGTGGACCGGTTGCTTTCATGAGGTGAAGACAATCACGTGGTCCTCAACACCAATAAGACCAAGCTTATAGTGGACTATAGAAGGAACAGATCAGATATCCAGCCCTTGCTTATCAATGGAGACCAAGTGGAACAAGTATCCAGTTTTAGTTTCTTGGTGTTACCATAAAAGAGGACAGGACCTGGGGTGCTCACATTGCAGCCCTGGTCAAAAGGGCCCAGCAGATATTATACTACCTGAGACTTCTCAGAAAACAACAACTGAATGAAAAACTGCTGGGGACCTTCTACTGCTGCACCATAGAGAGTATTTTAACTTACTGCACCTCTGTGTGGTTTGCCAATTGCACAGTGGTAGACAGGAAAACACTCCAGAGGGTTTATGACATTGGCCAGAAGATCATTGGTTGCCCTCTCCCCTCTTTATAGCTCCCACTGCCTTAAGAAAGTTCAAAACATTCTCAAAGATCCATCACATCTTGGGAATCCTTTTTTTGAACTATTACCATCTGGCAGACAGTACAGAATAATAAAAACAAGAACAAATAGGCTGGAAAAAAAGCTTCTATCCCAGGGCAATAGCTCTTTTGAATTCTGCTGTATAGTGCAGTATTAGTGCGGTTTCGGGGGGTTTCGGTTCAATGTGTGGAGGGTGAAGGATGTGTATTTGTGTTTATTTTCATGATCATGGTCATGATGTGCACTGGAGATGGTATTTGATTTCATTGTACAAGGTGCAATGACAATAAATTAAACTAAACTAAACTAAACTAAAACTTTATGGCTTTTCTTTGAAGTTTCTTGGATGAGAAACAAAACCAAAGAAAAACTAAGAAAATCCAGTCTCGTCTTGAAAAAACACCTTTGGGACAAGCATGACTAGATCACTGAGAATCTCCCTAGACACTTTGACCCATACTTTCTACATCCTTTCCAGTTCCTCCTTCAGATGATGGTACTTCTCCAGCTTCTCATACTTCTTCCTGATGCTTTTGTCTCTTGTCACCATGACATCTATCACCACCTCTCTATTTCGTTCCTTGTCTAGTATCATGATGTCTTTCATCTGGCCATTACCCACCTGTCTATTCAGATCTGGAAGTCCCACAGGATCTTAAATGTGCCTGTGTATATGTCTGTGTATGGGAGAAACAGTTAATTATAATTGAGTGTAAAGATAATTAGGTCAACTGTAAATAATTTGTCTAGTTAAATGGCAGGTAGTAGGTAGCAGGTAGCAGGAAGCCACCTTTGTGGAACACATAAGCAAAATTGGAATGGTCTCCCTGAACCAAAAGAGGAAGGTAGTTGGCTTGGTGAATAGAATTCCCATTACTTCTCTTACTCAGGTTAGTCCATGAGCAGTTTGGGGTTGAATAGTCAATTTTCCCATAAGAATGGTCCTTGTCACCTTGGATCTACAATTTAGTACTACTTTAGATATCTTGGTGTGGGGTCTGACTTTATTGCTCTCTGAGCTTAGCTGTTTTCAGCTTGGTTGTTTTCCAGCTGCTAGCATTGATGAAATTACCTATTTGGGAAATGAAACACCTGCAAAAAAAACCCTCAACCAAACTCTAGAGAGCAACAAGGACCTCACACTTCAAACTTGAGCTGCAAATATTCTCTTCTATTGGTGTCATCTTGATGTGTCCATGGAATAAGCTCTCCTGAGCAAGCAAAATAGTAAAGTAAAGACTACCCAGACTTATGTAAAGCCCCTTCTAGAAAAAGAGAGCTTTCATGAATGAAGGTGAATATACCTGTCCCAGGATAATGTTGCAGGATCTAATCTGGGTTGGTCATCAGGACTAGAGGTTTTGTCTTCTGAATTTTCAGAAGCCCATCTTCAGGAAACTTTTCTCTAGCTTTCCATAATCTAGAATTCTTCTGCTTGGATTGAAATTTGCATATAATCATTCAGCTTTTTCTCACTGAGTATAAAGAGTTCCTAGCGCCATATGTCCTGTTTCATAATTTTGCCCGGTAGCATTTTGCTCCACTGAGGTTAATAATAAGGAGAGATAAAGCCCTTACAGGGCAGCGTCAGAGCTTGGGAGGTCTTCCTAGGGCAGTCTGCAACAGAAGGACCTGTATTTCTTTAATTTTCCTCCCAGGACATCATTTAGCCATTCTTGCAAAGGTTGAGGAAGTATCTTTTCTTTACTAATTTGAATGCAGTGAAGGAAAAGAAACTCTTTAGAGTCTTCCAGGTGATAATTTTTTCCCAAACCTTTCAGCTGAAAAATTACCAAGATTTCTCCCTCCCATTTCTTTTTTATCCTTGTATTAATTCCAGGCATCTTAAACAGCGGTGAAGAACAGTGGACCGATCCAGACTCCTATTTGCTCTAGGCACCCAGGCAGAAATGCTTTAATGCTTTTTGACCTATTCTCCTGTTCAGCATCCATGCTGGCACAGTGGTTTCAATGCAGAACTGCAGGCTAATTCACTGCTCACTCCAGGAGTTCGATTCTGAGTGGCTCAAGGTTGACTCAACCTGCCATCTGTCTGAGGTCAGTAAAATGAGGAGGACCCAGATTGTTGGGGGCAGTATGCTGACTCTGTAAACTGCTTAAAGAGGCCTGTAAAGTACTGTGAAGCAGTATATAAGTCTAAGTGATATTATTGTGGTTAGCCAAATGTTGCAGAAATATACTGTATGAAGATACCTTTTGAGACACAGGGCATCCATTGATTCAGTTCTTAGTGGCTTTAAAATTTAGAACTTAAACTGAATATAAATTAAATTTAAATTGAATTTAAAATTCAGAACTTTAGCATACTGGAATAAAATGAATGCCTTACCATGGGACTATTCCAATATAATGATGATGTTCTCCACTCAGACAAGCCTGACTCTTGGCAATTCTATGGGCCAGCTCTCTCTACATCTTCCACTACTTCGAGTTGTTCTAGACTTCAGTTACTCCAAAACATAAGTCCACCAAACGAACTTAATTCACCAGGCCAAGCTGAAATACACCCACAAGAGCTCACTTGGTGAGAGAAGTTTAGAGTCTCCAAGGCACTAAGTCAACCAGGAAGCATGAGGAACATACGCAGCCAGAAATCACATTGTTCCCAGCAATGCCTCCCTCTGCCCGCTGTGATAAATAGTCTTCTGGTGCAACCCATCAAGATGGGCAGGGCCTCCTCCTGAGTAATCTGGCAGATTTCTGTTGCTCTTGTCTTTTCTCTGCCCTGTGTGCTCTCGGATCCACCACAGAAGGCAGCTCCTCCTTCTCCTCTCCAAGCTGT
Organism: Notechis scutatus; assembly: GCF_049901735.1. NCBI lineage: Eukaryota > Metazoa > Chordata > Lepidosauria > Squamata > Elapidae > Notechis > Notechis scutatus. The sequence continues at coordinate 5,578,685 of NC_142016.1, forward strand.
CCTGTTGAACCTTAACCCTAACCCAGTTCCTGACATGCCAGGAATGAGTTCATCCTCCCTTGAGCTGACCTCCAAGGAAGAATCTGAGGGGTTGTCCAAGAGAGACATCACACAGGTCTGATGTTCCAAGGTACTGAATCCCAAAAGAAGTCTCTTGCTTAGAACTATTCCCCCAGTCTTGTTACAGATAGTCCTAGATTTAAGACCTGAAATGAACCTGGAATTACAATTGAAAGTCATTGAGGTTGTAAGTTGAGGCATTACATGACCAGATCCAATTTTTTGACATCTTTTATGGCTGCCATTGTGAATTGTGAACACTGCAGTTGTTAAGCAAATCTATTTTCCCCATTGTATATTTGACCAGAAATGATAAGTAAATGCAATAAACCTTTAACAAGTGTTACAAATTGTGGTCACCTAAACATGGTACATTGCAATTGGCCATAAAGGTGAGCCAGGTGCCAAATATCCAAATGCAACAACATGGCAGGGTTTGTGCAGTCCTCATAACTTTGAAAACATGTTATAAGTAGCTCTGGAGAGGTGCATCATAACTTTGATTATTAACAACCGCTCATATGTTAAGGACATCAGAGGGGGACCATCCAAGAAGAAGTTAGAAATCAGGTGAAACCTGGCTCAAAAGCAGTAGTTGTGAGAGGGATCTTGGACAATCGTTTAAATATGAGCCAGTAGTGTGTGACAGCAGCCAAAAAAAGCCAATGCAATCCTAGGATGCTTCAACAGAGGGATAAAATCAAGATCACAAAAAGTATTAGTACCATTTTGCAAAACCTTAGTAAGACCACACCTGAAATACTGCATCCAATTTTGGTCACTACATTATAAAAAAGAAGTTGAGACTTTGGAAAAAGTACAGAGAAGAGCAACAAAGATGATTAGGGGCCCGGAGACTAAAACATATGGTGAACAGTTGCAGGAACTGGATATGGTTAGACTAGTGAAAAGAAGGACTTCCCTCCACTCATTCTGAAACCCCTAATGTAACTTTGAATTGCTCATCTGCCCCTTACACGGGACAGCAGAAACAATTATGAATAGTTGTTTTGTTCCATTTTGCATTCCTGATGACAGGTCTGCCGTTATATCTTTGAAACCCACAAGTGACTAATCTAGTGAAGAGAAGGACCAGAGGAGACATGATAGCACTCTTTCAATATTTGAAGGGCTGCCACAAAAAAAGAGGGGGTCAACTTATTTCCCAAAGCATCAGAAGGCAAGACAAGAAATAACCAATGGAAACTAATCAATGAGAGATCTAAAACTAAGGAAAAATTCCTGACAGTGAGAACAATTAATCGGTGAGACAGCTTGCCTCCAGAAGTTGTGGAAGCTTCATCACTGGAGGTTTTCAAGAACAGATTGGACAGTCACTTGTCTGGAATGGTATAAGGTCCCCTGCTTGTGCAGGGGGCTGGACTGGAAGACCTCCAAGGTATCTTCCAACTCTGATATTCTGTGTATTTTAGAAAGCAGAAGAGAAGCAAAGGGCTTGGTCAGGAAGAAGAGATATCTGCGGACAGGAAGGTTAGAGAGGGTGAAATGTTGATGCAAAATGCATCCAGTTGAGAGGCTGTATTCCCATTAGGACCTGCCCTTTGAGATCTTCCTCGATGCATTCACTTTCCATTTGATGTGAATGATTGCTCACTTCTTCCATCTGTATGTCAACTGAAAGGCAAAGATTAATTGTCAGCATTTGTCCTTTTTTCAGTTTTAAAACACAGATTGGCAAACTAAAAATGTTCAGATAAAGCTAATGCAGGTGTATACCACCGCACAGCTTAAGGAGAGATTGATTGTGTGTTTAGGGTGGCGAATATTTCATTTTTACCTGCTGAAGCTGTGACACTGATGGTGCACACAGAATAGGCTTGTTTGAATGTTAGGGAAAAGTGCACACAAAATGCATTTTGTTTGGGGAAATTGGTCACCAAAATTACACATCATGAAAAAAAAAAGGGTGCAGGAAAATGCAATTTGAGAAGAAACACAGAAAATATCAAATATGGTTGTGGGAGCAGCCTTGTTTTTATTGCAAAGTGGTTTAGGGAAAAAAAAAAAGATGGATCAAATTTAGGCTGTAAGCCCAGAGTTCCCAAGAGCATCATTCCAATTAATCACCAGCAGGTAAATATTTGAGGATGCTATACATGCCATACTTCATACACAGTACATACTCCGTGGCTGGTAGTATTTTTAAAAGGAGGTTTTTTAAAAGAAAAAAAAAAGAAAGGGAAAAGGATGCTCAGAAACTGGACAGCAGATTTAACTGATTAATTAAGTGATTCAAAGTCCTGTAATTTACAGACTCCGCTCCTTTTGTTGGCTGAGGGCTGTGGCTTTTATTGGCTCATTTGGAAAAGCAATTTATGCTAGCAGCTTTTAACATCTTCAGGTGGCAGACTAAGCCCATATTGACTTTTCTTTAGTTCCACGTGCCGGTTACACCCATCACACACTTTTGTAAAGTATGTTTTTCCCAATTACTTTTTAGCTTTCTGGGGACCTTAGAAACAGGCAGTCATTAGGGAAATGAATTTAAGTGGTATATACTACAAGCCAAAAGCATTTTTTGGAGGTGGGGCAGCTCTTTGAACTCAAATGTTTTTTGAAACAACTGAATGAAATATACCCACTTGTGCTGGAGCAGCTAAAGTGCCAATTACTTAATAAGAGCAATTAGAAGCTGCCTTGGGTGACATACCATTAAGTGAAAATTTAGAAACTGAAAAGGAGAGAAACACATGCATTACCTGTGGTAGCCTAGAATTGTACTCACATGTAATAAATGCGTCTTATCATGCTTAAAAGGAAGGTTGAGTCAGAAAGTGGGAGGGTTGAGATGATTTGCGAGGGAGGCTTAGCATCTTTTCTCCAGAGTTGTGCTATTTTCAGTTACCTTGGCACCAGGAGGCAGGAAACCAAGTGACCGGTTTCATCCTTTTTGGAACTTGCCAGCTGTGGGTAAACAGATGTTGTTCTGTGGTGTTCAAATCCTCTACCAGAAATTGAACTCCCAGATCTTTTGCTTAAGTGGAATGATATCTATCTATCATCTACCTACCTACCTACCTACCTACCTATCCATCCATTCATCTCTCTTATATCCATCATCCTTCCATCCACCCCTCTCCATCCACCCTTCCTTCCTTCCTTCCTTCCTTCCTTCCTTCCTTCCTTCCTTCCTTCCTTCCTTCCTTCCTTCCTTCCTTCCTTCCTTCCTTCCTTCCTTCCTTCCTATTCTATCGAATCCTTTAATTTTAGACAGATCCTGGTGCTCAGCAGTGCCATAGGAAGGGATAAATAGGATCCTTCAGAATGGCATATAGCACAGAATGGCCTCTGTGATGAACCCAGTATTTTTGGGGGGGGGGGACGACACATTCTGGTAAGAGAGAAGTTTCCTGAAGATGGGCTCCAGCATGAGTCCGAAGGCTCGGAAGGCTAAACCTCTGGTCCCAGTGACTGACCCAGATAGGATCCTGCATTATAGAAAAGCTATCAGGAAATGTTTCAGACAGGCTTCTACAAGTTTGCAAAGGCAATCTCCGAGTATAGATCTGACAGAGAAGACTGTAAAAACAAATGAAAAAATAAATCAATTCCTCCTCTATCTTACACATATACTAGAAAGCACATTTTAATCTCTTGCAGCTACAGAGTGGGGGTAAAAAAAGCTATTCTCCCCTGGCCAGCAATGCCACAGGATGCCCTGCTATTTTTGGAAACTGAGAAGTTGGCATCAGGCTTATGAAGTGGCTTTGGCCTTGAGGGGAGAAAATACATAGTTGGGGTTGGGGTTCCCCAAGGCTACTGTTGTGTGGGTCACCAGGCTGGAGGCACAGGGTTGGTCATCTAGGGTTTACACTTGCAGAGGGAATACTTCGTTGAAATGTCTTTGAATATTAGTAGCTCGGGTTGGTAGTTATGTTGTTGGTTTGAACTCCGAGCTTTGCGATTTGGTCGCAAATGTTTCATCCCCATTTGAGGAGACATCTTCAGTGCGCTTTGGGGTGTGCTTGTCTGGGGGAGCCCTGGCCTTTAAATACCTTGCTGAGTCCTGGTCTAATTGGCTGGCTGTAGTTGCTGAGTCCTTGGTTTTAAGTACTGTCTGTGTGATGTAAATTACTGCTGGCGTTGTTGTTTGGATGTCTTCTGATGATGTCTGGTAGTGTCAGATTGATTTGATCTGCTGCGTGTGATGTGATCCGATTTCTTCTGATCTGTTGAGTTGAGTAACTTTCTTTGCAGTATGGCTGTTTGTTGGTCTTTAAATGTTGCCTTTGGGATCGTGGTTGCTGTTGTTCTTTCATTCTGAGTGATTGGTAGATTGCGCTGATGTCAGTGTGTCTGTTTTACTGATTAATTGGTAGAAAACCAGGCTTCCAGGAAATCCCTTTCTCTCCTTGACTTCACCTAAGTTACAACTGTGGTCCCAGTTAAATCAAATGTGTGTCCTTTTGAGTCTTTGTGGAGGGACATGAGGGATAGAGGGTCATGTCTCTTGATGGCCAGGAAGTGTTTGTGCAGTCTGGTTGATAGTTTACTTCCTGTTTGGCCAGCATAGCATTTCTCATAATTGTTGCTTTGGATCTGATATATGACAGCTGATCATTGGTTTGTTTTTGTCTGCCCTTTTGGTTTTGACAGAGTCTGTTTGAGGATTGAGGTTGGTTTGTGGGCCACTGTGAGGTGGTGTTGATGCACAACCTCACAATACCTCACAAGAATTGGTCTTTTCCACTGAAGAGGGAATTATTGAGTCTCTCATCTGCACCTCTGTAACTATCTGGTCTGGTTCTGCAACCCAACAAGACAGACACAGACTTCAGAGGATAAGTAGGACTGCAGAAAAAACAATTACTACCAACCTGCCTTCCATCGAGAGCATGAGTCAAAAAGAGGGCTGTGAAAATACCCCTCACATCCTGGACATAAACTGTTTCAACTCCTACCCTCAAAACGATGCTATAGAGCACTGCACACCAGAACAACTAGACACAAGGACAGTTTTCCCCCGAACGCCATCACTCTGCTAAACAAGTAATTCCCTCAACACTGTCCAACTATTTCAAGGTCTGCACTACTATTACTATTAATCTTCCCATCACTCCTTATCACCCATCCCCTCCCACTTGTGACTGTATGACTGTAACTTTGTCGCTTGTATCCTAATGATTTATATTGACTGTTTCCTAGCATGATTTGATTGCTTATTGTACCCTGTGACTATTATTAAGTGTTGTACCTGATGATTCTTGACTCTTGCCTAATGTATCTTTTTTATGTACACTGAGAGCATTTGCACCAAGACAAATTCCTTGTGTGTCCAATCACGCTTATAATAAAGAATACAATTCAACTCAATGCAGCTGGTTCCAAAAAGAAAACCCCTCAAGGTTGAAAAATAAATTCTGTTTGCTGAGAATATCTTTTTAAAAATGCTTTAAGTCTCTTCTAGGGCTTGCATGACCGTTTTAGGGTGTTTCCTGCTGAAAAGCAGTGGGCAGCCAGATAGTCCATTTTCAACAAGCACAGAATGGCTCTGATTTGCCAGAAAGGAGTGATCTTTTGCCTGCCCGTCCAACTTACCGAGCTGTTAAAAGCATTATGTTTCTGCTGTAATCATTTGCACAGTGCTTAATCCACCAGGCAGCACAATGTTGCCCAGAATAATGATGTTTCTCAATTTTTTAAATCTCCTGGCTCAGGATGCAAATTATCCAGTTGGTCATGAATTAGTGATTTTCTCCTCTCCACAGGCTTGTTCTTTTACTCAGAATCTCAGATGAACTGTGGTTTGGTAACCTTGCTTCTTTATAGGACAAATTTTTGTTTCAAATCCATTACTCTTATTTAAGCGGCCTTTGCTGGTGTGAAATCATTATTTACCCAGGGAGTCATCCATAAAAATCAGGTATGTGGACACATGCCTCCAACACACATATTTTTATTTTAAAAATAAAAAGACTCTAGGTGGCTAACATCAATAATACAAACACAACAGTAAAACAACCCAACCAACAAACAAGAAAAAACTTGGTTCCCAATCAACAATATCTACTCAACTGTGTATTCTCCCAAGCTTCAACCTTGTAATCTTGGGGCCTTGGGGGAAAAGCCAGCTGTTAAGGGCTTCCTGGAAATCTAAGAGGATGGGGGTTTGCCAGATCTCAAGGGAAAGGGTATTCCATAGGGCAGCATTTGAACGAAGGGACCTGGACTGTCCCTACTCTGGGTCATGCAGATATTCTAAAGAGAGGCAGCTCCACAGATAATCTGGCCCTGTGCTGGTCTCTTTCCTTATGATCAGTACATGGGGTAGTGTAATGGCAGTGATGTAGACCTTCCGCTATTTTCTCAGGCCTCTCTCTTTGCAACCTCAGGGTCACCAGACTGCTGTCCTCTTTGGGAGGACATTCAGATGGGAGAAGGACACCTTAGATTTGCTTTCTCAATCCTAAATTGCATTAACAGAGGGGAGAGAATCAACATCACCTGAGGTACAAATACCACTATATAAAGCCTTGGTAAGGCCACACTTGGAATCAGGATTGGGATCCTACCAGCATAACAACTGGTTCGGTGAGCGCGCACTTTGCACACTGTTTACAAATCACCAGCTCCTGCTGACGCGTGCAACTCAGCTGTGCTGCACAAAGCAGCTGAGGTGAAAAAAGCACAGCCTACAGCCCGGATGGGAGGGTGGGGACAATACAGACCAGAAGATTTTCTGGTTATCTCTGGATCTTGCTTAGCTCCCTAAGCTAGACAAGATTGGGCTAAATAAACAGAATTTCTTTCTCTTATTGATTGCTGATAAAAAATATGTTTGGATCATCTCACCACTCAGCCTCTTCGGTAGATGAATATATTTGCTCTGTGGGTTAACTCCTTGATGTTTTTTTTGCATTTGTGTGACTTCTGTTATCTCCTTCCAAACTTCCATTTGTTCAGGAGGATGCTCTCTGGAAACTTGTTGCCTCTCTGGTGGCTTCCTACCATGGTTGAGGTGGGTGAGTCCTGGAAATATGGTGCCTCCATATGCCATTAGTGACTAATTTAAGCCAACAGAGAACACTGAGAAAACCTATTGCCAAATGCTGGCATGACAGCTTTCTAGAGGCAGTTTGATGTATGGCTTCACACATTCTGCAAGCGCTTCTAATTGTGGCTGTATCAGTGAATTGTTGAATAAACAAACTGTGGGTAGCACAATGAATGGAGTGAGACATCTGACTCAACCTTGTGCTTTTATCCGTTGCAGTCTTTTATCTCATCTGTCTATGACAGCATCCCCTGTCTCTGAGCAGCACGAACTTTGCCTGACAATCTGGGGCCTAGAGTGATTCTTAAAGAACAGACAAAATATGTTCTGTTGCTCTTCTCTTTGTTGTCCCAGAAGGCTTCAGCATAAAAGATGCCGAGGATTTGGACCTTCATAAGATGAATGAGGCAAGAAAGAAACCGCTAATCCAAAGTTGTCTGAAGGTGTCCCAGGTTATGTGGATCATCCTGATGCAAGTTAAATCCCAGCCCTGAAATACAGCTTAGTTTTGTCTGGAGGTTTATCTGTTTACACAAGCTCAGCTTGGATATTTATAAACAGAAACACAGAACCTATTTCTCCAGTAGGTGTCGTATTCACACAACATTTAGAATTTACTCCTTTCTGTCGTCTCCCATTGATAGCCTATAACATCCCCCCCCCCCCCATTATCTGTATTTCTTTCATTTCAACTGATACTAATCTATTCATTTTCTGTGGAAGCGATGCTACAAATTGCTGGTAGTGTAAGTTATATTGCACAACTAAATCAATGTTACGTTATGAATTATGCACAATTGAGTCAATACCGACTATGCATAAGAAGCATCCAACTGGGCTGAAAACACTGTGCCATCCAAAGCAATGTTCAGGATTGCAGTTGCCAATTGTCATTTTCACCCAGTTGCCACTATGGAAGGCAGAGTAATAATTATGCAAGTTTTTGGATGTAAAATGCATATAAGCCACAGTATTCTGCGTGTATATTTTATCTTCTCTTTCCAAAAGAGTACATGTTCAAAGAACATTATAGATTCATGGGGTATATAAGCTGGATGATCATATTTCTGGAGATGTACTCTATTGAGAGTTTTTGGCACATGGAATTTAATTGAACTGCCAAGGTGTGCAGGAAACACATCAGTGTAGTAATAGCAGATTTCTGGCATGCCTAACTGACAAATTTGTCACCCAAAAGGTGGAGATGGGAACTATATACTTAATCCTAATTACTTAATCCTAATTACTCAGTTCTAAGGGATGAAACAGTTGAAGGACTGGAAACTGTAGGAAATTTGGTGGAGAGTCACCGTTTCATATTAGAATTTGCCACAAGATAGGCACAGGTAACTGAACAAAGCCAGATTAGTGTTTTAGACTTTAAAAGATCTGACTTCAACAAACTAAAAGATTAGGAAGGTTTCCATGGATAGAAATCCTTAAAGGAAAAATGGTTCATGGTGAATGGGAAACTCTGAAAAATGAAATACTAAAGACACAGACAAAAACAATACTCCAGAGAAAGAAAAATGAGAGACTCCAGATGAAGCCAGAATGGAGAGAGAAAAGGGACAAGTAAAATGGGAAATCGGGAAGGCTAAAGCTCAGAATAAACTCAGATTGCAACAGATGTACACACACACACACACTCAACACAAAAAATAGTTTGTCACGAAATCAACTGCCTGTGAAGGCTCTTGGATTGGAGCTGAAAGGTGAAAGCAGAAGCAGTATGCTCTATCCCATATTTGGATAGACCTGGTTTCACTGGAAAAATACTCCATCACTAGATATTTTCAGGAAAATATTAGACAACCAATGGTCCAGGATGGTATAAGGACTCCTGTCTTGGGCAGAGGGCTGGATTAAAGACCTCCAAGGTCCCTTCCACCCCTATGACTCTATGGGTTGGGGTCTGGCAAAAGAATATCTTACTATAGGATTGTTGTTTTTAGACTATCTACAGTTCTTCTAAAAACTTGTTAAATTGCTCTTTGCTCCTGTCTCCTTTCTGTATCCCCCCCCCTTTATTTCTTATAAGACAAGGAAGAATCCTTATTGCTGTTCAATCAATTTATTTTTTACTTTACTGTTCTCTATGAATCAAAATCTTCTCTAAAGCCCGAATGGTACATATATACAGTTTTGATTGTATTCTCTTTTTCATTTGATGCAAAACTTGTATTGTTTTTCTAGTTTAGAACAATTACTAAGCTAGTGTAGAGCAAATCCAATCACTTTGATTTTTGCAATTATTAAGATAAATTAGCAGAAGGAAGAATTTTTTTCCCTTCTCAGATGTGCCTAGAATCCAATCAAAGGAACTGAGTGAAGAAAATATTTTTTTAAATGAAACCACTGATGGATTTTTGGTCCAGCTGTTTCCCAAAACTGCAGCAATGCAAAATATACACCTGCTTGGCATCAAATTGCAGATGGGAGAACATTTGTGTGATAGTATGAGAGCAATTTCAAACATCACAAAAAGTGATTTCATTTCAACAGAATCGATATAGGGTAATATTGATTAAGAGCCTCTTTTGTGTAGTAGTTAAAGCATCAGGCGATTTGGGAGTTCTAGTCCCTTCTTGGGCATGAAAGCCGGCTGGGTGACTTTGGGCCAATCATCAGGAGATGGTGAGTTTTAGTCCTGCCTTAGACAAAGTTAGCTGGGTGACACTGAGCCAAAATAAATTGGTGGCTCAGATGTTGCAGAATAACAGCAGAGAAAGAAGCTGATTTAGAGAAGATAGATCAACCTAAGACCTTTATAGTGTCCTTGCTGAGAAATATGCTACCTGTCCTTGGGGAAAACTTTATGTCGCCTTAATGAATCAGAAGACAGCATTCAATTTGATTTCTGGAGACAAAGAAGTAGAAAAATGATTTGCTTCTTTTGTTGACCAATGACTCCATGCTTTAAATGTGGCATTTCATAAACATTAATTCAGTGCAGGTTGAATTGGCTTGCAAAGGTGTCTCATGGCTCCTGACCCCTTCTGGAGGGAAGATGGACAATCACAATGAAAACAAAGTAACTGGTCTCAAGAACTTCTCAAAAAGAACCAACACTCCTGGAAAATAGAGAGCATAAGTATCAGTTATTTCTTTATGGTCCTTGAAGATTCCTTCTCTGCTTCATCCTCTAGAAAGGAGATATTAGATGTCCATGAAGGTTCCAACTCTGCTATTTGTGACTTTTAATGATAATGAACATATCCAGTCTATGGAGACCTACAGAGCAAAGATCAGGAGCAGAGAGCAGAGAGAAACAGCTTCTTGTGGAATTGGAATATTCACTTCTAGGGAAACTAGGAATTATGTTCTACCACTCTGGACTTAAAGGGGATTTAAAAACAACAACAACTAGAATTCTAGTAAATATATTGTATCTCAAAAGCTGTGCTACACTGAGATTTTCTTCCCTGGTGGGCTCCCAGACGTTTCAGAGAAATGGCTGGGACTTCTAGTAATAAATACATTTGAGACACCTTCTGGGAAAGTCTGCCTAAAAGCAAGGTAAGACCCAGAATGTCTCTTTCCAGTTGTGGTTGGAATGAGCACATCTGAACATTTATCAACAAGATGGATTCGACTCATTTACAGCTCAGTGGAGACCTAAGCTTTCTCCTTTGTGCAACGGAGACCAAGTTTTTCGTCCCTGTGAATGAAATTAGCCAGCCTATTATTCATGCTAAGAACAGTGGTTGTAATAATTGATGATAGAGACTGGTTTTGCTTTAGAATATCATAGAATGTTATCAAGAAGGAAGGGGTTATAATTCACTGGAAAAGCTGAAGATCCTTCTCTAGTTTGCATGTCCAGTTCCTAGAATTTCCCAGTTCTGAGAGATGTAGGCCACACATCTGGAAATTATTCAGATTAGGGAAGGTTAATCTATCCAGAGTCATGAATGATGGATCCGTAGCACGTTTCACAGGGCACATGCACCAACATGCTTGCCCTTGCAATGATATCTACTTCATGCTATTCATAGTACATTGTACCATACAACTAGCCAAATGGACTGGGATGATGCAGTGTGCATTAAATTAACAATCAAGGATAAAAGCTAGCAGGCTTAATATCTTGTGTGATTGCAACTGCTAAATTAGTAATTGATCTGATAAAGTAAATTGACCCAATAAAGTAAATATAGCTAACATAAGTCAACTTACTTGCTACCCTCATTAAACTAGGTTGGTTACAAAACTAGGGGTTGCATTTGATCAACACTCCAACCTTGGTTCTTTGTGGCTCAAGATGTTCTACAGATCCCAACTGTTTGTTTAGATGGCTTGAAAATAATAAAAGAATGAATTTTTTATTTTATTTTATTTATTTATTTGATTTGTCAAACACAATATAATAGAAATAAGAATAAACATAAGTTTAAATACATGAAATAGGTACAAATAATTGGGGACAATAGGACAGGGACAATAGGCATGATTGTATGTTTATACACGCCCCTTACAGACCTCTTAGGAATGGGGTGAGGTCAACAGAGGTTAGTTTGAGGGTAAAAGAGTGGGGGTTTGAGCATGTGACAACAGAGTCAGGTAGTGAGTTCCAGACATTAACCACTCTGTTGCTGAAATCATACTCCCTGCAATCAAGTTTGGAATGGTTTACATTAAGTTTATATCTGTTGTGTGCTCTTGTGTTGTTGTGGTTAAAGCTGAAATACTCATTAATTGGTAAGACATTGAAACATAATTTTATGGACTATGCTTAAGTCCAATCTTAGCTAGCATAGTTCAAGGTTGTCTAAGCCTAGAATCTCAAGCCTGGTGGTGTAGGGTATTCTGTTGCGAACAGAGGAGTGTAGTACTCTTCTTATAAAATGCTTCTGGACTCGCTCAATTGTATTAATATCTGATATACAGTGAGGATTCCAGACAGCGGAGCTGTATTCAAGTATTGGTCTAGCAAAGGTTTTGTATGCTCTAGTTTGCAAATCAGTATTACCAGAGGAGAAGCTTCGTAAGATTAGATTTACAACTCTTTTGGCAATGCTGTTGCAGTGAGCCCTGGCACTTAGGTCATTTGATATGAGTACTCCAAGGTCCTTGACAGAGTGAGGGTCATCAACGAGAATCTATTAACCAGGCTAAGCATATTATATGAACACAACTAACATATTTCTAGTTAAACTGGAGTATATTTGATCATTGTTTAGAGGAAGAGTCTAGGAAAGAAAATGTGTAGGTTTCAGGTTGAGTCCTTCAGTGTTGTTACGCCACAATTAGAAGGACCCACCACTGAAATTAGAAGATCTCCTGCCTATCCAGGATGGCAGTATTTCACTGGCATCACACTAGATCATGATTTGTTTTATAAGCCACTGTTCTAAATTGCACATTATAGTTTGTAGACAACACCACTGACAAAGTAAAGAAACTATTCTTTTGGCATAATATGATGTGAGAACCCAAACAGTAGACTTCTTTGGGGCAATGCTTGTACAGTTACAACTCTGCTTTTAATTTTCAGACTGTCTATGAGGATTGTCTTGCAGGGTTTAATGCTGAAAATCCACTAATATTTTTTGTATGTGTTGAATTTATTGCAATCAACTTCACCTGTTTATTCTTTGATAGTTAAGATCTCTCACGCCTTTTTTATTTTTTTTAAAGTAATAGATGGTGATCCACTTCACATTTCTGGTTATTTCTAAGTACAATTTCAAGATGAAAAAAAAATGAAAAACTCTAGCATTTGCTTTGTCCCGTTCAAGCTTGATTTCCCTTTTAAGTTTGGATCGTATACCTGTCGCCCAATTTATAAATGTATCTGATATGGATCAATGAAAACAGATGCCACCCAGATGGTACTTTTAACTCCTTAGGAAAGAAGGAGCTAAAGAAAAAAAAAGTTAATCACCAAAATCTGGGCTGTAAATCAAATTGGAAATTTGATCCAGAAGGCCTAGGGACCTAAGAAAATATCAGCACGTGAGAAAATCAGCATGATAAACTGCCCACCACTAAAAAGCTGCACCCCTCCCTTCTATTTTTCCCCTGAAAGGCACCCGTTGGAACTAGCAGGCTGGCTCTGGTCTGGGGCTTGACCCCCTCCAGGAGAATTCCTTAAAGGAGTTCATCTTTCCTTGCCTGGCAGTGGCATCTAATAGCCTTCACCAAGGATTTAATGATGATAAATGGCCAGCGGCAACTTGACTGTCTCTTCGGCAGCTGTGCAGAGACCAGAACCAACAGGAGAAGGGAAGGAGAAAATGGCCACAGGGCCGTTGCCCTTGAAAATTCCTCCAGGGAGGGTTGCTGAAAAGCAGGTTTCTGTTCTAGTCTTGGGCCTTTTGGTACTCAGGGAAAGAAACCCAAAGTTTTCAGGTAAAAAGAAACAGTATTCTGTTGAGCCAAGATGGGCAGATGCTTTTTAAAATCTGCTTCTGTTCCGGCTGAAACATTTCTTGGCTTGAAATAACGTGTCTATTTAGGAAATTCATATCTTGTTTTTTAAAAATAATTAAGTTGTATGCAAAGAGACATACTTTCTGAAAATGTGCACAGAGATTTGCATGGGGAATGTTGCATACAGAAACATGGTTAGTCCAATTATTCTTTGACTGACCTTTCAACAGTGCTGAAAAAAGCAGTTTAATTTCCAGTCCTCATACTTACAACCATTGCAGCATCCCCACGGTCGTATGATCAACATTTGAGCGCTTGGCAACTGCCATGTATTTACAATGATTGCAGGGTCCCCAGGTCATATGATCACCATTTAAAACCTTCACAGCTGGCTCCCGATAAGCAGAGTCGAAGAAGGAAGATAGATTCCTTTAAAACCTGCATGCTTCACTTAACAGTTGCATTGATTCACTTAACAACTGGGTCATTAATTCGGCACAACTCATTTAATAACTACCTTGTATAGCAATGGAAATTCTAATCCCAATTGTGAACGTAAGTCAAGGTGTCAAGATTAGATTGCTCTTTCACCTAGCTACTTCTTCACTCTCTGCTTGACAACAATTGGGAGGTGGGGGGTGAAGGTCTGGGGTGGTGGTGGACTGTCAAGACCCCATCTGCAGATCATGGGACCCTGCTTCCAGCCCCAAGGTCACGACATGGAGGTGTTTGAATGAGGCAGGCCATTCCCATAACAAGAGGGATTGTCCTATTCGATTGGACAACACGATTAACTGAGGCCGATGGCCAATGGGGAAAATCAAGTTTAACTTTGTGGGTTTTCCATTGGGAGTTCTAGGGCTGGTTTTGCTTATCCTGTGCCAATATAATGTCTTCAATAAAGTTTACTTTTTGTGAAGGACAATGGCCCAATAGTTACTGATTTGAATTTGCTAGCTGGACAGCTGACACAAGGATTGCCTGTTTGGACATTTTTGTATGCAACTTCCTGTAATTTTGGGGTGGGGGGGTGGGAGGAAGAGAGCAACCTATGCATGCTAGAGAATTTACAGATGGGTGTTGTGGATTTGTTTCTTTGATCCCCAATAAAAATCTGTGGAAGTGATTGTTAAAGAAGAACAGTGCAACTAAGTATATTCTAATGGAAGGGGATCAGAGTTTGATTTGTTAAATCACACTACATATCTCTTTATCGTTGAAACAAATGAGGTTTATATTTGGCTTGATTGGATCCATACTTCAGAAGAGGTAAATAACCTCACCGCTAAATATTCCCATTATTCCCTTTATGCATTCAGCTAGTTTTGGCTAAATTTCTCATTCAGATGTTCATCTTTTAAAGGGAAGATCTCAAGGTGGTGCAGAGTCTGCTTATTGCAAAGTTTCATTGGCATAAATATTGGGGCAGATGGTCTGTGATGCCAGAGAGAAATGGGAAGGCACCGTTGGAGCCAAAACTCAGCTCAGTTAGATGAGCCCACTCTAGTTGCAGATACAACATAAATTTATTAAAGCATGCAAGCAACAATGAGATCCTTCGCAGGAGGGAAGCTAGGGCCCCTTTATGACCCATGGACTTCAACTCCCACAATTCCTGAACTAGCCATGCTGGCTCAGGAATTGTGGGAGTTGAAGTCCACAGGTCATGAAGGAGACCTACATGTCCACTCTTGATGTAGACCAAAGTCTCTGCGAAGCATTGGCAGCTTGCTAAGCAACCCTAAATGAAAACTGACCCCATAGCTTATATATCTATGGCCTGATATATTTCAAAAAAGAAAAAGGAAATTTAGGAAAAAGGCTGTCACACTGAAAACTACAGCAGAATGTTGGAATGTTTTTGGTGAATCCATCTTTGTGACATTGTTATTATTGTTCCTTTCTACCAGGTCAGCCCACCTAGCTATAGAATCTTTGAGAAATAGTCA
This sequence comes from Notechis scutatus, assembly GCF_049901735.1. Classification (NCBI taxonomy): domain Eukaryota; kingdom Metazoa; phylum Chordata; class Lepidosauria; order Squamata; family Elapidae; genus Notechis; species Notechis scutatus. The sequence continues at coordinate 5,594,084 of NC_142016.1, forward strand.
GGAAATATAAAGTAATTTGCTTTACTGGGCCACAGGTTCTTACTCGTTCTTCTCCCTGCTGCCATTTAGGGACAATTCAACTTGCTGCAAATGTTTTATTACAGGTAGTCCTCCACTTATGACTGGCTGCTTAATGGCTGCTCAAAGTTATGATGAACCTCCCCAGAGCTACTAATGAACCAATTTCAAAGTTCCAATGGCCCATTATGGAACTTTGACCCCACAGGTCTTATGAAGTTTAACAAGCTCAAGATTTTTCCAATGTTTATAAAAACTGGCTTCACATCCCTCAGGAAACAATGATTATGTGGGCAGAGGTGATGCAGCCCCTCACCACCTGGAAGAAAACATCTGGGTGGAAAATGCCTAAGAGGCTGAAAGGGACAATGTTACATACGAAATATTTGTTGCGATGTATGTTTTCAGAATAAATGACTCTCGTACTTTCGTCTCTTTTTTCTTTTTCATTGTTTTGCAACCTGATAGAAATTTTCTTACTTCGTTTTTGCAACTTTGTCACCCTCCTTCCCTCTTTGCGCTAAGGTTTGTATCCAAGGTTAAACATTTCCCCCCTTCGGTTTAGTTAAGGCAGAGAAAATATCTCCCTCTAACATAGCGGTTCTCAACCTTCCTAATGCCGTGACCCTTTAATACAGTTCCTCGTGTTGTGGTGACCCCCCAACCATAAAATTATTTTCATTCCTACTTCATAACTGTAGTTTTGCTACTGTTATGAATCATAATGTAAATAATATATAACAATAGCTTTAATAATACAAAAGATGATACATGGCATAGTTCAAAGTCAATACAGTTCATTGAAGTTTCCGATGATTTACCATTCTCTGTGTTGTTGTTTTTTACATACCTGTTACTATCACAAGGGGGCACTATTCACATCAACCACAGCTGAATATAAAAAGACCTATCAGCATCCAGATTAAGTTCCCATGGTACAGATATTTTTTCTTGGAGTAGTTGATGATTTTACAGTACATGATTTTACATTTACCCAGTAATTATAATTCATGAAGTGTCATTTTACCTCCAATACTGCTGGTTTCAACACAGTAGCTGCTTTTAACAGAGTAGCTGCTTTCAACACAGCAGCTGCTTTCTACACAATAGCTGCTCTCTACACATGTGTGACTGGTCCACATAAGTACATTATGACGTCAACCCTGTCACATACATCTGTATTTGTACGGAGTATATGTTATGGGGTTGGCACAATGATGTCATCACGCCGGGTACTCGTATGTGGGCGTATCTGCATGTGGGCAGACCCGCCTGGAGACGGATAGAGGAGCGGTGTCTCGGTTCCTAAGACCATAGAAAATATGTGTTAATTCCGATGGTCTTAGGTGACCCCTGTGAATGGGTCATTCGACTCCCCAAAGGGGTCACGACCCACAGGTTGAGAACCACTGCTCTAATATAATGCATATATTATTTTTATGAAAATCCACATTTTTGTACAGTCTTGTATAATATTCTTTTTTAAAAAATATTGGAATTAGAGGTACAATGATTCATTTAGTGACCATTTGAAGTTATAGCAGCACTGAAAAAAGTGACTTATGACCATTTTTCACACTTATGACCGTTGCAGTATCTCCATGGTCACATGATCAAAATTCAGATCCTTGGCAACTGGATTACATTTACAAAATGTAATTACTATTACATTTATGACAGCTGCAGTATCCCGGGGTCATGTGATCATCTTTTGCAATCTTCTGAAAAGCAAAGTCAATGTGGAAGCCCAATTCATTTAACAACCATGCTACCCACTTAACAACTGCATTCACTTAACAAATGTGGCAAGAAAAGTCGTAAAATGGGGCAAAACTCACTTAACAAGTTTCTCACTTAGCACCATAAATTTTGGGCTCAACTGTGGTTGTAAGTTGAGAACTACATCGATTACAGGTTTACTTTGCCCTCAGCCAGGGATTCGATCCTAATTGGCTCACAGTTGACTCAGCCCTCCATCCTTCCAAGGTGGGTAAAATGAGGAGCCAGATTGTTGGGGACAAGAGGCTGACTCTGTAAACCGCTTAGAGAGGGCTGCAAAGCACTGTGAAGTGGTATATAAGTCTATTGCTATTGATCTGCCTGTCCATCCATCCATCCATCTATCATCTATCTATCTATCTATCTATCTATCTATCTATCTATCTATCTATCTATCTATCTATCTATCTATCTATCTATCTATCATCTATCTATCATGTATCCATCTATCATCTATCTATCTATCTATCTATCTATCTATCTATCTATCTATCTATCTATCTATCTATCTATCTATCTATCTATCATCTATCTATCTATCAGCTGTGATGGCACAGTGATTTGAATGCAGTATTGCAGGCTGACTCTGCCCACTGTCAGCAGTTCAATCCTGACCTGCTCACCATAAAGTTTTCACACAAACTCAGCCTTCCATCCTTCCAAGGTGGGTAAAATGAGGAGCCAGATTGTTGGGGGCAATATGTTGACTCTATAAACCGCTTAGAGAGGGCTGCAAAAGTACTGTGAAGGGGTATATAAGTCTAAAGTGCTGTTGCTGGGGCAAGAAAGTTCCTAAAATGAAGCAATAGTCTCTTAACGATTGTCTTGTTTTGTTTAGCAATAGAAATTCTGGGCTGAATTGTGGTGGTAAGTCACAAACCACCTGCATTGCAAATTAAATTAAGTTTTTATTCCTGCCCTACCACCCTCTCCCCCATTTCTCTGCTTCAGAAGAGATGATTCCTTGTTGTTGAACCGCCTTGCAAACCTGTTGCCACCTTTTAGATTTACAGCCCAGCAGTTCCATCCTTCATAGACCTGGGTTTACGTAGCTATAAATGTAAGCATACACCGAGGACAGCAGCCCAGAATTTATGGCACAAACAGATACAAATCTGGCAAGGGAGCAAAATAAGGAAGAGGGAGGCTGCCCAGTTCACCTCCCTTTCCCCACCAAGGCTATTTCGTCCATCCAGGACTCCAGGAGACTTTTGGCAAGAGGCTGTTGATGATTCCCCAGTGAACCTTGCTCAGCATTTCCTGGAACTTCAGCAATTTCTCATTGTCACTTGAGCTTAAGTAAATGTGCATTGGGAGGATTCCATTGTAACCCATTAAAGGACTCAAAGTTTAATTAATTCTCCCTCTCTCCCTCCCTCCCAACGTGCTCCCTCCCGTTAACCTGATAAGGGAACTGCTGCTGCTGCTGCTGCTGAGGTGTTTTTTGTTTTTATTTTTGGTCCTTTCATGCTCATTTTATTTATTTCTTTGTCAAAATCTGGTGTTTCCACCTGATAATTTCTGCATAGGGCCTGATCCCAAAAGTGCTTTTACACTGGGCAACTGGACTTTTCCTTTGAAGATATTTCACTTCTTGTCCAAGAAGCTTCTTCAGCTCTGATTGGATGGTGGGGAATGGAAGGATGTATACTCCTTGCAGACAGCTGGTCATTTGCATTCTTTTATGAGTCATTTATCTCATCAGAGGAGAAAGGATACGGCATCGTCTATCTCTAACATGGTCCTTTCAACAGTTCCAAGAAGGCTTACACCCCATTTGCAGCACTCAGGTGACCCGGATGACACAGATAAACCTCCAAGTGGCCTCACTGGCTCTCTAAAAGAATGCAAATGACCAGCTGTCTGCAAGAGGTATAAGTCCTTCTATTTCCCCACCATCCAGTCAGCTTCTTGGATGAGAAGCGAAAATTCTTCAGAGAAAAACCAGAAAGTCGAATTGCCTCTTGAAAAAGCACCTTTGGGACAACCATGACCTGGATGACTGAGAATCTCCGTCGATATAGAGTCTGATGTATCAAAAGAGGCTTTGAGATAATGATTTATACAATATAGGATGATTAAACAATATAGGAGCTCTTTGATATATTGATCATCAAGGTCATCAAGATACATTAATCATGCAGCTTGTTCTAAAATGCTTCAGTATCTTAACTCAGGTACAAGAGGAAGTCATGGAATCATAGGGCTGGAAGGGACCTTGGAGGTCTTCCAATCCAACCCTCTGACCAAGGCAGCAGTCCTTATATCATCCCAGACAAATATTTTTCCAATATTTTCTTAAAAACCTCCAGCGATGGAGCACCCATAGTTCCAGAAGGCAAGATGTTTCATTGATTAACCATTCTCAAAGCTGGGAAATTTGTCCTTATTTCCAGGTTGGATCTCCCTTTGATGAGCTTTCCCCCCATTGCTTCCTCTCCTGCCTCTTCAGGTGCTTTGGAGAATAAGTTGACACTGTCTTCCCTGTGACAGCCCTTCAAGAATTGGAAGACGGCTATCAAGTTTTCTGTAAGCCTTCTTTTCATTAGGCTAAACATACCTAGCTCCTTTAGTCATTCATCGTACAATTTAGCCTCCAGACCTGTTATCATCTTTGTTGCTCTTCTCTGCACTTTCTCTAGGGCAGGGGTGTCAAACTCCCATTGTCACATGACAGTGAGATGTATCATGACTTTCCCCCCCTTTGCTAAACTGGGCATGGCCAGCACATTACACATCCGGCTGGTGGGTGACAAGTTTGACACCTCTACTCTAAGGTCTCAGCAACCTTTTTTTTTTTTTTTTAATAAAGTTTTATTTGGGTTTTCACACATACAAAATACAAGTAAAACATCTTTTTTGAAAATAGCATGGTCCCGGGTTGAACTTCTTTATACAGACACAAAATTCAATTTCATGCTCCTTTTTGTGCTCTATTCCATATCTTATATTATTCTACATTTTCTATATAGTTTTTCCCCTCTTTTAATTTTCTCAATTTTATTTTGATTATCTCATCTCAATGCCAGTCATTATATTTATACTTTTGTCTGTTCTGTTTCAATTTCATATTATCTTTTCTCATTAAACAAATTTTCTCCTGTAGTTACTAATTGGAGTATGACACCTTTATATCTTTTAATTACATCCATTCAACTCTTATTTAAACTTCAATATATACCTTAAGGTTATGACCTTCAATGTAATACATAATACATAACTTCCAATCGAATTCTGCTTGGTACATTCTTATAAAACACACTATATTCTTTTAAAAAATTATAAATATATGTAATTATAAACCCTCATTCCATTCCAATTCAGTTCTATCATTAATAATCATTAAAATCTTAACATCTTTAACATTTATTTTCAATTAAATATCATACTTCCTTAAAGACACATATAATCTTCATAATTAATTTTTCCCTTATTTCTCTTCACATATGTTTTGTAAATCATTAAATATTCATTTTGTTACATTTATTTATTGACAAGCATTCCACTGAATTACGATAGCTATTTTATCAAACATTTTAATCATACATTGTTTCATATTTTCTAAAATTATTTCTATTTCTAATATAACAATACTATCTTATGTACCTTTGCAGAATCCCTTTTTCCATTAAATTTTCACCCATTATCTCTAAATAGGCCCTGTTTCTCTATATTTTGTTTCTGTCCTTTATAACTTCTTTTCCTTTCTTTCTTCCCTCTCATCTTCTCCCTCCCCTTTTTACACCCTTGTCTCCCTACTTCTAATTCTCTCTTCTGCATTTCCCTCTTCTGTTGCTTTCTGATTTTATACTTATTTTTCACTCTATTTTTTTTTTTTTGGGGGGTTGTTTTTCCCAATCTTAAACTTTCCATTCTCTTTCCCCCCTTTCCTTTTTTCCCCCCACCTAAGATTATTTGTTCATTAAAGATGGATTCTTCTTTGTCACAATCTTCTTGTTCTGCAGGCATTTCTTGTTGTTTCTCATAATTCCAAATCTCCATTTCTAAAAACTGAAATACAAAGCCAAAAGAACCTCTCCCTTCTTGTGCATCTTCTTTGTACTTTTTAAGTTCCATTTTCAGTTCTTCTAAAAGTGGAGCCATTTTAAACAGTTTTAAACAACCACCCAATTGATTTTATTCATTCAAATACAATAACCAAAAATCCAGAAATCATCAAGTAATCCAGATAGTCCCAAGTTATATCTTCTTATTTTTTTTCCCACTTTCTCTTCCTGGGGTATTTGTTGCAATATTTCAGTTAAAATGTATCTTTTGGAAGTCTTGTTGAGATTTTCCTGTAAGTTCTTTTTAATTCCAGGCAGTCTCCTCCCTTCCACTCCTATCCTTTTATTTTTTTTCTCTCCTTTCCTGTTTTCAAAAGCTTTTGATTATCCAGAAATCTTTATTATCCCTTTGACTTTTTATTTTCAGCATTAAATGCCTATTAATGTCAAAGTGGATTTTTTTTTCCAATTTGTTGCTTAAGTCTCTTAGCTGTCAGTATAGGAAAAGGAGAAAACCAAATCTTTTCCCTTTTCTCTCTCCTTCGCAGCTTAAAAAATCTTCTTAGGGAACAATGTTATTGTTTTTTAACAGTTTCAATTCCAGGGTACCTTATTTGTTGCTTTTGCTGTTTGACCCAGTCAACCAAAACTTTCTCTTCTTATCTTCCTCCTGCACATTCTTTTCCGGTCGAGTTCTTCTTTGTGGTGGCCATTTCTGACCACCGCTACAACTGCCTTCGGGGAAGGGAGTAATGGCCAGCTGAGGAGGAAAGATGCAGATCTCCTCAACCCTGCAGGCAGTCTCCCCCATCTTCACCACCTCTACGGGGTGGTTTAGCCCCGAAACCAGCTGGCTCAGGGCGCTCCAGCGGCGAGCACGGATCAAAGCCTTGCAGAGACGAGGTTTCGGTCTGTCGCCGAAGAGGCTCAAACTGGAAGTCTCAGCAGCTTTTTTGTATTATGGTGACCAGAACTGAATACAGTATTCCAAAGATGACTTATAGATGTTCTTCCTATATTAAACATGATTATATGATTGTACAAATGGTGAGCACATTTCTGGATTTATGTCACTCTTCTAACAACAGACCATGCCTATTGCCATGCATTGTTGTCTCTGGGCCCTCTTGCACAACCTAGATTGCTGTAAGAGACACATTTGCCAATGATGGAGGTCAAGGAAGTCCATTTCCAGTGGTGGTTTTTCCATAACAACCCCAGAAAATCCTACTCTAGCCAAGAAAATGGAGGCTTCATCCACCAGGTTTTCTTGATGCTTTTGAGATAATGAGTCTAAAACTACCGAGATAGCATGAAAGCAGCTGGCTGTGGGTCTAAAATAAAATAAAATGGCTTTCAAAATAGGGTTCTTTTAGTGAGGAAAGCTTATTGTGTACTTTGCATTACAGTGGGAAGAACTGATGTATCAAATCATACATTGACTCATCAAACAAATCAAATTAAGTGGGTATTTGCTCCTTGCTTTGTTCTAAAAAAGGCCCCAAGATACGTTAGTGACAAATCCAAAAGAAAAAAAAAAATGCAGGCATTGATCAAAATGGCAAATATGTTATAGAGCTGCTTTTATTTATTTTTTAAAAAAGAAGTACAATTCAAGCGATGAGCCTGAAACATCCAGGAATGATGATATTTTGGTATGATATTTAACGACAACAGTGAGTGGCAAAAGAAACATTTTGAGATGGTGCTCCAGAGGTCCTTTGGTCTGATTCACAACCGTGTCCCACTCATCAGAGCTGTACTAATAGTAAATCATCTCATACCAATTATTCTAACTGTAATATTCACATAAATGTAATGTCTGTCTTTCACTGGTATTCCCATTGTTGCCTATCTATTGCCCTGTTTAAATTTTGCATCAATTTAACCATACAGTCTTTAACTCATCTGGTTTCTGAGTTCTATTTCATCATTTCATCATTCAATTTGTAAATAATCCCCAAACAGTGTGGGATTTTCCAATTCAGCTGGTATCTCATTATTTTGCTTTGTTTTTGTTATTCCTTTAGAACTGTACAGCTTTCTTGCAGATATTGAAGCCAATATGATTTCAAAGAAGAATCTCAAAAGGCTTCATCTTCTTAATAATTAGGTCTTGCTGTATGTATAAATCATTATCCCACCACTGGTCAATTTTTAAAATACAAATATGTGCAATGAAATGCATGCATGAGCATGCACACACACACAGAGGCATACACACATACACACACAAACACATGTGCTTATCCTTCTACCCGCCTTGAAGAACACAAGAATGCAGTAAAAAAAACTGGAACACACTTCCTCACTAGTCCAACATATGAAAGCCACAGGTCATAGCATCGACTTCAATGGCACCAAAACCCTAGCTATTATAGAAAACCCTGGCTACAGAATCATCAGAGAAGCCATAGAAATTGATAAAAGACCTAATAATATGAATAGAAGAGTTGACTCCACCAGACTATCAATCATCTGGAAGCCTGCACTCACAAACAAAAAAATCTCTATACCACAATCCAAACAAATACTTGGACACAAACAGACCCCCCTCTAATACCTCCAACCCAAACACGCCCCAGCCAGCTACCCAAATAAAACCTAGCTTCCTAATAAACAATTGTCAGCCATTGACAAGAAACCAAAAATCCCCAATACACAAAACACAATGTTGCCAGCTAATCAAGAACACAGCAACTCGAAAACCAATAAACACAGACCTAGACTCCCAGCCAATCAGGATGAAGAAAAAAACATTCAAATAAAGCACGAAGCCAGCACCAAATTCAAACAGAAATGGCTGCTAAAGCCTGACACACACAATTAGGAAAAAACCCAATACACAAGCCTAAGGATGGCAGATGAGATTCTGCTGAAATGTTGCTATAACTTTCTTTATCTGGGTTTCATTCATTCATGCTGATCATTGAATAAGCTCTCATAGTTTGTCCATTTCCATGTCTATTGAGCCAATGACATCTGAATGTCCTATTCTCTCAATGGAAGCAACCCAGCCATAAAGTGATCATATAGGTTGTAACCATGGTTAAATAGCTATTTTGGGGTAAGGCACCAAGCTAGAAAACAGTGTCTATGGAGATGCTCAATTATCCATGTTGTGTGTCAACTCGTAAAACATTTTGTATACACGTAACTGCCGGAACCCTGACATTGTTGTTGTCCCAAAGGTGCTTTTTCAAAAGGCAACTAGACTTTCTTGGTTGTTTTTTTCCTTGAAAATGTTTTGCTTCTCATTCAGGAAGCTTCTTCTGCACTGAAGATGTGTTAATGATGATGAGTCTCCTTCAGGACAAGAGATTGTGAATTTCCAACCCATGTTAGGCACAAAATGAGTTGGGCCAAGGTAGACAGCTGGGCCTGTTTCTCTCTTTCAGTCCTAGGAAGAAGGCAATGGCAAACCACTTCTAAAAGATCTTCTATATTTGGTATTTGGAATTCGGTATCAAACCACTTCTAAAACCACTTCCAGGAAAAAGTAGAGGGACTCATTCAGATGATAACCAGGAGTTGAGACTAGCTGAAAGGGACACCCAGGACACATATATCCAAGTAACCTAGCTTGAAATACAGTTTGAAATTGGGTACTGCCAACCTGCAGAAATTGGGTACTGCCAACCCCGTTCTTCCAAGTCTTCTAAAATTTTGAGACTAATCTCCAGACCACCTAATGTACCATGTATGGTTAGTTATATGATATTTGTTTATGTTCTGACCAAGGCTTCCTGAGATCGTAATTAAGCACACACTTAGTCCAAACAATTCTTGTTTTATTTCAACGCTTGGAATTATTTTCATTCCCGGCCTGTAATGAGTCCCAAACAGTCCCTCGAGATAAGCACCCACCTTTATCTCCTTAGAATTGCTGCCAACAACTAAAGTGCCAAATTAACTGTAAAAAATCAACCGAAGTACAAAGTCCACACAGAGCTTCAAGGTTTAATCCAAACAGAGCAAACGAAACAAAGGCTTCTCTACTTTTGCATTACCTTTATACCTTAGGGGAGGGGCAATCACCTCCAAGCCTTACTCCTGAATCACTCCTTTTGTCTTAGCTGCTCTTGCCTTCTAACAGCTCTGTGCAGATGCACACTGGAAACAGGCTCCCCTTGTTCCTCTGCCTTGATGCTGCCAGACCCTGGAGGCTCCAGAGTCAGCACACAGATGGTCCTGGTCCCATCTCTGCATTGGACACAGGACCCTCGTCCGAGTCCTCCCCAGACTCCCAGATTGGTCCCCGTTCTACCCCACTGTCTGATTCTGCACAGGCTGCCAGCGAACCACAGCAGTTTAATCTCACGTCTTCAATTCTTATTGGAATCATTTGAAAAAGGATATCGAGGCTGAGGAAAAGAATCCATTTTTATTACTGCTGTTCTCCCAAGACAGGATCATTTTAGCTTTTCTCCATCTTAATGTATCTTCCAGGATGGTTTAATGAGGCCAGGAATAAATGTTCTTCAAAAAAATCCTCACTGGTTTGTTGCTATTGTTGTTAAATTCCCAGGTTCCTGATTTTTTGTTACACCCACCCACCCACCCACCCTATGCACTAGGTCTCTGTGCTAGTTCATCTTTCTAGTCTTAGCTTATCATATTACTGGAGTTGTTTTTATGCATTATACTGAGATTTTGAGTTTTTATTTGCTTTTAAAATGATTAAGTGTGTCCTTATTTTATTTCTTTCCTTATTTTTTTCCTTGATGGTAAATGAATAATTGAAGTAGGGATGAAAAAATATTAATTTTGCTGAATTCCATGCAAACTTGATCTTCTGCAAAGCACTTTTCAAATCTTAACTTCACCAGTGGGGCTCACATCATGTTTATACCAGTTCTCCAGGATTGCATCTTGCTCATTAAATTCTGCACAGCCCTTCCCCTTTCTTCATCTATTGTCCATTGTCAAAAAGCTTTGGCTATTTTTCATTTTAGTTCTTGGGGTTTGGGGGAGGGGTTTGCTCTACTTTCTCCCCATGCTGCTTGCCCTCCTCCCCAAAATGCTGATCCAAACAGAGGTGATATTCAGCAGGTTCCAACCAGTTCTGGAGAACTGGTAGTGGAAATTTTGAGTAGTTTGGAGAACCGGCAAATACCACCTCTGATCTGAGATTTTACAGTACCCGTCCCCTGCCACGCCCACCAAGCCACGCCCACAGAACTGGTAGTAAAAAAAATTGAATCCCACCATTGGATCCAAAGATGAAAGATTTGAAGGACATGCATAATTAATATAACCCAGTGTTTTGTGAATAATTTAATTTGGCAATTGCAGTGGCATGCTCCAGGACCAGCCTTAATTTTGCCATTAGGAGATAACAAGCACATGGCTGTGGCAGCATACATGATTAAGGCTGGAAGTAGAGATGGAGAATACGTACATGGCCCTGAGAGCAGGATGAGGTGAGAGAGACAGACAGGTATGACAAACAGGGAAAGAATAAGAATTTGGTAGCAAAGAATGAAGTACAAATGGACACTGGAGACCCCAAAGGGTCAAAAGCCATCAAGCTTAAGAAAATCTGTTCTCTTGAAACCTTTTCTTGTGATCAGCAGTTCCCCTTCTGGCCAGACTAGCAAAAGGCAGTGATGTGATGACCTGACCTTTCAAGAAGAAAGCACAATCAATTGTACAAATCAATTGTAATTCTGCATAGCTTAGACCTCACTTCAAAGTTCAGTTCTAAGCATCACATCTAAGAAGTTTCAGAGAAGTTGAAACAAGGGCAAAAAAAGGGATGATTAAGGGGCTGGAAAAAGCAAGACCAAGGCAATTTCTTCAACTATGATGTCTTTCAGGGCCACCCAGCCATTGTTGAGCTAAGTGAGTGAGCGAATATTTTTATTTCATGTCACTGACCAGCATAATGTTGTGTTCAAGGACAAATTACAGCTTTCACTGTGATAATAGTCTAATCTACAGATGATGTAAAGTCTTCCCTCGGTGCTATTTTATCAGGACAATGATGGTTGAGAACTTTACAAACTTTATTTGTAGATTACTAATAGAAATTCTTCCTTAAAGAATTCATATCTTTAAGCTTTGAAATAATATTTCAAAGCAAAAATATTTAGCCACAAACATTGCCCATTTATTTCGTGAAAAAGAACCTACTTCCATTAGCAATTGTTTTAACTAGCAATAATGATTGACGCTTGCTGTTGGAAGAGCAATGTCCTGATTTATTTGTAAGACTTTCTTTAGTGGTAACAAACTCATTATTCCTAGAGAGCGCAGACATTTAGAAATCTAGGATTTCTCCTAATGCTTTAATTAACTGCGTGGTGCCCATTATGTGAACCTTGTTCTCCATTAGCTCTGTCAAATTTCAGGACTAGAGATCACCATGTAGACTTCTAAATGTTAGGTAATACAATTGAAAGAAACAAAGTGAAAGGAAGAAAAATCGATATATGTGCATCTAATTTATAATTGGATACAAATTAGAATCACATGTACAGCATGCGATTTGTAGGTTACAAATTCTGGTTTTTGAAAATCCAGAGTGGCGGCCATTCTGCATTTGGATGGTTTAGTAATCCAGAGACTTGGTTAGACAGATTATTAACTGATTAGTCTTATGACCATGTCAAAAAATAAATGAAAAATAAAGCAAAATTAAAATACAAGACCTAATGCCAGGGTAAAATAGATAAATACAATAATAAATAAGTGGTAAATACAAAGTATCCAGGGGTGGGATTCTACAGGTTCACACCTATTCGTTAGAACCGGTTGTTAACATTCTAAGCAGCTCAGAGAACCGTTGTTAGAAGAAATTACTGGCCTAATCCTGTAAGGAAGGCAGGAAGGAAACATTCTGGTGTTGCTTACAGAAACTGCCTCTCCGTTAACCCTTATTACATTCTTGGCAGGACTAGACTTCCTGTCTCTGGAACTTCTCTGGAGGTTTTTTTCCTCCTTTGCTGGTACTTTGCTTGTGTGGAGTGACCATTCAAAGTTACAATGGCACTGAAAAAAGTGACTTATGACCATTTTTCACACTTACGACTGTTGCAGCATCCCCACAGTCATGAGAGGCCAGGTGAGGAGATGCGTGCCTCAATGTGAGTGATATTGAGTTGGCCACACCCAGCCAGTCACATGACCACCAAGCCATGCCCACCCAGTCACATGACAATCAAGCCACGTCCATCACCTAAGCCATGCCCACAGAACCGGTTGTTAAAATTTTTGAATCCCACCCCTGAAAGTATCACATTCAGATGAACACATCACCTTTACAGGGCATCCCGATCTGTTGAATATAACACGTTCTTAGCTCAACTGTCATAACTACCAACTCAGCAGTTCTATCTGGTCACCATATACAGGTAGTCCTTAATTTACAACAGTTCATTTAATGGCCATTCAATATCACTGAAAAAAAATGACATGACCATTCTTCACACTTACGACCATTGCATCCCCATGGTCACATGATCAAAATTTTAATCCTTGGCAACTGGTTAATGTTTGTGACAGTCACAGTGTCCCAAGGTCATGTGATCATCTTCTGCAATCTTCTGACAAGCAAAGTCACTGAATGTTACTACAGTAGCAACAGAAATTTTGGGCTCAGTGGTGGCCATAAGTTGAGGACTACCTGTACAGATTGGAGCCCAGCAGGAAATAGGACAATCTGAGATTGATAGCCTGGTGAGCTGTTCTTTCAAATAGGGATATTAAGTATTTAAGCCTAAGAAAGGCACATTATGTCTTCATTGTCTATATGGAGATTCTCAGTCATCCAGGTCATGGTGTCTTCACTGGATGGAGCATCCACTCATGTCCTCTCATGATATGGCAGGGGATGGAAATGCTCATATTTGGCCATGGAAACTAACAACTCAAATCTTGCTCTAGAAGAGGCCCTTCTTGATTGTTGGGTCAAACTCACTGACAGATACTTTTCAAATTGCAAAATACTTTTGTTCTTTGCTGATCAACTTAAAGATCTATTTTTGCCAATAGCTCCATGTCAGTTTGAGCACTGATCTCTGGGCATCTGTTTAAAATTTTTTCCTTACCAGAGGATTTATTCCATCGTTAGTGATGGAAGATCCAATAAACATCCTACATGCATGTTACGTGAGTGCAGCCTTTATGAAAAATTCTTGCAGCTGCCTCTCCTCCCGTTGCACCTAGCAATGTCTTCCTCATCTCTGCTGCTTCTAAATCTTGGTTCTTTTCTGCTTTGGAGGTAGGGGGTGGGTTGCCTTTATTTGGAGTCACAGAAGTTTAATTCAGAGAGCACTTTATCAGATTCTTATTCTTACCAATACGGTTTGTGCTGCCTTGATATTCTGTAATAATCAAGGCACACATCTGTTCTTTTCCATTGCCTTGCTCCATTTTGTGATTTCTTTAGGTGTCAGCACAAATTAATCCTAATAATGTGAAGGAGCAGTAAGGAAGCTACAGCAGATCTGACAGCATTAATTACCTTTTTCTTCCTCTATATAAGAGACCAGATGGACACCGGTGGCACATGCTGTCAGTTGCTATATTGCTGCAGGAATGTTGTCATCTTTTGCAGTTTCTTGGAAGATATCTCCTGGGTGGTGCTGTTATTTTTGATTTGCATGATGCTGGTTTCTTTTGAGAAGCAAAGAGTCGGCGTGCATAAGCGCACCAATCGTGCCTACCGTCCCTGTCCTATTGTTTCTTTTTATTTTTCTTATAAGTATCTATCTCATGTATTCAAAACTATGTTTATTCTTACACCTGTATCTTGTAAGCGGTTGACAGATCAAATAAATACTAAATACTAAACACTATATCAGGGACAGGCAGGGTGGATGGTGAAGAAATGGAGAGCAATGGCACTTTTAATTCTTCAAATTCCAATAGAAAAGGATAGTTGTAGCTCAGAATTGAACAGTGAAGTCATTGGTGCTCTCTGAGCTTTCCTTGCAGATGTTTCATTACCAAACTAGGTAATGCCCTGATGATTACCTAGTTTGATAGTGAAACATTGGCAAGAAAACCACCAAGCTCGGAGAGCTCTAAGGACTCCACAATTTCTCAAGACATTGCATGGATATTGGCCTGACTAATAGGAAAACAACTCAGACTAAGGGGTGGGATTCTATAGAACCAGTTGTTACGATTCTGTGCAGTTCAGAGAACCGGCAAATCACATCACTGGCTGGCCCCTCCCCTCCCCACCCACCCTATCCAGGAGGCTTCCCTGAGGCCCAGTCAGGGGTGGCTATTCAGGGGCTTGGGGGAGGGAGAAGTGGCCTGAGAGCAGAGCTGAACCTGCCTTAGGATTGAAGATTCTATTTTTCAGTGCAGACTCAGGCAGCAGATCGCAGAAAGGTAGATCTGGGAGTGAAGCTGTGATTCTGCAAGCAGCTCAATCTGCCTGCCTGCTTTGCCTGATTTTGGATAAAAGTTGCTCTTTTTTAAAAATAAAAAATTCAATCTTTACATATATATTTACAAGCCATGCTCAGCCAGTCACATGGCCACCAAGCCACACCCACAAATTAGGCCATGCCCACAGAACTAGTTATTAAGAAATATGAATCCCACCCCTGTTCAGACTCCATAATTCCTTGCCATTGTTTAGACTGGCTTGAGCATTACAACACCAGTTGCTTCAATGTAGATCAATTTGCTAGCCCATTTTTTCTTTGAAAATGCACAGACTCAAATAATTTTGCTACCTTCCCCCTCCTCCAAATGAATAAGATTCCTTGGAAAATCAGTCTTATTTTTCTAATTCTCAATCCAGTCTAATCAATGTCACCATCCTTGTTAGTCCGTTTCACAGTGCAGGTAGAAAACTCATGGTTTGATTTTTCCCTACGTTCTATAAGTGTATATTCTTCATAGCCTCAAAGTTGCTTTTCAAGAGGCAACTCTTGTTTTTTTCCTTGAAAACTTCTTGCTTCTCATCCAAGATGCCTCTTTAGTTCTTCAGAAGCCCAGCTGCTTTTTGAAAAGCAGCTTTGGGACAACCATGACCTGGAAGATTGAGAATCTGCATAGACACTTATGTTCTTCATAGTACCTCACAGATAGAACTTATACCAACATATGGCTCCCAGCAACATGCAGAAGTCACAGTTGCCTGATAGAGCTATTTTTAAAGAGGGTTTTTCCCCCAGAAAAATCCTGAAGAGAAAATGGCATCGGTGATTGAGATATAGTATGTAATTTTGTGAGCCAGTCATCACATTGAAAAGATGTAGCAGCTGTACAGATCTGACTCACTTTTCTTTGTGAGTTATCAGTGCTGGCTCCTCGCTTGAAACTATACTAGCAGCTAGTGCAAAAGACAAGTATGAATTGTAACCACTCACAATACTCACTCCCAAAATAAGATGAATATTTTTCACATCCAGTGTTCTCAGTTTTTCACATCCAGTGTTCTTTCTTCTTAGAAAGAAATGTCACCCTCCTTCCATCCTTAATCTTCCTGACTTCAATCAAAGGCAGCAAAACAAGGTTTACCTTCCATGGTGGGCGATGTAAGAGAAGAGCAGGCAGAGTTGCGGGTGGAGTTAAGCAAGCCATCAGTTTAGAATAATTATGTTCCAACAAATGGTTGGAATTCCATTAACTCTTAGCTAGCACCAATTTAGTGTTGAAAGTTAGTTGACTAGATTCTTCTGTATAGGCTTAAGCAAATAAATCTTAATTCCAATTTATTGTATAGTTCACCTGATTAATGCCATGCAAAATATTTTATTAGATATTTCCCCCAAGTTCACATTCAACTGGATAAAACAGAACTTGGCTTAAAAAATTAAGGGAAAAGAAAGGGAAAATAAAACTTTTAATATTTTGAATTTGATGTCCAGGCACAAGGAAGAAAGGGATGGGTGTGTGAATGTCCCCAAGCATAAACTGCCATTTATCCAGCACATTGCTGGTCCCATCCTTCATTTACATCCTAAGAGAAGGTTCCAGAAATCTTTAACAACGGGGTATTTTAGGGGACCCTAATGCATTCAGAACAGGCCTGAACAGGGAGTGTCCTCACCAGCAAAGTATTTAAGCAATCAATAAATTAAGAAAAAAGGAACACACAGAGTCATTTCTCAGTTACTCCATCTCACATTAGTTCTAACAGATGGGGAAGGGGGAAAAAACTCTCTTGCATGTTTTTCTTTTTAGTTCTCCCTTAGTTTGTTAAAAAATAGAATTTAGTATAGATCAGTGTTTCTCAAAGTTGGCAACTTTTAGATGTATAGATATCAGCTCCCAAAATTCCCCAGCCAGCATGCATAATTTTCATTAGAACTAACCAACTGTCAGCCCCATTACACTGGAAGTCTACAACTACTCGTACATTTTATTGGAGTTGGCAATCATGTCAGAATTTTGCAAGTCTGTGTCAGCTGCCTAACTTCACTTTCTTTGAAGCTTGCTAGCAACTGCCATAATCAGGGGGGAGGGGGTATTTTGGAGGGGAAGTGATGTGAAGGAGTGCTATGGGAAATTGGGGAGTATGGGCACTGACAGGAACCAGAAGTGCCAAATTCAGCCATCTTCGTGCCTTCCAGGACACCGGCCCTGGGAAAGGAATTTATAGAACAGGACCTGATTGGACTATGCTCCAAAGGGGGAGGGTTTGGGACATTGGGAATTGCTTTCAATATTTGATTTTCACACCGTTTTTCTTCAGAGCTTGTCTTGCTCACCCTGCACTCAGCATCTTTAGTAAAAGTACCTTCTCTCTAACACCTGTGGAGTTAAGGGTCGTTCTTTCCCATTGTGGCCAGTCTGACAGTCTGTCTGTGCTATACTTCCTTTCCTTCTTATACCCCAATGGATCAGGGAGAGGCTTGCTTGAGCTGCTTTTGTATATTATTTTATTTTTTAGGACTTAAAGAATGTGGAGTCCTTAATGCCTCTGAGCTTGGTGGTTTGCTCATAGAAGACTCATTATCCAATTGATAATGGTAATAAACTTCACCCCTACTAGCACCGATGGTGTTACCTAGGTAATGAAGCATCTGTAAGCCAACAAACCAAGCTCAGAGACCAGCAAAGACTCTACAATTCAACCCTGGACTACAGATACTCTCTTAAAGCATGTTTCAGAGCCTCTGCCTAAGTAAGCATTCTTGCATAGTTCCATCAAGGTCACCTCCCTTACTTTCTACACCAACTATGCAAATGTGGGTTAGTTTGATGTATGGCAGGGGGACATAGCTTCATTAGGGTTGGGGACTATATCAGGCTTCTCCTAGCATGTGTGGACTTCATTGGAGTTGGGGGGGAGGGTTATGGAGTTTAAGGCATGAAAAGAATACATTAATCTTCAAGGCTTAAGACTGATTTTGCCTGTCAGGGCCCCCCTTTCTGTGTTCCCCTCAAAGCAAAAAGCTATTTTTTGCAATCTCTAGGTCCTAATTTTTTGCCTTGATGAACTACTGGATGTATTTTGTAAAATCTGAGGGTGGAGGGGAGATTTCATGGAATTTGGGTGCTGTGGCTCTAAAGCAGGGATGACCAACCTTGGCCACTTTCAGACCTGTGGCCACTTTCTACTGATGGCTGGGGAATTCTAGAAGTTGAAGTTCACAGGTTTGAAAGTGGCCAAGGTTGGACACCTCTACTCTAAAAGTACTTACCTTTAGTCGAAATCCATCACATCTGCCTTTTGAACATGACAGAAAATGGTTTACATGTTAAGGAATATTTATTGTTCAAAATCATAGGATTGTAAGAATGATCACTGCAATGGTCATAAGCTCAAAAAGGCAGAAGTTTTGCGTTGGATTGGGGGGAGGGGGAAATTATGCAGCGTTGACCCATTTTGACAGTCACAGAATTAACAAAGAACAATAGATTCAGATGTTTTGCAGGTGAGAAATGTAGGTAGCAAATTTAGAACCAAACCAAAGCAGTTTTTTTATATATATATAATTGGAGCAATTAACAAGAAATGCTTCCCTTGCTAAATGCTAAATTTTGTAGAACTGCAGGAGCAGGGAGGGCTGGATGTATAAGATATCCTGGGACTTAATGGGTAATTTACAAAGTGCTAGTATATAAATTGTTGTTAATTAGTTTAGTAAATGCTTGCTGTGGGCTGCTAAATTAGAAACTGCTCAAGCAGATGTGATGGGCAGCCAGAAAGGAGATGCTTCCTCTCCAGCTTGCATGCATTTTTACATGCTGAGCATAAAATATATAAATAAATAACTTGTAACCCACATCTATCACTGGAGAGGCAGAGAACAGATGTTTCAGTAGGTGGCGAGAAGTGGGTCCATTTCAGAATCTTGCAATAGCTGTGGGTCTCTCTGTTTGTGTAGATCAACAGTGTTTGTTTTGTCTCTACTTTATGTAATGACCAACAATCTCCAAGTATCAGGTTCAACAGGTGGATGCCATTTAGGTCCAAAGTCAGTACAGGTAGGCTTTTGTGCCTAAGATGCGACTAAAACTCACAATCACCTGGTAATTGGCCCAAAGTCACCCAGCTGGTCTCCATGCGTGAGAAAGGACTAGACTTCTTGGTTTCTAGGTTAGCACTTTCGCTGCTACACTAAACTGGCATTGTTTATTTTGTCTTGATTTTAGTTTAGTTTGTATTTGTTTAGGGTTGTTTTATTCCAACCTGCCTTTGATGCCATCTGGCTGGCTTTTGGGCCAATCTTTTTGTCTTGGGTTTCCTTTTCCTTTTATATTTGCTTTCTGTGGTCATACCTTGTTTTACACTCTGTTCCAATTAAACTATTACTTAGTATGACTTTTGTTTTCTTCTTTGTTATTGTGTGCTGCCCAGAATCCTTTGGGATTGGCCTGAGTTTTATGTACTCATATAAAACAAACTGTAAAAAAATATATATGAAATTATCCAGGAGAAGTTGGAGCTTATATATTTTATAAAACGTTAATAAGGCCACATCTGGAATATTGCATCCAGTTTTGGTCACCACATTACAAAAAAGATGTTGAGACTTTGGGAAAAGTGCAAAGAATAGCAACTAAAATGATTCTTTAATCATTATAATTTGCCTGGAGACAAAAACATATGAAGAATGGTTGCAGGATTTGGGTTTGGTTAGTCTAGACTCTAGAGAAAAGAAAGACGAGGGGAAACATGGTAGCAGTATTCCAATATTTGAGAGTGTACACAGTTAGCACCTACCCCTCTTCTAGAAGAATGAAATATCCTAGGAAACATTAAAAAGGCAGAATATTATACCTTCCTGGACGAGAAAAGGAGAAACATGCCCTTGGAGAGCAGCCCCCACCTTTGTTAACAGCCCCAGAAAGACTGAGACATCTTATGTATCAGACAAAAGACCTTCAGCTCCAGCATGATAGGAATTGTCCAAAACCCCTTTATTACATCACCCAGCAAAATTCAACCAAGCTTGGAACTCAAGACAACCTACAAAGTTACCCCTGCATGGCCCCATGGGAGTCTGACAACCAACCAGGATACATTTCTTGCCACAGGAAGAGGAAGTAAGTTCAAAGCCCAACAGAGGGTATAAATCTCTCTCCCTCTCTCACCCATGTGCTCATTTTTTGCCCAGGACCTCAAAATCATGTGGTGCTGTCCACCATTAAACCATCCTTCCAAGCAATCTCAATGTTTCCAGTGTCTTTCTTCCCACTTGGAAGTGAACCCAGATGGACATTTCTTCCAACACTTGCTTGCCACAAAAAGGAGGGGGTCAACTTATTAATTGTGAGGACAATTAACCAGTGGAACTGCTTGCCTCCAGAAATTGTGGGTGCTCCATCACTGGAGGTTTTCAAGAAGAGACTGGACAGTCACTTGTCTGGAAAGGTATAGGGTCTCCTGCTTGTGTATGGGGTTGGACTAGAAGACCTCCAAGTTCCTTTTCCAGCTCTATTCTGATATTGAGATCTGATTCTAGTAGTGTAATTAAGAAAGGGGTTTTGTGGCATCTTAAAGTCTTAACAAATTCATTGAACAAGGAAGCTTTGGGGAATTGCTATTCATGTTGTTGAATATATGGAGGTTGATTTTGGGAAGACCTTAGTGACAAAATAGTCTCTATTCCCACAGCAGAATTCCCCAATAAAGTTACAAATCTGGTTCATTTGCACAATTAGCTAAGCATGGATAGTCTTAACCTTAGCTCTGTTTCATTATGGTTATACTGAATTCATTTGGTTGGTTTAAGCTTCAGTGTTTCCCGCAAATCTAGGAAATGGATTAATTCCATAAACTATTGTGTGTCATGTGAACTCAAGCAGGCTTTCCTGCATTCAACAGCAAGTTAACATGTGAATTTGATTAATCTCCCAAAAATGGCATTACATTTTCTCTTGAATTCTCCCCTTGTCTTTTCTCACTGGAATTGATCTTTCTAATTAAACCATGATGATCCTCACTCAGGATTATTAATGCAATCCAATGAGATCAGGAGATAAAAGCAACTCAGGGCTGGAATGAATCAGCCAGGCTGAAGGCAGTTTATATATTGTGTAGGTTTGGCTGTGACTTAATTGTTCTGTGACTTGTGGAAACCCAGTGGGTTCCAGAGTTCAGAAATTTGGCTGCTCTTGGTCACTTTTCTAGCATATGAATAAAAACTGTGGGAGGGCAGTGGTCATGTTTGGCTTTGTGCTTATTCAAGAAGTTGAACTGGAGAGCTTTTCCAGCAAGCATAAGTGATATGAATATAAAAATAGAACTTTTATGTCCTAGGAACAGCAGTATATTTGGAAATGTTTTTTGTTATGTTGCTAGTTATGTATTTGTGCTAATATGCATTTTTTATGTTTCCTTCAAACTGTAGTGACTTACCACTCTACAGGAATAGACCAGTTTCTGATACTCTAACATCTTCTACAGCCTGGAACCCTCCAGAGCTTTTAGACAACAGTGCCTGTTAGAGTTGGTACAAGAAGATTGCATCCATGCAACAGCAGTGCAATTGTCCTAGTGCCAAGGTGGAACAGCTGGCTGTGGGTGAGTGAAAAGGCCAAAGAGAACAAGCTGTGAATGCCTGCTTCCACTGTTCAACCTCTAAAAGAGCATCTCTTGTTTGTTAGGGCCCAACCAACTTTCTGGATGGGCAGGTCAATTAGCTCTGTACTAGTCAACAGTTAGATGTGGGTGATCTCCTAAAATGTATTTTATCATATGATGACTTTTGCATCCACCTTTACTTTTCAGCTCAAGCTTTGGGAGAGGGTCTAGGACAGTGATGGCAACTTTGGAGCACCTGTGCCAAAAGTTGTGTGCACACTTGTGCTTGAGCTTGCATGCTCGCATGCCAGCACCCAGAAAGCAATGTGCATGTGCCCCCTACCCCCTGCGCATGCGTGCACAATCCCCCGCCCCCTTACCTGCAGTGTGCCTCCCAGCTGATTTTTGGCCTCCCAGGCTTGAGGAAAGCCTCTGCATCCTGAAAAATAGGCCCATTTTGTCACTTCCGGTATCCTGGAAATACAGGAAGTGATGAAATGGGCCTATTTTTCAGGATGCAGAGGCTTTCCTTAAGCCTGGGAGGCCGAAAAAGGCCTCAAACCAGCTGAAAATCAGCTGGGAGGCGTGCGCATGTGCAGTGAGGTAAGTTTGCCTGCGGCTCGCGTGCTGGCACAAATGGCTCTGTGTGCCACCTGCGGCACGCATGCCATAGGTTCGCCATCACACGTCTAGGACAACTTGCTACAACCAACTCACTACGGTCAACTCACTGTGACCAACTTGCCATGGGACAACTCACTATGGCCAACTCACCCAAGGACAACTTGCTGTGGGACAGCTCAATGCTGTATTAATCATTTTATTCAGGTACTTTTATTATTGGCGACCACACTTTTGTCTAAATTATTGTAACTCTTTGTGTTTCTGGATTGACTTTCCTATTTTATTATTACTGATTCTGTTGAAATTAATTTAGCTTTTGTATATGTTGAATTGTTCTGTGGTGAGTTGGCCATGGCAACTCATTCCCACTCCATTTGGGACATTCCACAGACATCTTATCCATTTGCCAAGCTAATCTTGATTTGTGTGTAGGACTGGATTTCCTGATATCTAGCATTCACAATGGCATTATGGGAGTTGTAATCATGATGCAACAGGAACATAATGAGTGAAGAAGTTCTTTTGTTTCCTCTGAAAGCTTTCAATCAGCAGGGTTTCCTTTTTGTTATTGCTTTAACTGGACTCCTCCACAGTATGATTTACACAAGCATGAACACCAACTTATTGGACAATCCATAGGCCAAATATAGTGAAGCAAGTTGCCTCTAGATCTTAGCCAAACTCGCACAGTCCTTGGCTCATTTCTGAATCTTCTTTTAGGGTATCCCCTGCTTTAGTAAGAAATGACGTTCTTCACAGACTACTGCATGAATTAAAAAGGGGTGTCAGAAAGTAAGAAGAAGGGAACGGTGTATAAAAGAATTTGTGTTACTACTACTGCTTCTAGCCCCTCCCTCCCTCTCTCTCTCTCTCTCTCTCTCTCTCTCCCTCCCTTTCTGGTTGCTCCCCACAGTTTTTTTTTTCTTTTTATGATCCTATACCCTGCAATCCCTTAATTTGTGGTGGAGTCAGGGCGACTGAAAGGAGCTGAGCATTTACTGGTGAGGTGCTTTTCCTGATGCCTATGTTGCAGCAAAAATTTTTCTTTTGTGCCCTGATAGAGAAACATCTGTCATTGCCTAAGATTGAACTCTCAACCTTCTGAGTGGGAGGCAAGCATCTTCACCACTAGGCCAGTATGCTACTCTGGCAGTTCCCCACACATTATGTCTACATAAAGGAACCTTGGCAGTAAGAAACTTTCATAAGAATCCCAGATGCTGTGTAGCCCACTAAAACCCATCAGCCACTAACCTGCTAATAGTAATTTGCTATGACTTTGCAAGCCCAGCATGGTGTGCTACCTTGTTAGGAACCTCCCCTGATGGTGGTAGGATTACTTGTCCCACCTGACATTTTTGAGACTGATGATACCATAAATCAATCATTCTGTGACGTCAAGGATACCCCGTCCTAATGGCAGCCTTAGTGTCTGTAGTGGGCCATCAGAATACCTGGTGGTATCATCAGCTCAACTATTTAAAGGGATTTAACCTTGGTCCAACTTCCTTTTCTAAACTATGCCTGTGCAGACAAAGGAGGGTTCTTTAGAAAACCATAGAAGAGCCAGAATGAAAAGACCACATAAGAAAATCAATGCAAAAATTTATATTTTATTTTAATTCAAAAATTTAAAATAGCTCTCAAATTCAGTAAAGTATGCAGACACAAAGGAGAAGCCTCATATACAGAAATGGATAACTTAAAATGTTATATATCGCAGACAAGCCAGCTTATGTGTAGAATACATATTTACAATAGATTTTTTTTCCTCCTTTTTATTTTATTTTTTTAAATGGAAACAATATTTATACATTTTATTACATTTACAAAAAAAGCTGAATCTTCCACTACTGTTTACTACAATAATGAAAAAAAGAAAATTTACATTGTGTCTTTTCCCCCACTGTACAAACCTTTATTTCATAAAAATATATCTCTGTACAAAAGAAGTTTTTTGTCTTTTTTTTTTGTCTTTATTTTTTTGTTAAACTGTAACTCAAGTCCAATGGGCACTGAAAATGATTTCTTGTCCAGCTTTCAAATTGTCATTAAAATTCTCTTTCTCCTCCAGCCTCAAGTTAATAAAAGAAAACAAATTTTATTTTTTTTAAAAAATGAGTTAAGCTTCTGAATGGGAAACTCATAAATTGCAGGGTTCACCTTGCCCAAAATTGTAGCATTTCAATTTCATACCAGATACCTTTGCAGGACAATAGTTTTCATATTTTCTACCTCAAACAAGTAGTATTTTAGTGGCAGCTGGAATAAGTATCCTTTCCACAAGAAAAGTGAAAAGGATTTTAGGGGTGTTTTAAATTGACATTCTGCTAAGAAAACATTAAACAGAGCAAAAATAAAAACAAAAACAAAGCAAAACAAAAAGAGAACCTGGGATCTGCTTTTCTGAGAAGGCTACACTCCATTATTAACACTTTGAAGTGACCATCAGCAACCAGCTTGCAAAACCTGATAGTGTTGCTTGGTTCAAGTAGAGTTAAAGATGCATCAGGAGAACTACAGAGTAAAACAGTTGTGAAGATCTCTAATCTCAGTTCCTGTGGAACACCTAGATGTTATGCAACCATTCAAGGTTAGGTGAGATTTTTTAAAAAATAGCCTTTTGATTGACAGGCTTTGATTTACCTGAATGTGGAAACTGGCAGCCTAAGCATTATCAAACATGTTCATTTTGAAGTTTAGAAATTCAGTGCTAGGTGGCTTTGGAAAAGCTCAGGCTTTTAAGTGTAAGTAGCCTTCTGTTACCCAGACTGTTGTTGATTCTGATATTAGCGACAGAAACAGATTCTAACCATGAGTTGGTTTCCATTAACCAACAGGACAGAGTAGGAAAGATAGGATGAGTATTCATCTCACTCAAACATTTTATGCAGCCTCCTTTAATTTTAAGAGCAAACAGAGAGACCCAATTTCCATCCAGGGAAAACAGAGCTTGTGAAAAAAGTGCATTTTTCTTTGACTTCCTGTTTGACACAATATCTTTTGCCTACAAATAGGAAGGATGTCCTTTTGGAGAAGCAAAATGATTTTGTACATTTTTTCCCTTGCTATGATTAAGTAAAGGAGCTCAAACACCTTAGTTGTTTCTTCAGAGGAAATAGGAACACCCTTCACTCTTCTAAATGGATCCTGGAATACACTTTAAAAAGGGGATTCTATGCTAATTGAGGAACAGGTCTTTGTGGAAACTAGAATTTGGCCAATGCTCTAATTGCATGGTGTAGAGTAAGCTCGAAATGATCCAGGAGAAAAATGCATTTTGTAATTCCTATTCCAGAATTGGTATTTTAATATTTATGCTGACATCTAAGATATGAGGCCCAGATTGTTAGGGGCAATATGCTGACCCTGTAAATGCTAAGAGAGGGCTGTAAAGCACTATAAAGCGGTATATAAATCTAAGTGCTATTGCTATTGCTATATGAAAGATGGAGTCAGAAACATGCAGACTGGAAATACGAGGAGGAGGAGGAGGAGGAGGAGCAGGAGGAGGAGGAGGAAGAGGCATATATGCCATTCTTTCTCATGGCCCTTTTTGGAGCATCTAGTTGTATATTAAGACACCACATAGAAGTCACTTCCTATTCAAATATTTCCTGTACCTTCAACCATCATTAAAAATAACAAACAAGATAAATTGATATTTTCTGCCTCAAGCATCTTCACAGAGTTTTAAAAGGAAACTGGAGCAGTCAAAAGAGAAGGCCAAAGAGTTCATGTATTTGAGGAGGCTTGCAAAAATGCACACAGCCTATGTGGTTTTAAAGGCACACGTGTGTGCATATTTGTATATGTATTGTAAGCATGTAAATGCATGTGTATGTATTCAGAAGGTAAAACTCTGCTTTTAGTTTCCATCTGAAATGTGAAAACTGTTTCTGAGTGCAGTTTCTCACTCCATTGGGTTTGCCATCTTTTATTTTTGCCTTCTATCCTTTGTTAATTTGGTTGTAATTTCTTCGTTATGAGTTGCACAGTATTTGAGAGCTGAGTGGCATACAAGTTTAATAAATTACTCATATTATTAAAACACACTAACCTTAAGGACCAATAGGATGTGACAGTATTTTGGTTTAAATTTTACAAATTTAAATTAAAAAAAAGCCCCTTTTCTAATAGTTTAAAGTTTGGCATTTTTAAATCTACATCAGTCTTTCTCAACTTTGTCAGAATTCAACTGTGTGGAATTATTAGACCTCTAGACTAAGTAATGGCAAATTGCCTATGCAATTTTAAAATTCATTTCTCCTTTGAACTACCTAAACCACCGTTATTGTTTTTACAAACTCGGCAACTTTAAGATATGGGTCCTTCAACGCTCACATTTCCCCAGCCATCATTCATGCTGGCTGAGGAATTGTGGGAGTTGGTCTATACAGCTTAAAGCTGCTGCCAAGGTTGGGAAGTACCGATTTACAGAATGGATTTCCCAAAATCTAGCATGCTTCTATTTCTGGGATAATAGCAACATCGGAACCTTTGTGTGGAGAGGGAAATTTGCAGTGGTGGGGTTCAGCCAGTTCGTACCGTTTCAGAAGAACCGCTTGTTAACTTTCTGAGCAGTTTGGTGAACTGGTTGTTGGAAGAAATCATTAGGGCAGAGAACCAGTTTTTCAATTATTTGAATCCCACCACTGAAAATTTTATGTTGTGATCATACTGACATAGCTGCCAATATTTGTGCTAGTGAAACCTTTTGCAATGGCCTGTAGAGAGGGGGACTAACCAGAGGTGAAATGGAGGAATGAGTATTTGTGAGTTTGCTGGCTGGGGAATAGCCACTGTGAGAATTGCCAACCATCTTGCACTTTCTCTATTACAATTTAAATTCTAGAAACAGGGACGGGCAGCTAT
The DNA here is from genome assembly GCF_049901735.1 of Notechis scutatus. NCBI lineage: Eukaryota > Metazoa > Chordata > Lepidosauria > Squamata > Elapidae > Notechis > Notechis scutatus. The sequence goes on from NC_142016.1 coordinate 5,621,330, forward strand.
GGCCACTTTATGACCTGTGGATTTCAACTCCCAGAATTCCTGAGCCAGACCATAAAGGGGCCATAAATTCAGACCATAAAGGGGCCATAGTTGTATCCTAGAATATACTTGTAAAATTGCAAATCGATATTTTTTTCCAACTGTCACCTGAGAATTTACAAAGCTGATCATGTATTCTCCTTTTAGAAAACACCTCTAGATCCAATTGTTGGCAATGCCAAAAGACCATGCTGAAAATTTGAAAGGAATTAAACATAATAAAAATGGAAGCAGTGGGAAGTAACCGGAGAAAAAGAATGACTTTCTTGTAAGTATCAGAACATTACTTCATTAAATATTGGCTAATCAGATATTGATGTTCCATTTCTCACTCACTATGCTATGTCATGACCTAGAACAGGGCAGATACACTACTCTGTGTTTCCCACTACACACATACACAGCATCATAGAGGCAATACAGAATGGAAACCCACATGTGATTCAGACGTGAACATGAATTCAGGACACCAAAACAAATGGAGACACATTCCTTATGGTAGCTGCTGGTAAAGGGATTGGAAAGAATTTGAGAAGCCCAGTTCTGGATGCTTTTCCTGTCTTGTTGAATCAGGATGCTGGGTGAGATAAGCTGTTCCCTGAATATCAAAAATTATATACGCTACTGCATTCCCCTGAAAAAGAATCCCGCAAGCTCCATCTGTAACTGTGTTGAAAATCCATCCATTTACATCTGTCTCATCCTGAGTCTAATTAATGCCCTCCAGTTGCATGGAAGGTTGGTCTAAATCCTTAGCGTGTAGTTGAAAATTTGTTTATACAGGCCTGGAAAATTCAACAGGGTCAAGATGGGATTTTTAAGGTCAAGTGGGTAGTTATTAATATCATCTTGCCAATACAGAAGAATATTTATAGCTCAGAGGTCCTTGGTGCTCTTTGACCTTGGTTGTTTCCTTGCAGATATTTTGTTACCCAAACTAGGTAACTGATCGAGTTTGGGTAATGAAACCTGCAAAAAAACAACCAAGCTCAGAGAGCATCGAGGACCTCTGACCTAAGTACTTGCCCTATCCATTTTATTTATGCAGTATGTAATAATTTGTTATCAAGGCTGGGTTTTATCAAATTGTTTGACTAAGAAGCAAAGGCAGCAAAGAAACCTAACACCTTCCACTTTTTGTGCAAGACACTTTGTTCAACAAGACAGCTCAGACCTGCTTCTGGAAAAGGCTGGGATGAACAGATGTTCCAAAATTGTAAGGCAGAAGAAGAAGAAAAATCCAGCTTTTTCCTAACTGGAGATATTAACCTTGTTAGTCATGAAAATGATTGCCTCCCCCTTCCTCTTGCCTTTTATGTGAACAGAATTGGTCAATTAATGAGGAAAAACAAAACAGCTCCCACGGTTGCCTTAAGCTGGCCTTCAAACTCTCTAGGAAGATGTTCCAAAGGCTTCTGTGTCACTCCTCTTTCTTTTTGGGTATCAGCAATTCCTTATCTTTCCATACACACACAGAATGAATGAATAAACAGGTGAGCAGAGAAAAAAGAATATGGGATAGAAGTAAGAAAGATGAAACAAAACATGAAATGAAATCCTATGATTTTTAGGACTGGGTTTCAAGGATGCATTTTTTCCAGATCCTTTTGAAGAATAGCTTCAACAATCTTTCCTAATTTGTGTCCTGCAAGTGTTGGGCTTGTAACTTCCAACCAACTTAGGGGACCCAAGTCTGGGGAAGCCTGAGCTTGTCAACCTGTGTGATGCCAGGTTCTTAGCTTGCACTCACTCTACGAAAGCTGCTGGTTTTCGTGGTTTCTGTGGTTTAGCCACAGAATGAGCCAGCTAGACAACGAAAGGGTGTTCTTCAAACTCTTCTCTCAGAGCTATCATTCTTGTATGGTAATGATGGAGGAGCATCTGGAAAGTGCCTTGGGCCAGGATGCTCACTCCATTTCCATGGGGAATAACCATTTGGTGAAATTATGGCAGGTAGAAGCAATTTCCATGTTCCATGTTCCATCTTGACTCTTTTATTCATTGCTGTAGTTAACCTGGCTGGGTCTGCAGAAGATATATTTAAAATTGCAGATACAAACTCAATGGGTTGGGCAAGGAAGAGTTCCTCTCTTCCTCTATCCTCAATTTATTTCAGTTGTACCATGGGTGTCAGTCCATGGAGGTTCTCAATCATTCAGGTCATGGCTGTACCAAAGGTGCTTTTTTTCTAAAAGGCAATTGGAATTTCTTGGGTTTTTTTTCTTTGAGTGTTTCACTTCTCAACTGAAAGGCTTCTTCAGTTCTATCAGAGCTCCTTGGGTGAGAGATGAAATGTTTAAAAAATGTTTAAAGAAAAAAAAATGCAATGCTGAAAGAAAAGTAAAAAAAAACAACAACCAGAAAGTCCATTTGTCTTTTGGAAAAAGCACCTTTGGGAGATGGATGTCAGTCTTAAACCTGTCCTGGGTTTCTTCATATTCTCTAGACTCTAGAGACCGAAAGCTTGACTAGATGGTAGGAGCAACATGAGGCCACTGCTGCTCTGTAGGCCTGGCTCTCTGTTCTTTGCAATGCCTGAGTTAATTCTACTCTTAATCCCATTGTGCTATGCTGTCCCCTTCTCTGCAGCATGGACTGTTGCAGTGGGAAAGGTTTAGGGCAATGATGTCATGGCATAGATTGTGCTCACCTTTGCAGCAGGATGGGATGGAAGCCAAGAGTGACGGGTTGGCAGCCTTGTTGACTGTATTTGAAAACTCTTAGATAACCTGAGATGAGACTCTATCAGGCTATTGGGGAAAGGTCATAAGACTTTACTTTTGTGTGCAAAGTTTCTTAGACTCCATCCTTGGCATTTTAAAGAACATGGAATGGTGCTCAATGCCTGATGGTGAACCACCGGAAGCTTGTTGGCAACAGGCAGTCCCGGCCCCTTTCTGTTGCTACTGGTGTAGATCATGCTGCAGTAGATGAGTGAATTGGTATAAGGCAGCCTCATGAGGAGAACCAGGCAGAAAAAAATCCCTGGATGTCGGGCCTAGATAAACCAGGACAGTAGTGCAAGATCCTCATAATAATAGATGGGAATAGCTGAATGAGGTCTTTCGCTAACAGGTGTGTTGTCCATTTAGCCCTGCAGTGGGTTTATATAGCCAAGGATGAAGCAGAACAGGTAAGTGAAAGCATGTGATAATGCAGTAGGGAAAGTTACTTACCATTTTATTTCAAAAACTGGAACATCAAGTGAATGGACCTTCTAAGGTGGCATTTGACTTCTTAGAAATATAGAAATATATATAAATCAGAAAAATAAATTAGTCACATCAGGTATTTGTGATGTCATAGACACAGAATAATAGGTGTCCATGATCCTCATGCTGCTAAGGTCCAAAAACCATTGCACAAAGCAATGAAAATACCTGGCTGGGATGCTACTCCCCCCTGAAAGAAAATAATTGTAGATCAGGAGCTGGCAAATTGTAACAGACCTCCAAGAAATGCATGAGCTGGGACTGAGATAGCAATAATTGGATTCTCCAAGTTCTGTAAAGGAGAAGGCCCATTTCTTATACCAAGAACTGCATCACTGTATTTTCTCTGGATCACCCTAAAGCTAGCAGCAACCAAGCAAAGATAACCATTTAGTTTAAAAGAAGTGGTTCTGACTTGATCTAATCATTGGAACTAGAGATGGGAAGGACTGCCAACTTTAGAAAACGTAAGAATCAAATGCTCTAAAAATGCAAATTGGAGGGTAGGAATGGGAGGCCTTCTCAGGGGATTGCAAGGAGGGTCAGAAATGTGACATTCTTCAACTAGAATATTAATATAAAATAAATATATAAGGGTGAGGAAGGGAGAGGAGGAGAACCAACATATATCTAAGGAACATTTCTCCAGATGCTAAACTTGCTGTATGAGTTTGATACGCTGGATACATTTAGCCCAAGTTCTCTGCATCCACAAATCTCCTCAAGCAGCATGTGCCTGCTTCCTCTTGTGTAGTTTCTTCTGGCAGCCAGGTGGGTGCATTTTCTTATATTGAAGTTTCCCCCAGAAAGGTGATTATCAACCACAGGCAAACAGTGGGACAATCAATGGTCTTTGAGCACAGACAGCCAGTCCAAAGGTTGGCCAGGAACTGATAGAAAAAGGCTCAAGGATGGGGAGGGGCATCTCTGGAGGAGAGGGAGGAGGATAGATTTCCACATCTTGTGTTCTTGGCACAAGAGCTGGGGTGGATGCTTTGGTAGATCTGATTATCAGTTGCAGGAGGGCAGGACTATGGGCAATGAAGATGCGGAGCAGTGATAAACAGCAAGGCAGTCTCTCTCTCTCTCTCTTTCTCTCTCTCTCTCTCTCTGGATCAGCTCAAAGGCACCACATCAACTCTGCAGCCCCAACATTTCTGGGTGAGGAGATCATGGGCGAAGATGAACCAGGAGGATCATTGGGCACTGGTGAGATTCCCATCTCTGGAGAAGGCTGCACGGAGAAGAGAATGGACACACATACATACACACAGAGGGGGCAAGGGAGAAAGGGATTTCTATCACAAGAAGCTTTCACTTGAACGAGCCACTGTTGCTGTTAACTTAAATTTTTATGTTGTGTTTTTATTTTTTTAAAGATGGATGGATGATCAGTTTAATTGGGAAGGAGGGCTAGGGCCTATATCCCTTCAGCCCACCTATGACATTTTTGTCAGCATAATTAAAGTGATACTCTTGAAGCACTGTTCCAAATAATACTTTAAAACCTGAAAATATGGTTCCTGATTCTGCACCATGACATCATCACATTATCAACACTCCGTCAAACTCCAAGACCATAAATAAATAAAACATTTGATAACCCCTCTGGCCAGAAATAGTTTACCTATCCCTGCATCCAAAAATACATCCTAGAATATTTTTTTTAAAAAAAAGAAATGCCCAAATAGTTCTCAAAGGAATGGTAACATTAATGGCTCAACAAATCTCTGAAAGCACACAGAAAATTTAACAGGATGTTATTGTGGCATTGCCAGCATATTTGACTGAACTAAGTGATGGCTGATACACAGAACAAACTCCCTTTGTAGCCTATTGGAGCAAGTATCTTGAAGAAATATAAAACTCTTCAGTCACTTTTTACTGTCTAGACATGCTGGCAATTCAATTGTGCAACACCCTTAATTTGGTATTGATTTAAGCCATTTTCTGGGCTTAAGCCATAAGCTAATCAAATTGGCAGGATCTGCAAAACATGCTAAGCCCTGCAGAAACTAATCAAGGTCAGCATCAAGGACAGATGGACAGATGGATGGACGGATAGGTGCATAGATGGAGGGATGGATGATATGTAGCATATTATTTTTTAAGCTGCTCTATCTTACAAAATGTTGTTGCTGGTAATTAAAAAATTATCTCTTGAAGCTTGGATCTGAATAATATTTCCACTTTCTTATGGCCAGAAATGGTCACTGCAGCTGTGACAGTCATTTTCTCTTACTAAGATGTGAATAATAGTGATTATTATTACCCAACCCTGTTCAAATTAAATGCTAGACTAACGATAATTTGATGGGTCCCGGTAGTAGCTGAAAAGCATATGTGGGAAATTTGTGTGATACTTACTGCACACAGAATTGTAAGTGCTATACTGCAGTGCACACAGTGCTGACGGTAAACTCTGCCTCATTGGCCATGATGTCTGTTGGCTGCAAATTGCGGTCATACATTGGGTTTTCAAATGTTCCTCGGACATTGGTGTTTTCATGGCCGGCGTAGCCATTGAACGGCACCTTCGGTCTCCTTCTGTTTCAAAGAGGACAAAGAGGTCATAGGGGGAAGGGCTCTGCAGAACAGGTACATATAGAAACTACAATGCATTAAAATCTGTAAACATTCTGTTTGTCTCTTCTACCTCTCTTGTTCAAATTAATTGAAACGAAGCACCCCAAAGTGCAGTTTAACTGTGGCATCAGCCTAGCTTTGCTGAACAGAATATTCAACTACTAGTTAATGGTTAGAAGGGATCTTGGAGATTATCTAGTTCAATCCCCTGCTTGAACAGGAGACCCCTGTTTCATTTCAGACAAGTAGATGTCCAGTCCCTACTTAAAAGCCCCCAGCACTGGGGCACCCACAATTTCTAAAGGCAAGCCATTCCATTGGTTAATTGTTTTCACTGATAGGAAATTAGTTCTAGGAAATTTCTAGTTGGAGAAGTACAAATGTGGTTGGCTGATAGAAAGTATGAAAGAAATGGATACTATTTCCCATGGCATTGGATGGTAGCTTTCAACACTAATGCAGTGAATAAAGAAGGACAACTGAACCCACACATGCAACTTTTTACAATGTAGTAATAAATCTGGGACTGGAACAACTAGTAACCAGCAACACTAGACTTAACCACTGCCTCGATCTCATCTTCTGCAATAGTTTGAATTCAATTTACAGAATACAAATTAAAGAACCCTTTTCCAACAGTGACCACAAAATGATTGACTTTTGTCTCAACATACGTCCACACAAAAGTTATCACAATGACGGAATCCCCAATTATAACTTCAAAAAAGGCACCTATGATCTTATAAACAATGATCTCTCATCCCTTGATTGGCAATTTCTATTCTCTGGATGCAATACTGTAGAAGACCATTACAACATATTTTTACTTGAAGTCAAAAGAGTCATCAAACTATATGTACCATTAACAACTCCCAAAACCAGAAAAAATTACCCATAACAATAAGGAAACTTCAATCCCAAAAGAAATCATTTTGGCGGAAAAACAAATCTGGTCACATTGCCAACTTCAAAAGCCGATACAAAAATTTATGCCACCAGATAAAAACTGAATGCACCAATTATCACATTAAACAAGAAGAAAACCTTCTATGCACCACTTCCACCCATGCTTTCTACAATTTTGTAAACAACAAACTAAAAGACTCAAGGTCCATCCCACCCCTGAAAGGACCTAATGGTAAAGACTGCAACGATGACACCATTAAAGCCAACCTCTTTAACACATTCTTTGGCTCAGTATTGGTAAACAGCAATGGATCATGCCCAGTATTTCCTAGTCGAACCACAGACAACTGCAATGATCTAATAAATATCGATTTTACAGAAGACAATGTTGAAAAAGCACTACGCAATCTGAAACCATCTCTATCTATTGGACCGGACGGAATTTGTGCCTACTTCTTAAAAAAGCTATCCTCTGCCATATCCGAACCTCTAAGTATAATCTTTGAAAAATCTTTCAGGACCAGCTCCTTGCCAAAACTATAGTCACAAGCCACAGTCATCCCCATCTTCAAAAAGGGAGACCCCTGCCTAGTTGAAAATTACAGACCAATCTCCTTATGCTGCGTCACCTGTAAAGTCATGGAAACAATTATGAACCAATCCATCATCCTCCACTTAGAAACAACAACCTACTCTCTAATAAACAATTTGGTTTCAGGAAAAAACTATCCTGTAATCTGCAACTCTGTCTGTAGGGGGCATGCATAAGCGCACCAACGTGCCTACCGTCCCTGTCCTATTGTTTCTTTTATTTTTTTTACTTTTCTTATATGTATCCATGTATTCATAACTATGTTTTTACTTTTATCTATTATCTTGTAAACAATTGACAAAAATAAATAAATAAAATAAAATAAAAACAGAAGGAAGGCCCACAAACAAGGCAACAATAAGTTAAATTAAACTTGAGCACAGGCATTTGCAAAAATGCCTAAGATAGAATAAGAGAATAGCAGATTTGGAAGGGACATTGGAGATCTTCTAGCCCAACCTGCTGCTCAGGCAGGAAATCCTATACCATTTCAGACAAATTTTTGTCCTATCTTTTCTTTAAAACCTTCAATGTTGGAATACCCACAATTTCTGGAGGCAAGTAGTTCCATTGATTAATTTATTCTAACTGTCAGGAAATTTCTCCTTATTTCTAGGTTGGTTCTCTCCTTAGATACTTTATTGCTTCTTGACCTGCCTTTTGGTGCTTTGAAGAATATGTTGACACCCTCTTCTTTGTGGCAGCCCCTCAAATATTGGAAGATTGCTATCCTGTCACCCCCTAGTCCTTCTTTTCCTTAAACTAGATATACCCAATTCCTGCAACCGTTCTTCATATGTTTTAGACTCCAGCCCCCTAATCATCTTGCTTGCTCTTCTCTGCACTCTTTCTAGTCTCAACATCTTTTTTATATCATGGTGACCAAAACTGGAAGCAATATTTCAAGTCCTCCATCTCTCCAATTTCCATAGAGATAAAAGTGGAAGGAAACTTAGCACATTCAGACTTGCAAGATTCTGTTACTGTAATTATTTAAGATATAGGTAGGTGAGATCTGCTTGAGGCCTGTTTCTTAGTCTGGTCTACCTGATATGGCTAACAACTAGCCATGCTGCATGGCGATCATAAGAAATGAGATTTAATCCGGAGGACACTGGACCAGAAAACCCATAATTATTCTTGCAATCCTTGTTATGAAGCCCTAAGAGGTTATTTTCAGCCTTCTCTACTTGGAACATCTCACCTGTGCTTGTAGAGATAGAGCACAAACCCTGCAATCATCAGGGCAATGAAAGGCACAAGGATCGCAGCTGCAACTGAGCTGCTGTTGGATGCAAATGGATGTCCTATTGATTCAGGATCCCGTTCAATGCTGCTGCTATCTGCAAAAAGAAACACCATTAAATTACCGGTGCCAAGTACAATTGGGAAGGGGAGACCAGGGGCTGTCCTGGCACATCTGCTGCATATAAATATAACAAAATATTTAAATCTCAGATTTAATCCCTATCACTTCTAATTAAATAATGTCTGATGGGATTAATGAGAATGGTAATTGAATTAAATTCATGTGAACTAGTAGGCTTGACACTTATCCATTAATTCACAGTCACATTCTCATTCTTCAATGAAATCTTTCAAAGAAAGATTTCAAAGAAAGATTTTGTTTTTTATGAGACAAACCAAAACATAAAGTTAGCCTGCTATGGTTTTTCCCAAGATGAATAGCCAAATGTTCCTTTTATTTGTTTGACTTGAAGCCTAAGACCCCATAACAGTGTTCCCACTTAACATAATGCACACAATGAACAGTTTTAAAACTACAATACAGATGTATAAATAACATTCACAAAATGACTATAATAAGTGCTGAAAAGTGATGGAGAGGGGATAGAATTTGGCAAAATTCTGGGAATGAATTTATTTAAATAACACCTGAAACTTAGTTTCACAAAATAACAAAAATTACATTGAAAAGGCAGAAAAATAATCAATTCAAAAGAAAAATAATTATATACAATAGCTGATACCCACTAAAACATAAATGGAAAATCTCACAATTGTCATGTGGCTTATATAAATTACTTAAAGTTATTGTTTGGGTCAACTTCGGTCTGAAAGTTATTCAGCTTACCTAGTCTTTGGAGGCCAAATTGTCCAAAACCTTTGCCATGGACAAACCCTTGGTAGACAAATGTTCCACTTGAAGCTTCTGGGCTGACCTGTATTTGGAGCATGAAATGAAAAAAATACTGCAAAATCCAAATACAAAATGAAAAATCATAGTGATAGGAATAGGGTGATTGTAGTTTTAAGGACAATTTGTCCAGGAATTGTCAGATTTATTTAAAACTATACAATAATTTAATAAAAGCATATTTTGGGTTTCACAGCAAAAATCCTGTCAGATCCGTGTATCTGTCATTTCTTCAGTGGAAGAAGAAAAGGGGGTGGGGAGGCTGATAAAGAAATCCTTTCTTGATGTAACCTGAATATATTTAATCTTATATCGAATTTGTATAACCCACACATGATACAATGGAGGGAGAAAAGCCAGATGGCCAGAACTATCACCTCTGAGAGGCACAGCCAGGAGATGAGAAGATCATAAAAAATTCCACAGTGAGATGTATCTGGGGAATCTCTGGAAAAAGTTCATTCTAAAAAGGGGGTGGGGGAAAATTAGGTATGCCCTGGGAAACTGTGAGAAAGATCGTTCCTACAGAAGGGGTGGGAGGGGAATTAACATACTGGGTTTTGTTTCTCTAAATACACATCGAGATAAGGGGAGGGTTCTAAACTCCCTTATGTATCCCTGTATGCCTGAGGGACCTCAGACGCTGCTTTGAACTCCTACATGAATTGTCTCATCTCAATAAAGGATTCCTTTTGATATGTTTGGTTTTCAGAAGTTCATTCTTGTTAATTGAATGAGAAAAAGTTCTGTAGCCTGACAAATCCATTGCTGAGGAAAAGAATAAATTACCACCAACCATAATGATAATGAAGGAAGTGCCTTGTCCAGAACAATAAAACCCATAAATATTGGTAGCTTAGAGATATGGAATGAGTTATCCAATTTTAGATGCTCAATTGTATAACCATTTCTGGAATTTAAAAAAAAAAATGGAAACCAGAATGCCAAACCTAGTCTGATTCTTCATGCTAGTAATTGTTCAAAGTATGGCTCAAATGTTGTGGTACAATCTTTCTAAAAAGAAATGGAAGCTATGACAGTACAAGCTACCTATAGGATCTTGGAACAAAATTACCTGAGCCCTCAACTTATAACCACTTGTTTAAGTTACAACAGCACTGAAAAAAATGAACTTACAATCAATCCTTGCACTTATGACTGTCGTAGTATCCCCATGGTCACATATGTTCAAAATTTGGGCACTTGGCAATTGGCATTTTTTTTACAACAGTTGCAGCATCTTGAGGTCATGTGATCAACACATGGCAACCTTCTCAGCCAGTTTCTGATAAGCAAAGTCAACGGGAGACACCAGAATTGCTTAATAGCTGTTACAGAAAAGTCATAAAAGTGACCCTGTCTCATTTAACAACTAGGTTGCTTAGCCCTGAAAAATCTGGTCCCAACTATGATTGCAAATTGAGGACTGTCTGTAGCAGGGATAGTTTTATGGGGATAAATTTGATAGAGATATCTAGACAAAGACAGGCTATCCTGGGATCAGTCTTCCCAGAGGAATTCCTGTGGTGTTTGTCTGAAGCATCTTCTGGATTTCTTGGGTCAATTTTGATTGAAATGTGTTTGAAGATTGGGGTTTATTTTGGCCTTACACTGTTAAATGTAAAAAAGTCTAGAGGGCTGTTCCTGGGTGCTGGGTCAGTAGATATAACGCTGTGGCTAGTTCAACATCTTAACCACACTTTCTGTCTCCTCTAGTTGGCTAAAGAGAAAACATTTCTTTTTATACATCAGTTCATTCAAGCTCTTTTCATCCCAAATCTTCACTTGAAAGGCTTAGGAGCAAAAGGCCTGGTCAAATAAGAATGTAAATAAGGAACTGAAGGAAGTAACTCAAATGTATCATCTTAGAAAAAATATTGTCCTATTTCATATGATGAATTTTTCAAACTGTTTTCTGGCTTTTAAACATTTTTAAATATTTAGCATTTTGTTTGCAATTGTTATGTTCCTGTTAGGCATTTAAATTTGTAGTGTTCCACTGTGAGATTGTTTCATCAATGAAAAGTGTGCCTAAATATTTTTAACTAGAATCATTAGTGAAACAGTCTTTTCTTTTTCTTTTACTAACAATTTAAAAAGAGAGAATGAACAATTGGAGAGAGAGAGAGTGAGAGAGAGAGAGAGAGAGAGAGAGAGAGAGAGAGGCTGAGAAGTCTGACAGTCACAGACCCAACATATCCAAGGCCATCAGGTTAGGGAATATTAATCTTAGATTTTGCTGTTCCTAACCATCATTACAAAAGCTCCCACATTCCCCCAATGTTATGTTCACAATTCCTCTGCATGTCTGTCATTGAAACGTTTCAGGCAAAGACTTACGTGTCCATCCAATGCCCACTTATCATTCTTGAATTTGTTCATGAAGATCTCTAGTGGCCCTGTAATTTGGTGTAACTGGAGGAGAAGATGGACATCTTCTCTTTTGTAAATACCTGGAAAGAGAAGATAAGAGAGCCGGGCAAGTCAAGGTTGATTGTTTTTCTTGTAACGCAAGCAGCAAGCAGGGTGAGGAAGCCCCGAGAGAACTGAGGGGAGAGGCGACATTTCATTGCAATTTGAGAAGACAAGACCTCAGTGTTCTTGAATGCATTCAACTCTGGTAACTGGTGAACTCATATTGGAAGCTCATCTGTATTACATGCATTTAGTTGTTTCCAAAGCCTGCAGGTAGCATTAAATTATTCAGGAAAATGAAAATGCAGGAAAGATAGCAAAGGCCTTCAAAGAGTCATCTCCAATTGGGAACATAGTTAAAATTGCAGATTAAAAAAAAAACACAAATAAGGGGATGATGCCCAAGATACAGAGATTCTAACAATCCAGACAGGGATTGTGAAAGCCATGAACCTTGGAGGTCTTCTAGTCCAACCCTCTTCTCAAGAAGAAATCTTATACCATCCCAGTCAAAATGGATGTCCTATCTTTTCTTGAAAACCATGAGTGATGGAGTATCCACAAACCCAGGAGGCAAGCTATTCCATTAATTAATTGTTCTCACTGTCATGAAATTTCTCCTTCCTTCCTTGTCATCTCTCTTTGACAATTATCTCTTCCACCCATTACCTTGTGTTCTGCCCTCTGGTGCCTTTGAGAGTAAGCCAATTTCCTCTTCTTTGTAAAGCCCCTCAAGTAATGGAATAAAGCTATCATGTGTCACACCCAATCCTTGTCTTCAGTAAGCTAGACATACCTGGTTTCCTCAATTATTCATCATAGAATTTAGTCTCCAGACCCTTTATCATCTTTCTTACTCTTCTCTGCACACTTTCAACATCTTTCTCTATCATCATCTTTGGGTCATTTAGGTTTCGTATACTGTGAAATCTCAGGAGTGAGCCATGGTTCGTGATATATATAACCCATCACAGTAAACTATACCATGGTTTATTTGTTTGGTTATGGTAGTATGTTAATCTTAGTATGTGGTGCAATATGAATGCAGCCACAGAATTCACAGAATGGTTAATTCAGAATTAACCATTGATTTGATTTGCATGTTAGACAGATGTTTCAACTTGATTGTCCAGGCAGATGGAGTGAAGAGAGCAAAAAAAACCAAAACCATTATATTGGCAGTAAGAACATGTTGTGCAGATAAGGTTGGATGGACATATTTTTCTTTCTATGTTGTTTAATGGGGTGGACATCAAGGTGGCATCATCTCTTCTTCTCCCACCAGGAATGCAGAAAAACCCCCAACTGGCTGCCTTACCAGAGACTTGCAGCTCCACACCGCTGTGGTCTATCAGGGTGGCATTCACTTTACTGGTGACTGGATCAAAGTTGGTGACAGAAAGCATGGCTGGCTGCTTTTTGCCCATGTATTCATAAGAGCCTTTCCAGAAGGAATTTTTGGCAAAGACATCAGCAGGAACTAGAAATAACCCAAGGCAGAACAAGACATGGAAAAGATTTTAGAACAAGGGCAGAAACAAAAACAGGCCCACCTGGTTTAGAATAGCATTTCTCCACCTTAGCAAGTTTAAGAGAAGTGGACTTCAATTCCCAGAATTCCCCAGAATTCTTATTTGTTCAATACTTTTTAAAATCAAACTTTGTCACTTCAAAACAATCAAAAGAAATGCCATTAATGAAGAGTCTCATCCGTTTAAAAAAGTGAATGGTTTGAGATTTTAATCCTTTAAGAAAATTGACAGTGTGTCCATATATTTACAGACCTTGAAAGTCAAGTAATTTGCTATACTGTTTCATTTTTATTGTGTTTTTATGCATTTGGTAGTTAGGAAAAAGAGGTACCTGAGACTTTTGGAAGATGCTGATCCTTTGCAGCACCCACAGGTCGCCTACTGGGTCGGACATCCGCTTAAAAGGACAATCAAAGCAAGAGTTCATATCTTAATAAGGTGACATGAACATCTTTAATAACAGGTGAATATAAAGAAGATCTTATGTTGCCACTGTGATCACTTGCTCTCTTCAACTTGGTTCTGAGTTAACCCACTTTCTGGAAGAATGTATGGAACCATTAACTGATTTGAAAAATAAGCTAATCACAGCTAATGCTGTGTGTGAATGCAACCACTACCTTTGGAACTGCCCCAATTTTAAGTTGTTTTTTTTAGTCCTTTGTTATTTTTATAAATAACTCAAGGCAGTGAGCATACCTTCCACCTCCTATGTTGAATATATATGAAACCCAGCCAGATTTCATGCCTAAAGTGAGACTAGAAATCAGAGTCTCCTGGTTTTTATCTTGATGCTAGATCACACTTCCTAATATTTAATATTTTTAATTTAACATAGTTAAGCATGTTAGTCAGAAAAAAAATGCTACCAGGTTGACTTGTTTGCTTCTGTAGTGTAGGAAGACTCTCTTCCTACCAATTCTATAATTATGGATGATATAAGAGACTAGACAAAAGTGATCTCCCCATTTTTTTGTTTCACTATTTGAACTAGCAAAAGTGGTCAACCCAAAATTTCAGATTTCATAATGTGCAAACAAAAAACAAAAAAAAAACACCACCCTTGTTTACTCTAGCTGTAAGGTATTCTGGGGGAAATCTGATATAAAGGATTAACATTGATAGAGGAAGCTTTATTTTATATGAACACTGCTGAGATCATCCAAAGTGAGGAGGCAACTGAGCACCAGAAGTGAAAAAAGAATCACATAGAATTCTTGCCTTAATGTTCTGGCTACCACTGGTGGAAAATGATGAGCAAAAATGGGCTTCTGGGGTTTGATCTAACAAAGGCAGTTTTTAACCCTCTAGGTCTGGGGAACAGGGGACAGAAATAGAGTCCATGAAACACATGGCTGAAATACAACAGATGAATTTCAAGTGGAAACAATAAGATGTTCTGTAGACACAGAGCTGTCTTTCAGTTGGCAGCTTTGCTTACCCAAGCAAATGGGAGGCTTCCCTGTCCAGGTGCCATCAGCCTTACAAGTCCGATGCTCTGATCCTCCAGTGAGATAAAAGCCACTCTGGCATGAATAGATCAAGGTGTATCCCAGCGAAGGCAGATCCAGAGCACCCACGTTGGCATGGGCTGGGGTATCTGGTTCCTTGCAGTTGTGTGCTGCAAAGACATGGAGGAAAGCACCTGATGGACCCACCATTGCCAGGCCTAAGAAAGGGCATCCTTCAGATCTTTTGGACTACATCCCCTAGAATTTCCAGCAGATTGCTGAATGTTATTTGAAAATGTCAGGTATTTCACCAGGTTGGGCAAGGCTGCTGGTTGGGTAAAGATTGAAGCCTGTCTATAGCCAAGAGCTGGCCTGACTCAAAAAAAGGCATATTTTGAAACAATGCCTTCAGATACTTCATGCGTCCTTGCTTTCTGGGATTTGTCTGTGCAGGCTGGTTTGCATTTTCTCATTTCCACATTATCTATCCAGGCAGCAAAAATTAAGATCTGGCATCTGAGTATATACTGCAAACCTGGATTGTTAGCACAGAGCAGTGCTCAACTTCAGCTGCTTGAAAATGTATGGCCTACGACTTCCAGAATACCCCAGCCAACCATGCCAGCTGAGGGATTATGGGAGTTGCAGTCCATACGTCTTCAAGTGGCTGAGGTTGAGATTCAATTGCATCAACTGTTCTGCCAACACTGAGGAAGCTAAGACTTACGGATGCAGTTTGGTTGAATTCCACTCCATGTCAGATTTGGAAGGCAGGTTCTGGTGGTGGACCCTTGCAGCAGATATCCTTTATGACACTTGAAGAAGATGACACTTCCAACCTATTGCAATGAGAAACAATGCAAATTTAGCATGTTGTGCATGTTGTGTTGGGATCATGCCATTCATTTTATGCAACCACTTAATGACCTCCACAAAAAAGGTCACAAAATATAGCCACTCATCTAGTTAACCACTGATCTAGTTGAAGATGGATATTTCAACCTCACATATTACCCCTCAGACCTGTCCTTGAAAAAGTGACTGAGCCAGGTCTGAACTTGATTTAGCTTACAATGGCCAGTGTTATGAAGCTCCTTTTGCTCTTGAGTGACTCAGACTTGAAATATAAGTTTGGGGTTCAGACAAAAAAAAACTAGTGGAACATGTAACAAAATGTTGCCATGTGGAATATTTTGGACTCACGATTCTAGTCACACTGTGAGTTTCTCACACATAACATAATATTTTGAAAAGTTTGTTCTCATGAGGTGATCAAATCTCATGAAATTCCAGTGGCCTCTCAAAGAGGAGACTGTTAACATGTTTCACAAACTTACAAATGTTTGGCCATTTTAATTTTCAATTGGGGGAAAGGGACGGATTGCCTTATCATGTGAGACTAGGCAGTAGTGCCAACAACATGAAGAGACTGTTGACCTTTTTCATAAAGCTACTGACAGCTGTCCTCTCAGATGCAGATGGGAAGTTCAAATTTTAGAATCTCTTGTGTTCATATCCATTTTGATTGAGTTGGTCATGGGCCATCAAGTCATTGTTGATTCTTTGTGGCCATATAGACAGACCTTGACTTATGAGTGGTTGCTGAGCAATTGTTCCAAACTATGACGGACTCCGAAAAAGCTGTTTATGACCCAGATTCAAAGTTCCAATATCTGATCCCATCACCCATGGTCACATGACCACATTTTTGTTGCTCAGCAACCAGCCCAAAATTATGGCCATTTGCAGCATCCCTCATGACTGCAGTTGATGATGCTTCCTTCTGGTTTCTGTCTACAACTTTCCTATAACAAACAATGGGTTCACTTAATGAAAGTGGTGTTCATTTTATGCAACCACTTAATAACTTCCACAAAAAAGGTCACAAAATAGGGTTTGGTCATACAATGATTCACTTTATGGCTGCTGAGATTTACAATTCAAATTGTGGGTTCAATCACCGTTGTAAGTTGAGGACTCTCTGTATAGATTTCCTCCAGCTTGAGATATCTTGTTATTTACTAAGGGAGGCAGGGCCTATTTGATTTTGTCTCCATTAGAAACACAAGCATCACAAGGACCACCTCTGAATCTAATAAAAGGTCCCTCTGGCAAAATCCTCCTATTGTCTCCCTTACCAAACAGCTTAATCAAGAGATAACAACTCTCCAAAGAGAGATCATCACTGTCTGTGTTTTGCATAAAAAGAGAATGAATATATTCAGTCCCTGGATTAAGGATGACAAATTAGCAGTTTCGGCTATATTATATAAATAAAGAAGATTGTTCAGGGCAAAGGAGAGAAGAAAAGAAAGGAGGGAGGGAGGGGGAGATGATCATATATTACCTGATAACCTTGGGAATTGTTTTGAATTCCAAAAAGGGGCACACCTGGATCCATGCAGGTTGTAACACTTGCATCTGAAAAGAAGAGCAAACAAATGAAAGTGCTTAATTAATTTGTGTGCGAGAGAGAAATCTGATCTGACTCACAGAGACCTTTCATGGCACAAAGGCAAAGGCACTTCATGTGAACTCCAGCCCTGCGTGCCACATCTTCTGATTTTAGGGAATTGCTGGATAGGTCTTCAGAAGGGACTGAAGCAAACCAAGTGGGTGGATGAGCAGACACAACCTTGAAATGAGTTCACACAAACCGTGGCAGAAGGAAAGAACCCATCCAAAGCTTCCCAGCCTACTACATATACCAACTCGCAGCATATCTGTGAGCTTAACGGAGGTTTGACTTTGGGCTCATTTATACTGCACTGGCTCACCTAAAGCAACCAAATCTATAATGGGATCTGAAAGTAATTACGAAAAGATACAATGAAATAAAACAAAATAAAAACGGAACTATAAGAAGTTCCAAATCGAAAGATACAGTGTATTGCACAGGTGGTAGCACCAGACGGAGAGATTTGTTTGCAAGGTCAGTTTCTGAAGAATGGCTTCTAAGTTTTTACTATAACAAATAATTATTGTTTTCATTTGGGAATGCAGAGTCACTAAAATGATTCAGTTTATGGTGCAAGATTTGAAACCAATGTTTTTTTCATGGATTTGAAAAAAATTCATAACTATGCAATGCATTTTGAAGCTTTTCAAAAGACTCAACTTTCTGTGATACAGCTTTCTTTCAAACATATTTTGTACCAAATGTCTGTTTCCTAGAAGTGATAGTACTACTCAGACACTTTTTAAATTCTGTATTGCTGCAATCCCCGAAGAATGTCCAAACTTGCTTTTGGTGGAATTGGTTAGGGAATTACAGGTAGTTGCAAAAAAGGCATTGCAAAAAGTAACCTACAACTGGTCCCATGGTCATGTAAACAAAATTTGGGCACTTGGGAACCAGCCTGTATATTACCATAGTTGCCTTTGATTATTGTTTTTATATGAGGGTGAGAGTCAGGTACGTTGGTTCATATATTAAACAAATAGCCCATTGGGAGCCCCATATTAAAACAACAAAGACCTTCTGTGCAGCCAGAATTTGAAAACAATACTTAATACGGCACAGTACTTGAGTAAAATGGTTCAGCTAAGATCGACATAGGTGGGACTATTGGGGTAGGTTGCAGGGGTGATACTGAAATATAATTTCATCTCATTTTATTTATCTATATATCAAATTATTGTATTTTATTCCAATTTCCATTTTAAACTTTTATAGGATTTTATTAATAATTTGTACCTGGAATTCTGTATTTTGGGATGGCCTATCGGCTAATCAATAATCTAAGCCCGTGGTGGCGAACCTATGGCACGCATGCATGGTATATAAAATCATACATTGCAATGTCCTACCTGTCAATGAATACTTCAGCTTCAACCATAACAACACAAGAGCACACAATAGATATAAACTCAAGGTTAACCGCACCAAACTTGATTGCAGGAAATACGACTTCAGCAACAGAGTGGTCAATGTCTGGAACACTCTACCTGACTCTGTGGTTTCTTCCCCAAACCCCAAAAACTTTAACCTTAGACTGTCTACTATTGACCTCACCTCTTTCCTAAGAGGTCTGTAGGGGCGTGCATAAGCGCACCAATGTGCCTACCGTCCCTGTCCTATTGTTTCTCTTATTCTTCTTTTATTTTTCTTATATGTACCCATTTCATGTATTCACAACTATGTATACACTTATACTTATTATCTTGTAAACAATTGGCAAATCAAATAAATAAATAAATAAATAAATAAAATAAAATAAAGTGGCATGCAGAGCCATTTCCCCCCAGCACACGAGCACTCTCCCAGAAAAGGCCTACTGTGCATGTGCTCACACCACCCGCCCGTCAGCTGATTGTCAGGTATCTGGCGCACATGTGTGGGAGTACGGCGGCACGCAGGAGACACTCGCGCAGAAGCGCACAGTGCGGATTGCAAGTGCATGCGCAGGAGGCATGGGGGGGCATGCATTGCCTTCTGGGTGATGGCATTCGAGGATGAGCAGGCAAGCGCGCATGCAATTATCTGCATGGGAGCCCAAACAGGTTAGCCATCACTGATCTAAGCTAACAAACTATGGTTGGAGCATCCCAGGATCAAGTGATCGTCGTTTGTGACCTTCCTGGCTGGTTTCCAACAAACAAAGTCAATGAGGAAAGACTTGTGCTTAATGAGCACAAGATTCACTTAATAATCGCAGGGATCCCCTTAACAACGATGCCAAAATGATTGTAAAATCGGGATGACTCACTTAACAACCTTGTTAAGCAACAAAAATTCTGGTCCTAATTGTGGTTGTAAATTGAAGGCTACTTGTATTTCATATTCTTGACAATACCTTGCTTGGGAATTAAATAGGATTGGATCAGATTAGTATTTTGAAGGGAGCTTTCCAGGGAATATTAAGACATAAAAGTTGGAAAACTTTTTGGAGTAGAGCAATGGGAAACCACTTCCTTAACCCTGCCAAGAAAAGGCAGAGGCATTTTTATTATTTTGTTTCCCAACAAAGTCCCATCTTTTTACCAATGCAGCTTGGCTGGGTCCCGCTCCATGATCCATCGGTCTGGCAGAACCTCCGAGCTGATCCCACCAGCACTAACGGGGGCAGACAGGAATATGAGACAGAGGAGCGGTAAGTAAAACCTCGATCTTCACGCCGCCCATCTGCTGGGATTCCTGGATCGCCACAAAAGACAGCTGCAAAAAGAATAGTCAAAGAACTTCTGTGAAAGACATCTCATTGGGATAAAACCTCTAACCACACCAACCTCTTGTATCACCTGTGCCTGCTGCCTGCAGCCAAAGCCAAGATCCCTAACTCTTTTCAGCAGGGAAATACAGCATTTTTTGTTAGATCTAAGGTAGATCGGTTCGAAGGAGACGCGAGACCATTCTAGTGAGTTCAGCTCTTTATTTAGAATCAGAATAGTCCAAAGAATCCAAGCCGCGGCAGCCCTTCATATAGGCCGGCTCGCGGCTCGGCGGCCAATGGCAGCGCTTTGAATTTCCCGCGATCGGCGCGGCCAATCGCGGTAGATTCTTAGCGCTCCAATCACGGCTGGTGTTTTGACCAATCAGGTTGCTGTCCGTCCGGACCAATCAGTTGTGAGGGTTTGGAGTATGCTAATATAGTACATTTTTAATATGTTTTGGGTGTGCAGATGAAGAAGTAAGACAAAGACCTGAACCATGGTCTCTAAACTACCAAGGCTCCTGAGCTCAAGTAAACTTCCTGAATTGCTTGCTTTGCTGGATCACACATTATCTTAAATCAGCACCGATACTTTCAGATGGGAACCAGGACATAACTAGTCACAAAAACAAATTAGAGTCAATCTCCATTTTATTCTTATTATTTCACCAAAAGCAGAAAATTACTGGTCAGCACTTATTATGCAATGATAAAAAGGTTGCTTGTATCTTACTTCAATGGGCAGAACCTGGTAGTCTGTCCTCAGTCCTGCTCAAATACGTTTGGCTGAAGCAGGTTCTGTGATCTCCACTCACAAACTATGGGGAATTTTTCCTCTTTACAAGCAAAATGATAACCATGAACTGCCACAATGGGAGGTGGGCATATAATTGCAAAATTCCAATATTTTGGAATGCAAACTGTTAAGTTTACGTCTCAATTTGCTTTTGTCTTTTTCTCAGTGGATAGGTACATAAAGAAAATGAAGAACCATCATTGTGATCTTCTAAGAATACCTTTAATTTTTAGACAGAATCCAAGGTCAGTTTTGGAAATAAAGGTGAGTCTGGAGTTCACACTTAAATTTTGTTTAAAATTAGAATAATAAAAGTTAGAAAAGTAAAAATGGCCCGATTGGGCACCTAGAAAAAGATCCACGGCACTCTGGCACCTACAGTACATGTGTTATGCTGGGGGCTCTTAATTTAGAGGACATTTGTAATCTGGCTATCAGAAGAGAGTGGCCAGCTTCTTTTTGCATGCTGTGTTTCATTGTCGGTGAATGTTTAATCTATTTCCACCTTCGTACTGTCTCCTGGCAGACAGGCTGAGAGAGAACAAAAGGCTAGCTTCAATTTTCTTGCTTGCTTTTGCTGGAATTCAAAAACAGATCTTCCGTTGTGTAAAGGCAAAGCACCATGTGGCCCTATATTGATCAGGAAAGCCTATTTCTTCTGCAGCAGGTGGAACAAGAAATGCCAGACAAAAACTCATGTTCTGCCAAATGTCTGGGTGAGGGAAAAAAGCATCTGAATACACCAGCACTGATACAAAAATTCCACACAATTGCAGACTGGCTTCCCTTCTGATAAAAAATTCTGAACTGAACACTTTCCTTTAAATGCACACCTTTGCTTTTGGACTTCTCCAAAGAGGTTTGATAGCATCTTCTAATACTTATTGGATACCGAAGGCCAAATTTTCCAGCAAAATTTGAAAACAGGCTCACTCTATCTTCAGGCATTTTGCTTGGCTCAAGAAGAGAGTGGGAAAAGGACTTTGAAAGTGTTTTAGTTAAAGTTTGCCAGTGGAGGCCTTTAACAATCAGAAGAGATGCGGGAATAGGGCAAGCATTTTAGTGGAATGTGATCCAACTGCCCTGTGCAACTGAAAGAGGTTTGTGTAAAATGGAATAAATAAACCAGAAAACTTTTCACCTACCAGTGTTTTCCCCTGGCCCTCAGGGAGCAGCTACTTCTTCTCATGATTCTTGTGGTTCACAGCAACATTCACACAAGCAACATGGTGCCCCCCCCTTTCACTCTCTCTTGTTATTTTTAAAAATAGTTTCTAGATATAATGGCAAAGGAGCTTTTTTGATGGTTCTCACTAAAGACTGGATCCTGGCTTTTACACCAGTCAGATAACAAGAGTTTGTGATGGATATGCCTTTATAACATAACAAGCCCCAGCTACTCCACTTCTGACTTCATGTCTTGTTCAGCTGGAACTGTCTACTTACGAAAACACTGTGGGATTTCTCCACTCCATGATCCATTTCCTTCACAGGTCAAAACAGCAGCTAGGGAGAGCTGGTAGCCTTCCAGACAGGTATAACTGATACTTGAGCCCCAACTGAAATCTGAGCCCATGACCCTTCCATTGGAAACAATTTGTGGAGATTTGCAGATGATAGCTAGGGAGAAAAAGTCACACTGAACTCAACAAGAGACCCAAAAGGTTAGAATTCATGTTCCAGGGTTTCTATTATTATCATGTGAGTGTGCTCTACATATTGAAGGAAATTGTGGTTATTGCTGCAAAGCTCCTTCTTCAAAGGGCTAGAATTCACAGATGTTACCCTGTTCTTTCTATTGGGGCAAATAAAATGAAATACGGATGGTAATTAAATAAGGCCACAGAATGCAAGTAACTGAATAGCAAATTGGCCATCTGTAGCACCTAGGCATAAAGTAAGGGAAAATGTAAACATGCTTGTACAGCGAATCAGAAATCCTGGCATGAAGGACATTAACACTATGTACATCACTAGACAGGATGATCTTATAGACTCTTTAGAACCATGTGCTTCCATGTGCAACCAAGACTAATTTATATATGGCTTCTGAATCCACCTCTAATCCAAATTCTTCACTTCTAATTCTTTAAAAAGTCTCAGATTATTTTTGAAACCAGTTCTTCCTGGCTTTCCACTGACCACAGGGATTCAAAATAATGTGAGCCATGAACAGAAATGGGCCAAAAAGGTTTCTTTAGGATTCTTTAAAAAAAAACCTTGTGGTTAAAGAAATTGGTGGACAGTTTTTACCAGATTTTTCAAGGGGAAGAAAAATTTCTACAACTATTTCTTAAAAACAAAAAACTCTCATATCCTTCCAGCAGTAATATAATGGATTAATTCTCTTGAGATCTTGGACAGTAGCATGGAAGGCTATACTGGAGCAATTACACAACAATGAAAGACAGAATACACATATAACAGCCCTTCTTTGATCACCTAGTACAGGTATGCATATCCTGCCTATGAGACATTCTCCAGGCTGTTCTTTCTAAGGCACAGGTGTCAAATTTGCCGCATCATGTTGCCATCACGTGACGTTTCGTGACATTTTCCCCTTTGTGGAGCTGGGGTGGGTGTGGCCTCCATGTGACACATCTGGCCTGTGGGCCACCAGTTTGACAGCCCTAATTAGCCTTGGGCTAATTTTTTTTTAAACAAATTGAAGAAGTGAGAGACTGAGGGAAGAAAAAGAATTTCTCTATCTGGCTTTTGTGGCTTATCCTATCCTTTCTATCTGGAGACTACCTGGTGGGGAAATGTTCCTCTAGACCAGGGGTGGGCAGTTATGGCCTCTTTATGACCTCTAGACTTCAGCTCCCAGAATCCCCAAACTAGCAATGCAGGTTCAGGAATTCTGGGAGGTTGTAAAGGGCCATAGTTGCCACCCCTGCTCTTTTCAACCTTGGCGGCTTGAAGATGTGTGGACTTCAACTCCCAGAATTCCCCAGCCACACTTCTTCAAGTCACCAAGGTTGAGAAACACAGATGTAAACTATAGGGAAATCCCACATGTGCTCTAATGTTGTGATTAAATTGGCCTTACCTTTGCAGACAGGTTTTGTCCCATTCCAGGTCCGGTCCTTAGTGCAAATTAAAGTAGAAGCTCTTTCTGACTCCATCATGTAACCTGGCATGCACTGAAATGTGACAGTCTTATTATAGGTGAAGTCATTGCCCATTCGAATGCCGTTGGCTGGTACTCCAGGGTCCCCACAGTTTATCACTTGGAAAAAGAAGAAAAGAAGATCAGCTGCAGATCTCAAAGGCAAGGTTGATGTTAATAATGAAAACAACAGTATTATTTTGAAAGCAAATTCTTACAACAGTCCTCAAGTTCAAGATATTCTCCTATGGTGAAGCTGGGAGTAACTAGTTATCTCATTCCTAAATAGTGTGATGGATAGGTCAGTACCTTTCCAAATGGAAATTCTGCAAGTCTATTTACTACTTGCAAAATTGGGGGAAGGGCTTCATGATTTCAATTGTGGTTTACAGGATTAAAAAACACAGAAATTCCTTCATACTTCTGGTCTGTGAGTACTATTATCTCCCCTCCTCCCTGAAAAAAAATCAATTCTGGTTAAAAGGGGAAAATAGATTATCGTGTTAATGATAGACCCATTAGCCCTCTTAACACAGTCAGCAAACTCAATGCAGGACATCTACAATGGAAATTTTAGGACTGGCTGGAACAAGAGAACCTGCTGACAAAAGAGTAGGCTGGCTGATCCATTATTGATCAGCGCCTCACATTTGAGCATCGCATTGGAAAAATACTTCTCCTGCAACACAACTTCTCATTATGTTGCTTTTAGAGATTTCAAAGCAGCATTTGATGCTCTCTCCTAAGTTAAACTATGGGAGAAGTTAGAAGTTTCCTTGATCAACCAGTGTTGACTTTATCTAATATCTGTGCTGCATAAAGTCATGTTATTCAAAGAAAGTTGTAGTCACTAAGACCATCTTACCCAACGTTATTGAAACCAAGAAAAGTGTTAAACAAAGCTGCATATTAGTCCCACTTTACATTAATTTCATAGTGGGACATCTCCACAATGTGAACTCTCTCTCCTTGAAGAGATATTTCTGTGCAGATGATCCAGGGATATATTCAATAATGTTTGTTGGTCTTGAAAATCACCTAGCATATTATTGCAAGGAATACCAACTAGAACACAATTATCAGAAAGCTAACATCATAGGATATGCCAAAAGCCTCAATAACCTTTTTGTGGAACATGTATAGCCACAAGAATAAAATAATTGAGGATTGTTCATAATTCTACTGTCAATTGGAAGCTCCATGGGAACTACATTGCTGAAAATGCACAGGAGAATTAATCTGCCATCATTAAATATTTTAAGGCAAGAAATGGTTATTATATACCTATAGTTCTCAAATTATTTGATGCCAAGCCATTAGCATAGCTTTTCTATTATGTCCAACTGGGTCCCTTTTCTAGTTTCACACCACTAGAATGTGTACAATCTAAACTTCAAAGAAATGTCCTTCAAGTGTCTTTACTGACACTTTGTGCCTTGAGATAGAGATGGAGGCTAGAGTGTGGTTGGGCATGCCCAACTATTGGCTCAAACTACCTTTCTTTACTCCTTGTCCTTGTCCCACTAACCATGAACAAAGACTTCCAGTTTGTCTGGAAACAAGGTAAGGGCAATTAAAATCTTATATTTGGTCCTCTCACCAGATGTTCTACCCAGCATGGGTTATGATGGGCAAGAACATTTCTTAAAACAGTGTACAACAGATAGTGGGTGCCATTCCGACCTAACCAAAGTCCAAACATTATTAACAGTGAATCCATTTAAGACATTTTGTCTTATTCATGGCATTCTTAACTAAGCTCGAGATTCTTAAGCACTGAAAGCTTTTCCTCTGGCATGATGCCAGGATTTTCCTTCACTGTACTTCGAAGTTGATAAAGGAAGGCTCCCTACTTGGGGAGGCAATGGCCTTGTGAGTCTGCATGCAATAGAACATGTGTTCTGCCTTAAGAAATAATGTTTGATTATTCAGAGTTCCCATGCTCAGTGAAGTGTTTCTCCAATATATCTCCTTGCCAACCCTTGCCCTAACATTACCTTTTTCTCAATAACCTCTTCATGGGAATTTACAGAATACAATCTGCACTAAAGTTGCTCAGAGGTGGTCTCTTCAGAACAGTGACTCATACAGAAACTGCAGGATGGAGAACTCATCTCCTTGAAGGATGGGAAAACTTATCATTTCTATATGAAAAGTACCATTTCTGAAGAATTTGGGATATGCCAATCCAGGGATGCTCCTTATTTATTTAATAACTTTATGTTCCACAACTGGGAACAAGCCTAAGGCAGCAATTTAAAAGTCCTAAGTAGAGATAACAGGATAAAGGTATAGATGTAACAAATAACAAAGGGGAAAAAAGAACTCCGTGATTTTGAAGCAAAGTATAAATAAAGAAATAAAGAAATATGGATACTAAATGAAGAATAAACTAAAATTAAACAGCAAGGTAGCATTTCAGCATTCCCTAGTATCATGACCTGCAGTTCTTATAACTCTTAGCTGTTGGTCCAAATACATCTAGAAAGCATCAAGTTGTAGAAATGAGCTTCATCATTGCTAACATCTTCCTTTGACCAACTCACCTGTGCATTCTGGGGTACTCCCGGTCCAGGTTCCATTGACTGTACAATGCCTGCTGAGCACACCTGTGGAATAATAGCCATCGCGACACTTGTATATGATGGAGCTGGAGAACACCAGGCCGTCATTGAATAATACCCTTGAATTGCTGGGTGTACCAGGGTTCCCACATGATATCACTGCAACCAATGAATAATGAAAGAGGAGTCAAAGGAGTGCAAAGGAGTGCAACAATATCCTTGGCTATGAAGTATTTGCATTAATGTGCAGATATCAATGCAGAGTTAGAGAAATCTGATGGGTGGATCTGTACTCTCCGTTGGGACTTTCAGCAGTTATCCGTGATGTTGGGCAGAGAAAGATCACATCCCTGATTCTACTTCCTTAAAACTAAAGGCTGAAGATAGAACCCCCAAGTGCAAAGCAAGGTCTCTGCACTGTGTAAGGCATCCAGAAAGTATCCATAATATCAATCACTCCAAGACATCTCTCTCCAAGGTTGAATTTATTAGAAACAGATCTGGCATGTCAAAGGCAATTTCCCAAGTTAAATTATTTTCGAGCCTTACACAGAATCCACCTTCTCTCCTCCCACTTCTACACTTCATAAATCACAAGCACCAATTAACTGCCACTGGAATTACTTAATACTACATACAGAATAACCTTGAACTTTTCAACTCCTCCAACTCTCTAAAAAAAGGTGGCAGCTGAATTTTAAAACTGACACACTGGGTCATAGTGGTGAACCCTGTTGAGCTGCTTGTCCATACATCCTTGAGCTGACAAAAAAATTATATGAGCATGTCATTAACGAACACCATTGCCAATCTTCTTCCTGTTACAATGCCTTTGTTTCAAGTCACTGCAATCTTCTAACTTCTCTTCAAGGTAATGGGTTCATCACCCTTGGACACTGAAACAACAATTATATATAACAAACAATTATGTTGGGGAAGAACATGGCTTTAACTCTGGTACAGCTAAAAGTGGCTTAATTCTAATTCAGGTAAAGATATTACAGGAAAAAAAGCTTGCTGGGGCACAGTTAAAAGCAAGTGGAGAAAGGCCTCATTTCCTTATAGAACAAGTCTGAAAGTCCCATACAGGTAGTGTTCAACTTACAACCACAACTGAACCCAAAATTTCTGTTGTTAAGTGAGACATTTGTTAAGTGAGTTTTGACCCATTTTACAACCTTCCTTGACACAGTTGTTAAGTGAATCATTGCAGTTGTTAAGTTAGTAACCCGATTGTTAAGTGATTCCGGCTTTTCCATTGACTTTGCTTGTCAAAAGATTGCAAAAAGTGATCACATGACAAAGGTGATTACAAAGGTTGCAAGTGTGAAAAATGGTCATGGGTCACTCTTTTCAGTGCCATTGCAACTTTGAATGGTCATTAAATGAACAGTTGTAAGTTGAGGACTACTTGTATTGGGTGAGAATTCTGGGTGTTGCTGTCATAGGAGGGTGCCAGGATGGAGAAGATTGAAAATGCTCTCTTGATTATGAGGGCTGGATGAATTTCTTGAGTTACAATCCTAAATATACATATTGAGATTTAAAAGCCATCATTTGGAGTGTGATGGACACGTGAAGAGGACTGAGCTATGGGACACGTTT
This sequence comes from Notechis scutatus, assembly GCF_049901735.1. Classification (NCBI taxonomy): domain Eukaryota; kingdom Metazoa; phylum Chordata; class Lepidosauria; order Squamata; family Elapidae; genus Notechis; species Notechis scutatus. The sequence continues at coordinate 5,649,448 of NC_142016.1, forward strand.
AAACATCTAACCATATGGTAGAATGAGCATTTTAATGTGTCCTGGAAAATAAACAAACCAATTTCCACACTTATCTCCTATTGAATATTGCATTATGTGTTCCCCAACGGTTTCTTCTTCCTTTGAGTATGCTATAAAACATTGTGAAATATTGTACCAAAATACAAGTTGGTATTTTGCATGAATGTGTTTTTATTCCATAAACTTAATGCAGTTCTTTTAAGTTAGGCATCAGTATTAGATTCTCTGTCACAGTCAACAGAGTTTTTAGGGTGATCTCTTTCTATGAAGTCAGCATTTTCCTCAACAGAAGAAAGGCAGATCATTCAAACAGCCACATTATACTGTTACCATGTGCAAATTTAAAAGTCTCCCCCAAAGGAAAAAAAAATGCACACCCTGTCCAGAACATGTGGCTTTTCAAACACCCTGGATCTTAAATGGGTAACACCATATAAAGGAAATTTACATCTATATAAATTTGCATAGATGAATTTGCTGTTATCTCCTCAATTAAATAGGTGTACTAAAACAGCCGTTTCCCTTGGAGATTAAGATCCAACCTGTTATTCTGAAACCTCTGCTAAATTAATGGTCTGAGGCTCCCAGCAGCGTTTTCTTTGCCATTCAATCAATGCTCCAGAGTCTTTCCTTTGAAAGATTACAATGTCTTTGCTGAAATCCAGCCTTGGAACAAGATGCGGTGGAATGCCTTTTCAAGTCCTTGTTTGTGAGTTGACAATTCCACATGATTTTGAACAGCCATTCACAGTTTGCTCGGAAAACAAGAGAAATGGTGGGAAGATGGAATGGATAAGGGCAACATTCAAAGAATGGATAAGGGATGGTCACCCAGAACACATGATAGACTTGCTTAAACAGAATATGGGGCATTTAACAAACAAATAATTATCCTCTGGTCTTGCTATAGCCCTTTTGTGTCCCATTCAGTTTTAGTTTTAAATAAAAAAATATATTTGTAGAATGCTTGGTGTTCTCTGCACTTGGTTGTTTGTTTGCAGATGTAAGTAAGTAAGTAACATCATCAGTGCTAATGAGCATTGGATTTGCTCACACTCGTCCCATATTGCAAACTTAGTACACTTATCCCTACTCTGTACACTGCACAGTCATCCCACCACTGACCAGCACTGATTATGTTATCTAGTTGGGTAATGAAATGTCTGCAAGAAAATAAACATACTCAGAGAGTATCAAGGACCCCACAGTTGTAGGATTCTGAGCTACAAATATCACCTTCTACTGAAAATATCTTATTTACAAATGCAATCAGGGGTAATGAAACATTATGGAAAGCTGGCCATGAAAAAAGAACTCTCACCCATCACAAACTTATTTTTACAAACTCTCAGGTCATGTCTCCGCTCTTCATTCCAACCCTGTTTGGTGCCAAAAGGAGGATGGAAAAAAAAACTTTCCTCTGGTTTCTCTGTGTGTGTTTGCTTGTTTTTGTTTTAATGCCAATTTTCATTTTAAATCTCACTGGAAATTAAAGCTAAACGAAGCCTGACTCTTCAGTCTGGTAAGGGGATCCTGGTTACAAGGCAGCTTATGTCACATAAAATGGAAACGCTAACACAGCAGAGCTCTAATGAAACGCGATTAATTAGCTTGCTTCATTCCATACCATTTGTGGCCTTTGAAATATTGATTGGGTTTTTTGGGACAAAAAAGTTATCTCTGAATTTTTATGATTATAGGGCAGAGGAAAAAAAAACTTAAAATTAACAGTCCCTCTGGAGAATAAACACTTCTGTTTTTACTGCCAAATGAACCAAAGTGGGCTGAAGCATTTGCCTGCTACATCTCGGTCTCAGAGGCAGAGGTGAGCCACAGAAATGTGTGGACAGCTGGGGATTACACTGGGGGAAAGAGTGTTCCTCAGAGTCCAGCTAAAGGTTATGCTTTGTATACAACAGTCCACAAACCTCTGAAGCAGAAAGCTTGAAATGTAACTATTCTAAGCCTGGGGATTGAAACCACAGCCTTTAAAAAGTCAATGGATTCTATGCTCCTTGGAAAGTTCTCTGCAGCTTTTTGGGATGAACTTTCATCATATGGAGCCAATCCTGGTTCTGGCACTTCAACCACTGAAAACAGGCATTGATTAAACTGCAGGAGGCTGGGTTGGTTGTAAACTCACACATTTCTTTCTAGGGTTCCAGGATTTAAAATAGGACACAGGCCAGGTTATTTACAGAACTGAGTCTCCCTAAGGACATATATCTGTCCTACCAGATCATACAGGGTGGACAGGCTGCTAGTTCTTTCCCTCAGATTGCCATCTTATGGGATCTAGGAAGTGTGCTTTTTCCATGGCAACCCCTGCCCTATGGAATACCCCTTCCCTTTGAAGTTCAGCAGGCCTCTACTTTCCCAGCCATCCCAAAATAATTCGAGACAAGCACTGGGATACAGCGATGTGGAGGATTTAATGAGGGACAGCAGGTGAAAGCTTAACTTTTGTGCTGGGTTTTTCAAAATGTTTATGGTTTTAATAAGCACACAGTATTATTTTGTTTTATTGTTGCTATTGTTTTATGTTGATTGGGAGCCATGCAGACTTTGATATAAGATCAGCTCTATAAATGTTTAAATAAAGTAAAATGCATTAAAAAAAAAAAACTCTTAAGCAAGACACATTGGAGCAGAAACAACTTCTGAATTCCCACTGGCTTTCCCATTGAGTTGTCATGTAAAAAACTGGAGGGAACATTGGAGATCTTCCTTCCCTTCCCTTCCCTCTTGTCCCCTCCCTTCCTTTCTCCTAACTCAAATCTGCTTACAGCACTGGTCTAGAAAACCCAAGTATGCAGCATAATTGAAGTTTGAGACTCATTTAGTTTTTGAATGGTATACTAGAAGGATCACATTTCGAAATGTAAGTGGATCCAGGACAAAAAAAAAACTTAATTAAAATTCAGTTCACTTGATGTAATAATTTTCCCCATCTGCCACACTGACAGTTACAATTTGCTGCCAGTTTTGGAGGAAGTCTGGAGGCTTCATGCAGTGTTTCAAGGAACAGCATGCAGCTTTGAGACCTCAGGTTCTCCACCTTTGAGCATGCAAGGAGAAAATTGCCTCAGGAAACAAAAGCTGAGAAGTATGGTGATGTAGACTTTTGGAAGAAGAAAATGGTATGCATAGCAAGCCTCCTCTGAACCACCTTGAGATTGCCTTCTGCAGGAGAGAATACTATCTCATGACCAGGGATGAACCAATCAACTTCATGGCATAGAAAAGATACGTGACATCTCATTTTCATCTCAAGCTGAAAACTATATTGGCTACTCTTGTCATAATTTCTTATATTCTCTTCCAAGAGCATCATGCCATAACTGAGCTTTAGTGTTCCAGCACCTTTGTTCCAAATCTTTTTTTCTCATCCCTTGGTCTTCGATACAAATCCTAGTGCCTATCAAATACACTTCAGTTCTAAATGACTTTCCATCCCTAACACCAAACATTCCCCATACATGATGCTACATTTATAATCTTGTGATTAAAAAGTTTTGTCTGGGATCCATGTTCCTGACTCCTTCTGAACTTCATAAAATTATTTGTTTTGAGATTGAAATACATGACCCATCCCCTTTTCAGCAATAAAATGAAATAACAAATGAAGATATTTGAAGTAGTGACAAAGGAACTATCGGGCATCAGGACAATAATAGGTTATGACATCTCTTCAGTAGGGGTGGGATGCAAATATTTTTACTACTGGTTCTGTGGGCATGGCTAGGTGGGTGTGGCCATGTGACTGGGCATGTGGCTTCTTTTTTTTGCACCCTCTGCGCTACATTTTTTTTTTTTTTTTTTTTGCCTTCTGGGCCTCAGGGAGGCCTCCTGGTTGAACAAAAATGTCACCATGACAACAGATTTCTCTGGTGATCATCCCTAGACAAAAGCATAGTAAGGGAAGCTTGGAAAGTTTAATGTGAGCCCTTGCTCTCAACTAGTCACAAGCTTGGAATCACAAAAGATGATGGTCACTTAGACAATCATCAAAAGAGAGATTTTAGGTGATGTTGGTCATGATTCCTAGTGGCACCTCCAGAATGAAGGTAGAGGACTCTAGGGATTAGTTGTTGGGCACAGGCATCTAATAATCCACATTTAGGAGAAGTATTTTTGTTAGCCACCAAATCAAGACATGAGACTCTAAGGCGGTGGTGTTTAAGATTTGTGGATTTCAACTCCCATAATTCCCCAGTCAGCAGGATTAAGACTAACAGGACTAACAGACTGGGATTTTCCATTTCTTTTCTTTTTTTTAAATTTTATTGTTTGAAGTATAATCTTTCAAAAGGAGGATTACTCCAACATCTTCTTAGGTGGTATCTTCTTATTTGGAAGATGTTTGAAGTTCTCATTCCTCAAATTGGATAAGAACTTGTATTTTTCCCCTCTGGTGCCAGTTTTTTTTGCTGCAAAGTTTTAACAAGCACAATCTCAAAGGGTGCAAAAGAATTTCAAAGACGGAAATGTAGAAGCTGTATTCAACCATGCTCACTTTCATCTTTCAAGTTTATTTGTGACTTTCTCAGAGGTTCAGGCTAACCAAAATGGTGAGGTAGATAGTTGCCTGAAGTGTATAGCAAAATTCTTCATTCAAGTACAAATATGTCTCTGGAAAAATTTGCTGTGCTATACAGACTTGCCATTAGCAAACAAAAGTAATTGCATGAATCCAGTCTGGTCAGTAGAGCTTCTGAAAAGATTCTAAAACTTGCTTGAAAATACTAAGCCATACGTTATGGTAGTATATATGCTAGGTATATGTGGACATTTGCCCCAAGCCCACTGACTCAGATCTAGGAACAGCTTTATGGCAAGAACAAATATTCTTGTGGGTACACAAGAACAAAATTGAATTAAAAGATGGATGAAGGAACCATTGAGCAAGGAATAACATTAAAGAAGGATATGGCTGAAGGATCCTATACTACCTGGAGGACTCTAAATAAGTTGAGAGTTGGAGTGCCTAAATGTAAAACCAATATGTTCATGTGTTACTACCAGAAACATGTTAACATGTACTGATAATGACTTATTTTTGGCCAATGACAAAACCTTTATGACGTTATTCTAGAAATTTAAAGTTTGATCTAGACATGGAAGGAGGAGGAGGAGGACAATTAAGATAGCCTTCTGCCATTTTTTTTACCCTTCAAAAAGAATGTATGTTGGCTTTAGAATGCCAGGTTGTGAATTACATATATTATATTCAACACTTCTGGAAAGCCCAGGCTGATGAAGGTGAGGTGGTGAAGAGCTAGAAGTCTCTGAAAGAATTATAATCTCACTGTATACTATTGTTACCATTAATTCACCATATATGGACCCATCTTCCAGCTTCTGTGCAAACAGCATAAATATTTACATTAAAGATAAAGAAGACAATGTTGTATATTGTGGTATGGTTTTCAAATGTTGTAAATTCCCCAGAGTTGCTGTTGTGTGATGGCAGCCACATAAATCCAATCAATAAATAAACAAATGTGTGTAACAATGGACATATATTGGTGAAAGGAGAAAAAAAGAACGCAGAAAGCATAAAACAGCCCAAATCATCTGACTTGCCCCATATAGGTCCTTGCAGGCTGATCAACTGACCAGGCTTACCTTCGCATTCTGGCTGAGTGCCACTCCATGATCCATTGGCTTGACACATTCTTTGCAGTGAGCCCCGGAGAGTGTAACCCGGCTCACAGCTAAACCAGACTGTGCTGTTCACGCTTAACTCGTTTTCACCGTGCCGGATACCGTGGGAAGGGATTCCTGGGTCACCACAAAGTCCCCGGATGCTTCCTGCCAAAGGAAATCAGAAGTTCTGCCATGGGAGCAAGCAGTGCTACCCTCATCTCCTCTCTTCTACCCATTGACGGTGCAGTTCACCGTCAGCTTTGATGGAAAAACTGATAGAATACAAAAAGAATTGGAGTCAAGGAAACCAGCAAAATTCCACTTGGGAATTGAGAAGAAAGAAAATGGATTTCCAGATGTTAGAAGAATAGGGAGGAGCACAGCAATCACCCACATCAAGAAATGGGCTCCATCTGGGGCCTGACAATAACCAAATAGCCTTTAAAAATAGAGGCGTTACATTTCTGGAGAGTGATTGCTCAGGCAGGCCCCTGTATATTCTTTACTGTAACAAAATATAGGTAGTCCTCAATGTATGACCATTTGTTAGTGACCACTGGAAGTTATGACATTACTGAAAAGTGTAACTTATGAACAGTCCTTGCACTTGTGACTGTTGCAGCATGTCCCAATAGTCACATGATCAAAATTTGGTTACGCAGCAACTGGCATGTATTAACGGCAGTGGCAGTTTCCTGGGATCACCATTTGCAACTTTCTAAAAGGGGGAGGGGGCTTCTCACATGCAAAGGTTGTAAAATTGGATATGGCTCATTTAATGATCACATCACTTAATGATTGCGGTTTCAGTCCCAACAGTGGTCATAAGTTGAGGAGTACTTGTAATGTGCACTGATAATGTGTGCGCTTTTCCTTGGTTCTGTGTGCTATGACGAGCACAAGTGGTGGACTGTAGACATGCCTCTGAGTCATGTGACTGGGAGGGAGGGAGGCTTAGAATGGAGCAAATAGCAGCACTGTGAGCTGCAACCCATATGCTTCTCCCATTGGGAAAGAGATAGTGAAAAAGGGGCCATTTGGGGGGAAATATGATTCTCTGCAATCTAAAATCAGACTCCACCCATCTTTTTTGTTATCTCACCATATCAAATTTCAACTTGTTCTGTTCAGGATTTTGAAAATTATCCCAGAGACAAGAGATGGAATACACATCTAACTTTGTTCACATATTTTCTCTCCAACATTCCATTGGGTTAGTAAGAAGATGTATATAAAATCACACATTGCAATGTCCTACCTGCAAATGAATACTTCAGCTTCAATCATAATAATACAAGAGCACACAATAGATACAAACTCAAGGTTAACCGCACCAAACTTGACTGCAGAAAATACGACTTCAGCAACAGAATGGTCAATGTCTGGAATACTCTACCTGACTCTGTGGTTTCTTCCCCAAACCCCAAAAACTTTAACCTTAGACTGTCTACTATTGACCTCACTCCCTTCCTAAGAGGTCTGTAGGGGGCATGCATAAGCGCACCAATCGTGCCTACCGTCCCTGTCCTATTGTTTTTTATTTTTCTTATAAGTATCTATCATGTATTCAAAATTATATTTATTCTTATACCTGTATCTTGTAAGCGATTGACAAATCAAATAAATACTAAAATACTAAATACTAAAGATGAGAGACCTGAAGGTCCTTATATTTCTATCGTAAAAGAACAATTTCTCAGGAATTTTAGAACAGTTTTGTCTAGTAACACCAGGCCAGGAGACTGTGAACTCTATTCTCTCTTTAGTCATGACAGCCAGCTGGTGACTTGGGGGCTAATCATCAGGAGATTATGAATCCTAGTTCCACTTTGACATGAAAGCCAGCTGGGTGACTTTGGGCCAGTCCCTTTCTCTCAGCCCAATTCACCTCACAGGGTTGTGGTGAGGAAAGTAGGAAGAAGGTGTGTTGGATAAGTTTATCACCTTGTAAAAATAATAAAGGCAGGACACAAATACATAAATAAATAAATTAGGAACCTAAGGATGCTCATTGTCCATTTAATACATTTGCATTCCACCGCTGGTAACAAATCTAGGCAGCAATTCAAAAATATTAAGCACCAATAACCTTTATTTAAAAATGGGAATTAAAAGCAAGGATGTAGAGATGTAGCAAAATACCAAAGCTACCCATTGATTTTGGAGCAAAGCACGCAAGCAAACAAATAAAGAACAATCTAAAGAATAAAATAAAACAAATAGCAAGACAGCAGTTCAGCACTTTCTAGTACAGTGATGGCTAACCTTTTCATTGTCGCGTGCCGAAAGTGTGTGTGTGCGCACGCATGCCTGCACCCATAATGCAATGCCCCATGCCCCTGTGCATGCATGTGCTCCCCCTGCGCTCCCCTGCCTCCTGTGCATGCACATGCAACACCCCGTGCTCCTCCCATGCTCCCCCGCCCCTGTGCATGTGCGCATGACCCCCGTGCTCCCACCACCACCCGTGCATGAGTGCGCATCTCCTGCATGCACCCCTCTCCCCATGCATGTGTGACAGATACCTGACAATCAGCTGGCTGGTGAGAGACATGCACGCACATGCAGTGGATCTAAGCTGGGGCGATGGCTCACATGCCGGCAGAGATGGCTCTGCATGCCACTTCTGGCACATGTGCCATAGGCTCGCCATCACAGCCCTAGTGTGATGCCCTGTAGCTCTCATAACTCTTACCCTTTGGTCCCAGCACATATAGAAAGTATCAGTACATGGACATGAGCTTCTTCATTGCTAACATCTTCCTTTGACCAACTCATCTGTAGCTTTTGAGTTACTCCTGGTCCAGACTCTGTTGACAGCCTATATTGAGCCCATCATTCAGACTGTGGAGCCTTCTCCAACTCTGTTTCTGCACTTTTGTGTAAAATACAGCACTACAGAAATATGGTATCAGTGGTTCAAGCAACAAATCTATTTAAAACAATCTCTTGAGTAACTCTTGGGACAATTCCAAGCAGATGTACACAGCAACTGCTAGCCCTGTTTACATCTTTTTCCTTTGGTTTTGGCTTGCCAATTTGGGTCTTTTTCAAACTAGAAATTACAAGGTGCTTCAAGGCCACCTGTTAGCTTTGCAGAAACAGAGGTGCTGGCTTTGTTGGGAACAGAGAAATGGTGCTCCAATGAGCCAGTAAGTCATTTCCTTTACTGTCAAAAGGGAAGTGTGTGTGTGCAAGGAAGCCATTTTGAAGGAATGATTTGACAGCTGGAATGGTGCCTGATCCTTTACTCATGTGGTGACCATCTGTTCTTGCCTCTTTCCACCAATCAGTTTTTTTTTTAAACGCAGCTCTCCAAAACAAGTCTGTTGCATTGCTTGTGTGGGAGAATCAATGTTTTTTTTAAAATCTTTTTTGGACATGTATGGAATTGAGCTATACATCTTTTTTTATGTAAAGCACCAGCAATGGTCCACATTTTTTTCCCTCCAAACCAACTTTGCAAATCATTTTTTCTGATTGGATATCTAGTGAGAACATTTTAAAAAAATTCTTCTTTATGAAAAGGTTTTCTCATAAACAGAGGAGGAAGTACACTTTCAAGTTATTAATGGGTAAGTGCTGGCATCAAAAAGTGGTGCAAGATTAACTAGATCCCAATCCTGCTGTGAACCTCTCCACAGCCTACATCACATGCAGACTTATTTACTAATTTAACAGTAGAAAACCTTTCAATTTCAAGATCCTTAATTGCAGTCCAAAGTGAACTGAGTATCTGGCAACATTACTGTTTCGTTGACAGTGCATGTCATGAAACTACAAAAGCTAATTTTGCTCTCCAAAGAATTCATGCAAGAGACAAGAGATGGGATAGATCAGGCAAGGGTCATCTCAGGGCAGAGAACACACAGAATCAAAATTGGGATTCTTTTATGCTTTTAGGTATACCTATTTCTGAGTTTAGATATCTTTTGAAGGTATTCAACACAGCATACTCTCCATAGCAGTTGCATGGCATAACTATGAAGAGACATAAGTTTTGAGGAGAGGAGGACTGCTCTCTGAGATAAAACATCACTGAATATTAAATGTGAGGAGAAGGTAAAAATGTGTGATGCCTATTCTCTACAGGTGCTGCCTATATTTTCTCCCCAAGCAGCATCAGGAAAAAAGATAACCTCTTTACCTTATTCTAATCTAGCCTCTCCTGAAAATATTATGACTCCTAGTCACATTATTTCAAGAGCTTTAAGACCTTTAAAACTGTGCCATGTATCAAATATGAGAAGCTACAAAGCCCTGCTGGACCAGACTAAGGAAACTTCCTTGTTCCCTTGTTGTTTGATTCACATATTGGGAATATTCACATGGTAGACACAATAACTTTTGAAGAAGAAATGTTCTTCTACACTTGTCTTCTCCAATTTTCAAACCCAGCTGTTAACATGGCTATGCTGATTGAGGGTTAATAGAAGTGATGTTATGTCTGACCCATCAGAAAAGCTTAAAATGATGGAGATTCTCCTTTAAAAAAATGTAACAGCCATTATCCAGCAATTTCTACTATAAACTCTTTTCTCCTAAGCCATGTAGTGTGCTTCGCATATATTGAAAATATGTGCCCTTCATGTGTTTCATAATCCTATAGCAAAATAATTTGTAAGACTGCCTGGCAGGAACTTTTAATTAATTAAAATATGGACTTCAGTTGTTTGTTTTCTCTTGAATGTGTCACTGGAAAGTTGAGATTTATAACCGTATTTGGTATGAAATCTAACAGAGATCAGGAAAAGACATAAGTTATTGAAGGTGTTCCCAGAAGTTATCACAAGTGGACCTAGGCCTACTCCAAAGCAAACTTTCCTTGAAATCCAGATTGTTTTAATGCAAACTGATTGAGTGATGCTACTTAAAGAGATGAGAATAAATCAGCCCATATGCCCCCATCTTGGTAACCACCTATTTTGCTGCTAAGTTTTCTTACCTGAGCAATGAGGTAGAGAGCCACTCCAACGCCCATCAAGCTGACATGTGCGGTTGGAATTACCAATCAAATTTCTGCCTTCTTGGCATTTGTAGTGCACCACTGCCCCTACGGTATGGACATCACCCAAGATCTGGGCATAAGGTGGGGATCCAGGATGGCCACAGGAGACCACTGAAACAAAGGAGCACCAAGTTTTCAATTCAACCTGAACGAAAGTTCTATTACTTTCATCCATCCATCCATTGTCTCTCTCTCCCTTTCTCTCCATCCACTTTCTTTATTGCCTCAAGTATATTGCTTGTGGTCTTTGAGTGATGTGTCAAAGGCCACATTTTAATAAGAGGGAAGGGGGATGCATGACAAAGAAGCAGGTGAGATAGAAATGCAATTTAATTTCATGCTACTAATTAATTAAACCAATTATTCCTTTTTAATTTTTTAGTATACGCTGTGTTCTAGTAAAAATTATACTTTGAAGGCAATTTGCAAAGTTTTGGGCGTATGTATGTATGTTTTAATGGAGGATACAGACAGAGATCCCTACTTTATCATTTTAGTATATTCAAGAGGAAAAAGAACACTTGTAACAGCAAAAGCCATTTGGAAACAGAGCCAAGAATTCTTTTCTTGCCCAACAGGATCTTTCCAATTTAGTTTAATTTGTTTTAAACTGCAACAAATCTGTGCAATTTCCACACAAGAGATTTCACATTGTAACCACATGAGTGCTGAATTTATTTATACACACAGATGGAGCTGTGCTAGTTGCATTCCTGGTATTTGAGCATCTTGTGGATCAAAAGTATATTTTGGTGAGTCTTGCTGACAAGTGATTGAATCCACACGTTGCACCAAGTCATGCTTTGTTTAACCACAGTTAGAGTTAGTGGGCAAGCTATAATGTCCATATTTTTAAAAAAGATGATATAGCAGACGTGGGGACAAAGTTTTATGGTCAGAAGGTAGATCTGAATGAAGAGTGAGAGCCGCAGTTGACAGTGCAAAATGAATACTGACCATTTCATACATGTGACCAAGATTTGGCAGGCTGATTCTTTAGGTTTGCAAATAAAACTTGTTCTCTTCTAGCAAGAAGACCAATGATTAATAACAGGGAAATTTATTAGGGTTGTGTGCTACTTTGGGTTTGATTCCAAAAAATTGCTTTAGAATGCATTGAAGTGTGATCTGTCTGCAGTTCTTTCAATCTGTTACATCAGGCATGTCCAACCTTGGCAACTTTAAGACTTATGGACTTCAACCCCCAGAATTCCCCAGCCAATTCTGGGAGTTGAAGCCCACAGATCTTGAGGCCACACCACTGTGCCATAGATTAGTTGGCTACCCTCCACAACTGCTCTGTGAACCTGCTTAAAGAGGCAACTGCTTTGAAGAGTAGCAAAGAAGCCTTCATGTTTGTAAGATCATCAGAAGCAATGCAGATCCCCCTTTTTTATAGTGAACAAATGATCAGATTCTCCCTGATGCTTATTGCTAGTGAACTGTTATGGGCAACATATCTGAGATGGTTCAGAAGTCTAAGTTACGTGAAAAGCAAATATTTCTTCATCTGCTTCCTCAAATGACAGGTATCTGAACTGAGGTTTTTTGTTTTTTCTTATTTATTTATTTGGTTTGTCAATTGCTTACAAGATAATAAGTATAAGTAAAAACATAGTGATGAATACATGGATACATATAAGAAAAATAAAAAAAAATAAAAAAAATTATTTAATCAAATCTTAGTCTTCATGATGCTTAAAAAATCTGAGCAGGAAGCGTGAAATATATATTTAGTAAAAAAAGAAAGGCCTGCTATACATGAAAAGCATTTGCAAAACAACATGCTTTTGTGTTTTAATATTCTATGAATGAGCTCCAAGTTAAGTCTGTGAGAAGACTGTGAAAGAGATGGTCTGAAAAGAAACACCTAGGAACTCAAATTTAAGAACAGATACCCCACAAATTTCATGTAAACTGAGAACTTGCAACAATGACAGCAATTCTAAAGATTAACAGTTTCCTACATGCCACATTTCTCTAAAAATGAATTCACTCATAGTAGTAGATACTTTTAACTAGAAATACCCAAAATGGAGGAATAACATCTATTGTATTCCTCTTCACAGTGATATTGTCACATATGAAATGCCTTTAACAATATGCAATTGTCAGCCACTTCCATTCATCCTTTCTTCCCGAGCCAATTAGACAGAAATGAGAATTGCCTGTTCACTGCTCTTCTTGAATAATATGGGGCCAACTGCTGAAACTGTCTTGTGGGCTATAGACAGAATCCTCTTATGAAGTTGTGACCTCAAGCAATGGGTGTTTTCAGTTTTATACCATCAAAAATGAGGAATTGAAACAAAGAATAATATGTATAGAATCATTCTGGAAGACCACAACTCATTTCTAAACTGCACCATGGCAGCTTGAAAGAGAAGTGGGCTTTAGCATTGTTGCAATGATGAAAAAGCAGCCAAGAGATCTCCATCAATGTCTTCCATTTCATAACATTAGCAGAAGCACAATGTCCGATCCGTGTATCTGTCATTTCTTCAGTGGAAGAAGAAAGGGGGGGGGGGGGGCTGATAAAGAAATCCTTTCTTGATGTAACCTGAATATATTTAATCTTATATCGAATTTATATAACCCACACATGATACAATGGAGGGAGAAAAGCCAGATGGCCAGAACTATCACCTCTGAGAGGCACAGCCAGGAGATGAGAAGATCATAAAAATTCCACAGTGAGATGTGTCCTGGGAATCTCTGGAAAAGTTCATTCTAAAAAGGAGGTGGGGGGAAATTAGGTATGCCCTGGGAAACTATGAAAAAGATCGTTCCTTACAAAAGGGGCGGGGAGGAATTAACCTACTGGCTTTTGTTTCACTAAATACACATCGAGATAAGGGGAGGGGTTCTAAACTCCCTTATGTATCACTGTATGCCTGAGAGACCTCAGACGCTGCTTTGAACTCCTACATGAATTGCCTCATCTCAATAAAGGATTCCTTTTTGATACGTTTTCATACATTTTCATAAGTTCATTCTAGTTGAGTGAATGGGAAAAGTTCTGTAGCCTGACATACCCTGTGCAAAATTTAGCTCCAAAGTCTAGTAATAAAAGACTTAGGCCATTCTCATGCATCCGGAAGATCATGAAAATAATGCTAGAACAGAAGCTTCTTTCATAATGGGGAAAAATGAGAAAATGGAAGGCAGACTTTGACATGGCACATTATTTAAATGAGTGAGTAGTTTGTTCTTGAAGAGTGAACTAGTCTCTCCACAAGGAAATTGTCAGGAATATGAGTTTTAGTGGGGTAGCATATTCTCCCTCTGTGTCCTCAACAGTTTGATCAGTTCTAACAGGTTGAAATTATGGCTTGTTGAAAATGATGTTTCTTCATGATAAGGTATCCATCCCTGAATGCAGGAGATTGCTGCCTGGAGAATTCTGGGAATTGAAGTCCACACATCTTAAAGTTGCCAAGGTTGAGAAAGAAGCATTACTTTAGAGCTGTGTTTCTTAACCTTTGCAAGTTTAAGAAGTGTGGATTTCAACTTCCAGAATTCCCCTGCTAGCTTCTGGAAGTTGAAATCCACACAACCTAAACTTGATGAGGTTGAGAAGCACTGCTTTAGAGCAAAGACCCAACCAATGAGAGGTGCTAGAGAACATTGGCTATTCTTGAAAGAAGTTGAGTGGGATTGGATCTGGCTGGCTGGGGAACTCTGGGAGTTGAAGTCCATAATCTTAAACGTTGCCAAAATTGAGAAGCACTGCCTAATTTAACAATTGCACTAATTTGCTTAACATTCATGGCAAAAAAAAAAGTTATAAAGTTGGGCATGTCTCACTTAACAACTGTCTTGCTTAGCAATGGAAATTCTGGTCCCAGCTGTGGTTGTACATAGATGACTAACTATACTTCCTTGTTCTCCTGGAACTCTTCATCTGGGGACAAGACAAAGCTCCTACTTTGTTCCAAGCACTTATTTTATGCAGTATTTCCTTTCTAAAACTACTTTCCACTGATTTTCTCTCATACCACTCAACAGAAACTTCCAAACTCACTTCCATATATTGTATAAGATCTATGTTTGGACAAAAGCTGGCGCAGGGGTCTAAGTCAGGAACCCTGGGGAAAAACCCCCCCCCCAAAACAAACCAAACCCCCCCAAAAAAAAAAGCCCCCCGCCGCCCCCCCCCCCCCCCCCGCCCCCCCCCCCCCCCCCGGCCCCGCCGCCCCCCCCCCCGCCCCCCCCGGGGCGGGGGGGCGCGCCCCCCCCCCCCCCCCCCCCCGGGGGGCGCCCCCCCCCCCCCCCCCCCCCCCCCCCCCCCCCCCCCGGGGCCCGGCCCCCCCCCCCCCCCCCCCCCGGCCCGCGCCCGGGCCCCCCCCCCCCCCCCCCCCCCCCCCCGGGGCCCCCCCCCCGGCCCCGGCCGGGGGGGCCCCGCGCGGCGGGCGGGCCCCCCCCCCCCCCCGCCCCCGCCCGCCCCGCCGCCCGCCGCCCGCCCCCCCCCCCCCCCGCGGCGGGGGGGGGCGGGCCCCCCGGGGCGCGGGGGCCCCCCCCCCCCCCCCCCCCCCCCCCCCCCTAAGTAAAAAATGTGATGATGGAAGTCTCCACCACATAAATAGAGTTCTCCCCCCTTTTTTTACACATGTCCCCCTTATGACGCATGAAAAAGAAGGCCAGGTCTTTGATTATAGTCATCACCATCATTTTCATTTTTTTTTACTCATCTCTATAGACTTCCTGTGGTGGGGTCTAAATTGTTTTCATGGTCTTTTTTTGCAGGAGATCTGTTGAGCTCTCTAATCCTTTTTGATGCAGTATTCCTTCCATGGGGGAAAATTGGAAAGAGAAAGTATAAGTGGACCTCACCAGTACTTTCAGATCTTTTGAAGTCTGCTGACTGGTGGGTTATTTACTCATTCCAAATGCTCAAAAAGCCATGTCTGTCTGTCAAAATGCCACAACTTGGTTAATAATGAAGTCCAGGAGATTCCTTAGATCTCAGATAGTTGGCATTCAATAACTCAGTCACCTCTGATTCTTTGGGCTTCAATGGCATCATTTTAGCAGGACTGTCTGCCAATAACAGCTCCTTTGTGTCTTGTAAGATCATGGATGTGTCATCAGTGATATTGTCAACCTGTCTCCTCCTGTCATTTTTTATTATTATCTTCTATTTTTCCAAGCTGTGTGTTCCTGCACGCTGCAAAGCACTTCTTTCAAACACGTTGCACAAGACTCTACATTTAGCTAATTGAAATATTCCAATGAAACCCTTGTTTTTCTCAAAATGTCCTGCTTTTTTATGTCCATGCTGAAGTGATGTCCACTTGAGATAAATTCTTAGGATTCTGTCAGTGCCCAAGAGGGCAACTTTTTAAGCTTACTTGCACAGCAGTTTTGTTACCCTAATTACAGCAAAATGGGCTTCATGTATCAATTTTCCATGGTGGCAAGATGAAATGCCAACAAGACAGGAAAACAGACTGTGTTGAAGAAATTAAATTAAAAAGACATTTGCTCTTTTAATTGCTTTAAGAGAAGGAAACAGAGGCGGAGCACTTAAACTAAACTTCCTTGTATTTTAAGTGTGAAAATCTGGACCTTCCACATCTTGATAAATATAAGGCTGGTGTCTTCCCTTGAGCTGTAACATTTCCCTGGAAGTCATTAGTCATATTAATTAGCAGACTGATGGTGTGTCCAATATCTACCCTTGGAGAAACTCTTCTATTTAGGCCGATACTCTGTCTTGAATTATTCCCTAAACCTCCTAAGGATGCTTGAAGAATTCAGTCTTTGCTAATTGTGTTAAGGGCTGACTTGAGACAGACCGCTTGATGAATATATACACTGGATTTTAGTTCCACTGATTTTTTAAAAAAATGTAAGTGCAGATGAATGTACTCATTTAAAAGGGAAAGAATTTTGGATTAAAGACATTGGAAAGAGATAAAGATGAGAAATACAGAAAGGCATTTCACTCTAAATTCATTTGGGGGGTGGGGTCAATAGCTGCAGGGGTTTAATGCATATACTGGCCCCATTGATGTAATTTTAGAGGTGGCATTCATCTCTGGTCTTCTCTTCCTTGCTTTTCCTCGGAGGTATAACCGTAGTTGATTTCTGTTTTAGCTGGCACAAGAAGGGGGTTAGGAAGCTCTGATCCCTCTTCTCCAAATACTGCATTCACTGCATCAAAATAATCTTGTGTGGCTTTCTTTGGGAAATCAAATATGTATATATGAGGTGTTTCCAAACTTTATATCCATGACCACCATCTAGTGAAGGGAGGGAGGATTGATAGATTGTGAACGAGTCATTCATTGAGATCAAGTGAGGTCTTAAAAATGGGTCCCGGGAGACGTCAAAAACATTTTCTGAACTCTTTGAAAGTAAAGCAAACTGGGAACTACCCAAATCTGGAATGTTGCTGAACTGTAAGTCCCAGAATTCCTCATCATTGGCCTGGCTTCCTGGGACTGGTTTCAACAAGGTTGGAAGTGGCCCAAATGGCATGCCTGCCCTCCAGGATGATGAGGTTCCCAACTACAAAGAGCGGAGATGGAATTCAGCCTAACAACAGAGAGAACAGGAGAACCAGAGGCCACTAATTGCCTATCTTCTCCCTTGTTTATTATCTCTAATGGCTAATGGCTCCTATTTCTCCCTCTCAGAGAGAATTCTCATGATGCTGAGGCCAAGTGACAAGCTAAAGCTGTAATATGATGGAAGCAATCTCTCTCTCTCTCTCTCTCTCCCTCCCTCCCTCCCTCCCCCCTTCCCTCTCTCACTCTTTCCCTTAAAATACTGAAAAAAGATTCCTGCTAAAAAGGGGGAGTCAGGCAGGCTTTGGGCAGAAATAAGCAAACCAATAACAATGGGGAAACAAAAACGATCATTTTGCGATGGTTTCTGTTGAAAAGGTCTCTCTCTTTCTCTCAATTTTTATGTCTCCTTTCTCATTCTTACAAGATTATGTGTGAGGTTTTTTTAATGTCACTCTAAAGGGGATATTTTATTTTATTCATTTATTTTGAATGACCCCTGTTTCCCTTACAACCATGCAAAACTTATTATTTTAATCTTGAACCACTATTTTTCCATGGTAGGCTACCTCAGAGTTGAATATATCTATTCTGAATACAGTGGCTAGTTTTGCACGATCCTCCAAACATCTCAACTACACACAAATTTGAAAAGCTCGGAGTTCAATGGATGATGTGTTATCATGTTGAGGACAGAGAAATTTAATTAAAGTTGGTACAAAATTAAAAAAAAAATCCCTGGGAAGTTTATTATTTATTTATTTGATTTGATTTGATTTATATTGCCACCTATTCACCCATGGCGACTCAAGGCAGCTTACACAATGTAAAATCATATTTAAAATAAAAAATATAAATAAAAACAATAAGAACTAACTAAAAGAATCAAATAAATTAGTAAAGTACAATAGAACAAAATTTGGGAAAAAAAGAAAACAAACAAAAACCAACTCCCTCACCCCAATGACAGCGGGTCACACTAGCCATCTGATGGGTTCCATCCCTCTCTGGGTTCCCCAGGCCTGCTGGCAAAACCAGGTTCTTCGGTGCCTTTCAGAATAGTATTAACAAGGGGGGCATTCTAATATCTGGGGGAATGATATTCCAGAGAGATGGAGCCACCACAGAGAAGGCCCTTCTTCTAGGTCCCACCAGGTGTGGGACCCGTAGCAGTCCCTGCCTCCTCGCTCTAATGGGTCGGGTAGATGTCACTGGCAAAGAAATGTTTCCTCAGATAACCTGGTCCCAAGCCATGAAGGGCTTTAAAGGTGATAACCAGCACCTTGAATTGCACCTGGAAGCAAATCAGCAGCCAATGCAGCTCCTGCAGGAGAGGTGATACATGTGCACACCGGGGTCTGCATGAAACCATGCGAACTGCTGCATTTTGCATAACTGGAGCTTCTGGATGCTCTTCAAGGGCAGCCCCATGTAGAGCGCATTGTAATAATCAAGATGGGAAGTGACCAGGGCATGAGTGACTGTGACCACTAATCCAGGAAAGGGCGTAACTGGTGCACAACCTGCAGTTGCATAAAGCCTCCTGGCCATGACCACCACCTGCTCTTTGAACAGGAGTTGTGAGTCCAGGAAAATCCCTAGATTACACACAGGGTCTGTTTGAGGTAGTGCCACCCCATCCAAGACTAAAGGTGGTAATTCTCCCTGAACCAATGAACCCCAGACCCAGAGCCACTCGGTCTTGCAAGGGTTTAGTTTCAACCTGCTGCTCTCCATCCAGCCCCCAACAGCCTCCAGGCACTGCGAGAGGGAGGACACAGCAACACTTAACTCACCATGGGCCGAGACATACAGCTGAGTATCATCAGCATATTGGTGATACCTCAGTCCATGGTGACAGATGATCTCACCCAGCGGTTTCATATAAATATTGAACAGGAGCAGAGAGAGTACCGAGCCCTGCGGAACCCCGTAAAGCAGTGGGTGAGGGTTGGATCTCTCCCCTCCTATCAACACTGACTGAGAGCAGCTGCAGAGGAAGGAAGTGAACCAAGACAGCACAAGGCCTCCCACTCCCATCTCCCGAAACCATCCCAGGAGAATCCCATGCTCAATGGAATCAAAAGCTGCTGAGAGGTCAAGTAGAGCAAGGATGGATGCACTACCCCCATCCCGCTCTTGCGAAAGATCATCTAAAAGTACAACCAATGCTGTTTCTGTCCCAAATCCAGGCCTGAATCCTGACTGGTAGGTGTCGAGATAATCCGTTTCATCCAGAAACCTCTGGAGCTGTTGCGCGACCACCTTCTCAACAACCTTCCCCCAAAAGGGAAGATTGGAGACAGGTCGAAAATTATCCAACCGAGTGGAGTCCACCTATAGCTTCTTAAGAAGAGGGCGGACCACAGCCTTCTTAAAAGTGCTGGGGCACCGTCCCCTCCTGTAGAGAAGCATTAATCACCACCAGAGTCCACCTGCCTGTCATCTCCTGGGAAGCTTTCGCAAGCCAGGAGGGACATGGGTCTAAAATACAGGTGCTCGGGTGTATATTCCCTAGGATCCTGTCCACTTCCTCAGGAGCAACAGGGTCAAACCGTTCCCAGATAACAGGGCAAGAACCTGCTTCAGAAGCTTCCACCAGATCAGCAACCACGCCGGCATCTAACTGGATGTGAATTGTACACTCCTATCTGAGATAATCTGTTGGGGAGCTCCATGAAAATCCACAAATTCCTCAGCATGCCCCTTCAGGTGGAATTAGTGTGGAGAAGTATTTACACTTCGCCTCATGAATCGCCACAAGGTAGGCCTTAGTAGCAGCTCTTACCCGTGTTTGATTGAGTTCATCTCCTGTCTTCCGCCAGCAGCGCTCTAGATGTCTCCTCATGCGTTTCATCCCTCTCAGTTCCTCTGTATACCACAGGGCACAGAGATGTCTACGGGTGAGGAGAGGTCACAAGGGTGCAATCCTATCCTGAGCCTCAGTCACCTTCTTATTCCAAACAGTGACTAAGAGCTCAGATGGACTGCATAATAAATCTGAAGTTATAACCCCCAGCTCCTTCTGGAACCTATCTGGGTCCATTACTTGATGGGGGCGTTACCACCTCCATAAATAATCTCGTGTTAAAGCAGTGGGCTAGAAAGCAGGAGACCTTGAATTCAGGTCCCATCTTAGCCATGAAAGCCATCTGGGTGACTTTGGGTCAGTCACTCTCTCTCAGCCCAACTGACTTCACCAGGTTGTTGTTGTGGAGAAAATAGGAGAGGAAGATGTGTTGGATATTTTTGCTATCTTGAGTTATTTGTAAAAATAATAAAGTTGAAATAAAAATAAATACGTAATTTGGGTTTCCTCTTAAGACTCTGGAGGGCTGGCATAAGCTGTGAAGTTTCTTTTTCCCCTTGTTCATGGGACCAAGAAGATGAGCAGCGGGAAGCCATTACAAACTCAAAACAGCCTGTAAAGGATACATTCTCTTTCTGAACTGGATGGAAATCAAAGCAAAAGAAAAGCAAGGAACTTACAATGACAGACAGGGAGCGGGCGGTCCCAAATGCCATCGCCCTGGCAGGTGAGCACATGGGTGCCCAGTAAATAATATCCATGGTTGCATTGATAAGAGACGGTTGTTCCAAAACTGTATCTATGAGGCCCATTTGGTTGCACTTGACGAACACAGTTTTCCAGGTGTCCAGGATCAGTACAATTTACAACTGCAAGCAAATCATAGAAGATAAAAAGAATATTATCAGCAAAAAAATGAAAAAGTATTACAAAGAAGGAAAACACTTTCTCCCTTCCAGTTTTGAAAATAACATGGGAGGAGAGTAGATCAAATCAGGGGTATTTATGGGTGTAAGCAAAAATATAGTGGCTGCAAACTGAAGGCACAACTGAAGTGCCACCTCTTTTTCACATGTATAATCCATGAGACACACATCAAAAGGGGGTAGGGCTCTGATTATGTAGTTGTAGCAGCCGTCCTGACTTTTTAAATCCTTCCCACCAATGCCACTGCATCAAATCCTAATGTGAAAATATTTTACCGTTTGGTTCTCCTCTGTGATGGAATGTAGTCTGGATTTCTAGGAGGAAGGGGTTGCATCCCAGAGGAGCTAAATATGATAAAGTTTATGCGGAAGGAAGTTTGTGCAGGAGAAAAAAAAATTAAGACAGTTCCTCCCTAGAAGTTCTCAGAATGGTGCAAGCGGTAGCTTTAGTTTGACAAATTTCTGTCTAATGGTGAGGAATAATAAAGGAAACTACTTGGTAGGACCTCAGTATGTCTTTCTTGATTTTCAATTTATTTCCAATTTATTCCAATTTATTTAATGCTGAGGTTTAAATATTTATTGTAATATGGTGCTCAGAATTTAACATTCTGAAAAGGGAGAGGGAGAATGAGAGGGGAAGGGGAAAGAAAGGGGGAGAGGGAGGGAGGGAGGGAGAGGGAGAGAGAGGGGGGGGCAGACAGACAGACAGACAGACAGAGACAGAGTAATAGAGATTTTGCTAAAATGAATTACTCAAACCCAGAAGAATCTGGAAATCAAAATCCAGTTGAAATCTTTAAGCAAGAATACAATTGTCATTCGTCTAGTTGGGTGTTTGGTCCAGGGCCTTCAATTGCCCATTGTAACTACAACTGTATTTATGTATTGCTGTCATGCATATACTCTGAAATTGTGAAATTCTTTTGGCCCTTCCAATTTATTTAACGCTGAGGTTTAAATATTTATTGTAATATGGTGCTCAGAATGCACTAGGTATTCTTGGCAAAAGGTATGCCCCATTTGAATGGGAGGTCCATCTCTTCCTTTGCTCTTCTGTTTTTTGCACATTTCCCCCTTGTTTTCATTTGTTCATAGAAAAAGTGCTATAAGGAGAAGGCTCTGTTTCTTTTCATGTAAAAGGTAAAAATAGTCCTTGGTGCTGGTGCTCTTTGAGTTCAACCCAGAGCTGTATATATTCTCTTCTACTGTACTGAAAAGAGGTGGTTGTTTAACTAGAACTCATTGAAGAAGCAAAACTAAACAACACTCTAAATGCTTTATGCCTTCCACGACACTCATTTAAATAATGATTGAAACATTATAATTATGTATTTTGGACACACTTCTTTTAGTTTCTGTTTTTATGATTTTACAGTTTTTGCCATTTTAATGTGATTGTGAGCCGCCCAGAATTGTGATTTAAGATGGGTAGCCATGCAAATCTTTTAAATGAAATAAATAATGTTATAGTCTGATTTTAGTTTTAATCACCACCAAGCCATTAGGCACGGGATGTGTCTTTTTATCTATGCTTTCCACATGACACTGAAGCTGAACTGTACTGAGCTAAAGACCCCTCTTTCTTTCAAGAATCTGCTGGGACACATTGAAAAGAAACACAGCCAGGTTGTGCTGACGGGAGTTCCATCAGAAGAGATGCTGCTCCGGGCGGTAGAACAGATTTAGATTGCAGAAATAAAGAGGGGAGGAGAAGGATGGGGATAGAGAAATACAACTTACTGCGACAGATGGGTAAGGGTTTATTCCACTGGCCATTAGCCAAGCATTGGGACTTGGAAGTCCCTTCAAGGCGATATCCAATGTTGCATGTAAACTTGGCCACATCATTGAGATTGAACTGAGAGCCTTGGGTCAGGCCATTTGTTGGATTGCCTGGGTGACCACAGGTGATGGCTGCAGAGAGAATGCAAGGTATTACATCCCTGCCTTATTCCCTGGCTCAAGGACATACAAATGCCAACTACAATAGAATGAAGTGAGATTTCTCCCAGTGTTGCCCATCTTCTAGCAGCATCTGATTTCTTTTCAAGCCATACTATGAAAACCACCCCCTTTCCCTTTCTAGGTTGACCCTTAACTAAGTTTAGCAGCAGGTTTTTAAAGGTTGGCAAAGGAGTCCCAAAGGTTTTTGTTTTTTTTCCAAAAGGCAGCTAGACTTTCTAGTTTTTTTTTTTCTTTTAAAACATTTCACTTCTCATCCAATAAGTTACTTCAGTTTTCAAAGAAAAAAAGAAAGTCCAGTTGCCTTTTGGAAAATGGCAAATATGACCTGGATGATTGAGAATCCCCATAGACAGTTGGAAAAGGAGGGCATTTGAAAGGAGAACTGTATTTTAGCCACAGAGTTTTTTCAGAGTTTTCTGGCCTTTACCAGTCCCTCCCCATTTCTGCCAGACATTGTTATTTGGATATTTTCTCAGGAACATGGTGCTTTCCACAGTGTAGGTAACAACCAACGGACAAATCCAAATAATTGCTTTCAACTCTTGTCTGTCAAGAAGAGCTTGACCACTGCTGCCTTAAATAAAAGTAGAACAACTATGGGAAAAAAACCCTAAATAGTATTAATAGTAATAGCTGCCTTGGGTGCAATTCCAAAACATTAAGAGCACCAAAATCACCACCAGTCAATTACAAAAGGCAGATTTATTTGGTACATACCTCTAAGACCATCAAACATCCACGTCTGCCTATCCCAGGTCCTTGGGAAGGACTTGATAGGTGGATAAAAATGCCAATCCAATCTAAAGATTTGGCTGACTGTGCAGTAATAATAATGCCTATTATTGTTGTTGTTGTTGTTGTTGTATACATAAATGACAGTCTACACAGCTGACGAGATAACCATGCTGGGTTTCGTATCACAAATCACTTGTTGAACACTTCCCAAGCGTTTAGGACTGTGTGATGTATCGGCGGATTATGCGAGCTGATCCCAGTAAGGTGGCCTTCTGCAGCTGATCAATGGTGATTTTGTCAGTGCCAATTGTTTTTAAGTGCTTGCCGAGGTCTTTAGGCACAGCACCCAGTGTGCTGAGTACCACTGGAACCACCTGCACTGGTTTATGCCAGAGTCTCTGCAGTTCGATTCTCAAGTCCTGATATCTGGTGACTTTTTCAAGTTGTTTCTTGTCGATTCTACTATCACCAGGTATGGCAATGTCAATGATCCACACTTTTTTCTTCTCCACAGTCGTGATATTCAGGGTATTGTGTTCCAGAACTTTGTCAGTCTGTATTCGGAAGTCCCACAGTAGTTTTGCATGCTCATTTTCAACCACTTTTTCAGGCTTATGATCCCACCAGTTCTTTGCTACAGGCAGATGGTAGTTGTGACACAAGTTCCAGTGGACCATCTGAGCAACTGTGTTGTGATGTTGTTCGTAGTCACTCTGAGTGATTGTCTTACAACAGCTCAGTATGTGATCAATGGTTTCATCCGCTTCTTTGCAGAGTCTGCATTTGGGGTCATCAGCAGCTTTTTCTATTCTGGCTTTGATTACATTCGTTCTGATGGCTTGTTCTTGGGCTGCAAGAATCAGGCCTTCTGTTTCTTTCTTCAGTGTTCCGTTGGTCAGCCATAACTAGGTCTTTTCCTTATCTACTTTTCCTTGGATCTTTTCAAGGAACTGTCCATGCAGTGTTTATTATTATTGTTGTTGTTGTTGTTGTTATTGTCTGTTGCACAGTCAGCCAGATGTTCAGACTGGACTCTACCTATCAAGTCCTTTCCAAGAACATGAGATAGGCAGATGTGGTTGTTTAATGGTGTTTCAGATTTTGTCACAGGACGATTATATTATTATTATATTATCAATTAATAATAATGGAAATATGGTTAAGGTTCATCCATACAAGTATCACAGGAAGCCTAACCTCTGAAGCTATGAAAATTTGTGCAAATTATCTTAATTTGGTGAAGGCTAATGATAGCATCCTCAAACATTTAGCTCAATGTTTTAATGCAGTTGTATATCAAGGTGTTAAGATAGATGGTAGCATATAGCTCACCTTGACTAATTTAAAAAAAAAACCACAATTGAACATGATAGGTCATAGGATTTTTTTTTAAATCCCAGAAAAAAATATTAAACCATTTATATATCATTACCAAGAAAACTACAGTATATGAATGTCTTCGTACAATCATCATAAGCTGCACTTAACCTGAAGCAAGAATTTCTCTTTTCGACACTTAAGAGAAATGACTGTCACAGAAAATCTCCTCTACATTCCCCCCATGGATCCAACTTAACCAAGCTTATCAACTCACATGTGTAATGTTAAAACCCTCAGAGCTATACACTCATTGAAACAGAATGCGGTCTCCTAAAAGTATATGGGGAAATAAAACAAAGGGCATGCTATAATATGTCCCTTAAAATAGTGAAATAGCACACTGTAACTTAAAATGCTGTAGGCCACAAGAAAATCTTGCAAATTAAACAGTTTTTTAGTTCTTTAATTCCTACAGGTTCACATATTATAAAACATGCTGGAAAGAGGGATTTTTCCAGAATCCAACATTACTATTGTGGTTTGAGGTATTTGAGTGTTATATCCCACTATTGTGTGAGAACAACACAATTGTTCCAACCCATTCTCATCTCCGAGACCTCAATTTTTCCTCAAGGGTGCTTATTAGTTATCTTATGGAAAGGGATGAGAGCCTGATCCTGGAGCGCTAACCTTCCAGTAAAACTGCTGCACAAACTGCCGCCTACATCATCGATCATCTGCAATCGTCAAATCGTCAATGAATACTTCAGCTTCAACCAAAACAATACAAGAGCACTAAATAGATAAACCGCACCAAACTTGATTGCAGGAAATACGACTTCAGCAACAGAGTGGTCAATGTCTGGAATACTCTACCTGACTCTGTGGTTTCTTCCCCAAACCCCAAAAACTTTAACCTTAGACTGTCTACTACTGACCTCACCCCTTTCCTAAGAGGGGGCATGCATAAGCGCACCAAAACGTGCCTACCGTCCCTGTCCTATTGTTTCTTTCTTTTTTTCTTATTCAAATCCATTTCATGTATTTATAACCATGTTTATACTTATACCTGTTATCTAATAATTGTTTGACAATATAAATAAATAAAAAATAAATAAATAATTATACAGAATGGAACATCAAGCAGGTTATATACTTTGCTATTGACATTGTGAAACTAAGAAGAACGGGTTGAAATAAACCAGAAAGAATTAAGATCAGATTGGATGATAAAACAGGTTTTCAAATTTGAACAGTAGAATTAATCACCTGCCAAGGGGAGAGGGAGGAGGCCCTGAAAAGATTTATTTCATATCAGAAAGTGAGCAAGAAAGAAAAATGATGGCTCAAACAGCAATATTAACAGAAATATTTTTGAATAATGAGCATATATGGCAGCAACTGACGTTTGCACTTATATTGCTCTTGTCTAGCCCAACCATAGAACTTTCTTGCTCCTTATAAATACAACAGATATTTCTGACTGTCAGAAGATTTGGGAATTATTGCCTGTGTGGTAGGTCATAATGAGGAAAGGACCCCAGGGATGATCTTGCTCTTGTAAAGACTCAAAAGTCGCAATTTGGACTACAGTTTTAGCCACTAGTAGCACAATTGAATCATAGGGCTGGAAGTGGACACTGGAGGTCAAAGCAGGAGACCTTATACTACCCTGGTCAAATGATTGTCCAGTGTATTTTTGAATAGTACCCACAACTCCAAGGGGCAAGGTATTCCATTGATAGTTCTCATTATCAGAAAATTTCCCCTTACTTTTAGGTTGGATCTCTCTTTAATAAGCTTCCACCTACTAGTCCTTATCCTGCCATCTGGTGCTTTGGAAAATAAGTCAATCCCCTTTTCTCTGTGATAGCCCGTCAAGCGCACCAACGTGCCTACCGTCCCTGTCCTATTGTTTCTCTTATTCTTTTATTTTTCTTATATGTACCCATTTCATGTATTCACAACTATGTATACACTTATACTTATTATCTTGTAAACAATTGGCAAATCAAATAAATAAATAAAAATAAATAAATAAAATAAGTACTGGGAGAGAGTTATCATGTCACCTCAATCCTTCTCTTCGATAGACAGTTACCTAGCTCCCTCAACCCTCATACAATTTAGCTCCCAAACCCTATTTCATCTTTGTTGCTCTTCTCTGCACACTTTCCAGGATCTCAGCATCTTTTTTGTATTGCTCAAAGAGGAAAGGGGAAATAAAAGCTGCTTCTTAATTACTAAAACGTCTTCTATCCAACCCCAAGTAAGGGATCTGAATTTGAACCCATTGCTTTTCTTTTCCTCTTGGAAAAGCTTAAGTCTGTTGTGCGTCTCACAGGTAAAATCAAAGGTTTTCTCTATTCCTTGCAGGCTCTAGCAAAATGCATTAGACATTCACAATGAGAAGAGAAGGTGGCTGAGCAACTGCATGGAAAACTAGTCAAACAATGTTAATTACAGGTTTTAAGCAACTTGGTTTTTTTTCCTATGTGGTCTCATTGCTGTCACATACATGGAGGATTAGCAAACTGATCTTCCCACAGGTAGGTGCTCTGTCAAAATTTTTAGGATTTGTTTTGGCATCTTATATCCATCTTAAAATGCCCTTTAAATACATATGATTAATTTAAGACCCCAAGAGGAAGGCCTGTAGTGAAATTATTGAGCATTCTTTAGCAAACAAATTACTACTGGTGAATGCAAAGTAAGAGAAATAACAATAGAAACAGAATCAGATCAAATATATGCTCAGCTGAGCATACCCTTTCATATGAATGCAACCAAACTACTCTGGAACAGGAGAAAAAGGGTGTTTTCTTTGAAGCTCAAGGTAGCATAAATCCATGATGACTTGTGAACCTTGACAGATTTGTCCTTCTTTATAGAAATTGAATCTCTTGCAGATCCATCCAAGTGAATTGTTAAGTGGAACTCTTGCCTCCCACAGTTGCTTTATCACTGGAGCTTTTCAAGAAAAGATAGAACAACCATTTGTCCAAGATGGTATAAGGACCTTGGACAAATGAAGGTTGGACTGGAAGACCTTCAAGGTCCCTTTCACCTTACGATTCCATGATATTTGTATGATATTTGTTATAGAGGAAAAGACTTAACAGAAATAAAGTCTGGAGTGAGCTCATAATCAAACTAACAGTGGATCTTCCGATAAAACTGAGTGAACCAAAATTGTAGGATAGCTTAATTTTCCTAGGATGCATCTTTGAATATTTCAGAAATCATATTTTTGATCTTAGTAAAGTATGCAATCCTTAGAAGCTCTGCTTTTACCACATTTTAACTGGGTCTGCAGAAGGGAGTGAGGCATTCTAGAAATATGAAAGGATGGACCAGTGATCCCAATCAATTAGCCAAAGTATCTTATGTTTTGCTCTAAACCTCCTATACATGGCTAACAATCTCATCACTTTACTCAAGTTGTGGAAACATCTAAATTCATTCAATTGGCCCATTTTGCAAATTTAGTTCTCCAAGAAAAGGAGCTGGAGAGAAAGTGGCTGAAAAATCAAAAATCAAAAGTTACTCCCTTACTGAGCTAACTGGCAGCACTGAACATACATTTCAAAACAGGCTGCTGTGACCAAGCTATGCCTATTACTACTAGTGAAAGGGGGCTAATGAATTGATGTAACCTTGTCAGGGGAAAAAAATGGCTGGAGCTTCAGTTAATTCCAAAACTGGTATCTATGGAGATTCTCAATCATCCAGGTCATGGTTGTCCCAAAGATGCTTTTCTAAAAGGCAACTGGACTTTTTGTTCCTTAAAAAGTTTCAGTTATCATCCAAGAAGCTTCTTTACTTCTTAGAACTTCAGTTCTTCAGAACGGAAGAAGCTTTTTGGATGAGAAGTGAAACATTTTCAAGGAAAACAAAAATAAAAAGTCAAGTTGCCATTTAGAAAAGCACTTTTGGGACATTCAAAACTGGTGACTTTGAACCAGAATGATTCCTATTGGATTTCATAACATTTTATTAAATGTTTGCTACTTATTCCCAAAGGCTTTGGGTGGCCCACAGCAATCAAAGAGAGAAATTGCAATAAAACAGATAATTAGGAAAAAAATAAAGGTGAAAGAGAGCAGAAGTGATAAACCAGATGGAGTCTCAGGACTCTCAAAAATCCTTCCGTAATCTTATGCTAGACTACTGAAACTTGCAAGATTTTTGGCAACTAAGGAGCAGGAGTAGGCTTCAAATTTTTAGCAAGGGGCTCTCTGCCTTAATGACTGGCTGGCTGGGCGTGACTGGGTGTGTGTGGCCAACTCGACATTGGTTGTTTGCTCTAATTACCTAAAAAACGATAATATACCAAAATATTGTTCATTATTTCATGCATTTAATACTTAAATAAAAGACTGGGTGAAACCAGGCTTAATAGCAGTGACTGTGAGAGGGATCTAGGCGATCTACTTCATGGAGTTTCTGGTGAATTATGTGATTCTTATTATTGGGAATTAATCCCCTCAGAGGCCAGTGGCTATGTGATCTGATTTTCTCAATGGCTCTCCCTCTCAAGCACTGAGTGGATTATTTATCTAGCTTGCAACACTTTTACGAGGTGTGAAATGCTCTTGGCTGAATGCCCAGAAGTTCAATTAAGCCTATTAAGAGTTTTCCCTTGCTGCTTGTCTTTCTGAAGTTATTGAGGGCTCTCTGCGTCCTGCAGTCTTAGCTAGGGGTTCTCCCGAGCCCCTGCGAGCCCCCAGCAGCCCACCCCTGCTAGGGAGGCAACTGGGGAATCAGGATTGGGAAATGGGGCAGCTGCACCTTCACCCTCTGTTTTTTCTTTTCTTCCTGAGCTCTCTATCAAAGTTGTGAGTCAGGCTGTGTAATTAAAATGGCAACATACTTACGCACACAAACAGGAGTCTTCCCAGACCAGTGGTGATCTTGCTGGCAGATGCGGACTGACATGCCAATGAGCCGGAAGCCAGGGTTGCACTGGTACACTACACTGCCACGGTAATTGTAGTTGTCTCCATTGATCTGGCCATTGACTATAGAACCTGGCTCACCACAGTGACCCGCTGGAGGGACAAGTAAAGAGGAGGAGGTAGAATTACTGAGAGTCCAATATAGAATGAACCCTTCCTGGATACCTGGTTTCCTGTTGTACTTTAGGAAAGTTACTACAGATGTTGCCTTAATTCAGAAAATTCTTAATGCAATATAAAATGGAAACCAGGAGTTTTTCTTTTAGGGATATTGGAGAAAGAGCTTGAAAAAAAATGGAACTTTGTTATTATATGTGCTGATGGTGGTGTGAAACTTCTATGCACAAAAATGGAAAGACCCTAAGTTAATGCCCACAATGGAAGAACAGGTGGAAAAAGTGATAGAGTTGGTGGAGAAGGCAACACTAATTATCTTACATTAACAAGAAAAACTTAGTCAGTTTTGTTTCCACTTGGAAACCGCTTCTGGACTTTATGCTCAAGATAGAAAAAAATTGAAATTTTGATTTTTGGTCCCTAAAAGAACTTGTTCCTACATTGTTTATTTGTGCATCCTCTCTTGGATATAAAGAAGAAGAAGATATAAAGAAGAACCCCTTTCTTTATATGGGTGGTGAGTCAACATTGCCAAGAGAGTGTTAAAATTATTAGTTTTTTAGATATTTATAGGGTTTTTTATCCACTGCTAATATTTTTTTAAAAGATACGTTCAATTATATCAGGTTTCCAAAGATGGCATCAGGCAACTCCGACAATGAGAGAGAAGTGGAAAAGTCTTTTGTATGTATTAAACAGGTATAAAACTGAGATAAAAGAAGAACAGCAGCAAGAATCCATTACAGTTTTCATTAATTCTGTTTATTAAGACTATTCGAGACATTTCTCCATCTGGAGCTGATAATAAAGTGTAAAATGAGGTTTAATTTAACCAAAAGCAAAATAAAAGTACTTCTGGTAGCAAGAGGCTTGTCTGATATAGTATTTCATTCTTCAGCAAGAAGAAAAAAGAAATGATACAAATTAAAAGCAGCTGGTTAAAATATACCTTATACATTTATCAACTGACATTGTGGTGGATTAACCCATTGCTTTCATCTGACCTTGCAGTTCTTTTGAAAGATGGATGCAGAAACATCCTCTGAATGGTCCCCTAAGTCTCCTATTTGGGGCTCTGAATGGCCCCCAGCTGATCAGGTTGACATTAGTCTTGTACTCACCCAGGCATGTCACTTCTAGTCCACTCCAAAGACCATTGGCCATACATTCTCGCACACGAGAGCCCACTAAGGTGTAGCCACTATTGCAGGAGAAAATTGCAGTAGCTCCATAAGAGGTTAAGGTTCCAATCCTGTTTCCATTGGATGGCACGGGCAAGTCTCCACAGGAGATGACTGAAATTAATAGACACACACAAACAAACTTAGTTAATATAGGTAATAAAGCATCTCAGGTATTGTTCTAGAATTGAGTTTGTCCATTCACAGCCATTTGTCTGTGGATAGTGTGAAGAACTAGGTCCCTGGTCTGTGCCTAATAGGTCCAGAAAGGCTCTCCAGAACTTTGACATGAATTGGACCCCACTCCTGTGTCCAAGATGATATGTTGGGGAGCTCCATGCAGTCTATAAATGTGGTATAAAAATAATTTTGGCAAGTCCTGTTGCTGTTGGTATCTTCTGGCATGGAATGAAATGCATCTGTTTTGAAAACAGATCTGTCACCACCCAAATGACATTTCCTATATTCTTTTGGGGAGTTCCACAATAAAGTCCATAGAGATCTCTCTTCAGGGACCTATCAAAGGACAAAGAAGAGCTCACTGTTTCTTCAGATATGGGTGTGTATGTTACAGTAAGTTGCAGATTGTTGAATCATCCTTTATTTAATCAACCTCAAGTGGATAGTTTCGTAGAACATAGGATGGAGGATTTCACGGTACTCATTAAAATGCATTTTAGCATGCTGTCAAGAAGTAACTAAGTCTTGTGACTTTACAACTCCTAAGCCAAGTTTTGTGGATTCCCAAATCCTCTTTACAAAACTTTGGCAACAAAAAGTGAGACTTGAGGTGGCATGATTTTTTAATAAGAAAATAATTTTAGCTATAAAATTGGTGTGCTAGGTTTTATTAAGTGATACATCACTAAGAACATATTCCAGAACCTTTTCCAACCATATAATTTTTTGGGAATAAAAGTGGTTCCTTATTAAAAAAAAAAACACCTGTATTTTTATTAATTAATTTTATTTGTCTGCTACCCATTCCCAAATGTGGAAGGTGAATAATATCAAAATAATGTAAAGCAGTGTTTCTCAACCTCAGCAGCTTTAAGATGTGTGGACTTCAATGCCCAGAATTCCCCAGCCGGCTTGGCGTTGAAGTCCATGCATCTTAAAACTGCTGAGGTTGAGAAATATTGATGTAAAGAGTAATGGCCACAAAAAAAAATCCCCATCCTTCAATATGCATGAAACAACACAATCACATGAACCTTCCCCCAAATGCATAGGTTATATGATTGCAGCTTCCAAAGTATTGGGGTCACCAAAATACATTGAAATATACCTATTACTGCTCAGGTCATAACATCCTATGCCAGCTGTAGCATCTGAATGCTCTTGTAGAGCACTTTACAGTTATCCAAACGAGAGGTAAGTAGGGCATGAATGAGTGTAAGTAGAACCTCCTGGCTTGGGAATGTCTACAATTAGTGCACATGATGTTATTATGTGGACGGCCCTCCTAGTCACAGCTGCCATCAGCTCATCCAGCAAAAACTGTGAGTCTAGAACTGGGCTGTCAAACTCCTGGTCTGTGGGCCGGATGTGTCACACGTGGCCACGCCCATGTCCAGTTAAGCGAAGAGGAAAAAAGTCCTGATACATCACACGATGCCACCATGATGATGTGAGTTTGACACCCCTGGTCTAGAAAGATCTCACATTGTGGACAGCTTCTGAATGGTGAGGTGGGTGGATGGGGGGGTTTACAATGCCTTTCTGAGTCAGATAGGATTTCCCTGGAATTTAGGCCTATGGATCCAAAGCCAGTCTGTCTTGGAGGAATTCGAGCAGTCTGTTTCTCACTATCTAGGCCTTGGAGTCTCCAAGCATGCAATCACCTGTTTGTCCCAGGATGAAATGTATAATTGGGTATTATCAACGTGATTGATGGTACTAAACAGTGCTGATTTTCCCTAGCAATTTCATTTACATTTGGAAAAGAAATGACAAACAAAGAGAGACCTAAGGCATGCCACAAAGTAGAAGTCTTTGGGCCAAACGTCTCCCATGCCATGCCATGCCATGCCATGCCATCCCTACACAGGAATTTTAACTCCAGGAAGGAAGAGAACATTGCAAAACAGTGTTATGAACTCCAATTCCTCAGAGATGGTGCAAGAAGATAGCATAGTTGATAGCATCAAATGCTGCTGAGAGATCATGGAGGACCAGATTTCAGTCACTTCACAGATCAACCCCAAGCACAGCCAATACAGTTTCCATGCTATATGTGTCAGCCCTGGTGTGCCTGGCAGCCCAGGGCTGCCATTCCGGTGGGAAACAGAAAAACAGAGATTGCCTTTTCCGTAGGGACTCAAGAACGGCACAGCAACCATGACGCTAAACTCACCGGACCGCTGAGCCCACGCCAGGCCTGCTGCCGCTGATGAAATAAACGCCAAAGAGCTATTGGCCAGCCATGTGGCTGAAGCAAAGGCAGATGCTTGAGAGAATGAGCACTGAGTGTGGCTGGCGATGGAACTCTACTGGCCTCCCTGCTTAATGTCAACTGAATCGGCTTAGGGAAGAATGGGGGTGGGGCACGCATGTGAGAGGCTAGGCAGGCTAGGGAACATTTCAAAACTGGTGAGACATCAACTGGACACTTAGTCCTGACTTTGAATTTACAACTGATGTATGTCAGTTCATGCCAATGTTTGTGAGAGATAAATTTAAATTTCAAAACTGTGTTTTGAATTTTTGTTTTTCTTTCTCACTTTACATTGGAACCTGACAATATCCTGGCCTGAATCAATTACTGCTAAGACAAATAATCTTCTTCCTGTAGGGCTTTCTGAAGATACAGAAGCACCACTTTCTTTATAATCTTTCCTAAGAAGGGAAATTTGGAGATGGGTTTAACATTTTTTCAGAACATCAAACTGAACAAAGACTTTTAAAGCAGGACACTTCCCACCACCTCTTTCAAAACTGAGGTAAATATCATCTCAAAACCAGTTGGCTACTGCTCAAATCCAACCTTCTGCCACCTTATGGGAGGCTTTAACTAACTATGTGGAACAGTGATCAATTGGAAAGCAGCACAGCTAGCACTTTATTTATTTATCAAATTTATTTGCAGAGACTTAGCTGCTTCCTCAAGACTCATAAACTCAAACTGATCCCAGACTCTTTCATTAGACAAAGCCACAGTCACCATTAGCATTATGGAACATCCTTCTCTCTGATATTAAGAAAGCTCTGTCCCCTGTCACATTCCAGAAGTCCCTCAAGACCTAATTATTGAAGCAATAATGGGTCATCCAGGGAACTGGAGAGTTGCTTAAACAACTTCATTGTGGCCATTCTTACTTATCCTTTCTTTGAGTACATTTGTTTTATGATATTTATTTTTTAACCTGGAAAGTATATTTTTATATTTCTTGTTTCTTATATATTTACACATTTCTTGTATTTGCTGTTACTCACTTGTTTTACAAGCCCAGCCCACCCCAGTGTCATATTATCCTCCCAGATGCACACACTGTTATATTCCTTTTGATTTCTCATTCCTAAAACACACACTCACTTCTACAGGTCGGCATAGGTTCTCCTATGCTCCATTTCCCATTCGCCTGGCAGCCAATGACACGATACCCAATGTAATAGTAGCCTGGGTCACAGATCAACATGAGTTGTGCGTTGTACTGGTACTGAGTTTCATGGATCAGCCTCCATCTCCCATGTTCCACAGCAATGCTGCTGATGTCAGGACAGCTGACCGCTGGATTCACCAAGAGATGAAAAGAGAAACAATCTTAAGTCACACTAAAGGCCCATTCATCTGTCTGTTCTAACTGAGAACAACCAGCTGAAAGCTATAAATAAGAGGAGAATGTTGTATTTGTCATTGTCACTGAACAGTCTGAACTGAATTTGTTCTAAACTGGTGGTCATTTGGAAACGGATCCAAATTTGTCACAAAGCTGAATGAAGTGAGGATACAAACCTCTGAGGCAACATTGAATTATTTCTGAACAAGGGGAACGATGAACCTGATAACTAAGTGGAACATTAGTATCTATAGGAGGACAACAGATGGGAAGGCAAGTCTATTAAAGGTGTTTAGCAGTGTCAGCTAGAAATTGAGCTTCCACCTTTTGATATAACACATACTTGCATATAATAGAAAAAAATCAATATAGAAAGAGTTACATTTGCATAGGAAGTTCTATCTCAAAGAAACTAAAGCATGTGCAGAGAAGGGAAAAAAAGTGACTTAAATTGCTCCACCAAAACCATGGACAAAATTATCTGGGAAGATGATTTTTTTGAGTTTCTCAATATAGAATCTCCCTTCACCAGCAGAGTAGCAGCCCAGCTAAAAAAGGTCCAGCAGGAGGATTTCACTCATGAGATCTTTCTTTGGGTTCGCATAAAAGAAAATATCTGGCCCTGTGGATCAAGAGATTTATATTTCTATACAATACCCTCTCTCTAATTTCCCAATAAGCATTTAACTAACTACTGTTTCCAAGAGACCAACTCATGAGGTGGTCTTTTAACTCGGACACAATAAGCTTCTGGTTGCTTTTGAAATTATTCTGGATGCTTATTAAGACAAAGGCATCATACTTAAAAAGAGACAAAGAACATGGAAGGTTGAAGGTGGACCACGTTAGACTCACCCATACATGGAAGAGGATTATTGCCATTGCTCCACTGTCCAGTAGCCAGGCACTCCACGCTGGAGTTATCTTGGGCCTGGAGATGAAAGCCCTCTTTGCATTGGTAAACTGCTTTGCTGCCCATGGTGTACTCCCTGCCAAAAACAACCCCGTTCTTCGGAGCTCTGGGAACTCCACAGGAGATTGCTTGGAAGAAAAAGTTAAGACATGTGATTGCTTGCCTTCATACAAAGTCTAGCTGTGCTTCCAAACGTAACCTGTTTTCATTCTCGTGAGTTTTCCCTATCCAATACATATATAGTAGCGTTTACAGTAAACAAGGATGCCCCAAATATATGTGTTATGACATCACACAAATCCTGCAAACATATACTTGATGTCTTGAGGCAGGTGCAGAACTCAGGGTGGCCTATGCATAACAGAGTCATCACACATGTGTAGTGATGCATCCTTATCACAATACGTTGTGTGATGCATTCTTTGCCACCCCAAAGCTCTGAAGACTTTCATATGCTTTCACCAACCTCCAGAGATACCCATCTGTGTAGAAGCATACTACTTGGATTTCTTTTTGCAAAACATACAGACACACTTCAGTGGGACTTCCTCTAAGCGAGCCAAAGACAAAAGCATATAAATTAATATATAATCCCCAATGAGGGACAAAGTGTGGGTTGAGAAGTCAGCTAATTTGTGACCAATATTGATTGGGGTTATGGTTCCTTTTGAACAGGGAAGATTTGCCTAAACTTGGGGATGTCTGTGACAGTAGCTCAAATTGTTTTGAGCTTGTGATGATACCCAAGAACAGACCTTGCCTTAGTCCCCCACCCTGCTATGCCTACCTTGATTTATGCGACTTGAAACCTATCTTTGAAGGCAATCAGAAACCACAGTTCATACAACTGCTTAGGAAATGACAAGGAAAAACAGTTGGAAGATGGGCCATCTTTAACAGTCTAAAAATATTGACCTTTATGATTTGGGCTCAGACTACTGCTACTCCATCTTTACTTCAAGATTGACTTCCAAATTCTTTGTATAAACTCAAGGGGTAGGTCCTTTTCAGCTGAGTTCATAGATTTGTAGATTATTATCCTAACTGAAATACATTAAACCCAGGTATCATAGATCATAGAATAACAGAGTTGGAAGGGACCTTGGAGGTCATCTAGTCCAACCCCCTGCTCGAGCAGGAGAGCCTATTCCAAATATTAGCCTCTACCTAGGATTGAACTCACAGCCTCCTGATTGTGAGGTAAGAGCTCTTTTAACCAAACTTTAAATAGCTATTTATTTTGAACTGTCAGCACTAGGATTTTTTAAATTTGATACACTTTTAAATGTTGGGTGGAATTGGTAGTACCTTTATTGTTTTTGTTGGAATATCTTAAGATCATATTTAATTATAGTTTGTTGTACTTTAAGTCTAATAGTGCCATTGTCCTAGTTTTATTTAGGTGATCCATTTGATTTGTAGCTTGGAAATTGAGGACCTACATAACCCTAAAAGGGGCATATTTTTAAATAACATCTGTTTCCTCTTAAACAACCATTTATGGATCTACTGTCTTTGTATAAACAACTCATCATTGTGAAGTTAGAATATTTATAAACTTGTTATGTTGTCATAGCAATTTAGCCAATGATCTGCTGGATGTTTATTTCAATTAAATGAATTCAAACCTGTGGACATACTGGACTATCTTTTCCCTGATGCAATTGCCTGCAGGCTAAGCTGGGAGGCCAATGGCCAGCAGAATTGTGATTAGGAATCTGTGCTTAAACACAAGCCAAGTTAAAATGATAAGCTAAAGCTGCAGCATAAACATCCAAATAGCATTTAGATTTTTTAAAAAAAGGTCCTTTATGAGAAAAAGAGAAGAATGAATAAGAGGAAATAGTAGGCTGGAGATGGATTTTGAAAGAACAGCTATAGTAGATGGTGAAAGAAACACATAACCTAATATGAAGGTCTAATTTGTTACAGCAGGGCCTTCATAATCAAGGACATAGGCTCCTTCTACAATAGGGCCTATTGTATTGGAAATAATTAGCATAAGCAGGGAAGGAAGGAAGGAAGGAAGGAAGGAAGGAAGGAAGGTAGGAAGGAAGGAAGGAAGGAAGGAAGGAAGGAAGGAAGGAAGGAAGGAAGGAAGGAAGGAAGGAAGGAAGGAAGGAAAACAGATCCAGCTGTCCAGTGTGGGTGTCATCAGTCACATCCTAGCTTTGTGAAGATAATTGTGTACATGTCACCCAAACCACTAAGGAGATCAGCAAAACCTCTGGCAAGGCCAGGCGTCTAGACAGCTAAGTGTGATGAATACCAATTTCATGTAGCAGCGACAGCAAGGGAAAAGGACAGGCAGCTGAAAATCCATGCTTTTGACTGATTCGGCTCTGTAATCTCTATAACCTTCAAGGATTACCTTACCAAAAACAATTTGGAGGGCCACATGGGCAGCTCATCCACCCCAAATTGTCTGCCAGTTGTTAAACGCTTTGTTCTCCCTATGACCCCTGTAGGGTTTTGCATGTGGGAAATTGATGAGTGGGTGGGAAGGTTGGGGAGGGGGTGCTGGTTCTTTTGCTTCACTCTTTCAATGAAAACTATATAGTTTGTACTGTACTTAATATTGTACTCCAATTGAGGCTCCTAATGAAAAATGTGTATTCACATTATAAGGGATATTGTATATTTGATGTGGAATAGATATCCTTCTTCAGCCTAGTTGGTTGCATTGACGTCTGAGAATTTATTGAAGGAGATAAAGTTTGATCCAAATGAATAAGAGTTTGCAGATGGAAAAAATGAGGGGTTTAAATGTCTATAAGCTACACTTTAAAGAATAAGAGGAAAGAGGATCCTCAGAGATGCTAAAGTGAACCGTGGTATAGGTAGAGATTTACGGAAATATTAAGCTAATTGCTGTAGGCATGATGGAATTAGTGAACCAGAGACCTAGAGGGCTTTTCCCCCTCCCAAAGCTCAAGAGAACGAAATAAATAAATAAATAAATAAATAAATAAATAAAGAAAGAAAGAAAGAAAGAAAGAAAGAAAGAAAGAAAGAAAGAAAGAAAGAAAGATGGATGGATGGATGGAAAAGAAGCTAGGAAGGTAGATGGATAGCTAATGGATAGATGATGGATAGCTAAATAGCTAGACGCAGCTCAAGAGGAGAGAGAGAGAGAGGGAGAGGGAGGGAAAGAAATAGTGGGGAGGGGGGAGGGAGGGGGATATGGAGGTACGGAGTGGAGCAGAAATAGTTTAACCCAATAATTTGTCTGAGGAAGGACTGAGGATTGCAAAATGCAAAAGGAAGAGGAAGGACTGGATCAGTCAACTTAAAAGAGATCCCATTCAAGAAGATGGGGAGGGAGGAGATGGGGACTGTTAACACCCACAGCTATGGTCTTCTGGCAACCTACCAGTTATTGGGAGGGAGGGAGGGAGGGAGGGAGAGAGAGAGAGAGAGAGAGAGAGAGAGAGAGAGAGATGAGGGGGTGGGAACTTCAATTTCCAGATGTGGCCTTGACTTAACCAGCCCCCTGAGAAATCAGGGTAGCTTTAAAACTGTGGCTATACTACCTTTTTTTTTTTCATTTTGTAAGAATGCACAATATCTGTTTCCTTTATCCACTTATTACTATTCACATTTAATGCAAAGGAATACAAGCAACAAGGATAACCAGAGACTTTTCCCTCTGTAACAATCAAAATAACTGAAGAGAATTTCATTACATGAGATAAAGGGAATCACCAGGGCAAAACCGTGCATTACAAGAACCAGCACTGCATTTGTATAAATCATTTATACAATTCCTTTCAGTCTTTGGATAGATACCTGCTTTATTCTAATTTGTGTAATCATAGTTATTGACTGAGTGTTGCCACTGTAAGATCTATATTCTCTGATTGCAAGTTAAATAAACATCAACCCCTGGCTTTGGTCCCAAGCCTGGGGTTGATGTTTATTATTCGTTCAATTGTTTTTGCTGTCTATTAGATTATTTTCATCTAGGCTGTCTGTTTGATTTAATGTTTTAGCCGCTTTTATGTTCTCCCTCATTTTGTATGCTGCCCAGAGTCCAATAGAATTGGGCAGCTAATAAATTTAAATAATAATAAATGCAATTTAAGTACAGGTAGTCCTTGACTTACAACAGTTCATTTAGTGACCATTACAACAGCACTGAAAAAGTGACTTATGAGCACTTTTCACACTTATGACCATTGCAGCATCCCCATGGTCACGTGATTTATATTTGGATGCTTCCCTACTGACTCACATTTATGATGGTTGATGTGTCCTGGTCATGTGGTCATCTTTTGTGACTTTCTGCCAAACAAAGTCAAGCCAGATTCACTTAACAACCGTGTTACTAATTTAACAATTGCAGTGATTCACTTAACAAATGTGGCAAGAAAAGCCGTAAAATGGGGCAAAACTCACTTAACAAATTTCTCATTAAGCAACATAAATTCTGCGGTCGTAAGTTGAGGATTACCTGTATTGTGGAGAGTGACTACAAGGCAAGCAAGAAAATTTTGCAGGATGGAGAAGAATGGCCATGAAGGATATATTTAAGGAGAGGCAAGCTAAGGGTTCATCACCCATTTCCAGCGTCACCTCTATCCAAACGTTAATTTCAATGTTATCAGATGTGCTAAACATCATGGGAAATCAAGAATGACACTGCCCTGGACAAAAAGACAAAGCAGTTTGTCATTCCAGGATTTATTAGAAGTGAGAGAATGAAAGTCTCAGCTGGTGGAGCTTTAATGAAAACCAGCAAAAGGAGATTTTTACCTAACCAGGGAAAAGTGAAGTGTCTGGCAGCATTTCTATCCCATCTGCCTCCCACCAAATAAAATGAATTCAACAACTGAAAAGAGCAAGTTTTATCTCAAGGCCAAAGAGGAATTCTTTAAATAACAGCTGTTGAAGGTGGGACTCAGATGTCCAGAGAGGATTTGAGCTCTAGTAATCTTATGGACAAACTATTTGAAAGAAGAATTAGCTACACTTTCCTTCAGAGTCTCTCCTTTGTCTTGTTGTTCCTGACTAGGCTTCCCTTTCCCTGTGTAAACACTCAAGATTTTTATTGGGGTTTTGATTAACAAAGAATCTCAGTCCCTTGGAATTATTCCTTTTCTGGCACTCATTACTTTTAAACCCACTTTAGACATTGGGATGTTTATTCAGTTCTGTTGCAAAAGTTCTGAGAAGATGATAGATAGATAGATAGATAGATAGATAGATAGATAGATAGATAGATAGATAGATAGATAGATAGATGATAGATAGGCAGGCAGGCAGGCAGGCAGGCAGGCAGGCAGGCAGGCAGGCAGGCAGGCAGGCAGGCAGGCAGGCAGGCAGGCAGATGATAGATACAACTACGTATGCCTTTTTATAAAATATATTAGTCAGAAAAGGTGCATCTTAACTGTCTTTAAACATCTGGCATGCTTGCATTTAAAATCTTGCGGCAGTCTTCATCTGGATAATGTCTATGAATCCTATGCCAATATACAGCCTAGTTAGTCCTAATGCAGTTCTGCTCAGACCAGTTGCAATTTGCCCAAAAGCTCATTAAATAACTAGAGAAGGCCCTTGACTTCCATCTAATTTGCTTCTAGCACAGATGGTCAGGCAGGAATGGACTCAGTTATAAGTTCTTGGATTTAGGCAAATGGTTCATCAGACAAGATGGAAACATCGCTTGTGCTCTGTTGCATCAAAACAACATTCTAATTTGGAGCATTTAGCATCCTTTTGCAGAATATGGCATGATGGAATCTTTACAGCAATCAAACAGAACATCTGTTATTTTATAGATTAGATTGGTGATTTAAGAGGATAATTTGGGAGCATTGACCAGTAGGGATAAAGAGGGACTAAACACAATCACTTGGGTTATTAAAGAAGAATAGACATTTGCTATTTATTTTTGTATTAGGGTTTATGGTCATCCATTAAAAAATAAATGGCATTTTAAGTTGAATTTAGCTTTGTAGATGCTGGCATTTATCAGCTTCAGCCTGCAAAGGAAATTAAAGAAGATTGGACAAAACAGGAAGGCATCAGCAAAATGTTCAAACTAAAAGAATATATCATTACAGATAGTCCTTAACTTATGACCATAATTGGGCCTAGAATTACAGTCCTAAGTTGTAAGTTGCAGTTGTAAGTCAAGTCACCCATGTGACTGGAAGGAATTTTCTAGCGTTTTTCGTGGCAATCGTTAAGTTAACCCATTCATTTAATTGGAGTTTTTGCCAAATAGCAGTAAAAAATATTGCAAATTGATGTTATATGGGTGTGGAACCCCAGAACTGGTTGTAAAACCTGACCCACCTGACTTGTGGTCATGTAACCATGTGTGTGTGTGTGTGACCATTTACAATGGTTGGGAGTGGACCATAAAGCACCCAACTTGTGGCCTTCCTGATTTTGAATGGCCCAAAGATGCTTTTCAAACAGGTAACTGGACTTTGTTTTTCTTTGAAGATGTTTCATTTCTCATCCAAGAAGCTTCTTCGGTTTATGACCAGAATTTAAATCCTTCCATCCTCCACCATTCAGTCAGAATTGAAGAAGCTTATCGGATGAGAAATGAAATGTCTTCAAGGAAAAACGAAGTCCAGCTGCCTTTTGAAAAAGCAACTTCGGAACAACCACGATCTGGATGACTGAGAATCTCCATAGACTAATTTCAAATGGTTGCAAAACAACCAATCATTAAGCAAGGACACTATCTACATGACTTTTGATAAAGATTTGCCCTGAAATATTTGGTGCTACTTCATGTTTCTTGGTGTTAATATATTTCAAGAAGCATACTTGAGGAAAAACATCCCCCCAAAACTAAACCCAACAATTTGCCTGTTCTTTAAGACTCTGACTCCCACAGTCTGGAATGAGTTTACAAGGGCAGCAAAAAACTTTAAATCTGATTGTGAAAACCTGAAAGGGAGCTACTGTTTAAAGAATCAGAGGAAGCAGCTTCCTGAGAGATGCTAAGACAAAGAGTGGCTAGAGGTCAAGGGAAGCAATAAAAGAGCAATGAAGTCTGTTTTGGAAAGAGCTCAGAGAAGCAGAGAGGTGGGGGATGGCTAGTTACCAGGAGTCTGAACAAATAATTCTGCCTCACTGAACCCCAAGGAGCAAGGCTATTATTACAAAT
The DNA here is from genome assembly GCF_049901735.1 of Notechis scutatus. Classification (NCBI taxonomy): domain Eukaryota; kingdom Metazoa; phylum Chordata; class Lepidosauria; order Squamata; family Elapidae; genus Notechis; species Notechis scutatus. The sequence goes on from NC_142016.1 coordinate 5,692,476, forward strand.
GAATCTGTTCTAAATGAAGCTTAAGTAAGTCTAATCAGACAATCTCTGATCTTTATCTTTCTCACTTCCTTCTGTCTTGCCACCAGAGCCTGTTTTTCAGTGTTGGCAAGAGCTTTACAAGGAATGTTCTTTTAGCTTCATTCAATCCTGCCAGGTCTCAGATTAATGATTGGGGTGTTTGCAGCAAGTGGCACCTCACATCTTTTGCTTGAGCTGTGTTACATGTTTGGAAAGAAGTCATGCGTCTGGATATGATTTTTAAAGGGAAAAAAACAAATGCACAATTATGGGGTTCACAGACAGACCTGTTTTGTTCACAGACAAAATATGGTTGGTCTGGTTTGTGAACCCTGATGCTGTATTTTGTGAATTGGGATTTATGGCTAGCTCTTCCAAGTGAACCATTGTGGTTTATTCAGAAAAAAAAATGTGATCTATATTAATGGATTGATAGATCTAATGTTCCTGAACATGATGCCGGATGTAATTGTGACTATAAATACTGAAATTCTAAAAGGTTGAGTAGAAATGCCCTGGTTGTTTGGATCCCTAACATTCATGCTAATGTCTCTGAGGCTGTCCTTGTGTCATAAACCAGGGCCTCAGTCCCTTATTCCCCAAGCAATTGTAGAAACCTTTAAAACAAAAAATAACCATGGGTCATCAAGCTTTTATCCACTGATTTACCTTATGAAGAAATGACATTAGTGCAAATGTATAGGTGTCATGTTTCAAGATATCTAGCAATAATTTAATATTCCAGTACCACATCATGAAGAAGTGTGACCTACGAATGGTCAGTAGGCTGAGAGACACTCAAATAAATTTCTGGAAGAGAACAATTGAACTCAAGTTGCTGCAGACAACCAAGTTCACCTAGTGCAGCAGCTAATAAAGCAAAATAAATAAAACACACCATTCTATATTTGTTATTTCTACAGGAAACTTGGTTAAAACTTTCCTCATTTTTCAAAACAATACCTGCATGATGTTGAAAACTCTTTAATTATGGAGTCCTTGGTGTTCTCTGAGCTTGGTTGCTTGCTGAAGATGTTACCTGGTTGGGTAGCGAAATATCTGCAAGCAAACAGTCAAGCTTGGAGAGCACCAAGGACTCCACAGTGCAACCTTCAGCTGCAGATATTCTCTTCTATTGGTACTCTTTAATTATTAATCCAGGGCATCCATAGTATCTTGTGGATGTCCTGGGTTCTACCCAGTAAAATTAGCTGACTCTTAGTTCCAGAAGACAATGATAATTAATTCCTGCCTTTGCAAGTAGAGACATATTGCACTGGTGGGTTATAACGTGTGGCTTCTGGTGGGTTTTGAAAATTATAGTTGCCATGGCAACTTCAGGTGTGCTGACTAGGCTGAACTGCTTCTTTCATCAGATCTCTCTTCCCTTCTTAGTTCTCCTCTTTCAAGGAGAAAGGGGTATATTACTAAGACTTGCATAGCTCAGCTCAGCTCAGATAAATGGTGCAAAATTCGTCAGAAAAACCTGGTGACACTTAAAGACTAGCTTAAATCTGCTCCATTTTGGAAGGCTCCAAGGAATTACTTTTAGGTTTTATCCAAAGCTTTATGCTGAGGATGAAGCCACACTTAGCCTTAGGTTTCCTTTTGATGGGTAGTTTTGGGGAAAGCTGGGAGATCCTACAACAATTTTGAAAACACAGATTTATTGGGGCTCCCATCCATCCCCACAACTTTGAAAACAAATATTTCTGATGCCAAGTTTCATTGTGACCATTGGAAATAGGATGCAAAATCCAATGGATGGTCAAATTATCCACTCAGTTAACATAATATGGAACCACTGAATATGTCAGAGCAGATGTAAAAATAACAGAAAGAGGAAAAACCAACCCATCCGTCCACTCCAATACAGAGAAAGAGAAAAACAGTCTTGCCTGAGTTAATTCTAACATTTTGCATATTAGGATAGCCATCCCTTTTAGACCTTGCATTATTGTAACACGCAGCCTGTTGCAGTAGAGTACTGTGAAAAAGACATAAACATTCAAATAAACAACAGGAAATATACAGTTGTCGTTTGTCTCCTGCACACCTTGACAAAGAGGAATGGCTTTGTTCCAGTGGTGGTAACCCTGGGGGTGTCTTGAACATGTTGAAAAGCTGTGGCCAACAAGGCGGTAGCCGGTGTCACAACCGAACCAAATGGTGCTTCCTGGCTGCAGGCCGGAGTGGCTGAGGATGGAGCCATGGAGAGGTGATGGAGGGAGGCTGCAATAAGGAGCTACACAAGTGGAAGGAAAACATAAATATGCATATACTCAGAAGCATAGAATATCATGCAATTATATGTGAAGAGAAATGGCTTTGTTCAACTCCACTCCTTACAAAGTTCAGCCGTAGACCTTTGGCGCAGTGTCTCCATGCCACTGAGATTTAATGCTATGCCTTTGGTAACAAACCAGACCCAAAGACACAGCTCACATTCATACATTAAAGCAGTGTTCCGCTTCTTGCACAACCTCAAGATGTATGGGACTACAGCTCTCATGGTTTCCCAGTAGGCACAGAAGATTCTGACAGCTGAAGTTTATACTTGTATGAAGCATGGAAGGTAATAATAGTATTAATAATAATTTCATATAGAATAATTAGAGCCCAGTGTCTAAGACATGTTATTTAAGGCCTTCAGACCTCAGCTGGGACCAAATACTGCACTGTATAGTGTCACTGTTCAGAGACATTGTGGCTTCTGTTCTCAAAAAACCTGCCTTCTCAAATTCACTTTGAGGAAAACTTTCCACTGGTTTGTTATCCTTACTTCTATGTTTCCAAGTCATGCTGAGTTTTCTCCCAATAGTTGATTTATGTTATAGACCCAACCTGTCTTTTTCATTTTTTGCTACTTACCAACACAGCCTCCTTCAACTTGGTGCTCTCCGGATGGGTTGGGTTACAGTTCCCAGAATTCTCTGCTACCATGGCTGTTGGTTAGCTGGGAATTATTGTAGTTGTGGTGCCAGCACATTTGGAGGGCACCAGATTGTAGGAAGCTGCCTTAAAACATGGTATAAATTAATAGAGCTAAACAGAAGCATTTGTACAACCAGGGTTGACTTCTTAATGGTATTTTAACTGTGGGTCTCTAACTTTTGTCCAACATAGATTTTCCCTGCCTCCCCCACTTTTCAGTTTAGACATACACATGCATACTCTCATACCTTTATGATCCAGTAAAGTTATATAATGAAAGTCATCATTTCAGTCATAAATGTAGCATACATTACTGGTAATAATATCATTAGGTGATATATGGCCTTACCAATACTGCAGGCTATGGGATGCTGATTATATTGAACCAAGTCAATCAAAGTTGTGAAAAGAGATTAGAGTGAAGTTAGGGACTTAAAATGGTATTTTGATAGAAGTTTCTGGAGAAGACGAAGTCATGGAATTGTGAGGTTCACCCCTGACATTTCTCCTTCATTTAAAATTACCCCAATGTTCTCCAGTTTCTACAAATGTCCACTATTGCCTCCATAAAATATCCATTGCTCTGATTTCACTTCCTTCCAAACAGTTCCCCTCAGTAGTTGTTCTGATGATCTTTAATCAGATCCTCAAATAAGTTTCCTTAGAATTATTCATCCTTAGCAACACTTTACTTGGCTAATCTCATGAAGTACATGAGATCTCCTCAGTACATGGATGGAAAAACCACCAGGAAATTCCAGAACTAAGGGCTAAATTGAAAAGTTCAAAAAGCATTATAGAAAGAGATCTCATATCACTTCCATACTGTTCCCAAAGAACTACATAGTTGAGTTTGACTTAAAAGAATTTCAGTTTAAATGTGGCAGAGGCAAAGTTAACTCACTTCCTTTTTTTTAACCCAGAAAGTTGAAAGTTATGGTGAGCAAGCCTAAAATTTTAATTTAAGGAGAAAAAATAACCAGAACAGTGGAAAACATTTTCAATATATTGATATGCTCTCAAGTCAATAGGACTTCTCCCAGAGATTAGAAGAAATTATACTGCCAACATGCATCTTTGGAGGTTAGAAACATCATTAGGGGTTCATGTTAGATTCACCTTCCTGGTATGACTCAAAGAAAGGACAGAAGGAGATTGTTAGATTCCCCTTACCCAATTGTTTTGCCTAATTGTTAATCTAAGAATTTAAATGCTTTGATATTGGTATACTTTGTTCATCCTCAAAGTTAGAAATATTCAATTTGAAGCACTCCAGATATTGTAGAACTACAAATCCCCAGAATCTTTCACCATAAGTCATGCTTCTTATCGATACTGATAGTTGCAGTACAGCAACTTTTGGGATAGCTCTCATCTAACTCTGCTGTGAGTCAAAACCAAAACATCAATTTTACCCTTATATTATCACATTTAAAACCCAAATCTATAAACTTTCTGATTCTTTCTCTATATTTCTCAATCTTTTGGCTTTCTAACCCTTCAGAGTGCAAATAATTTGGGACTCTGAAAAGCAAACCGGAATTATAAAGCAAGCCACAAAAATCTCAGTGGAATAAAGTTGCTCTTGTTCGCTCAGTAAAATAATCAAAACATAATTTCTTCCAATTAAATATTAGTTCATTCATTTACAGAATAACACCATTAATGTATTTATGACACATTTAGGCATGTCCCTGCCTCAATTTTGATTGCTTTTCATTAAGTAATTAAAAAAATTACTTTATTCCAAGAATGGCTTGTTTAATTTTGAGGAACTCTTTGCCAAACCTTTCATAATTGCTTTGATAAAGGTGGACTAATTAAAGTTCATATGAAATCAGGACCAGGATAAAACATCCACCATGAAAATGTTAATGGTGAAATGATTGCTGTTTCTCTTCTGGGAAATTCAGAAGAACTATTACAGGTTCTTCTTTCTTGTACTACCATACAAAGGTAGCAAATGCAAAAGAAGTGAAAAACAGATTCAGATGCTGTTCTGTGTCTGTTTATGAAATTTTCCATAGCAGCTCCTTCTTTGAGGCCAGGTGTGACCCCAAAAATGATAAAGACAAATCCTTTTTCTGAGGACAATGGGACAGGAAGGTCCTAATTTTTATTAACAGTATTTAAGAAGTCTATTGATTGTGAACGTTTTATTGCACTTTAAAAAAAATAATATAGTAAAATATATAAAAAACAGAAAGATAGAAAATAAGTAGAGAACAGAAAGAAATAAACAAATCATATATGTACATCTTCCACATTTTTCCTATTGAGTAATTATCATCTATTTTTTTTTCTCTTTCTTCCATTTAAACCCAATTTGAGAATATTTCTTCTTTCTGAAAAATGTTTCCAGTCATTCAAAAAAAAAAAAAAAAAAAATCTTATGGTTCTTTTATTGCAATTTTAGGGATTAAATTTAGTTTAGTTTTTGGAAGCCACCCCAAGTCACACAAATGTGCAGGATCCATGGGGATGTAAGAAAAAAATGTAATTCACATTTTTTAAAATGTATTTTAGTGGGATTTTTTGTGGCAATGGTTGGGAAATATATATGAGTAATAAGAAGCAAAGGTCAACTTTTCCCATTTCCTCCACTTTAATTTTTTTTATAGATGTAGAGCAGCATTTCTCAACCTTAGCAATACTAAGATCAGTGGTGGTATTCAGCCGGTTCGCACCGGATCGAGCGAACCGGTAGCAAGAATTTAGCATGGGTCGCCGAACCAGTAGTAAGTTCTGGTTGGCCATGCCGGTTGCCCTCCTGCCCGACGCTTGCTTACCCCGGCCTCCTGACATTTGCCTAAGGTATTTCTTTTTTTCCCTCCCGACAATCAGCTGTACATTGATCAGGTGTGCCGGGATTCCCCTTGCTGAGGCCCAGGAAGGCAAAAAATGGAGGGAGGAGTTCAGCCTCCCCCTCCATTTTTTGCCTTCCAGAGCCCCAGAGGAGCAAAAACGCCCCCCCCCAAGCCCCCTGAGGCTAGGAAGCTCAAAAACGGATGGGGGCTGCAAAAAAGCAAAAAAAAAAAAAAAAGCCACACCCACCTAGTCACATGGCCACACCCACCAAACCACGCCCACAGAACTGGTAGTAAAAATTTTTGAATCCCACCACTGGTATGGTACTGGTACTTCACAGTTATGTCATCTCTATATGACCATGAAAGAAGGGTTCCCAGTTATAAACCAACATTGTACTTTAGATGGATCAAAATAATTTCCTATGACAATGGCAATGTCTCTCAGCAGAGTACTTGTCTAGAAATTAGTTATGTAAGCAGTGATTATTTCCTGAATAACAATAACCTCAATTTAGCCATATTGAAATAAACCACATTATTTCTCATTCAGCAATTCTCACTTTAAGAAAGTATAATCCACAGCGCAAAAAGTTTTATGGTGAACTGAAAAGCTGGATTGTAGTGTTTATAAAATGAAACAATTGCAAACAAAATTAGTTGACTTGCAATAAATAACGGCATTTGGTTTTACGCACCATAGTATTACTTTGAGATTAGCATGATGTATTCTTTCTCAATACAGCTATAATTAATAATAAATACCCTTTGCTAAATTAATTACTACAAAAAGTGCAAGCCGTAACCCTGGATGCGATTCAATTTACAGCACAATTTGGTTCATGTTTATTCATTAGCAAATTGCATTAATCCAAGACTTCAGACTCAGTGACCGAAAGTGGGGGGTGAAAGGAAGGAATTAATTAAACAACAAAAGCAAAGCCAACAAAATTAAAAAAAAAAATCTCAAACAGGCCAGGTAACTTTTCTATGGGAAAAATAATGAGATACATTTCTAGTTTTAGAATACCAGAAAAAATGTAAGTCAAGAAGGAACATTTTCTTATCAGCTTACCCTTGCTTTATGCAACGATGATCAGACTTCTTTTGCACTCCCTACTCACCAGAATATCGGATCCGGAAACCCTTTCTGCTGTAGGCATGATCAGAGGACCAGTGGAGATAGGCTCTGTTTCCTGAAGTGGTCACCAGCAGTGGTGCAGAGTAATTTCCACTTAGAGACAGTAACAGTGAACTTTGACCTGAAGGCCCTTTAGAAACATCAGAAAAGGAGAGCATGAGCCCATGAAAAGCCTTAATTTACTTTATTTTACTTTATGGTCATTGCACCTCATACAATAAAATTAAATGCCATCTTCAGTGTACATTATAACTATAAAATAAAACACAAATATACATCCCTCACCCAGGGGTCGGATTCTACCAGTTCGCACCTATTCACTAGAACCAGTTGTTAACATTCTAAGCAGTTAGGAGAACCAGTTGTTAGAAGAAATTACAGGGCTAATCCTGTAAGGAAGGCAGGAAGGAAACATTCTGGTGTTGCTTACAGAAACTGCCTCTCTGTTAACCCTTATTAACATTCTTGGCAGGACTAGACTTTCTGTCTCTGGAACGTCTCTGGAGTTTTTTCCCCCTCCTTTGCTGGTACTTTGTTTGTGTGGAATGACCATTCAAAATTACAATGGCACTGAAAAAAGTGACATGACCATTTTTCACATTTACGACTGTTGCAGCATCCCCACAGTCACGAGAGGCCAGGCGAGGAGATGCGTGCCTTGATGTGAGTGATGTTCAGTTGGCCACATCGAGGCAGTAACATGACCACCAAGCCATGTCCACCCAGTCACATGACCACCAAGCCATGCCCACCAATTAAGCCATGCCCACAGAACCAGTTGTTAAAAAATTTGAATCACACCCCTGCCTTCACCTTCTATACAATTGAACTGAAAACCCCTGATATTGCATTAATATTGCACATGGGATGTATTGTATAATTGGTTAAATAATAGATGCAGAGATTAGTATTTAATAATGAATGAAGATTAACAAAATAGAAATAAATACAGATATATTGAAATATGTAAGAATAAACAATGTAAGCAATACCACAATGGGAGTGTATGCGAATATAGTTTAAAATGCACAGAATATATGTAATAGTGTATTATGATATAAATAAGAAAATAATAGTTATAATCATGATGTATAACAGTATGTAATCAAAAGAGATTATACTGTATGATAGTCACAATCAGGATATATACTATGTAAAAAAAGAGAGGACTTGATATAACCAGTACACTGACGTTGTAAAATTGGAACTGTGATGAATAATAATGAAAAATGTACAATAAAAATATTTTTTTAAAAAGAAATGTGAGAATCTATTTATTTCTTCTTAGTTGTTTATTTCCTGTTCTTATAACTCATACTTTTGGGGTGAACTCAGAAGCATCAGTAGAATCTCCTCTTATTTAATCTCTGCAACAAGAACCCTGGTAAGAAAGGTTGGGATAAGAAAGACTAACTCAAGATAATTACATCAATTGTATATACTAATCAGTTCACTTGTAAAGTTCTTTTTACCTGTATTTGGGCCATGTTGGAGAAAATCTCCTGATGTGATATTCAAAGCAACATTTTGCACTTAGCCTAATGAAAGTAGTACAAATCTACCTGGTGTGGAATTTTCCAATTCACTACCAATTTTGCTAGGTGGTAATCCCCATAAACCTGAGACCACTCTGGATGGGGTAAAGCTGATTCTAGTTAAATTTATTGGTGTGTGTGGGTTATGGAGTCGGGAAGGTTATATAAAGACCAGAGAAGATAGATGGTTGCAACAGCCTTCTTTTCTTACAAGTTTCCAAACCCCAGAATTAAGAAATGCTGAATACAGATGTTTCTTCTGCTGTCCTATTATAACAGTGACTGACAAGAGAAATCCTTCCTAATCAATCTTCATAATTATGAATAAATTCATCTAGTGAAACTAACCATGAGCTTAGCAAGAGACCATGATTTGCAAGAAAATCATTTGTTAAGGAGAATCTGGAAAGAAGGACCCTGAGGACTAAATGCAGTTTTCTCCAACATGAAAGGAAAAAATATAGAAAGCAAAAAGATGAAGGAAGAAGGGACAATTGCTTGTAAGGCTGAAGAAGGGCACTTTACATTAAAGTTTACAGCCTTCTAAACTAGATGCCCTGGCAGGTAAACTCCAAAGTTAAATATGCAGAAGGTGAAATAATATGTTCTTTTCTACTGTCAATCACTTTAGTTGGGTAATCATGTCTTTTAGCAACATGGAATCAGAAAAAAAGTTTTATTTACTCTTATGCTTATACTACATTTTCCTCTCCCCAGGGCAATTGATGTCTTATCTATAGAGGAATAGCCTAATGCATGATGCTACCAATCATATAATTCATGATTAATAATACTGGTGATGACCACCTGATATTGTTTTCTCTAGCACTGATGATATCACTAGTTTGGGTAAGGACCTCTCATTTCAATTCTGAGCTACAAATATTCTTCTCTATCTGTTGCTTTTTCTTTCCCACTGGGTCAAATTCTGGTAGCTACAATACTGCAATGTGATTCCTGCCCTGTTCCCTTTCCACCACCTTCCACCCCTAAAGGATACCATGTAGCAATCTTTCTTCTGGTAATCTCCCCACCCCACCCCACAATCTCATCTCCAAAACCATCCAATATTTATGACTTACCATCAAATATCCCAAACTCATCATACTTCTTCTCACTCAAGAAATATTCAACAGTGAAAGTGATGTTGTACTCGGGTTCCACTGCTATCATCCAAGAGCAAGTTTGGAAGTGAGGATAGCTGCCTGTGAAGGATGGGCTTAGGATCACTCCTGTGGACTCACGGAGGACCTCATTCATTGGACAGTGAACTGATTGAGACACACACAAAAAAGCAAGGCACAGAGTGTCACTCTATGTCACTGTGAAAGAAAATTAGTCATAGAGCTGTTAACTAGGCTTAGAAGATAGAGGAATCTGGCTAACTCATCTAGCAGGTCTCCCATGAGATCAAGATCTCAGCACTGAAGGCTAGTAAATTCTGGAAGTTAGTCCACAGATTGGTGAAGATTGCCTGTTTTGGTTCATACTAATTCACTAGGGCTCTACGAGAAGTCTTTCCCATCACCTATTTGACTATTTAACTAGGGAAACAGTTCTGTTGCATCTTCCTCTAAATTAGCAATAGACTTTGATTCCATGATTATCTCAGGACCTTTTAAAACTTAGTATTCATCCTTGTCTCTACTGGGTTTGTGAGTATGAGATGGATTGCCATATTGCTTCTGAAAAGAAAATATCATTTGCACAAATATAAACTATGTACTGAAATCAAGAAGATGATCTGTTGTGGCACCTATGCCATGTTTACTTTAGGTTCTCTTTCTAGAATATAGCCTGGGTCTCCTTTAGAAGCTGAAGATGCAGACTGATTTATTTTTTGGCAATAAATAACAATCATCATCATCTATATCATTTTTTTATAGGAACAGTCTTTTTAACACCTTTTCTGGGTATCCACAGCATAGGTCTTAATATATCTGTTTGTCTTTTGTATATTCAGTATTAAATAGCAAGATATCCATATACTGTATTACTTACTCCCTGCCATGAGTTCTGGGATTTTTTTGCACTTTCATCAAAGTCACTGACCTTCACAAGTTGGGGGAGGGCCTTCAAATTGGAGGTGGGTACCAAGCCTGCATGTCAGGATCTCATTTCCAACCAAGGTGAAACCAGGAAGACATTGATACCTAATAATATCACCTAAGGAAAGGAACAAAGAGGACCCAGCTGTGTTCCAAGAGTTCAAAAAGACATATTTTGAATAAGGCTCATCAGATGGATCATGATTATAAGTGAACTAGATGTGAAGAAGGAGATCAGGATCTCATAAAGTTAATCAAAGTAAGGGGAGAAGAAAAAGCAGGTGGACTAAAAGTGCGATTCTCAAATTGTTATCTTGCCAAATGGGAAAGACCATCTGTTATTAAATGAAAGCATGTATGTTTTGTCTCATGGTCCAGAAAGTCACTTTAGAGTAATGTTTCTCAACTGCATAGATTTCAACTTCCAGAATTCCCCAGCTAGCAAGTTGTGGCTGCACATCTTAAAGTTGCCAAAGTGGAAGTTAAAGTTGGAAACGTTACTTTAAAGTGTTAGTGATTTGAATTAATCAAAAGACATGTCAAGGGAAATAGGAGGTGGGAGAGGATATAGTGCATAGGCCCTATCACGGCTTCATGCTCTGGCAAATTTTTATCTGATATCTTTTCAGCATACTTGGTGGTGTCATTAGGGAGAAATCTTTAGCCAAATTACTTTGCAAATTTCTCCCAGGTGTGTAGCACTACACATCAGAAAAGCCTTGTTATCTGCTACCTCTATTCTCTTGTGAAGCACTTCCAGTTATCCTCTTGTCTTCATTAATCTTTCAAATCTTTCAAACTCTGTATATGTCTGGTGTGGAGGTAAAGATCTACCCTTATGCACCACTAAATGCAGTGGGAGAATTCTAACTTGTGGGTAACATTTATTTTGTATACTCAAACTACTATTTTATTTTATTTTTTTGACTGACAAGTTGAAAAGTCCATCCTGTCTTGCTAATTTTCTGCTTGGAGAGTGAAGATGATGTTGTATTCTGGTTCCACTGCTATCATTCAAGTGAGGATAACTTTGTTTTAAGCAAAGTGGAGTGCTGAAAATCCCACCCACTTTTGATGTGAAAATCAGAGTTTCAAATCAGGGATGAACTGCTTTAGCTGCAAAATCAGAGATGAAGTGTCTTAGTATTAGCTGATCTCCCAAGAGCTAATAAAACTAGGACCTGGTTAGTATTGTATTTGGTAGGGAGACCACCAGGAAATCCAAGGGTTGCAAGTCCAGAAAATTTGAAAAATATATATAAAAAAACCAACCCAATGGCAAACAGCTATTCTGAATATCTTCCATATTGTTGCCAGGAGTCGAGCATGCCTCAAGAGGGGATTTGTGGATTATAATCATATGAGGAACAATGCTGGTTCTAATCTCTGTGATCTTCCTGGATTGAAGCATTCACTCCTCAGGTAAATTTCTTATAAAAGCTTCTTATAAAAGCTAATCCTGACTTTCATTTTAAGCTTCCTCCTCTTATCCACAGCAGATAAAGGCATTGATAGAAGAGGCAGAGTTAATGCAGTTGTTGTTTGTTCTCTTTTATGTGATTCTAGCTGCAACCAGTAGATTCCTGGCACTTACAATAAATAAGGAATACAGACTTCACTGTGCTAGGATGCTGAAATGCGTGTGGCAAGAACAGGAATTTTATTTACTTAATTATTGCAAATAAGTTATGGGTACCTATTTCAGGCAGTGAATTAGGACTGGCATGAGAATAGTGAGAACACTATCCTTCTGTGATTTATACCACCTGACTACATCCAAAGAAAATACTAGCAAAATCATGCATGTAATACCTATATTGTAATCTTCATTCTCAGTGATGATTTCAGCATTAGGTACCATAGTTGGTGGTTGGCACTTAGAAAGTTGATAGGCTGGAAAGAGAAATAAATAAATTAAGCCACATGAGAGTACCAAATCTCTAGCTATGGGACTTTTATATCTTTGTATTATAGATCCTCGGCAAAAGTTGGAATCACTTGTTGAGATAGGTGGCCATATAAATTGAATGGATGAGTAAATAAATAATGAACAAAGAGAGAAGCAAGAAGCTGAATCTCTGGAAAATCAATTCCACAACAAACAGAACCTGCTCTCTGGGTGGTGTTGGTGAAACCAATTTTCTCCTTTTTGTAGCCTTCTGTGGTTCAACATTTTGAAGATTCATCGGGCCTCAAGGATATTTTTTTTCCAGAAGAAATACATTCTTTTTATGTTGTAAGTCAAACATGTTTCTTATTCCTTGGTTACACCAACTACACAGTTGTTCACTCAGCATTTGAATTTATTTGTGTCAGTGTTCACACAATTTGAATTAAATGGGTTATTGAATTAACCCATTTGCTTGATTTGCACAATACCTGGGATCTCAAACTCAACGGGCAGAGTTAAGCTACAAAAAGCATTTCTAATCTTAACAATAATCAATGCATGCAGCCCTTGGCTTCTAATCAATTTGATTAAACATCCTGTGCAAACCCAACCAGAGGGATAAGGGCTACTTATTGGTCCAAATTAGTGGTTTTTATGCTGCATCAGGCACAGTGGTATGGCAGAGAAAGCACCTGATAAACCTTAGTTGAATACATAAGCAATATCCAATATCACTGCTGCATGCAATAGGTTACAAAACAAGTGTGACAACAAACCCTTGTCCCACAGTGAGCTGTACACACCATAGAAGTGGATGGCAAAGAGGCCTCCATTGGCTGCATCACTATGAAACTTCATCAGAGCATGGTTGGAAGAGCTTTGGATAGCTTTCTTCACGGAGTGTCCTGTGAAAACCCCCAACTGGGGAGCTGTCTCTTGAGAACCATCCCTGAAGAGAAAGGGAAAGAAATACAAAAGAAAAGATACAGTTAAGAATGGGAGCATTATGGATCAGAGTTTGTACATCACTCAGGTTATTGGCGGAAGACAATTCCAACTGAGATTTTTAAAAGGGCTGACAATCCTCTTGATGCAAGAGCCAGATGATGCTTGGAAGGCCACTCAGGCACTCCCAGTGGGTCAATCTGGCTGAAGGATCCACAAAGTTCTCCTGATACAGGCCACAAGACCTATAAAAGGCCCTTGTTCCTACTTTATTTTATTTGGAAGATCTGTCTAGCTATGCACTTGAAGTTGTCTCGATTCCCAACCTAGAAATACAATATATAAAAAACAAAAATAATTTGTATATACTTACATATATAAACTACCTTTGTTAGGTAGTTTTAGTTTGCAATAAATTGTAACTAATGAAAAAAATACAAAATACCTATTTTAAATTTGACTATAGAAAAGCATTCTAGCATTGCCACCCCAGCTTTTGCTATGCAAAATGGTTTCTAAACACTAAATAATGGAAAGACTTTATAACTGAAAGGGTATAAGCATAATCCAGCACAGAGGATAAGTAACACAATGCAACACTTCAATGTGAAAGCAACACTGCAGCTCTTCCTATTCACACCTCGATCTCTCTCTGGTCATGAGCTTGCTTCCTCTGGTAGACTTCTGATCTAGAGGTTGGTGGATCTTCACTGGACCTCAGAGCCATGAAAATGAGAGTAGACAATAGCTATTGTTTATTGGCAACAGGGCATCTTTCCAAGTTTCTCCATGATATCCATTTTCCAAATCAAACAATTTCATTACTGCCATTTCATTGTCACCATCTCTCTCTCCAGATGCTCATTGCTACTTCAAAGTTCTTTAGGAAGCAAACTGAAATGTTCCCTTTCCTCCAGGGATTTGGAGGAAAAGATTTTCCAATTTGATGTCTTTTTGTAGTATATATGTTATTGTCCCAGGTCTACTGCCACCAAGTTTCCTAATCCCAGCTTGGGCAGTTTCCCTTGAGGTAAGTGAAAAACTGATATCTCCAGACTCCTCATGATGAGAGGATCTCTCATCATCTTCTAAGGGTAAGAGAACATAGCTATGACAGGGTTATAGCAATACCTACTGAAAAAGCTGGGCTCAGAGGGAGCCCTCAACTCCAAGCGCCACTCACCAGACAGTGATGAAGTCATTGTACGGCTCTGTTTGCAGCAAGGTAAAGTTGAGGTAGATGCCATATCCGGATGACACCACAAATAGCCATGTACAGTCCTGGGAATTGGGATACTGCTTGGGAAATCCGGGGGAGTAGATCGTTCCATTTTGGGCAGTCATGTTTCCTCCACAGGGAACTGTATGCATTTGACCACAAAAAGACATTAAGAGCTACTAAATATGAGTACTTGCAGAATAGTGGTGGTATGATTTTAGTATCATTTGATCTATTTTAAAGTCCTCCAAACTGCTATTACCATAATCTATACCATGGCTGTCAATCTTGCAGCCCATGGGACCAAATGCATCATGGACTGGCCGTGCCCATGCCCGGTTTAGTGAAGAGGGAAAAGTCATGATACATCATGTGATGATGCCATGACGATGCAAGTTTGACACTCCTGATCTATACAGTATTTTGTAATCTTGGCCACTTGAAGATGTATGAACCTCAACTTCCAGAATTCACTCTTCTCTGTACAGGCAGCAGGGAGAAAGAATACCCAATTCAGCTGAGCAGAGAAGATTACTTAAACATAAAACAAGCCCTTAACCCCTTTCAGGTTAAAGGATTTTTTTCAAAACCTGGTAAGTCTCCCTTAACCAGTTAACTGTGCATTGTGAATTTTGTCAATTTGTCTTGCCTGGGACAACTGTGGTTGCTAAAAGGGGCTACTATATAGCTCAGCATATGCAGAAGGTTATAAGTCATGGGAAGCCTTCTTCTGACAAACCAAAGTTTCCTCCAATGAGGGTGTGAAGAGAAAATATATGAACCTGTGGATGAAGCAAATTTAGCAAAGTTCAGCTTTACTACACTTCTATTCATACTGTTTTCTGGGAAAGCCACCAAGAGCAAATGTCCACATGAAAGGAATACTGAGAGAAGCATGCACAAAGATGGAGGTGAACAGATACAACAGTCATACTCAAATTAAATCAAAGCTGTGGAAAAGAAGAGATTTGTCACTCCACAAAGGAGCAGAAATTAAAAGGCATTGACATTATAATTAATGGTATCTAAGTACTGTGGAAGCAATAAAGCTGAATTAATAGTGGTATACCTCTAAGTGAAACCGAAATCAATAAAGGGCAAAGACCAACCAGTTCAGGATTGTAGCCAGAAATGTGTAGTGGTCCTGGTGCTGAAGGATAGGTAAACTATATGTATGGAAACAAATGAATTATGATGCCTCTTGCCAAATACCAACAAGTCAGGTATACACATTTAATATGTATGTGTTATATCTCAGGCCTGCTAATTCAGTGTGTTATTTTCTCTTTTGTTTCCTTAATAATCAATCCCCTTCCAAGAAAAGTCTCAATAAAGTCATACCTTCACACCTGGGCAATGGGTGGTCCCAGTTCCTATTGGTTCCATGTTGACAGGTTAAGACTGGTTGTCCAATCAGCTGATAGCCAGGGAGGCACTCAAAAGAGATGGATTGCCCCACACTATAACCTGCTCCTCTTACTATGCCATTGGCAAAGGGCTCAGGATCTGGGCACTCCTGGAGTTCATAAGCTGGATATCATAAAATACAAACATGGCAATGGATTTAAAACCAGTTATTCCTTCCTTCAGAAATGCTTTACCTTCAGATGTCTTATAGGGAAGGACTATTAGTCAGCATTGTGCTCAAAGTGAAGGGCAGAAGAGTAACTGAGGATGGAAAGCATCCTGACTTGAAACCTTGGAGGAAGTTAATGATCAGCAATAACAATAGTGGGCAAGTTGTATAATCCCTCCTATACACTTAATTTTGTTTACAAGTCTTCTCTAGTCAATCTGCAGGATTTCCAATAGGGTGCTCTTCTCCAGATTCCCCCCAAAACTGCTTTCAATGGTCAGATATGGCTAGCCTAGAGAGCTCTTTCTTTCCTCCCTAAATGGCCAAAGGTCTAACTTGGTATAAGGCAATTTACTTAGTTCCAATGTTCTCTCAGCTGAACCATATTTGTGGTAACTGATCTCCAATCTTTAAGCACAAGCTGCTTAGCAACCAAAGCTGAGCTATGAAACCAAGCTGCACGTAACTGCATCAGTTTCTGGAATCCATCCAAATACAGTATTATATAAATACAAGGACCAATAAATTGATAGATGTTGCTCAGAAGTTCATTCTACCAGAGCAGTGATACATTAATAGCTATGGGAAGAGCTGCATTGCTCCAAAGCAGAGGTCTCCAAACTTGGCAACTGTAAGACTTGTAGACTTCAACTCCCAAAATTCTGCAGCCAGCTATGCATAGCTGGCTAGAGAACTCTGGGAGTTGAAGTCCACAAGTCTTAAAGTTGCCAAGTTTGGGGACCCCTGCCCCAAATGATCAAGTTCCCATGATCTATTCCTGCCAGTAGAATCATCCCTTGTCATATGGGCTGATTTACAAGATTAGTTTGCTCTGCCAATCATCATCCTAGCCAGGTGAAAATACCATGGTTTTATGGTATCTTACTACTTAGATTGCTGTAATACATTCTAAGTTGTGATAATTTTGTATAGACAGTCTTTGACTAATGATTGGACCTATCTAGATGGTACTTACAACCCAGACTTGAGTTTCAACAGTCGCTCTTCCTGCAACCACTTGACCACACTTCAGATGTTCAACAACTGGATCTCACAGCCATTTGCAGTGCCCTGTGGTCACTGCGTTTTACAATGGTGTCACTGAAAACCAGCATTTACTTCTGGTTTTCTGCAAAATAGTGCCAATGGCAAAATATTGGTCTGGTTAATGTCCACAGAATTCACTTAACTACAGATTCACTTAACAATCATGGTGAATCGCTTAATGATTGCTGCAAAACATGTCCCAAAATCAGGTCAGTCATATGCTCGACACATTTTATGACTGTCAAGAGTTACGACTGTGATGGACAGGCTCCATTAGACTATTAGTTCAATGACTACCTGTAGTCAATCCAGAATCTTCAGTCTGCCCAAAAGAGAGCAGTCAGATTAATAATTGCACAACAATACAATCATACTATGCCAATATAGTACCAACTTCACTGGTTCTCGGTTCATTTCCAAATCCAATTTAAATTTCTGGTACTAATTGCTAAACGCATTCACATAAATTAAATTGTATGGATTTCATTGCATATCATGCTGTTCATAAATATTGCACTGAACATTTTGATTATAGACTTGTATATAGCTGAAATAATTTAAAATGATGCTGGTTTGATATGTGTATATGTCTGCATGAAATAAATTTGAAAGTGAGCATGGAGAGGGATATTATTAGAAGATTGAGACCAAGAAAGAAAAATCTTGACTGGCATATGGCAGTACATTACAAAACAACAGACACTGGGTGTTTTGAATTTTATTATTAAATCTGGAATATTCCTTCTGTCGAGAAGCATGCTGAAATTCTGAATCTTTCTTTTTGAGCTATTTTCTCACAAATAGCACCAGAGAGATTTTCCTGCATTCTTTATTTATAAATAGCAGTACTCATTCAAAAGAGTTTTCTTTTGAAACTGATTTCAAATAACTTTAGTGAGTTTTTCATGTACTTCATGGGGTTAGTTTTGTACATGTGTGAATGAAATTTATTTTATTCTCTAACAAATCTGAAGCCTTCTTGACCTTTTTCTTGAGTTCCCATCTAATCTGTAACATAACTGGGGGACCTTTCAGTAGTACTGCAGCCATTACTGCTAATGAAAATCCTTATTACTGAAGAATTTCTGATTCCTCTAGAGAAATTCAAAGAAGCCATTCTCTGGTTCTTTACCTACAGATCTGATGATAATTTTACAAAACTATTCATGCTCAACTCTGTTTAAAATATGCTTTTGGGGCTTGTCCTGATCAGTGGGCCTCCATGAAACATGTCAAAACCTGCAAAATGGTAGTCACAATGTTGCAAAGCCTCAACACTTTGTATGTGCATTTTCATTCACACATACAAATGTTGATTTGATTGATTGCAATGTCCTACATCCACCATCTTGCAGATTTTGATAACTCTCCACACCTGCTCTTGAGCAAGATGGCCAGATGAAAGAGGATCCACAGAAAGTTCTACAAAATATACTGGCATAAAAGCAGCCTTGAAGAAGTCATTCAACACTTCCTTATCCCTGGAAGAACAAAGGAATGAAAAAGAAACTCTTGAATGAATAAAGTCCTGTCTTTATTCTCATTGGTATAAGAAGAGACAGCTCTTTTCTTTATATATTTTTTTCAGCTTTGGATAACCTTTTTCTTAATGTCATTGACTTCCATTTGAATGGGTAATTGGGAAACGGATGACCATTTGGCAGGCATAACATTAATGAGAGAGCCTTAACTTTTTCTTAACCTGATAAAAGTCCGGCATACAACACTGCAAATACAATTAAGAAATAAAAATAGTCCTTGACTTATGACCACAATTGAGCCCCACATTTTTGTTAAGTAATTTTTACCCATTTTATGACCTTTCTTGCCATAGTTGTTAAGTGAATCATCACAGTTGATAAGTTGGTAACCCAGTTGTTAAGTGAATCTCATTTTCCCATTGAGTTTCCTTGCAAGAAGGTCACAAAATGTGATCCCATGACTCTGGGACACAACAACAGTCATAAATATGAACAGGTTGCCAACCATCTGAATTTTGATCACATGATCATGGGGATTCTGCAAAGGTCGTAACTGTGCAAAATGGTCATAAGTCTTCAGTACCACTGTAGCATTGAATGGCCACTAAACGAACTGTTGTAAGTTGAGGACTACCTGTAATAATATCTGTAACCAGAAAAGGAAAACTTTTGTTGCACTGAAGTAGAAATACAAAAAGCTAAAGAATAGTCTTGTGCTAGGAGGAAATTGTCTGATGTAGTAATTTAGAGGTCTCTGAGCACCAAGCAAATTAAGGTTGGGTTGAATTCTTAGGTATATCATTAGGATCTCCTGGAAAATACATTGTGGATTAACTTGTTAAATTTGGCAGGCTACTAGGATTTAGCAAGACTACTAGGCAAAACAAGAATTTCCATTATACCCTAAAAGTATTGTTTTCAAAAAATACAGTAGTTTTGTAGCATTCATCACACTTGAAAAGTGCCCCAAAGACAATGGACTTGTTCCATTCTTAGCCTTCTCAGCTTCCTGCTCCTTACCTTGATATTCTACTTTAAAACCAGGCTTGTTCTGTGAGTGGTCACTGTGGAAATATAAGGTGGTTTCGTGTGACGTGGAAAGAAGAGAGCCTGGGAGGTCGGTCCCACTAAATCGGCTGATGATATTACTGGTATCATATGGCCCATTGCGAATTTCAACAAAATCATGATTAGGTTCAGTGGAAAAGTTTAAGAACTGGAGATGAGCACCTGCACATGGCAGAGAAAGTGAGAAAAAGATTTAATTAACTGAATTGCTTCTGTGTTTGATTAACTTTCCATCATTCTTCCCCAAAGTACAACATGAAGAATTCTCAAGGTTTCAGACTAAGATCTTTCATAGACAATATTGTATAGTGTGGTAGGTGCCAGAAGATTATCAGTATTACTCCTAGTGATAACCTGAACAAGTCCCCGCAATTTTCTTGCTAACATTTTTAGAAGTGGTTTTAGCTTGCCTTCTTCATCCTAGGGCTGAGAGAGACATATTGGACCAAAGTCATCAGGTGGTTTAGGATTAGAAACGACAGTCTTCCTGATTCTAGGCCAGTATCTTTAACCACTATAAATCAACCTGGTTCTCATGTATGTATTGCTTCATAAATGCTATTTAGGTACATTTTGTGCCCTTGGAGCCCTGGAGCACTTATACCACCAGCCCTGATTTAGAAATAAAAGATGAAACATCACCAGAAAGCACACTCAGAGGACCTAGACAGCTACTTTCTTTGTATTTAGTATTTTACTTTCTAAAACAATGTATTTATTCCTGGCTTCCTTGTCACTCAATAAGGTCTATTCCAATATACCTCTTGACTATTCCATTGCTATAATTCTGGAGGCCTCCTCTGTTTTTGGGTAATAGCAATTTTTCTCCTGGTAGGTAGTGGATCTCAAGTGGCCAATCCCACTTGCTTTGCTTTGCTATACTTCACTTTTAGGCTACCTATGACCAAAGTACATGGGTGAAGCGTAAACAGAAACTGGATTGCTAATTTGACACCATCACCAAATACATTGTGACTTACTTTGAAAGAATGGGGATACAGAAGGATGTGGTGGAGAACTGTAGTTTGAGGGGCAGGAAATGGATTTGCAGCAAGAATTCCCTTGCCTGGATCATGGAGAACTAGCCTCTCATGGATTGCCTACCATTTTTCCTCCAGTACCATCAGCTAGTCATTTGGATTTTGCACGTTGGATTTAACAGGGACAATTAGATAAGACAATATCCCCACTACTGAGAAGGAGACAGAGAAGAAGAAGAAAGAAAAAGAAGAAAGGAGGAGGAGAAGAAGCCTACACTGAATCCAAATCTTAAGAAAAAGTGCTCACCAACTTGCATTGGAAGGGATATAGCATTCATTAAAAAACTCATTACATTTTACGACCAAATTTAAAAATGGTTCATCAGCTTCTGGATCGAGTGTTATTTTTGACTTTGAAATGGTCGTGCATGAAATTATTTTTATTATGATAATTATTTATTTAACAGAACCAACTAAAACAAGTACAGAATAATATATTAAAACAGAACAATGTCTATGTTCTTAAAAACTGAAAAAGTATCATTGGCATATTTAAAGTTGCACAGAAAGTAATGTTTGTTACCAATATGGTCCTTAGATAAAACAACAGGGTCAAATAGGAGTTGAATGTTCCTACTTTCAATATTAATAACAGTCAAAAATCCATAATCATGTTAAAGAAAAAGGCCATTTCAAAAAAGCATTTTAGGAAGAAATATCTGAATATATTTGTGTGAATGTATTCATGCTAAAGTGGGATGAGAATCCAAAATGCCTTGTAATGGTTAAGTTTTTTGACAGGGAGATGATGGTAGTGAAGAGACCTTCCACCTTATTATTCTGGGCCAAACTCATGTAATTAATCAACCATACAAAATGGAAAAGTCTGGATCCAGAATGTTATGTTCTGGAACAAACTAAATTGAGAGTTCCAGGACTGGTCTATGCATTCTTGGAAGGGTATCATCTGGAACATGAAGGAAGAAATGGTTTTCTGGAGGTAAAATAAAAATTTCAAGGAAAAAAAATGAAATATTCCAGAAAACTATTATATGCACATAACTATTTCCATTTGCTTTAAAATGTCATTATTATGAATATTTCCCAATTATCTGCAGGAAATCTGGAAGATTCTTGAAAGAAGATGGAATACATATCCAATTTCTGGTTGAAGATTTCGAATGTGAAAATTTTGCCAAAGGAATTCTAGAAAAGATGAAGTGGTACTATCTGAACTGCTGCCTCCCCAGTGTTACATTTGTTTTCTTCTACTCTGCTAGCTTTCGTTAAACAAAAGTCAAAATGCTTTCTCTTTAAAATATTTGTTCATTCATTCATTCATTCATTCTTCCATCCATCCATCCATCCATCCATCCATCCATCCATCTATCCATCCATTCATTCATTTATTCATACCAAGGAGATCGGGGTTGGCTTATCCTGGATCAAGCCATGAAAAGTATCTGAAAAGAGATATCTGAGATGGGAAGGATGCTGTGATTTTCTTACCAAATCCTACAGTAAAGGATATCTTCCAGGTACAATCACTGTTGCTAGGGTAGTTTCCAGGAAAGCCAGGGCTCAGGATGACACCTTCCATCTCTTCCAAGATTCCGCCACACTGGGCTGTTAAAATTACAATAAAGCAGTTGGTCATAAACTATTCAAATGTCTTTGTCTTTGTGTTGAGTGACTGTTAGGACCACGGAAGAAAGAGCTGATGGATGGGCACAGGATTGATTGCTGAAAGTTCGGTGTACCCCATCAAGAACATATTTAAAAAGATTAATAGGGGATGCCAAATCCATTGCTAGACAGATTGAATTATGTTCAACTAAATCAGGCATAGCAAGTGGTTCATCGATTTGCATGTTAATCCAAACCCCTCACCAAATGTGCAAATTCTTTATTTGAAATTTAAAATGAAGTCATAATATACTGAAATAGAATTTAGAATGCAGGCGACATCCTCAGGGAGCTATACTTCATGAATGAAGCCTGGGGTTGATTCCAGTTCTTAGTCCTCATTTGTTCACCCTCCAAGTTGAACTAACAAGATGGCTTCACCTAATATTAATTGTGTCAAAATTTATCACACTAATTTTTTTCACACCAACTCGTAGTGGAGTGGTGGGTCCATGAAGGAAGGTGGCTAAAAAAATCAATATGGTGGCCACAACTGCACACTGGAAGCCCTGCCCTTTTTAATATGTGTTACAAGTAAAAAAAGGGGTATGGACTTGATCTTATGATCATTGCTGTGGCCGCCATTTGACTTTTTAAAGCCTCTCTATGAATATCCCTCCCAAACAGATAAATTTCTATTCTAGGGAGCATGGGACAATTTCCTTTCCCACCATGTACTACCCATTATGCCCACAAGGAAACTTATGGAGGTTATGCTTTTCTGTTCTCAACTCCTAGATCTGGGTCAATTTTCCATCTTCAACTGTATATCTATAATGGGAAGAAGAAATAACTTTGAGGGACAGAAGAAGAGCCGCAGGCAAAACAATGATTGAATAAAAGAAAATTGAGTCCAGAGTGAACTTGTAATCTGAGAAAGTAAGTGTCTCAGGCTTGACCTTCCCTTGTTCTCATGAAGATCAAGCATATTCAGACTTGTAAGATTCTGTTACTGAAGCCTTATAATAAAAAATAGTATTAGCATTCATAACTTTGGTTTCCTAGTCTAGTATACCTTGAAGGGCTCACAATATCCAGCACCACTTCTTGGACTATAATAGACATCTAGCTCCCTTCCATATAGTCCAAAACAGAACCTAGAAGACTATACTTTTAATCCACCCTGACATTTGACAGCACAGATTCCCTTCATTATATGCATTTTTCCCCCTGCTGATTCTATAGCTTTCTAATTTCATGCCTCCTGATGTCTGTTTAAATGAAACTCCTTCTCAATTATTTAAAAAGGGGAACATCTGGATAAAAGAAGACAGGAAATCTCTAGTCAGTCCATTTTGTAGGGACACGGTAGCTGTTTATCAAAACTTGATTGCTTCTGTCTTTTGGAATGTGACACAACAATATTTATATCTCTCTACTATCATTTTTTTTTTCAGCAAGAAAGGAAAGCATAGTGTCAAAGGGTATTTCTTATTCAGGAGGTGCAGCCAGAAAATCAGGCATACTGATGCAACAAATTAAGCACTCTGTTTCTAAAAGGAGGCAGTAAAAACAAACACATGCAATTTTTTTATTTAGGTGTTTTATTTACAATCAAAGAACATAAAAAAACAATGTTGGAAGGGACTTTTGAGATATTCTAGTCCAACCTTTTGGTCAAGCAGGAGGTCCTATACCATTTCAAAAAAATGGCTGTTCAATCTCATCTTAAAATCCTCCAGGGATGGAGCAAGCCATTTCACTTGTTCTCACTATCAGGAAATTCTTCCTTAGTTCTAGGTTGGATCTCCTTTTAATGATCTTCTCCATTGTTAAGTCTTATCCTTCCCTCAGATGCTTTGAAGAACAGGTCGACTCCCTTTTTTCTGTGACAGCCCCTTAAGTGGGTCTATGACAATTCATCATGGCCAACTCGCAATGGCCAACTCACCACAGTCAACTTCCTGTAACCAAATCACTGCAGGACAACTCGCCTGTCAGATCCGTGTATCTGTCATTTCTTCAGTGGAAGAAGAAAAGGGGGGGAGGCTGATAAAGAAATCCTTTCTTGATGTAACCTGAATATATTTAATCTTATATCGAATTTGTATAACCCACACATGATACGATGGAGGGAGAAAAGCCAGATGGCCGGAACTATCACCTCTGAGAGGCACAGCCAGGAGATGAGAAGATCATAAAAATTCCACAGTGAAATGTGTCCTGGGAACCTCTGGAAAAGTTCGTTCTAAAAAGGGGGTGGGTGGAAATTAGGTATGCCCTGGGAAACTGTGAAAAAGATTGTTCCTTACAAAAGGGGCGGGGAGGAATTAACATACTGGCTTTTGTTTCACTAATACACATCGAGATAAGGGGAGGGGTTCTAAACTCCCTTATCTATCCCTGTATGCCTGAGAGACCTCAGACGCTGCTTTGAACTCCTACATGAATTGTCTCATCTCAATAAAGGATTCCTTTTTGATACGTTTTCATACGTTTTCATAAATTCATTCTAGTTGAGTGAATGGGAAAAGTTCTGTAGCCTGACATCACCATAGCCAACTTGTCACAGGACAACTCACTGTAGCACAAGAATTACACTAATATCAAAGAAATAGTGGAACAGAATCATTAAAGAAGGGATGCAAAAGGAGGGACAAGATGAAATATGAACGGCAAAAATTAAAATAATTTTTATTTATTTTAAATAATTAAATAGAATTGTTTAATTGTCTCATGGTGAGTTGTCCCATGGTGAGTTGGTCGTAGCGAGTTGGCTATGGCAAGTTGTCCCATTTTTCCCTCTACTGGAAAACTGCTATCATGTCATCTCTAGTTCTTCTCTTTGTTAGAGTAGACATAACTAGTTCCCTCAATCATTCATCATACAGTTTATCCTCCAGGCCCCTTATCATCCTTGTTGCTCTTTTCTGCACTCTTTCTAGGATCTCAATATCTTTTCATAGTGAGAAGAATTGGGTTCATCAATCCACAACATTACAAATGAAAAGACAATTTAGCTTTCTCTCTGTACATCAATATATTTTACTTTAAGAAATATTGAACATTATATGATGCTTAAAAAATAGCCAGACATTGTGCAAAAGTAAAAGAAGGATGGGCAAAATTGAAGCAGAGTGTGGACAACCATTCCAGTTTTGAGACTATTGTTCCCATTTTCTGTTTCTTTTCTTCCCTCAAAACAGGAGATTTTCTGCTTCTTTTCTTCCCCAAAACAAGAGATTTCCAAAAAAGGTAAATAGGGTTGATAGAAGTGATATTCTGCATGGGAGTTTTAAAATTAAACCATGGGGCACATGTACTTTAATTCTGAGGAAACTGCGGGATCAGAAATATCTGTAAGATGTAGTAAAAAAACACCTCAGGATTATGATGATGGAATCTCTGCCTTTTTAAAAGAGAAAAGTAGAGGAATTATCATCATTGAAGAGTGACATGCAAAGTTTGATGTGATATGTGTGTATGTGATTGTTTTATCTTTTATTGTTCAATGAAAATTGTTTTAGTTTTTGATTGGGAGTCATCCAGAGTTTATTATAAGATAGGCAGCTATATATATGTTTTAAATAAACAAAACATAAAATAAAACCTGTCAGCATCCTTCCTGGCTTCTTAAGTTTCTTGAAATCTCAAGAGATATGTCAGAGAGAATTCCTCCTCTTTTTTTTTTTTATAGATTTGTGCAACAAGGTTTCCTTCAGAATGATAAAATAATGAATAATGGAAACATCAAGACCAGGAAAAGCACCATATATACTAACTCAAATGACAAAACAAGTGTTACAAAAGTATTAAGAGAAACATTGCTTCTGCTGTCTTCCCCTTATTCCCCAGAGAATTCAGAATTTATTTTAAATTTCTCTCTGAATGGGAATATTTTGTAGCTTACTACATACTGGGTATCAAATTTCACTCCTGCAATTCAATGTATTGTGCAGTTCAATGCAAGTGTATGTTCAATGTCACATCTATTGCAGATCAATGTTTTGAAAGTCACTAGGGGTTTACTGCATGTGGGGAAAGTGACTTGCAAGACCTCATCTTTTAAGCTGATCTGTCACTTGTTCCTTTACTCAAAAACGGGCAAGGGTTTTTATACTAACACTGATTCAGCTGTTTTATGCTAATATTGATTAAACTGTTTCCATGTTCGTGGAACAGAGGTCTGCAGGCAGACAAAATAAAAATGTTCTGATGAAGTGCAAATAAGGGGGAGGCCACCTTCAATTACTGTTTGTAACTGACTGGAACAAAATGTTGATGGGCTGAACATGGGAAAAGAGACACAGGATACAACACAAATAGAAAGGAACATAAGACAGAATTGTTGCAGCATAACTAGAAGACAAAAATATATTAAAACATGATATCCCTTTTGAAATAACACTTTTTGGTGAACACTAGCTTGGTTCATAGGAAACACCAAGATCTAAAACACAATTGCCACATTCACATAAGTGTAAATCAATAAATCAAGGATATTATACTTATAAAAGGTTTGTGTGGTTTACACAGCATGCTAAAAATGGTTGTCCCAAAGGTGCTTTTTTCAAGAGGCAACTGGATTTCTTTGTTTTTCCTTGAACACATTTTGCTTCTCATTCAAGAAGCTTCTTCACTTCTGAAGAACTGAACTGAACTGAAGAAGCTTCTTGGATGAGAAGTGAAACATCTTCAAGAAAAAGCAAAGAAAGTTCAGTTGCCTTTTGAAAAAAGCACCTTTGGGACAACCATCCCCTGGATGACTGAGAATCTCTAAAGACATTTAAAAATAGTTGAGTTTTGAGAACATACTCTACCACAAGCTATCCAAACCCATTTTAGCCTAGCCTGGCATGTTGGGTTAATACAACCCTTAGAAAGTACTTCCTTTAGGCTGGAAGAGACAATGGCGATCATCTGGAAATTCCAAAAATGAATTACTATTTCACGGCAAGATCAATGGTTCGCCTCCTGTTTCCACTTCCTACTGTTGCTTTTATTCCTGTCGCAGAGAACAATTATTCTGACCAGAAAAAAATGAAGCTTTCAAAGTATTTCCCTAACTTCATGTCTTGCATCAAGTTGATTATTATTATTCCAAAATTATTATTTTTAATAAATCCACAAAGCCAATAGGAAAACCAGAGAGAATCACAACTGCAGCAAAATATAAAGTCATTAAGGTCAGAATAGGCTCCTACATGCATGTACAGATAACTGCTAGAAAAAGCCTCTATTTATTGGCTACGGAGTATAAATAAAGTATTTAGATGATGAGTTTCATTACCTTAAACTGGGGAGATCATACCTTTTATAGGAGACAGACTGACTATTCTCGTCCTTGCATAAATCACTGAAGATCTAGTCTAACAGATGTTCTTTGGGTATTGTTTGTAATCTTGGCAAGATAGCAATCACATTCATCTATTACTGACCTCATTCCTATCTGGGAAAAGACACTTATTTGTGGCATCTTTGTTTTCTACAGACAAGAGGTGGCTAAAATTGAGCACAAAAGCTTACAAGATAGCTTGCTGTTTTAAAGAGAGATGAGAGAATATGAATACAGCATTAGATGAGAATACAGTTTCACAAAAGAAGCATTTTCTTCAACATTCAGATGCTCACTAATTTGTGAGAGAATAGTGGAACATCAGAAAGTACCATGACTAATTAAATGTTACAGATGAAGTACTCAACATATAACAAGGATTACCATAGCTGGCATTTTTCTTTCTCAAAGCACGCACATGCACACACACACACACACACACACACACACCCAGTCCTCAGCCCAAGGCTTGGATCAGATATGCCAAGGAAAGACTGCAACATATGGTTGCAGTGCCCTGTTCATTCTTCCTCTTCCTAATAAGAGTCAATTTTGGGGTAGACAGGGTAGAACTTGGGAAACCATAAGTTCTAGCTCTCCATTGGGCTTTTAATCCAACCCACCTTTCATGATGAAACAGGAGGTGGGACCATTTATTTTTGAACTGTTCAAAAATAAAGCTCAGCTATTAAATAATTAAATACCCTTGTTACTGAGGAAAGAAGGGAGGAAGGAAGGAAGGAAGAAAAGGCGAGGAGATGGGAGGGGAGGGGAGAGAAAAAGAAAGGAAAGAAGGGAGGTAGAAAGGGAGGGGAGAAAGAAGAGAGGGAGGAAAGAAGACAGGTGGGAGAGAGAAAAAAAGGTGGGAGGAAGGCGAGTCCTTGGCAAGGAACTAAATAAAC
The DNA here is from genome assembly GCF_049901735.1 of Notechis scutatus. Classification (NCBI taxonomy): domain Eukaryota; kingdom Metazoa; phylum Chordata; class Lepidosauria; order Squamata; family Elapidae; genus Notechis; species Notechis scutatus. The sequence goes on from NC_142016.1 coordinate 5,721,029, forward strand.
TTTTACCTATACAAAGTGGAGGAGGGTAGTTCCAGCGTCGCACAGTTCCTGGCATGCAGGAAATATGAGAGTGCCCCTGAAGCAAAGGCAGAAAGAAAGAAAGAAAGAAAAAACCATTAGCAAGTAGGAAGCAAAAAGGAACTGAGAAACAAGCCAAATGGAAAGAATAGGCAGGGCACCTATCTCAGCCAAATAATATTCTTTAGCAAAGAATGGAAGCGGTACATACTACAGCCTGGAATTCTAAGATAAGATAGCTTTCTTTCATTAAATGAGAAAAACATCAAGAAAAGAGCTAAAGATACACTCAAAAACGAAAATAGACAAAAGACAAAACAAATTTAAAAAAAGAAGATATTGTACACTGATGTGTGTGTATATGTGTGTCTACACACACACACACACACACACACAAATACACACAACTTTATGAATAAATATGAGATGCTCAAAAAAAGTGCAATAATAGTATTGAATACGGGTATTGAAAGTGTTTCTACCCAAAGTGACATTTATCAGGAAAATGTATTATGAAAAAAGTGTTAATTATATTTAAGAAATGTTATAATATGGTACAAATATAAATAATTTTGAACACACAGTACCTTACTTTAATTCTGGAAGGTTTAACTCTACAGTTCTAGTGTTTCATTTTGCATTAATTTTTCAGCAAAACCCATCTCCCACACTTCTAAACACCACTGATCCAGAGAAAGGTGTACATTTGATTTTTCAATATTTTCCAGTAAGATACCTTGAGCTAACAACAGGAAATGAAATTAATTCCTTGTGCTGCATCAATTTTTACACCACAAAGCAACAGGAAGGTTCAAATTACTCAATTTTCCAGAAGTCTTCAAACACTTTTAACCAAAGGCATCCTCACCAAAGATGTTAAAAATGGATCAATTTGATTGCAACCTCTCCAAAATAACCTGGAAAGATTGCTCTTTATATAATTTGAGTGGCACCTACGGATGCTCTTTATATTTAATGCTGATGTCTTGTCAAAAGAGACTTCAAAAGAAAGGTTAGGCCACAAAGTTACAGTAAGATTCTTTGCCTTCAAGTACCAAATATTTCGCTAGTGTTCTTTTGAGAGGTTCAGGAAGTGCTATGATTGAGATTGAGAGTTTCATACCACACTGATGTGATTCCCTTGATTTTAACTGAGGTTGCTGTATTCTATGTCAAATGTTACTCATGTTCATCTGATAGGATTTCGCAAACTTCTTCTAAGGCAAGTTGTTTTTCAAATTTGGCAACTTAAGTATTTTTCAAACTTAGCATGCTGGCTCAGGAATTCTGAGATTTGATGTTCATGTACCTTATGATTGCCAAGTTTTAAAACACTGCTCTGAGATAATGATATAAAGTTCATACAATAATTTTCTTCCCATCTTTTCTTTTCCATGGTAGCCAGACATTAGAATGGGCTGTGATACTGATGTCTCAATTTACATTGATTTTCAATCCACTTTAACTCATTATTTTTTTCAGAATTAAATAATTATTTGGAGAGTGGGTAGGTACCTGGAGAGCATATCCTGGCTCGCACTGAAAGGAGACCACATCATTCACCACATATCTTTCACCAATTTTCAGGCCATTACTGGGGACAGCCGGTTCTGGGCAACTGGAGAGACCCACAGCTAAAAAAAAGCACAAACAGTTAATCAGTATGTATTTAGCATTATCCATTTATGCACGTATCACTACTCAAACAGGCTGTAGCTACTGTAGATACCATGAATTAAGAAAATTCATCTCACTTTCCCGGTGTTTTTTCCAGAGAGCTAGTTCTTCACATAATGTGTCTGAAGTAGGATAATTTGAACTTGGACATTAGTTCCTTGAGTAAAGATGCTGAGTTTGATGATCCATCAGTTTGTTTTCTTAGCCAATTTACAATTAACAGAGTCAGGTCTTAAATATCATTTTCTATTAGTATTATTGCAATACGTTGCACCTTGGATGAACTTCAGCACAAGTCAGCATTGTTTGATGTCACCCTGACTTGTCTAAGTTTTTTTCTCCCTGCCAAGCTTTCTTGGAGATCTTTTCCTCAAACTTGTTTCATGGAAGGCATCATCTGAGTCCCTGACTTCACCCTTCAGAGATCCCAAGGACAGATTCAGTGTACTATGGCTCAGCGCTGAAGTCAGGTGAAGACTTTTCAGCAGAATTGGCCCAGAGGATATTCTCAGTGCAAGTATGTGAAAAAGCTTCACCTTTTCCTCCATCCCTCTTTTCTGCTCCTTATCTTATACTGTGTAGCAAAACATAGGATAAGAGCCATGGTGGTGCAGTGGTTACAATGCACTACTGCAGGCTACTTCTGCTGACTACCGATTGCCAGCAGATTGGCAGTTCAAATCTCACCAGGCTCAAGGTTGACTCAGCCTTCCATCCTTCCAAGGTTGCTAAAATGAGGACCCAGATTGTTGGGGACAATATGCTGACTCTGTAAACTGCTTAGAGATGGCTATAAAAGCAATTTGAAGTGGTATATAAATTGCTATTGCTATAGGAATAGAATATCGGTCATAAGATAGGAATGGAACAGATCAGAATACAGACTCATTGGATTGGATTGGTCTCCTAGTCCAATGCTGCCCAGGGCAAGAATTCTCATACTACCCCAGAAAAGGCTATCCAACTTCCCCCTGAAAGCCTCCAGTGATGGAGTTTCCATGACTCCAGGAGGCAGGCTGTTCCATTGCTTAATACTCTGATGATCAGAAATGTCTTCATTTTGAGTTTGGATCTCTCTTCATAAAGTTTCCACTCTTTGGCTCTTGTCCTTCCCACAGATAAGCCCGCATTCTCATCCTTGTTACAATCTTTCGAGTATTGCTATTATGCTTCAGCTACACTTTCTCTTCTTTAAGTCTAAACATACCCAATTCCATTAACCATTCTTCATAGGTTGCAAGCCTCTCACCATCTATGTTGCTTTTTTTCTGAACACTTTCCGGTTCCTATGTTGCCTTGGATGAACAGAACTGGACACTGTATTCCACATATGATGTGATCAATGCATCTATTTACTTCCCATGAACCCAATATTCTACCTCTGTTGATATAGCCCAAGGTTGCATTGGCTCTTTAGTATGGTACAGTGCAGCACATGGTATCTGCAGCATACTAAATCTGCTTAATTTGTATTCTATCAGGAGTCCCTGATCTGTGTCCAAAGTATTGCCATCGATGGAAATACTTCTAGCCCCAAACTTGCTTTTTTTTTTTGCATGAGGACCAACATTCAGTTTTTTAAAAGCACTTAGAACCTTAAACCTCTGAATCATTGCTGCAGGGAGCTGAAAAATGGTACTAAATGAATGAATGCATATGGTGATATAAAGGATTTTTCACTGAATAGGCTTTCTGGGGTTTTTTAGCACTCAAAAATCTAAAGATGAGTTAAGGCAAGAGAAATGAAAGAGTATTTTTGAGGTTTCTAAAAAACAGCCTCCAGAAATGGAAGGAAAAGAAAGCCTTTTAAGAGGCACTTTGTTGATATGTCAAGCAAGCCACAAAGCAAAAATATATATTTAATCTCTCTTTATAAGCTCCATCTTTTTCTGCTCCTGGAAATGGCCAGTTGAGCAGCTACTCCCACTATTATCCTTGTATTTCTGTATGGGAACTAAGCTCTGAAAGTTGATTAATTCCACAGCACTTTGCCCTGGAGAACTCTTTACAGCTTGGTATCAAAAATGTTATTGTTATGAAGTGCCAGCTATGCAGGTGCCTTTACAGCATGAAATTTGTCTTGACATGAGGAATGCATAAAGCTGCTACATTGATTTAGTTTGTTGATCTACCTAGTCCATGAATACAGCAACCGTGAACAGTGCAAGGCAAAAACATCTTTTATTCTCTCTACTGGACAACTCACTAAATGTACTGGAGACTGATCAGGAAATTTTCTGCATAGAAAAATAATGGAAGTATTGAAGACTTCATATAATGTATCATTTTTAGCAGGATGGGAATGGTTCTCAATCATATTATTTTTCAGAGTTTCAAATTTTCATGATTTTTATCAAACAAATCATTTTGAAGATGCTGTGTATTAGGCCACGACTTTGTTGTCCATCAACCTGTATGTTCATTAAACTATGATATCTAGTTGATTATTGCACCATATTATTTTCCATTAAAGAATTAATTGAAGATAAGAGGTAGAAAAGATCTTGAAGATCATCTCATCCACCCTTAACCTCATTTCATGAATCTACAGCATTCCTGTTACCTTGCCAACCAGCCTCTGCTTACACACCTCCAGTAAATCCACCATGTCCTGAACAATTATTATTATTAATAATTTTTCCCTGATGTTCACCTGCAATCAATTTCCTTATGTTTTGTGTTCTTGTCCTATCTTCTGAAACAACTCTGAATTATTCTGCCTCATCTTTTACATCATGGCAATTCAGATATTGAACAACTATATTTTTCCTCCAAGCTAAATAATCTTCAACTGTTTCTTGTAAAGTTTTTCTTCCAGGCCCCTTATCATCTTAGTTGAGAAGGACACCCCTAATTTTTTTAATGTTCTTCCTAAAATGTGGCTGGAATTGGTTATACTGTTCTCAACATACTATAGTTTGAACAATGTAGAATAGAGAAGAATGATTTCTTTTGGTCTTGACATTATATTTGTTGTCTCATGTTCAATTCTTGATCTCCAAAATATCAAAGTTTCATATGTATTGTTGCCCAGAATGCCTGCCTACATCACCACCCCTATTCCATAATTAAACCTGTGATTTTTCTTACTCAAATGTAGGACTTTGCATTTAATCTTGATGGTTTCTGCCCAGCTTGTCAAAGACCTCCTGAATCTTGATACTGTTCCTTATGGTGTTTATTATCACTGCATCTTTCTGTTGATATTTTCTAACCCGTCATCCATGACATATGTTGAATTACATAAGCCCTAGAATGGTATATTTCACCTCGTTTGATGGAGAGCCATTGACATACACTTCCAAACGTTTGTTTGGTCAGTTTTTCTCCATCTGGTAGTAGCACAGTCCAGCTCATTTTGTTATCTTATTTATGAGAATCTCTTAAACTTTACTGAATGTTTTGCAGAAATCAGTTAACTGGAAGATGATGGTAGAACTGTGGGCTTAAAGCTTTCCTTCATTATGGCAGAATCCCAATTAAAGTGCATTAAAATCACAACACTATTATTTAGCCCATGATGGAAGCTTCAAGAATTAAATCCTGCACCACTAATTCTACATTTAAAATGTTATGACTCAGGAATACTCCCCCCATGTAATGCATGTATACAGTCCCTATGCAAATGAATATATCATACATGCTGATGATCTTCTCTGGCGGAGTGAAAAAGGACACTGCTGTTGTTTTTTCCACCATGGGACTTCCTTCAGAAGCTGACTGGCAGGGCCCAGCAAGGACCATCTGTTCTGATAGTCTCAGCCTGAACTCTGGCTGTGGCGGGGATATAGTGCATAGATTATATCATGCACCTTTGGTCACCAATTTGATTTGGGCTTCAATTGGGCTCCAGTTTGACCATTTCAACACATGAAATTGTTGAGGTGCTTGGTTCAGTATCACATGGATTATTTTCTACCTCCCGCCCTGATCAGCACTCAATAGGGAGAGATTATGGCATGTGGGATAGGGGTTTCTTCTCCAACTTCTTTGTAAAGTTATCTCTTCTAGAAAAGAGCCTTTGGAGAAGGACCATCACTCATAGAATAAGAGTTGGAAGGGACCTTGGAGGTCATCTAGTCCAACTCTCTGCTTGTCCAGTCTCTTCTTGAAAACTTCTTGAGTCTCTTCTTGAATGCTCCAGTGTTGAAGCCTTCCACAAGCCTTATTCCACTGATTGATTGTTCTCACCATTAGGAAATTTCTTCTTAGCTCTAGGTTGCTTCTCTCCTTGATTACTTTCCATCTATTGTTTCTAGTCTTACCTTCAGGTACTTTGGAAATAGTTTGACCCTCTCATCTTTGTGGCAGTCCCTCAAATATTGGAACTTATATGGAGCTTTAACTCATTTGTACAGAGCTTTAAGTGCTCCAGTTTGCTTGTAGGGGTGGGCAACTATGGCAACTTTACAACCTGTAGACTTCAAATCCCAAAATTCCTGAGCCACTACTCTAATGCTAGCAAAATCTTTTTTTAAAGGGAGGGTTCAGAGGCCAAGTCTAAAGAAGATTTAGCTCTCCCACTGGCACTTCCTGTCTTCAATTACTCCATAAATCCTTTAGCTTAAGGCCATGAAAAACTAATGCCAATCAGTATAGCTAGTAATGAAAGTATTGGTTTTATGACCAGACAAGATAAATCTTTAAACAGCATCCATAGTTTGATAGCAAAGAAAATGAATGAAACCTTAGATCAATCTCTAGCATCTCTAATTAACTAGCTCCATCTTTTGTGTCCACCTGGTAAATCTCAGAAATAAATCTTGAGGGGATGGAAAAGGATAGTTTAAATTTTAATTCAGGGAAGAAGTATTTGCTAACAGGGAGACAACCATTGCATTATAATCATTACACAATAGTGTATATATTGACAAAAACATTAAGTGATCTTTGAAAAATCAATAATCTTTTTTTAAAGTAAGATTGGCTATTGTACACAAGGAAAGATGTTTTACGATCTGTTCCAAGCTCCATAATTTCAAAAAATAATGTTCCTTTAAAGAACTATATGGATCAACAAAAGTACAATTTGCAAACCACAGGAAATAATAGCACTATCATTTGAAAGTTTTCAGACAAAATCAAAACAGGTTAGAGAAGGATGGTGAAGAATATTCTTTCGATTCAGGTATATTAAGGAGGGATTTAAGCCCTCGAAGGCCTGAATAGGAACAACAAATGGTCACAAAGAACTAATCCTCCATAATGAATGTAGCAATTTTACCTAGATGTTGTGGGCAGCACCTTCCTCTCAATCTCAGAAATCCCAGCATTACATATCCCAACATAAATTTGGCCCCAGTACAGAAAATGCCATCCCTCAATTGAATAGTGACCAGATGTTGGTGACAGGTTTTCTACTATTTGATCGTGGACACGCTATACCTGGAACCCGGTACCCAGTTCTGAGTATTTCACTTTTTCTTTTCAGGAATACCGGAACAGGTCAAGGGAAGGTCAGCGAGTATGAACAAGAGATCAGAGCCTAACTTCTACATGGAGGAGCTAAAGGGAATAGGTATATTCACCTTTGAGAAAAGAAACTAAGAGGAAATATGATATCATTTTGGAAAAACCTGAAGAACTAGAGAACGCAGCCAAGACCTTATTATTCCAAAATCTTGGACATGAAATAAAAGATTTAAATTACAAGATGGCAGATTTCAATACTAATTACACGTTCGGAAATATCAGTTACCAGGGAAGATGGTAGGTTCTCGTTCAATAGATGACTTCAACTTGAAATTACAGAATCATTTATTTGAGACACTGGATTTGGGAAGCTGGATTCCTGCATTAATCTGGGATTTGGGCTCAATGGCCTCCTCCAATCGTAACACTTTTTGGATTAATTTCTAGGTTCTATAGTTAATTGGTTTAAATTCAAACTGTTCCCGTTTCCATCCAAGGCACTTCTTTGATAATTTACCATTCAGTGATTGTATATCCCATCCCTTTCTTCCAGTTGCTTGGGTTTACTGAATCTGGGATCTATCAGAAGTGGGACATGCCACATCTCCCATTTGCATAATGACTGCAACTCAGCACACACAATCTAAACAATTGGCACGGCACTGAAATGAGCTTACTTTTGTACTCCAGGTGAAATCCAGCAGCAGAGACACTGATGTCAGAGTAGAAGTGCAAATACAGCTGGTTAGAGGTACTGTTGAGCAAGGCAGGGACAGTGGTACCTAGTGGGAGGAGGGGAGGGGGGAGAGGCACAAGAGGAAGGAATCAGTCAGAGGGCATATTTTAGAGTGCTAGGAGAGGATCCTGTTCATGCCAACCTTGATATGCTGGCTGGGGAATTCTGGGAGTGAAGTCCACACATCTTCAGGTTGCCCAGGTTGGGATACATTGCTCTAGGTGGATTTTAAAAGTATGAACATTTCATATAATTGAAAGCTTTGTCAATCCCTGCCAAGTAAAAATAAGTGGGAAGCACCATCTGGTGGAATCTGACACGGAGTCCCAGGTAGGAGGGGTTCTTTCCCTAGGAGCTAAAAGGTCTTGAATCCCTGGTATGCAGAAAGAGGCCCAGAAGGGACCCTCCCTTATGGTTCATATGGTATATTTGATAGTTATACAGAGTGTGTTTTAGTCTGGAATCCTTTCTATAGGCCAGGAACAATAAAAAAAACAAACCTAGATTCTTGTGCATAATGTATTGCAGCTTAATGTATGGCCCTAATCCTTTGTTAGAGGAGGGTAACCATAGAAAACCAGTCTGAGTAACTCACAGTGTCATTCTTCATTCCTTACACCTAACATACTTGTGTCTGGTGTCTTCTTTTATATACCACTTACACTTTTCAAATACATCCAGTGGTGGGATCCAACTTTTTTTTACTACCAGTTCTGTGGGCGTGACTTGGGGGACGTAGCAGGGGAAGGATACTGTAAAATCTCCAGTCAGAGGTAGTATTTGCCGGTTCTCTGAACTACTCAAAATTTCCGCTACCAGTTCTCCAGAACAGGTCAGAACCTGCTGAATACCAGCTCTGGATACATCACTTGCCTTTTCTTATACCACATTGCAATCATGCAATTTGCTAGCAACTTTCTTTATGGAGCATTATTTGTTATGATTAGTCACCCTTTTGTTCCCTGCCTACCTAGCAGTCTCTATCTTTCTTGTTCACACATACTGACAAGGCTCTCTCCTTCATCCTGCAGGAATTTTTTTATTCAATACTTCCTGTTTCACAATTTCTTGTAAGACAAGCGAGGAATTCAATATGTGAAAGGACCGATCCTTCAAAGAACAGCTTGACACTGTGGTTTTTATACTTTGCCATTGTTACACATGTGACTAACATGGCTGTAATGAGACAAACAGCAGTTTACCGCACAATATTTGTGGCTGATTGTCTGAAGCTAAATTACACTAATGCTCTCTCTCCCTCCCTCCCTCCTTCCCCCCCTCTCTCTCACTCTCACACACACACACACAATAATCTCTCTCACAACACAATAATCTCACTCTAGAATTTAGAAATGTTATGGATCATTGGCATGAAGACAAATATCTAATTAAATTGTGTATGTAAACATCGACATCTCATGCATTAATACTATTTCCATTTTGTCATCTGAAGATTTTATGACTTTGTGAATTTTGGGAACTGAGGGTGAGGGTGAGGAAGGGGCATTCAGTTTGTCCATCCCAACTTCCCTGTGATCCCAGCTCTTCTTTCAAGTTGATTAAAGAACTGATTTTAGATGCTCAACTGAAGAACAGCAGTGTCAGTGCAAAGACTGGTTTTCTATCATTACCCTGCTCTGTTGGGCACAAATGATCGGGAACGTGCATGAAGCTGCAATTCAGAAAAATTTATTTCTCAAGTCTATGCACAAGAATCTAGTCAACTAAAGGGAAAATCTGAATGAATAAAGGTCGGTGGAATTCAAAAGGGGTTGGCCTTAGACCATTTGTGGCAATGTAAGGATTCTAAGCTGATGACACATTTAATTCTGCCCCCAACTCTGCCTGCTAGTCTCCTACAGTTCTGGATATTGGTTCCTTTCTCTTGAGAAAACTATCTTGGCAGCCAGCTCTGGTTTCAACCCTAAATATCGATGGATTTGATTTGACTTACCTAGTTGCCCATTTATGTGGGTGGCTTATAATAATTATTTATTGAAAATAAATACTTAATAAGTAAGCAGTTACATCCCTTTCTATGGTACCTTCAGATCTTACCTGAGAAGCTGCCCAGCATGGTGGCTGTATTGTCCCCTCCATCAAAGACTTCTAGGGAATCCCAGTTCTGTTCTGTAACAAAACTGATCACTTGAATCTGGAAACAGGGAAAAGGCCAGAGAAGGAAAACATATGTGATGGTGATGATAATAGTCACAATTACGATTAACATTACTACTGTTAGCAGTACCATTCAGAATTAAAGGTTACCAGTACTACTATAACAGTACCATTCAAAATGCAATCAGTAAACCAAATGTAATTTAATTTTTTATGGTAGATTCACAAACTTTGTATAACAAATTATTTTTACACAATTTATCAGTGTAAAAATCTCAGTGTGTCTATTTTATACTAAAGAGCTTTGAAATGCATTGAAGAACATTTTGAGGCCTCTTCTTTGATGCAGTTTTAATTAACATGGGGTTCCAAGTTTCACTGTTAATCCCATGGCAGCTGAGAGCCTGCCCATGAATACATCTTGTAATCTCCCTGCCATCACATATGGCTTAAGTCTGGTGGATGGGGTTCTCAGAACTATAGTGCAGAGGTTAACCAATCTCTCACAGCACAACCCAAATATCTGAAATCTGTCAGTTATGCTAGCTGGGAAATGTTTTCCCCAGAGACACCTGGTTAGGGAATTCTGTTTTAAACAGCCCAAACTAAGAGGTGAAATCTTTAATCCTAGATCTTGATCATACATACTTTCTTCTTGCAATGGTTTTTTTTTTTTTTTTAGTAAAATTGCATGCCACATAAAACATTTTTCATTTAATTATGATATCTGCCCTTTAGCCAGGATGGCATTTGGGAGGAATTTATCCCATGGAAATGCAAAATGTGTTTTTTACTGAAGGCAATAGGAAAAAAAAGTGATGTGTTTGGCAGGGTGACCATAAATAACTGCTTCTGACATTTTCAGTTGTTTTCCTCCTTAATTTGTCCTAAAGCCATTTTGTGAAAACTTTAAATCAAAACATAAATGAAACACAAAAGCCTTTGGATTCATCTCAACAAAATGCTAATAACCCCCACAGAGCCTTTACAAATTGCTCTGGAGTCTACATAATTACCCAACTTGTTTGATAATATATTAACAGCTTTACAGAGCAAAAGTTTTTTTTTTAAAGGAAGATAAAAACTAATATAAAGTAAGAAAAAGAACGAAAAAAGAAGGGCAAAAGTGCAAGAGTGGGAAAAAAAAAGAGAAAAAATTATCCAACTTGTAATGATTTCTGTATAATAGAACTGAAAGTTAGTTTTATTCTCCTTTTCATTCCTCACTTCTTTTTCAGAAGGGGTTTTTTTTTGTGGGGGGGTGGAATGAATGAAGGAATTCTAAAGTTGTAATTCTAAAATGATGTTGAAGATTTCAGGAATTGCAGTGTATATTTACTACCAGGCAGAATTGCTGCTTAGGAAATGAATAACTCATATAAAAAGTCATAGCTAGTGAACAGATTATATACAATCTCCCTGGTCATATACTGCCTATAGTCCACTTCTAAGAATGCTTTCATTCTTTCCAGCTCATCTGATTTGCCAGGATTAACCTGGAATACAAAACAGAAATCGATGAAAGTCTAATACAATCCAGATGTTATATGTTCAGTTGGCTATCATTAAAACACTCTGGTTATGTTTACAGCAGAGTTGCAGACAGCCAATTACACCTTAGACACACATGTTACACTGTCAATTCAGCTTAAGTGTCTGCACAGTTATATGAAGATCCTAGCATATGAATGAGGATCATTGTCCATGCAACATGTATGTCGCTTATGCTTATAAGGACCTACTTCATTCCTTTACAAACAGGTCAAACACCTTTCTTCAAGGCTGGGTTTCAGACAACACCTGTTTAAGCAGGTCAGTGACAGAGCTAGCAGTTACAAAGCCTGGTAAATATTAACCTCAGATAGTTTCTTTTTTCCCTGGTTTAAGATCTTGTATGAATCCAGGCTGCTTAGTTCAGTTTAGTTTAATAAGAAAAGGTAGAAATTCAGTAAGTACAGTGTTGTAACAATGCAGCTTTTATTGTGCATTACCAGTGCAAGATTTTCCAGAAAGCTTTCATGAAGTCATGGCTATCTTCACTAAGACATGTCATGCCATGATGTCATCATGATAATGATGCAAATGATATAATTTGCTTCAGTTGCATCTCATTTCTGTGATGACATAATGAAATGCATGGTTCTGTTCCAAACTTAGAATATTGAGAGAGTATATTTTTTCAAGAAGAGGGGTGGTGTGTGTGTGTGAAACTACATTTTCCTGAAATATACTTCTTCTTGTTAATATCATTAGCTTCAGTTTGTATGATCTATTAGCTTCTAAAGACATCCTAATTTAGATATTACATTCCAAGGAAATAGAGCAAAAACTGTATTAATAGCAGATTGGTTCTCCCAGTAGCTCCTTCTCCACCTCCACTGAAATTAACAAATGAATGGAATAAATTATCACCTTGATATCAAAAGTGTCAAATGTTTTGCAATACATTTAGCGGTTCTGCTAAAATAATCTTCCTTTTTCTCTTCCATGCTATGCTGTGAGAAATACCAATAACAAGATATACAATTCTCAAAAAATCCAGGTCAAAACTAAGTAAAATTAAAAAACGGATCTGTTAATCAATTTTGACACCCACAAAAAGATATGCCTTGTGAATTTGGAAGCTGCAAAATGGTCCTATTATGATGCTAATTGCTTTCTTCTCTTTTGCTAGGTTACTGAAGCAGAATGGGATTCTCTCTCTCTTTGATTTAAAATATAAGTTGTAAAAAACTGCAATTTGTATCCTGGAGTTGGATCAGACCTAATTGTTCCTACTAAAACACAAGAACTTTAGCAAACTTTTCAAAGGTTTTAAAGGGCCAGTTTTCCCTCTCTTTATATAAAGCTAAATACATTTCATTTGAAAAAGTTTTGTGTCAAGAAGATGCCAGTACTACTACTGTCTTTGAACTACATAGTCCTTAGCTAGGAAAGAGTTAATAAAAGGGGTTATTATATATCCCACTTTTTCCATAATAACTTTTCCCAACTTGAAGATTTCCAGATGATGTTTTTTTACTGTCCTAATTACCTAGTCAATTATATATGTGGAGTCCTAAAGGGCACCAAGCAGGGAAACGTCTGCTATCAGATCATTTCTTCCAGAGATGAAAGTATTCGTGGCTTTTATCTCAGAGAAACCTTTCTGAAGGTTCTGTGTTTTTCTTCAGGCATCGACTTTCATGTTTAGCAATCCTGGATGGCCACTAGCACTATTGAGCATAGTTAAATAAAATAGCTCGAAGACAATATACTGTACTCTTTCACCAAAAAAAAAAAGGATGGAAGGTAAGGGGTAGAAATGACTTTGAAGATCATCAAGCCCAATCTTTCCCCCAGGAAAGAAATCTATAGTCCTTGACTTATGACCACCATTGACTTATGACCACAATGACACACAATTGCTAAGCAAAGCAATTGTTAAGTGAGTTGTGCCCAATTTTATAACATTTTTAACCAAGCTTTTAAAGCAGTTGTTAATTAAATCATACAGTCATTAAGTGAATTTGGACTCCTCTATTGACTCTGCTTGTCAGAAGCTGGCTGGGAAGGTCACAAATGGTGAACAGACAAATCCATGATGCTTTAACTATTGTAAATACCTGATGGTTGCCAAGTGCCTGAATTTTTTACTGTGGGGATGCTGTAAGTACAGGGAGTAGTTATAAGTCACTTTTTGCAGTGCTATTGTAACTTCAAACAGTTGCTAAATGAATGGTTGTAAATCAAGGACAACCTGTATATCTGCTGCCCCCACACATCAGGGTTGGTGTAGAGAGCTTTATTCAGTCTGTTCCTCCAACAGTTCTATTTCAGGTTTTCAGTTAACCCCCTTAGCACAATAATTGGCTCATGACCAATTAGATAACCAAAAGCAAAACAAACTTACAGCCAAACCACAAACAGTCTTAGAAATAAAGATTTTGCTTGGGTAGGTTCCAAAAATAAACAGCCCAAATCCCATCTGAGGTCTGGGGCCTCCACTGAGGTTTGTCAACAAGTCCGGTGGTCCGGTTTCAGGGCTGGCAAGGAGAAGTCACAGGGATTGTCCAAGCCAGCAATTCAGGGGGTCATTTTCAGTGAAGCCAACCACGAACAAGCTCCAGACTAACCTTCCAGGCAATGGCCAATTAGTCCACCCGACAGATAACCGGCTGCTCCAAACACAAACACAAACACTCTCCACAACTGAATTAAAACCATGAGCTGCAGAGTCCTGGAAACACAAACAACCATCTGGCCACGACCCATACATGTTGCTTCCAGCAACACCACCCTTTGCCTGCCATGCTAAATAGCCCCTCCCGGTGCAGCCCATTAAGAGGACTCCCTATCAATCTGACAGATCTCCATCTCCCTGTCCTGCGTGCTCTAGCATTCACTAAGGCCAGTAGCTCCTTCCACTCGTCCTCATTGGCCTGTGAGCCAAGGCATGTTCTGCCAGTAGGGTCAGCAATACCAGACGTTCCAGGAATGCTCTCGTTCTCCCTCAAGGCCTCTGAGGAAGACGTGGATGATCCATCATCCACAGGAGAATATCATTCCCAGACCTGCAATCCTACATGACTTCTCCAGGCAGCTGGACCATTTTTGAACAATTGTTATCATTAGGAAAGTTTTTAGATGTCCAATAAAAACTTAAGTTCCTTGTAACTTTACTTATTGTTTCTTCTCCTGTTTTTTGAAACAACTATGAACAACTCTTTGAAGTAACTACTATGTTTCTCCACAATAGAATAGAATAGAACTTTATTATGGTCTTAGACCAGCAATAGACATCACTATTTACAATATAAAATATATATATAAAATACTGACACATTATAATACATTAATAGTGGATAAAGCATCTCTTAAGAAAATACATGTTCTCAAACAGTTAGGGGCACTCCCTGGTTTATATGAGTGGAGAGCCAATAAGTATGTGTGTAAATATCATTTTCCAAAGTTTGTTCTATCTCCAAAAATTGGCACAAATTGATAGCTATAATTCTGTAACCATTTTTTTTCTAGTAGACATTGCAGCAACACAGAATTTTGCCACTGCATGTGTAATAGCTGGGTTTGAATCCTGGAGGAGAAAGTCTACATAAAAATTGTCTGCCTTCCCTGGCAATCTCTCTAGTAAGGGGAGAATATACAATGACCTATAAACTCTGTATAACTCACAGTACAATAAAACATGTGAGATATCTCCAGCTTCTCCTTTACCACATATACATACCTGTTCTGCTATTGGTGTTTTCTTATACCTGCCCTGAAGGAGTGCTGATGGGAGAATATTAAATCTGGCTCTGAAGAAAGCTATTCTTTGTTTTGGGAAGATCGGATCATTTAGATATCTTGCTGATTCCCACGCTCCCTGTTTAATTCTGTCCCTGCTATGGTGAGCCAACCTATTTAGTTCTTCCTGGAACTCCATGTCCTTCATTCTATTGATTACTAGTTGCTTTGCTTGGTCAAAGCCCAGGGACATTAAGAATAATGGTGAGAGCCCATAAGAGCCCAGCTTGTGGTCTATTGCCTGTTTCTAGGGGAGGGGTAATTATCAGTCAGTATGATATAGGCATGCTTGTCTCAATTCTTACCTGGGCATTTGGAGTTCCTTTGGGTGCAGCTAAGATGGCTCACAGGGATTTGGTTTGTATAGGTTCTAACAAGTTTTTTTTTTTTTGCAAGGATTCCTGTTTGTGTCCCATATAGAATTTGTGCCAATGTTTTGGCCTCAAAAAGTTTTAAGGCCGTAGGTATTAATTGCCCTCCACCGGTGTAAAAATATATATATGTTTAATTGCATTTGAGGACCTATAGGCTGCTTGCAATGTGTGATCCAGGTGTGCCTTCCATGTCCCTTGTGAGTGGAAAACCACCCCAAGATACTGAATGTCCTAGCCTGTTCTAAACTATACTCTTCTATTTTCCAGGAGTATTGTCTTGGTCTTTTTAGAAAAAACTAAAACTTTTGATTTATCAAAATTAAGGACCAGCTTATTCTGTTTACAAAATTCAAGTGTTGCCGTAATTGCTCTCTTCAGTCCAATTGGAGTTTGTGAAATTATAGCAGCATCGTCATCATATAGGAGAATCGGGATTTTATGTTGTGCTACGTTAGGAGGATGTAAATCAGGGTTCTGTAAAAGGTTGATCAGAGAATTAATGTAGAAGTTAAACAGGGAGGGGGATAGGATACAACCCTGCCATACCCCTTTTTGTACCGTTACTGGGCCGGTTAAAGTCCCTTGAGGATTACACCTTACTTTCAAGGTGGAATTAGCATACAGTTTTTGTATGAGGAAAAGGAGGCGTTTATCGATGGTAGTGCGTTTTATTTTCTCCCAGAGAGTGTTCCTGGATATTGAATCGAAGGTCTGCTTAAAATCAAGGAAGGCCACTAAAAGAGAGGATTTTTTTTTTTATTCGTGTATTTTTGAATCTGATGGTAAAGTACCAACATATGATCCATCATAGATCTTCCTTCTCTAAAACCAGCTTGCTCATCTTTGATTATCCCCCCAGAAATTAGCCAATCCTGAAGTTTATAGTTTAGGTGTTTGGCATGCAATTTACTAATAACACTCAGAAGGCTAATAGGTCTATAATTACCTGGGTCATTTCTATTACCTTTTTTATAAATTGGTATGATAATTGCTAATCCCCAATCTCTTGGCATATGGCCTGTTTTATCTATAAATGTAAACAGAGTGGAGCCCACCAACTGGCATTCTTTTTGATTATTTCTGGCAGAACATTATCAGCATCTGGTGCCTTATTAGCCTTGAGGGTTCCGATCAACCGGGATATCTCTCCTGGTGTAACTAGGGGCAGGGGTGGGATTCACATTTTTAACAACTGGTTCTGTGGGCGTGGCTTAGGTGGTGGGCATGGCTTGGTGGTCATGTGTCTGGGTGGACATGGCTTGGTGGTCATGTTATTGGCTGGGCATGGCCAACTCAATATCACTCACATCGAGGCACGTATCTCCTTGCCTGGCCTCTCATGACTGTGAGGATGCTGCAACAGTCGTAAGTATGAAAAATGGTGATAAATCACTTTTCTCAGTGCCATTGTAACTTTAAATGGTCACTCCACACAAGCAAAGTACCAGCAAAGGAGGGGGGAAAAACTCCAGAGAACTTTCTGAGACAGGAAGTTCAGTCCTGCCAAGAATGTAATAAGGGTTAACGGAGAGGCAGTTTCTGTAAGCAACACCAGAATGTTTCCTTCCTGCCTTCCTTACAGGATTAGGCCAGTAATTTCTTCTAACAAGCGGTTCTCTGAACTGCTTAGAATGTTAACAACCGGTTCTAGCAAATAGGTGAGAACTGGTAGAATCCCACCCCTGACCGGGGGCCAGTAAGGAGTTTGGTCCAAACTAATTTGGCTCTCCTTAGTTACATAGTCAAGGTCTGTATATAGCTCTCTAAAATATTCTTCCCAGGCATGAAATGGTACCTGATTAGTTGTCCTCTAGTGATGTGCCAGAAAAGGAATGTATTTTTTGTCTTGACTGCTGCAATTAATCTATGCCAAGACTCCTTCAGAGCCACACTTTTCTTTTCTTTTAGCAGGGTCTTATATTGTGCCTTCAACTGCTTTAAGTAGTGCGTGTGATCCTCAGAAGGGGCATTTTTACTTTTCCTATACTCTTTGTTATATGTCCTTTTCAGTTGTACGCAATCACTATCAAACCAGTTTTTATTCTTTAAATTGTGATATGTAGTCAAAAAAGAGTTGGTCTTTTGATGGGACAGTCCAGCCCGCTATATTCCAGGTTATAATGGAGAGGGGATCATCTTTTGCCGCTCATCAGGAAATTTGATTTATACAAAGGGAAGTTGTAGGGTTGTTGCAATGGACTGAGGTGTCATCGCGCATGAAATTGGCTTTCTCTAAAAGGAGGGGAGACCCATCTGAATCCTGTGTAGACTCCTGAGAAAATTGTTCAGAATAAGGGATTTTAGCACCAGCTAGCAGAGCTTGCCATTCCTGTGCTTCTTCTCTTAAGTATAGGGAAAGAGGTTATTAGGTCATGCTTCATTCAACTTTGAGATGATGGTACTGTCGTGAGACCTCTCCCAATCTCTTGTTGTGGTGCTGAAGGTGTCACAGGATATTCACATAAGGATGATAGTATCTCCATCTCTACAGGAGCCTCTAGTGGTCCCTGTGTATCTTGGCTTCTGTTTTCTGACTCATATTCGTGCAGTCCCTTGCCCTCTGGGGGAGAAGTAAGAGGTTCAATTATTGGGGAGACCAGATTTATAGGCGGTTCAGCAGTGTCCATTGTGACCAACAAGGATTTCTTTAAATTTTCTAACTTGAATAATATGTTATCTTGTTCTTTTCTTGGGAGAGCTCCAAAAGCATTAATGAGGCCCATTTCTGTGCTGTTAAGTAGATCTTCACCGATCAAGGCTAGCTGACTCCCACTTTCTTTCTCTCTTTTTTTTCCAAGGTTGAGAATGCAGAAGACACAGCAGCCATGACAGCTCGCATGTTAATAATTAAAGGTTTAACCTTTTCCTCACAGACACCTCTGATGGGAAAAAATTGGAAGGAGGCTAAATGTGCCTTCATCTTAAACAGCATCAGTGGTATGGTGGGCTGCTTGAAAGACAGGAGTATCCACTTCCAATTTGGGACCTCAGGAAGCCACTCCACAGCATGAAGATCAATCTGCCCCCTATGGCAGTGAAGAAGCTGACTAGGGAATTTAGTATAGCACACTTAGTAATCCATCGTCCGTAATTAAGTCTGTTCATATGGACTCTCAAAGCAATGCGTTGTGTTTGCAATGAGCGATGTGATTGTAGGGGAGATGCTTTCCTGGCTTCCAATGAAACTTCTCTATTGATACCTCCTCCTCTTGTTGCCTTGTCTGGAGAAGGGCTGTTTTTCTGAGAGGGCTGCCACTTTTTAACAGGTTTTTTAACCGTTTCCCTGGGTCTTTGTTCTTTTTCTTCTTCCATATCCTGAGTATGGGATTTACCCAGGTCTACTGTAAGTACGTTGGTGATGGGGTATGTAGCCTGATGCTGTGCTTGCAGAAAGACAGTGATATCTTTTTTTTTTAATGTCTCTACATCGTGTTGGATGGTTATTAATTGTTCAAATATTGAGACAACCGTTTGCGCTGTGAGAAGGCATTGTTTTGCCATAAACTCTGTTGTATTCTCCCAGAGTAAGCTCTCCTCACTTTGAATTAGATTATTGTTAATCTTTTTAGTCTTTATCACCGTCTCCATATCAACTGACTTAGTTGTTTGTGAAAAAATCTGGCAGTCATTTTGCTCCTCCCCCACTAAATCGGGAAAGTCTAATATCTGCTGTTTTGTCAGATCTCTTTGCAGGTCCTGTTCTAATTTCTTTAGGTTGTTGGAAATGGAGGGGGGGGATTAGTTTTACTTACAGATCTCTTGCCAGCAAAGTGCTCCTCAATTCTTGGTTGTTTTGCAGTCTTCACTGGTGGAAGAGATCCTGGGCTAGTACCATGGCACTTCTTTCTTTTCCCCATGCCTTGTTAGTTCTTAGCAAAACAAAAACTTTTGTCTGTGTTGTGGTCTACGCTGTTATCTTCTCCAGAAAATATTATTTAAATAAAAAGGATCCAGTGGGAGTACTAAAAATTTATAAAATAAAATAAAACCAAGAGAGCTGCTGTAGCATGCTCCGGCAGCCCGCTTTCCACGGCTCCTCCTGCACAATTTTTTCTTCTTCAAGTTAAATGTCCAGAAATATTTCACAAGAAGAGTTCTCCACTCTTCTACTCGTTGTAGAATACCTTATGCCACCAGACTTGAAATTCTAGAACTAGAAAACCTTGAATTACGCCTGTCTTCGGTCTGACTTAAGCATGGTATATAAAATCATACATTGCAATGTCCTACCTGTCAATGAATACTTCAGCTTCAACCATAACAACACAAGAGCACACAATAGATACAAACTCAAAGTAAACCGCACCAAACTTGATTGCAGGAAATACGACTTCAGCAATAGAGTGGTCAATGTCTGGAATACTCTACCCGACTCTGTAGTCTCTTCCCAAACCCCAAAAACTTTAACCTTAGACTGTCTACTATTGACCTCACCCCTTTCCTAAGAGGTCTGTAGGGGCGTGCATAAGCGCACCAACGTGCCTACCGTCCCTGTCCTATTGTTTCTCTTATTCTTTTATTTTTCTTATATGTACCCATTTCATGTATTCACAACTATGTATACACTTATTATCTTGTAAACAATTGGCAAATCAAATAAATAAATAAATAAATAAATAAATAAATGCATGTTCAAGACCTTTAACCATTCCTCATAGGTTTCTCTTCTATACCCCTTATGGTCTTGGTTGCTCTTCTGGACATACTCCATCTGGCCAGTGCCTTTCTAAAATATGATGAAAAATTCTAGGTGTGATATGACCAATGCAGAACAAAGAGGATCAGATTTAAGTGAACTTCACCTCTGTTGACACAGCTTGGAATTGACCCCAAAACTTTCACATTGTGCTATACAACATGGTCTACCTCCACAGTACTTATGCCTTTATTTATTTTTCCTATTCAAACATAAAATTTGGTATTCATTTTAGTTCTAATTCAATGTTTTGCTTTCTACCCAGTGTTTCTGATTATCAAGATTCCCTTGAATCTTTGTTCTGTCCTGTCCCATTCTTCCATACCTGGTAATCTGATAATCGTGTTTTCATATCCTTCACCTAAGGCATACATCTTTTAGATGGCACAAAGCTTGTAGTAAACCTGCTCAGTGCAAAACCATTTGCATGCAACTGTCAGATAGGATGTTTAAACATATGCCCTATTGGGAGCATGGAGTCAGATCCATCTGGGAGAGGTCCTTGCTTGTCTTGGAAGACATGAAATATTGAACTGTTCTTGATTAGGCAACCTCAAAACCTTCAGGACAAGGAGCTGAACATTACCAAGTGACATGTCTGGTTAATTCAGGAAGATAGGCAGCAGGGTAGGTACTTCTATTAACCAAGAGTTCCTCCAATTCTCCCAATTACTCATCATATAAATGCTCATCAGTGCTTTTGAAACTGGCAGACTGCTTCACAGACTGCCTGGTCAGAGAGAAAGAATTTCTATCCAACTGTATTCTTTGCTTTCCATCTTCAAATCTGAGCTAGCCGGATCATCAAAAGAAGAACCCTGATATCAGATTTTACATCTGATGAAGTGAGCTCATGCCCTTTAACAAAATTTCTATTAGCCTGAAAAGATGCTATCAGATCCTTTCTGACTCTCTGGCTGCCATAGACATAGCCCTCCACCTACAATGTCTTCTGTGAGATAAATAGTCTCCTTGACACTTGCCATATAATTAAATCCTGGACAGTATTTTTTTTTTAATAATAACTAGTCTAGCGGGGGGAAAAGCAGATTAGAAGACCAACATCTTGACTTCTTGGTTAGGCTACAAGCTAAAGAAAGAGAGCACTCTTTCTTCGAGTCCTTTCTTTCGAAATCTGAGCTGGCTTATCAACTTAGCTATTCTTTGTAGCTATGCTTTACCTGTATTCCAGCTCCTTCAGGGACAGTTATTTTCCACACACAGTTGAGGCTGTTCAAGTAGGGCTCAGGGAATCCAGGGGACAAAATGGTGCCTTTTCGCTCTGTTAAGTTTCCACCACAAGGCACTGAAATAGACAAGAAAGTCTGTGTTACATCAACAGTCCTTGAGACTGAAATCATTCTACTCATCATGGCAGTTAGGTACCTATTTCTAATCTTCGGAATTATTATCCAATTATTCTCTCAAATGCCTAGCCTCCCAACCCAGGTTTTGATTTTTGCTACACAAATTGCCATATATTCAAAAAAGCCAAAAGACAACCCGTTAATGCCCGTTAATCTCTGCATTTTGTGCACATACAAATAATCATTGTTCTTTGGATTAATTGCTTTGTGTCATGATCCTCCTTCTGCAGGTAACCCAGGTACCATAACCTGCCTTTCCACTTTGCCCGGTGAAGAAGACAACCTTCCACATCAATACTGCTTTTGCTATAGTGACACTTCCTTGTTTGGAGATAAAAGTCTGGTAGCACCAGTTAAGACCAACAAAGATGCTTCCAGACTTTCAGATGTTTGGCCACTGTAGACTAACATGGCTCTCCTCCTATATCATTTGGAGATAACAGGGAAGGGGAGGTAGGGCGTGTCATGGGTCTCATTGATTAGGGATGTACATCTAATGTGACAAAAGAGCTTTCTTGGGGGGGGGGCTTCTTTATTGAACATTATCTCCCCCAAGATATAGTTGCCCCCATCCTGTTACTTTCTCAAAAACATGGTTTTGCCAATGGGCCTGGGTACTATGAATGGAGCCAATTAAGTGGCTGATTTGATTGTATTGTTGTTGCCATAGTGGTGTTTTTAATGGGTTTTTACTATGCGATGGATTTTTTTTTAAATATTGTAAGGCTAAGCCATCCAGAGTCACCTGTGTGTGGCTTGGGTAGCTATATTAATTTGTTTAATAAATAAATAACTTTAGGAAGGATTTGTATCCCAAGGAAAACCCTGCAGCAAAGACAGAGAATGTTCAGACTCTGAGATGTGCACCAATTTGTCATGAATCCTTGCTGGATGACTTTGCATACAACATAAAAAAAGGAGAATCTGCTGAAAGAACATTCCCCACTCCTTTCCTGCAGCATCTACATATGATTTGCACCTGCTAGAGAGCCTCAGCCGTTTCCCGCAGCAACACCGAGTCATGCCTTCTGTTTTCCCTGACACAAGTCTCTCTGGGAAGGAAACCGTACCCAAGATAAAAGTTGCAAATTATCTGAAATGAAATGAGCTCTATCCCTGCATAATTTATTTGGCAACACAATTTAGCAAAATGTATTTTAATTTCTGCTAGCTTTGAGGAGGGGGAAGAAAAGATGCAGGACCCTGAACTCACAAGAAATGTTTCTCCACCAATCCCAAGATTTCTAAGCTATCAGGAGGGTTCATCTAAATCCTTCTGAGGAAATCACCGAGGTTAGAATCTTGCTTTTTAATGTGCACATTTATGGTTAATATTGCCAGAAAAGTTAATTCTGCAAATACCAAATAACCTTGCATATACCCATATTAGAAGTTACACTGGAACTATTACAGCAATCATTTGAAGAACATATGTGATTATGATATATTTCTGATGGATGCATTTCAGAAGGATTTCTACTGTTCCAAATGGAGTTGGGAAATCACAGATCGCTAAACAAAGAACAGCCCAGCCCTTCTTTGCTTTCATCTTTGCCATAAAGTAGTGCTTCCCAACTTTGGCAATCTTGAGATGTATACACTTCAACTCCCAGAATTCCATAGCCAGCCAGATCCAATCCTGCACAACTTTTTCCAAGATCAGCCAAAGTTCTTTAGTTTCGACCATGGGTTGAGTCATAGCTCTTAAGCAATGTTTCTCACCTTGGCAACTTTAAGATGTGTGGACTTGAACTCCAAGAATTCTGGGAGTTGAAGCCCGTACATCCTAAGACTGCTGAGGCTGAGAAACATGTTCTAAAGTCTGTTATAAAAAAAATATGAGCATGCCACAGAATGACTGGCTGTGAATGCCACTTAGTCCTGTCCTTGGCAGATACATACCAAGACAAGTAGGCACCGAAGAGTTCCACTGGGCAAGAGTTCCAGGCATTGTCAAGCATTCAATGCTGTGAGATCCCTTGAGAGCATAGCCAGCATTACACTCAAACTGGACCACAGCCCCCACCGAGAAGTCAATGCCAATCCGTCTCCCGTAACGGGGCTCTGGCACGGAGCTGCACTGGGTGGCACTGGTTCGTGGAACCGCTTCAAAAGACAGAGAAAGGAGAACATTATGGAACAGGATAGATGCTGAACCCAATGGAAAGCTTCTTCATTGAGCTTGGCTTTCAAGCTCTTAAAATAAACTTTGTGAAAGAGATCAAGGGTGAAACATATACTTTAAAAGTGTCCTTGTGTTATAGCTTGTATTTATCATTATTTCCTGGTGAGGTAATGAAATGACCTTTTCTTCATCTTCCAGGAAAGCTCCCAGAGGCAAAATGCAGGGTGCGTTATATGATAAATAGCAAGAGTTATTAGAAAAACTGGTATCAATATCCAAGAGATTAAGTCCTTATATCTCCCCTTTTTTCTGAATTTTTTCAGGAGGATCAGACCATTCCAGAAGTAAATATCAGAACCTTCTGCAGCTGAAATTTAGTGCTGAATCCAGAGTCATCCAGAGTGACACTATGGAGGACATAAATGTAACAAAGGATCTTGTGTTTATTTATGTTTTAAATTAAGAACATTATAGACTTGGTAAGCAGATCCTTTTATCAGGAGATAAAAGTTAGAAGTAGCTAGAACATCACCTACAATGCAAATAGTATCTGAAATAATTCCTTCCCAGAACCAGATTTTACTGATTTCTTTCTTTGCCTATTTTATTTCCTGCCTGCTGTTCATCAATTTCACTGCTCATTTATGGCACAGAAACAGATGATAGTAGGTAATGATTGATTTTGCCATAAAAAAAATTCATGAGGTGGATAAAGCATGGAGTGCTGAGCCTTGGGGCTATGGAAAAGATAGATGGACAAGAAATCTCTGGTCCACTTTAGGTAGTCATTTGTTTGTTCGGAGAAAATATTCAGAGTTCAAAATGAACATTTCAGTTGTTCTGACCTCAGAATGAAATTCCCACTTTGAAAGTTTACCCCAGGATAAAGCAGCATTTTGTGCTGTTTTAAGTGATATGATTTGAACAGAATTTCACTAGTCAATAAGGTTGAAGAAACAGGTTTTAGTTTGATGCTGTTGCTGCAAAGAGATGTGGTGTGTGTGTGTGTGTGTGAGAGAGAGAGAGGGGGGGGGAAGAGGGAGGGAGAGGGAGAGGAAGAGGAAGAGGAAGAGAGAACATTAGTCAAGCACATCTTTATTATTTGGACTAGTTCTTTGTGTAGAGAGACATAAGTTAGAAATCAGAGGTAGATTTGGAAACTAATATTCATTTGGAATCAACTACTGCTGGTCCAAGCAACTTCCCTCATATATAACCCTCCATAGTTAGTAAATTAGTTAGTGTGGATTTTCTTGGCAAGTAAAACTATGCTACCTTCCCCAAACTGGTTAGGGTGCATTTTTGATCCCTTGACAAGAAGAAGGCATTTCTCACACATTGTAGAATGTGAACAGCACCTAAAGGAGTGTATCTCAAACCAAAGTGATACATTTCCTGTGCATTCTAAAGATTTGAAGACAAGTTGGATGAAATAGAGCAGGGATATCAAACTCGCACTGTCAGGCTGGCATCACGTGATGTATCATGACTTTTTTCCCCTTCGCTAAACCGGGTGTGGGTGTGGCCAGCACGGGATGCATCTGGCCTTTTGGCCATGAGTTTGACAGCCCTGAAATAGAGATTAATCTGATGTGAACTTAAGAAAGTCAGGCATAGAAGTAGGAAATGCCTACATTTGCATTTCAATTTTTTATAGAGAGGCAATCAGCAAAAACTGTAGGGGTGGGGGCTTGCAATTATATTTAGGAGAGAAGAAGGAAACTTTCATTTGACTTCTTCAATGTCTAGTTAAATCATTAAAAATTGCTATCAAAATATGTCTCCAAACCAGGCTGAGTGATGACTGAATGGATCTCTGATTAGGCAGACAAAGCATCAAAAGGAATTCAAACGGAGTTTCTCTGTGGTGGCTCACATTTTGCCCTAAATCAAACTCCGCCACATTTCCAAGGGGAAACCCTGATGCTGAGGTCCTTCTGGAGAATAACTCTCAGAGGGTTTTTTTTTCTTATCCCCTCTGGAGAACATCACATATATCAGATGTGTTATTAATTAGGCGTTCCCTTATTGAAGCCTTTGAAAAACATCCCGGGGAACAAAAATCTATGAAAAAGTAAAGCTTGTTCAAAGAATCTAAAAGTAGTATTTCAAGAGAGGCTTTTGGTGGAGAACCAGGCAGGCACTTTGCATGTAGGCACTTTGCACAAAAGCAGCCTATTTAAGAGGGAAAGTGTGTATGTGTGGCGGGGGGGCAGTCTCTGGATATTTTCCACGGAAAAACAAAACAAAAACCAGTGCCACTAGGGTGGCTGCTGACATTTGGAACTTGCCAAAGTGCTGACTTGTTTAGAGGTATACTGAACTAAGTCTTTGCTTTGCTTTCTTTGCAAAGATCTCACTGTCAGTTCATGTGGGGCAACTGGGAGTCACAAAACCACAGAACTGGAAGGAACATCTCAACTCATATAGTTTACTTTCTTCTCAATGCTTGATCACTCTCAGGCTCAGCCAAGCATCCAGAGTTTTCAGTTCTGTATTTGCTTACATACAATAAACAGACTCTTGCCAGATTAAACCTATATGGATATTCCCTGGGTGTGGCTATCCTTATGCTCTGAATCCTATCCATGAGGCTGTGGTGCTGCATGTCTCCCCACAGTTTCTGGAAATTCCAGTTTCTGGAATTTCCCTTCCTGGGAAATTGTCTCCTACTTCACTGTAGTCCATCATACCAGCATCCTTTCCATTGGCACCATCTCTCACAATTAGCCTCAGCATCTTTGATGTATGACCATTCAGTCTGTGTTGTGTTGTGAAGATATATAAACAAGTGATATGCAATGGATAGCTCATACAGCAGAAGAAAGGCACTACGTTGTTCTTCTAATTTGGCTCATATTTCATTTGATGCTAGAATGTTTTCTTTAAGAATTCTCCTAGCTCTGGAGTGTGTAATCTTTTTCCCATTTAAAATGTTGGCCATGTGCTCTTACCACATGGCTGTCAGGAGAAGATTCTGGCTCACTCACAAAGTGGCTTCAGTGGATGACATAAACATGTTTCAACATCTACTGACCTCAATAGTACTTGCTAATCCTTCTAGCCCTTACAGGACACCCCCTTCATCCCTGCTTATGATTTGGTGGCTATCAATGTCTTTGAAAGTAAAGTAAATAGCAAACTAAATCAGTGGAACTCCTGCTGAGTTCTCATCATTTTACCTAGTAAACTGGCCAAGTTGATTTTTGGAATTTTTGATTCCATACCTCTACTATAGAATTTCCATTCCAATTCTACCAGACATTGCCTAAATTCTGATTATACACTAAGACACAAACTCTGATAAGCAAAATTCAAGTGTTTTCGTCACATAACATGCCTTGCGTAAACAAGCAAATGTCAGGAGAAGGTGAGGAACAAAGGAAAAAAAACTGATGCAATAAGATTTTATGTCTGAGCCCAGAGGAGTTCTGAGTTTACATTTAAATTCACCATAAATTGCAGCATGGCATATTCTCCATTCAGAAAACTTCAGGCCACAATCTTTCCTATTATTTCTGGAGTTCTTGTGCTCTATTTTTATTTGACTGTCACAGTCAGCAGAGTTATTTCCAGACTCCTCACCTACCTTGATAGACAAAATGGAAACCTTTGGCTGTGGCCTGCCCTTTAGCACTGAATTTGATCAGTATTTGGTTTGTGGTAGCCAGAGGCAATGATTCACCTAGGAAGGGAGGAAAAAACAATCTTCAGCAAAATGCAATAAAATAAGAAACACCTTTATTAGGTTCTCGGAGCAGATTATCACCTACATTTTATGAACAGCACACCTGCAAATTAGGTAAATCAAGCTCCACTAAAGTAAAAATGTTGATTTATGAAAAAAAATATAGCACATTTAAAAAAAAAACAAAGGAAAGCAAACAACAAGTTTAAAAGCAATACATAAACTTGAAGTGAAAGTAGGAAATAGATTAAAATGAAAGCAAATGACCTCAACTCACTAAAAGGTTTTGGACAATACCTGGGAGAATCAAAACTTCTACTCCTGTAGCCAAAAAGGCCATAAAGTGGGTACTTGGTGAGAAGGCATTAGGGGAAGGCACTGCATAGAAGGAATATCTTTTCCCGTCATTGCCTGTTTCATTGCCTCTGATGAAATTATTGTTAGAATCATATAGACATTATCACATTGGTCCTTCCCTATCATGCATCAAAAACATTTCAGAAACAGTAGAACACAACTTTTGAGATCTGCAAGTGGGCATTACACACCGTCCAGAGGCTACCATACGAGGACAAATGTATTGCAAAGATCGCTTGAAGATGGGAGATGCTTCTAATGTAATCTACCAGATCCTCTGCATAGATTGCCTCTCTGACTATGTAGGACAAATGGAGAGAAAAGTAACAACCAGATTGCAGGAACACAAGTGAGTGGTCAGACAAGAAGACTGAAACTTATTGGTAGTCATACATCGCAATGAACAAGGACATTCAATTTTGCAGCTATTAAGTTTGTGGGCCGAGCAGGTACAAAAATAGCCAGGGAAATGATTGAAGCCTGGGAAATGGTCTCCTTATCAGTCAACAGGAGTGCTGATTTACTACCAGCTTGTCAGGTACTCAGGAGCCAAGGACTTGGCAGCAGAAGGAAGCAACAGACAATGATTTAATAGATGGCCATCAGCACCCCAATCAACAACTAAAAAGCCTCACACAACCAGGCACCACATAAATTCTATGCATAGAATAGCCTATTCTGGTAGAGAGAAATTCCCCAAGGATGGGCTATAGCACAAGTCCAAAACCTCAGAAGACTAAACCTCTGGTCTTGGTGATCAGCCCAGATTGAATCCTGCCATATTAGCCTGGGACAAATATATTTGCCTTCTGCCCAGTGAACTTTGAATGTTTACCTAAATAAAACCAAGATCAGTCTGGGATATCTATCAGCTACAGTTTATTATTTATTTATTATTAATTAAGAACATTTATACAACCTATTGACTTCTGAGCAATCTCACTGCTGCATTCAGGATCAGCTACAGCTAACAGAACATATCCATTGATAGTTCTTTGTACAACATTTTACAGTGGCTCCACAAATTGGTGGACAAGATATTACTTATAGTTGTCAAAGTGGAAATTAGATCTGTTTGTACTCAGTTTCATTTCTCTATAAATAACACCTCCCCTGAAAATTGTGTGAACAATGGTGGAATAACTTTCCTTTTCCCTAGGCTAAATGTTTTAGACAACCACAAAGAATACACTCGAATAGCCATCATAGAACTGATATCAAAGCAGGAATGGAATGCATAGACTGAACAAAGATAGCATGACCCTTTAACAATTCCACAATCAAGGCATGCCTACAGTTTTTGATGGACATCTCTCAGAAAGCTTTTTTACCCACAGGAGGAAAGACAGAGGCAGAACCTCTCCTTACCCGTATGAGAACCAGAGAGAGAGCTGAGGAGGCGAGAATGTTGGTTTGGACCATCATGTACTTCAATGATGTCATGGAGAGCTGTCTGGAAGAAGGCAAACTGGCCAAATACCACTATCAAAGGAAGAAAGGTGGGGCATTTAAATATAGGACAAGGTGCACACATTGACCATCACTCAGTATAAAACAAAATGGGTGCCCTTATGTTGGCAAAACTGAAGCTAAAATGGAGCTGAGAGACATGTAAAGATGTTGGAGACCCAGGTTTTTTAGAAGAGGCTATTACTGCACCAAATCCAATTCTCTGTCCAGTTCTGGAATCCCATTTAAAACATCCCTGTCATTTATTTGTTTTATTTATTAAATTTATATGCCACACATCCTGCTGTTCAGCATCCATGCTTTTCACAAGCCTTTAAGATATGTGGACTTAAACTCCTAGAATTCCAAAGGATATTGAAAGGCGATCTGCCAGCTGTCTGGATTACTGGTTCAGCTGTCAAATTGCTCTTACAGTTCCGAACTTTTTCCTAAGATTCAATCAATATTTATCTTCCATGAATTAAAATGATTGCTATAAACCTCCTTTTAGTGGTCAAAACATGTCTTGGCCTTCTTCTGTGTGATGGACTTTTATTCTGTGTGAGACCTCCCTTTCTTTATGTATTTGACCAAATGCTGAAGTTAGCAGGATATATATGAATCTTCCAAATGCCATTTCAACATGGACATGCTTAGCAACATTTGGTCCTCATAGAACTTGACCACTGGCTTAAATTGGGTGGACTCTTTTACAAGAGTTTTGCAGAATCTTTGAACACTTGCAACTAGATATGGGCCACATACACTGAAACAAGTAGGATTATGAAAGACTCTCTTAGAGTTAGACATTTTATTTGAGCAGCAGTTTGAAGCCCTGGAGGTTTCATCCTTTTAACCAAGAAGAGCCATTTGAAACATTGACAACTTCAGTGTGTTGCTGCCAATAGACCAATTTAGGATATTATCTGTTGTTCTATTTCTGAAGCTCTACCTTTGCCTGCCCTGTTGGTATCTTCAGCAATTCAAGGAGGGAAAGGATGAATTCAGGAAGTATTAGAAATATACAGATGTGAAAGTCAACTTTGACTTGGATACAACCTCATCCCACTTTGGATTGGTTTGGCTATAGCAGTACTAGCTTCTTTATCCATTCTGTTGGTTTATAGGTTTAATAGGTATAGCTGCATTTTCTGGGTCTGGCTTTATTTGATTCTGAATCAAAGCATCTTTGACCTTGAGTCATAGGAATGTATAGTTCCAACCAATGAAAAGTGGCAGGACATACATTTGAAACTGAATTATTTATGTTTAATTGCAATTCTTTTTAAAATGGGTTATATTCCTGCTTTGGGATTTTCCTACAAGTAACAAGCAAGACATAAATAATATGGAAATAATAATATTTTTTAAAGAAAATGCACTGATTGCTCATTACTAAGAATGGCCAAATGGTAATCAGTGAGCCAAGGTTGGCATTGACAGATTTTTTTTTCTGCTCTGTGATAGCCCTGCCAGATTTTAATTACAACATTGTAATAAATTTCATACTTGGGAATAGGAGGAGAAAATTTGCAAGCTGTGAAAGATTGAGCCTATGATCCTTTTGCAGGTTTTAAAAATACTGCATAGTTCATCTCTTAATCTTTAAAACTTAGATTTCACTTTAGCTCAATAAAAAGAGACTCAAGGACACTCAAATGCTAATAGAGTTTTTAAAAATAAAACAGACATCAAATTTATCATATCTAGGATCATTCTTGCTTAAATGCTAGGGGAAAAATTCTTCTTAACAGTAAGAGAAATGTGGCAATGGGAGCAATGGGAGCAATGATCTAGGGAGTGGTGGGGTCTACTTCACTTAGATGTATCCATGTGTGTTCAAAAATAGACTTTCATCTTGGGTTATGTGTGTTAATTTGGATTTCTCCATTGACCAGAACATTTCAATGACCCTTGCCAGCTCCAAGATTCTATTTTTCCACTGTTACTGAAACTAATGGACCTTTAGCTAGTAACATATTGAACAGCCATAACAATGTCAAGGCATAGGAGAGGAAACATATAACCATGTATCAAAAACATTTGTGGTACTGATTTCTATGCAGTTTTATTCCAAAGCACTAAAGCTCCTTGAAACTGCAAAATTCTTTAATGGCATATACATAATTCATAGTCTATAGGGAAAAAACACCTCTTATTTAGTCATTCAGTGGAACATCTGGCAAGAAAATCAAGAAAGATATAAGGAAGGATGTAATTCTAAGCAAATTGTTAATCTAAAACAGGGTTCACAATCAAGTATTCTCTATATATGATGGGACATGTCTCCATATATAAAAAGCATAAAGATGGGAAGGGATGTTCCAATAATTTTTTCCCAACAAGACATGAGGATGATGACCAGTCTGTGCAGCTTCAAGAAGGCTGTAGGCAAATGCACGCACAAATGCACTTGTGTCAATTAAAGTCTTTGGAATTTCAGATATTGGTTCAGAATTAGCCTAACACCTAATGCAAGTTTCTAGGATGAACAGAAATGAAAGAAATTATTTTCTGAATGTCTGCAACTTGTTTTACCAAGCCAACTAAAGATGTAGCAGCTGTGTTCACCTGATTTGCTAGCTTTATAATCTTGTAAGAATTTGGGGGGGCTGCATAAATGTAGCCCGTTTGGTTAGTTTTTTGATACACCTGAGTGAATTCAAACAGTTGGGCTAGACCAGGGGTGTCCAACTTTGGCAACTTTAAGACTTGTGGACTTCAACTCCCAGAATTCCTCAGCCAGCAAAGCTGGCTGAGGAATTCTGGGAGTTGAAGTCCACAAGTCTTAAAGTTGCCAAGGTTGGACACCCCTGGGCTAGATCCTTAGGAGAGGTGAACTTAGCTAGGTTGTCTCCCACTGTGATCTTCTTGGAGGAATCTGGGGGCTATTGCATGAAACAGAGTGCAAGCTGTACATTTTTCTTATTAAACATAGAAATATAAAAAAAGATAGAGTATCGTTCAAAAATACTGTCAAGAATTGAGACACCAACTACTGCTTAAAAAAACAAGGATAAAAAAAAATCCTCAAAACCTGAGATCATATGCTCCACAGAGAATGGAGACTCTGTAGAAACAACAATTTGGACTGTGCCTAGAAGAAAAAGACTATATTTCTCATCCCTCCCCAAATATTATTTCCAATTTAAATTTACTTGGGTGACAGAATTTTTCCTCCTAAAAATGAAGGAGAAATGAAATGCCGCACAGATTTTATTTTTGAAAAGGGATGTCTTCAAAAACTTTGTGTGTGAATTTCAAAATACAGCTAGTGCTCCTTTCTGCCTTGAAATTCCAAGGTTGAGATTCTTATGGTTGTCATTTCTTTTCACTGACCTGATGCTTTTGTGATTTACAGCTTGTAAATACCCATTTAAGGAGTGACAAGCACCTTTTCTTTTGGCAACATTAGCAAATGTTGCCAAACTACTGCTATGCTGGAACACAGACTTACCACCATTCAATTAATGGCCATTCAAAGTTAAAACATCACTTATAAAAAAGTGACTTATAACCACAAGCACTTATGACCATCACAGAATTCCCACAATCATGTGATCAAAATTTGAGCCCTTGTATTTACAACAGTTGCAGTGTCCTATGTTCATGTAATTGCCAGCTTTTGAAAACAAAGTCAATTGGGCAAGCTGAATTCCCTTAATGGCTGTATGATTCACTTAACAACTGTAATGGAAATCAGTATTGACTCCAGGTGTTTTGCAGAAGTATTTTGCCAGAGTAAGTAGCCCAGGATTACCAAGCTGGCTTTGTGCCTAAGGTGGAACTAGAAGCCATGATCTCCTGGCTTCTAATGCAGCACCATCACAATCACACCAAACTGGCTCTCATTGCCTTCAAGTCGACCTTGACTCCTGGGGATCACCTGAACAAATGCCTGCCATTTTCTAGCCATGATTTCAGAACCATGATTTATTTCTTCCCAGGGCTGAGAGAAAGTGATTGGCCCAAAGTCACCCAGCTGGTTTCATGATTACAGCAAGACTATAACTAATGGCCTCCCATTTTCAAGCCTGATGTCTTAACCACTATCCTAAACTGGTTCTACAGAATACACCTACCCTTGAGAAATTATTTTAGACTTTTTCCATCTGCAGGATCAATTGAGAGAAGTCATCCACATAATTTTTCAACTGACAAATTTGATGGAGAAACTCGAAAGGCCCTGTACTCTCAGCTACAATTTTCACCATTAGGAATTCCTGACTCATATTACCTCTGCTCACCTCTTTGTATCAACACTACAACCAGAAAAGGATCAGAAGGCATGAACAATAGGGATATACCATAATCTTTGGGCACAACGATGAAATACAGGCACACTTGTCCACTGGTGTAGTTCTGAGGATAATTGGGCGATAGGACGACACCATCTGATCCTGTGTACTGACCTCCACACGGTGCTAAAACATGGAAAAAGGAATAATGAAGTTAGTTTCTGATGATTGTCTCCTTTTTCTTCCCTAGATTGCTGGCCCAGAATACTCTGTTAATTCAATGGGCAATAAGCAGCAGGCATGCTGCAGAATGCATCTTAAGCAGAACCTGTGCCTGATACATTTTTTATAACTTATCCTGCATTATACATTGGGAGCAATAAAACCCTAATGAATGATTGTTCAACAGAATTTGATTTCAATTGGTGGAGAATTTGAAGAAATGCCCTAGATAATATGTGTGTGTGTGTGTGTGTGGTATATATATATATATATATATATATATATATATATATATATATATATATATATATATATATATATATATATATGGATCTTTGGTTATTCGGGTTTTCTCCCGCGTAAGATTCAAAGTATCTAGGCAACGTTTGATGAAGTCTCATTCATCATCTTCAGGCTTGCTTCTTCGGCTCTGTGCTTCTCAGAGTGATGTGAGCTTTCAGCTGCTTCTTCCTTCTAACTGCCAGTGGGGTGTGACTTGACTGGGTGGGGGCTTGGCTGCGTTCCAATTGGGTGGGGGTGTGTTCTCATTGGTTGGAGGCTTGGCTGTGTTCTGATTGGTTGGGGGCTGGCCATGTTCTGATTGGCTGGAGGCGTGCTCTGTTCAGTTGGGGCTTGGCCGTGCTCAGGCTAGTCCCAGCTGCTGGGGGATTTGAGCCATAGAGATAGAAAAACCATAATATAAAAAAATAAAATAAAAAATATAAAAAATATAATAATATATTTTTATAATATAATATAAAAAATAAAATAATATAAAAAAATAAAATAAAAAAAGCCATAGAGATAGAAAAACGCCCACACAGCATGAATAAAAGAGATGACACCTCCCGCTTACCAGCCATTTGGAAACCCGCCCTCATGAACAGACGGTACCCAACATGATGAATGACACCAGACCCACACCCACGAGGGCCACACAAGATGCCACCACCACACTTCCACGTAAAAATCAGACTCACACCCACACAGAAGATGAGACACGACCACAGACCAGAAGCCGCACTGCAGCTGCATCACTACCCACTTCAAACCCATCTGAGCCATACATGAAGCGAACTGACCCCCACCATGAAGATGTGGCACGACCACGAACTCAAAGCCAAACAGCAAGATCCCAGCTCACCAGCTCAAATCCCCCAGCAGCTGGGACTAGCCTGAGCACGGCCAAGCCCCCAACTGAACAGAGCACGCCTCCAGCCAATCAGAACATGGCCAGCCCCCCAACCAATCAGAACACAGCCAAGCCTCCAACCAATGAGAACACACCCCCACCCAATTGGAACGCAGCCAAGCCCCCACCCAGTCAAGTCACACCCCCACTGGCAGTTAGAAGGAAGAAGCAGCTGAAAGCTCACATCACTCTGAGAAGCACAGAGCCGAAGAAGCAAGCCTGAAGATGATGAATGAGACTTCATCGAAAGCGTTGCCTAGATACTTTGAATCTTACGCGGGAGAAAACCCGAATAACCAAAGATCCACATACAAATACCCGAGAACCTCAGAAAACAAATATATATATATATATATATATATATATATATATATATATATATATATATATATATATATATATATATATATGTGTGTGTGTGTGTGTGTGTGTGTGTGTGTGTGTGTGTGTGTGTGTGTGTGTGTGTGTGTGTATATGTATATATGTATATATGTATGTGTATATATATATATGTATGTATATATATATATATATATATATATATATGTATGTATGTATATGTATAAGTATATGTGTGTGTGTATATATATATATATATATATATGGCATTCAGCTTTGTTCGGGTATTTTCCACGTCATAGCAGTTGTGCTTTTAAAGTTGTAGCGACGTTTCGGCAGAATCTCATCTGCCATCATCAGGCTTCTGTATAGTGTTCATCTGTGAGTCAGGCTTCTGTATAGTGTTCATCTGTTGCCAGCCAATCAAGATACAAAAAGAGCCAAAAAAAAACCAGACAGAAGATATTAGAAACACCAATCAAGCAGAACACAGCAAACTCCAAGACCAATAAACACAGACCAAGACTCTCAACCAATCAGGATGAAGAAAAAACCATTCTGGCACAGCAATAGGCTGCCCCAAATTCAAATCTGAAACCACTGTAAAAGCCTGACTCACAGATGAACACTATACAGAAGCCTGATGATGGCAGATGAGATTCTGCCGAAACGTTGCTACAACTTTAAAAGCACAACTGCTATGACATGGGAAAATACCCGAACAATGCTGAATGCCATACATGTAAGTACCCGCGAAAACTTAAGAAAACAAATATATATAGGTATTCAGCTTTGTTCGGGTATTTTCCCACATCATTATAGTTGTGCTTTTAAGTTGTAGCAATGTCTGGTGGACTGTCAATTATCTGGAAGCCTGCACTCTCAAACAAAAAAATCTCCACACCACAAGCCAGGCAAACACCTGGGCACAAACCGACTCCCCCTGATACCTCCAGCTCAAACACACCCCAACCAGGAAACCAGATGAAACTTAGCTTCCTAATAAATGATAGACATCCATTTACTCGGAGCCAAGCCGCACTAAAAGCCTCCAACACATGAAACACAATGTTGCCAGCCAATCAAGACAAAAAAAGTCACAAAACAGACAGAAGATATTAGAAACACCAATCAAGCAGAACACAGCAAACTCCAAGACCAACAAACACAGACCAAGACTCCCAATCAATCAGGATGAAGAAAAAAACCATTCTGGCACAGCGTAGGCTAGCACCAAATTTAAAATAGAAACGGCTGTGAAAGTCTGACTCACAGACGAACACTATACAGAATCCTGATGATGGCAGATGAGATTCTGCCGAAACGTTGCTACAACTTTAAAGCACAACTATAATGACGTGGGAAAATACCCAAACAAAACTGAATACCATAGATATAGATATAGATATAGATATAGATATAGATATAGATATAGATATAGATATAGATATAGATATAGATATAGATATAGATATATAACAAATTCATTTGTAAGTTCAGTTCTCCTCTATCATTTGTAAGTATTTCTACCAGAAGAAGAGTGATGCTGTACTTGAATCCAGAAGTCCTTCAACTTACCTGTACACATGGGCCTTGGCTTGTTCCACACAGGTTTCCCATCTCCTTCCATGACACATGTCACAGTGGACACTCCTTCAATCACATAACCACTGTCACAGTAGTATGTGATTGTGGAGCCCAGTTTCAGCTCACTTCCAGCTCGAGTTCCATTTTTAATCAGACCTGGATCAAAACAGGATTCTCTGGGGTTTTCTGGAAAAAACAAAATCTGAACATCAATTTTCTGATACTTCTAGCCTTGTATTTTTAGGCTAAGCTCAATTCCATTAGAATTTTGTGGAACAAGAAATGCTCCACTATCTGGAAAAGCCACATGTGACCATTTTAGATTACAATAGGTATATACAGGAACAAAGTCAAGAATATGTTAAAGAACCTGGAGAACACTGGTACAAAATTATATATTTATTATGTTATCATTTTTGAATTAGTGACATAAAAACAGAAGAAAAAGAACATGCAAAGCTTGTACAAAGTACAGATAGTATCAAAGAGAAAGAAACAAGCAAAGTGCATTTTTAATAATAAAATATAACGAAGAAAAA
Organism: Notechis scutatus; assembly: GCF_049901735.1. NCBI lineage: Eukaryota > Metazoa > Chordata > Lepidosauria > Squamata > Elapidae > Notechis > Notechis scutatus. The sequence goes on from NC_142016.1 coordinate 5,758,449, forward strand.
AGTATATCAATTAACAGTAAAAATGTGGTAGAATGAAGTCTGGATTCCCAAAAGGGAGGGGTTGCCTCCCAGAGGACAAAGAGGCAGTAGAACTTGGAAAGTTCAGCAGGAAGAGGTTAAGATGGTTTCTCTCTAATAGTTCACAGAATATATCTATAGTTTATACACATAGTTGCTTTATTCTGACAAGATTCTGCCGATAGGTAAAGAACAATAAACTACTCTTAAATAATTTCACATGTCATTCTTGCTTCTTTGGCCTGACAAAATAGTTACAATTCTAGAGAAGTTCCAAAGGTGCTCTTTAAAAGGCAAGTCTAGTTTCTTAGTTTCTTAGTTTCTTTCTTAGTTTCTAAGAAAGTCCAGTTGCCCTTTGAAAAGCATCTTTTGGACAACTATGATCTGGTTATTGAACATCTCCATGGACAATTCTACAGGTAACTATTTAATGCAATTATTATTCAAATACGTACAGCTATCTAATACACTGATATAACTATTATTTTAACCTATTGTATTTTGTATCAACAAGGTCCATATTTTATATTTGTCCATACAAAATCTACATCTACAGGCAGTTTGTTCATAAGTGACAAGCGCAATCAAGTCCTCAATCCATTGAGTAAAATGTGCCATACATTTATTTTTCTAAAGGTGCAATATCAATCTTTAAGCTGTAGAAAAGGCACAGGGAGAATCCATTTACAACCCATTTACATTGTCTGATTGTCAATTCCAAGTACTAGCTCAAAAGATTGTTTTTGTTAATCATGATAACTACAAAATTCTTCATCGATGGCTAAACAACCATTTCTAGGTTGTTCATTCAGGAACAAATGGGTGAAATTCCCCAGTGCCAATATTGTAAAGTTAGATTTACAGCCCTTGAGATCAGTCTCTGCAACCTGAAATGTAGCAGAGCAAATTGTTGAATTCAGGATTAGTGGAATATCTTCTTATTGATTCTAGACTTGGCCTGCTCAGAGGCCAATTACTGTCTGCCTGTCACAAGAATGGATGTTGCAAATCTCTTCGTTTCAGCTCAGAGGAAAACAGAGGTTCTAGTCTTAAGCCATGTCTAGCCAAGGAGAGACCTCATGGGTCTATTAATCAAGAAATGTCATATTATTTGCCTGTTGAAATGTAGGATCCTACATTTCTGTTTTTTGCGTCTCTGTCTGAAAAACATGCCTGAAAGCCTGAAGAAACTCAGGCCCAGATCATTGCTTATGTTTGCTGGAGATCTAGGACTCAAGATAGGTTCAAGCAGGGCACTCTGTACGGTTGTGTGTGTGTGTGTGTGTCAAAAAAGGCAAACTGGTCATGTGATTGATGATTCATCCTCTTTTAATGAGCATCACAATATACATTTTTAAATTTTATTATTGTCTTTATAAATGAATTTATAAATTAAAAATAATTACTTTATTTATTTATATTAAAAACATGGTGTGATCAAAGTCATACCAACAATATTTCAGCAATTTTTGCAATGCTTGCAGGGTGGAAGAGAGGGTAAGATGTGAATCACACAACTTGCAGCAGCCATCTTGACTGTTTTGTCTTTCCTCATTCAGAGACCCCCAGGATTCAATTCCAAGAAATATTGGGGAATGCCATATGGTAAAAAAATGATCCATTGTTTAAAGAGAAGATGACAGCCCAAACTCCAATTATAAGTTTTATTAAGGATCCCTCCTTATGAAAAACAACAAGGAAACAAACTGCTTCTCTGAATAGGCCAATTACTATCTGCACTGACTTTAAATATAATGAGGCTAATGTAAAATTATACTCAGGATGGAGATAATTCCAAACAATGCTATAACTGTTGGAAAAGAAAGAGTAGGATCTGACAAATAGAAATCAAGAATAATAAGGTATTAGGGAGATCTGGTTTGAGCTTCTTTGGCGACAGACTGAAATCTGTGACCGTGCACAGTTTCGATCTGTGCTCGCTGCTGCCCCGAGCTGGCTGGTTTCAGGGCTAAGCCACCCCATAGAGGTGGTGAAGAGGGGGGAGACTGCCAGCAGAGTCGAGGAGAGCCGCATCTCTCCTCCCCAGCTGGCCATTACTCCCTTTCCTGAAGGCGGTTGCAGCGGTGGTGAGAAATGGCCACCTGAAAGAAGAACTCGACTGGAAAAGAATGTGCAGGAGGAAGATAAGAAGAAAAAGTTTTGGCTGACCAGGTCGAACTGGAAAAGCAACAATATAAGGTACCCTGGAATTTGAATTATAAAGAACAACATTGTTCCCAAAGAAGACTTTGAAGCGGCGAATGAGAGAGGGAAGGGAAAGGATTTGGGTTTTTTTTTCTTTTCTTCCCTATATTGACAAGTAAGAGATTTAAGCAAGAAATCGGCAAAAATCCACTTTGACATTAACAGGTATTTAAAATGAAAATAAAATGTCAAAGGGATAATAAAGATTTTTGGATTCTCAAAAACTTTTAAAAGAAGGAAAAAAAACAAAAGGATGGGATCTAGAAAAATGGAGGAGACCACCTGGAAGTGAAAGGAATTAACAGTGAAACTTTAACAAGATTCCTAAAAGATACATTTTAACTGAAACTTTGTAACAAGATAAGAGAACCCCAGGAAGAGAAAGTGGAAAAAATAAGCAAAAAGAAACAGCTTTGGATTATTTGGATTACTTGGTGATTTTTGGATTTTTGGCTATTGGATCTAAAGGACTAAAATCAATCGGGTGGTTGTTTAAAAGTTTTTAAAATGGTATCACTCTTGGAAGAATTGAGAATGGAACTTAAAAACAGAAAGAAGATGCACAAGAAGGAAGAGGTTCTTTTGGCTTCGTATTTCAATTTTTAGAAATGGAGATCCTGAACTATGAGAAACAACAAAAAAATGCCTGTAGAACAAGAAGGGCGGGACAAAGAAGAAGCCATTTTCAATGACCAAGTATTTCTATGTGGGGAAAAGAAAGGGAAGGCAGGGGGGAAGAGAGTGAAAAATTGAAGATCTGAAAAAACAACCCCAAAAAAGAATAGTTTGAAAAGTAATTATAGAGGATTACAGAAGAGAGAATCAGAATTAGAGAGACAAAGGGTCAAAAAGGGAAGGAAGAAGAAGAGGGAGAAGAGGGAAAGGAAAAGAAATTATAAAGGACAGAATCAAGACATAGAGAAACAGGGAAAATGTACAAGACACAGAGATAATGGGGGAAAATGTAATTGAAAGGGGGATTCTGCAAGGGTACATAAGACAGGGTACATACATAAGGGTACATATTAGAAACAGAAATGAACTTTGAAAATATGAAACAAGTGTGATTAAAATGATAGATAAAATACTCATTGTAATGTAATGGAATGTTTAATAAATAAATGAAATAAAGAGAATGAAAGAATGAAATTAGGAATGTTATAAATGTGTTATAAAAATTTAAGTGAAGAGGAATATGAAAGAAACATGAAAAAAAATATGGAAATATTATAAGTGTTCCTAGAAGTATGATATCCTATTGAAAAGGAATGTTAAAGATGTCAAAGATTATAACTAACATTAATGATAGAGCTGAATTGGAATAGAATAAGTATTTTATTCATTATTGTTATATATTTTTTTTCTCTTTAAGAACTTAGTGCGTATTTTAAGAATGTACCAAGCAGAATTCGACTGGAAGTTATGTGTTATATTGAATGTTATAATTGTAAAGGCATAAACTGAAGTTTAAATAAGAGTTGAATGGATAAAAATTAAAAGATACAAAAGTGTCATACTCCAGTTAGTAACTATAGTGGAAACATTTGTTTAATGAGAAAAGAAAATATGAAATTGAAACAGAACAGACAAAAGTATAAATATGATGACTAGAAAAGTATTGAAACTTAGAAAAAGATATATGTAATTGAATTTAGAAAGGAATGAGATAATTAAAAGTAAGATTGAGAAAACTAAGGGAAGGGAAAATTATTGAGAAAATGTTAAAATAATAATAAGATATGGAATAGAACACAAAGATGAATATGAAATTGAATTTGTGTCTGTATGGAGAAGTGATAACCCGGGACCATACTATTCTCAAAAAAATAAATTTTACTTGTATTATGTTTTGTGAAAACCCAAATAAAAATTTTATATATATAAAAAAAGAATAAGGTATTAGGAGACAGAACCCAGTTTGGGCTAACCCTTCATCACAGCTTTGAGCAGAAAAAAACATCTACGGTGTCCAATTTAGATGTGGAAGAAGCAGAAAGCATTTTTCTTTCAAGAGCTATTTATGGATACAGACAACAAATTATGTATTACAGTGGAGAAAGAACAGCTTTCAATTCCAGTGTTAATGGTGGGTTCTGAAGTTCTGACTCCATAGCCATAGAGCAGATCAGAAATGAGTAGAATTGATACACTGCACTGCAGCTTTATGAAAGTTACCTTGCAAAATGCAGGAATTGCAAAAGCTGATGGAGAGCTCAGTTCCTGCCCCAAATTAATCAAGAAGATGCTGATTGTAATAGAATTTGTATATATAAAAAATCAATCCCTTAAGCATTACTCTGACTGAGCAAATGTCCCTTTCCAGAGTGAATCTCTTAACTTGATGAGCAACACAGCCAAGATAATTGAAAGGTGATTACAGACAGTTCTGTTGCCAAGGAAAGGTCCTTTTTTTTTTAACTCAACAAGGTTTATTTCTAAGCAGAGGAGCATGGTGGTCAGTTTTAACAGACAGATAAAAAGATAGAAAAATATTAAAAATCAGTCAAGATTTGAAACAAATAAATTAGCAAAATGTGGTGTTTTTTTTTACTCATTTTCCCCTGTGTGTAATCTCCCCCCCACCCTTTCTTCATGCATAAAGTATAATTAGAGGCTTTGATTAATCCAGAGGTTTTGTCATTTGAAAATTGCTCATTAAAAGACCAGAATTTTTTATTATATTTTATTTTAATTGTGAACAGCATGGCCCTGGCACAATCAGAAAGTATATTTGGGAATTAGATTGTCATAATGAGGAGGAAGAGAACACTCTCTTCCCTTCCTCCAATAGTTCAAACTTGTCCTGTTAGCATTTCCTTATTATTTAGGTCATCAGTCCTGATTTCCTTGCAAATAACTTCTGTGCCATTAACAAAATTTTGTTTTCTAAGTGATGGATAGACATGTGGGAACTGAGTCTGAAGTATTTCTGGATTGACACTTCCAAAAATACACACCCTCCTTTTAGATCTGTAAAAGGGTATTATTTTCACATTGGAGGTGATAATGACAGTCTATTTTCTCCACTGTCCATGGCCTTCTCCATATCTGTAAAAGGCCTTGTTTGATCTCTGGCTGTTCTAGATTGTTTAAAAACTTGCTTTCCAAAGTTCTAAATATCCCAGAAACAATTCACCAACAGATATTGTCTACATGCAATAGTTGAACTGTGGGGTCCTTGGTACTCTCTACACTTGGTTGTTTCATTAGGTGAAATTAGGTTGTTTCATTAGACCCATCAGTGCTAGGAGGAAATGAGGTTTGCTCTCTTTGTATATACAACTGGCTTGTCCTGACAGTGTTGCTGGGAGTGTTCTTGGTAGTTCCTTGATTAGGCTGTTTACTGTTTGTTTGTTTGTTTGTCAGTTAGTAGTTCCTTGATTAGGCATTGTTTACTGTTTGAGTGTTGATCTAGTACTAAATTTGGTGTTAATTGCTGCTTATCTGGTTTGATTGGTGGTGAGGTGATACTGAGGTCTTTCAGCTTTTTGATTGTCTCTTTTGAATGCTATGCAGGTTTATCTCTATGTGCCTATTGATGGCTGATTTGCCCTGCAATCCAGATGCCTCTGTGCTGCTATTATTTAGAAGAGCCGCAAAGAGTTCACTCTTCATTTAGACCTTTATGGAGGAAATTGAGAACCCTTCCTTCCTTCATTCACTTGCCATCTTTGATCTTTACTTTTATGTTTTGCTAATTTTACTTTGTTTTTCTTTGATTGCTGAGAACTGCCCAGATTCGTTGAGAGAAATGCTCATGCAACATGCTTCTCCCTTACCTAAATGAACCACAGTTTGCACAATTAACTTATTATTTTGGGGTCTTACCTGGGCTTAAACCAAAACAATAACCACACAAGCTGGTTTCATACAATACGATCAGTTAAAAAATGGCTGACTTGTTTTGGTGGTCTATTTCATACAGCACTGCCCATGCTGTTTTGCACACACGGTAGAAAGCAAGCAAACAAGCAACAGGAACTCCTCACAACCCAATTGCTCTTTTCCTTTTTCTAAATCTCCCCCAACGAAGATTTTTTTCCCTCAGACTCATTTAGTTGGACTGAGCCACTTACGCATTCAATTAGCAGTAGTAGATATTGGCTTGAATGTTGATGTCAGTCTCAAAACAATTTTAATCTGGGTGTTGTGGGAGACAAATGGTTGGTTTTTGCAACTGACAACAGATAACAGATAATCAGAGTTGGAAGGGACCTTGTAGGTCATCTAGTTCATTCCCCCGCACAAGTGGAAAACCCTACACCATTTCTGACAAATGGCACTCCAATCTCTTCTTGAAAGTCTCAACTGATGGCGGTCCCACAACTTCCGAGGGCAACTTCTGTTCCATTGATTGATTGTTCTCACTGTCAGAAAGTTTCTCCTTATTTCCAGGTTAAATCTCTCCTTGTTCAGTTTCCATCCATTATTCCTTGTCTGGCCTTCAGGTGCCTTGGAAAAATAGCTTGACTCCCTTCCTCTCTGTGACAGCCCCTCAAATATTGGAAGACTGCTATCATGTCTCCCCTGGTCCTTCTCTTCACCAGACTAGCCAAGCCCAATTCCTGCAACCGTTCTTCATATGCCTTAGTCTCCAGTCCCCTAATCATCCTGGTTGCTCTTCTCTGCACTTTTTCTAGAGTCTCAACGTCTTTTTTATAATGTAGTGACCAAAACTGGATGCAGTACTCTAGATGTGGTCTTACTAAGGCTTTATAGAGTGGTATTAGTACTTCACTTGATCTCGATTGTATCCCTCTGTTAATGCAATTTAGGATTGCATTAGCTTTTTTGGCTGCTGCTGCACACTGTTGGCTAATATTTAGCTGGTTGTCCACGAAGACTCCAAGATCCCTCTCACAGTTACTGCTATTGAGCCTGGTTTCACCCAGTCTATATGTGTACTTTTGATTTTTCTTGCCTAAGTGTAGGACTTTACTTTTCTCTATATTGAATTTCATTTTGCTAGATACGGCCCAGTGTTCTAGTCTGTCAAGATCCATCTGGATCTTGAGCCTATCTTCTTGGGTGTTAACTATTCCTGACGGCTTAGTATCGTCTGCAAATTTGGTAAGTTCCCCTTCTATTTCCTCATCTAGGTCGTTAATGAAGATATTGAAGAGTATTGGGCCTAAGACGGAACCTTGTGGCATCTGACTGCTTACTTCCCTCCATGTAGACTTAAACCCATTAAGGACTACTTGTTGAGTACGGTTTGTCAGCCAGTTGTGAGTCCATCTAGTAGTGGTGCTATCTATTCCACTTTTTTCTGGCTTACTAAGAAGTAGATTGTGGTCTACTTTGTCGAATGCCTTGCTGAAATCTAAATATATTATGTCCACAGTATTTTGCTGGTCTACTAATTTAGTCACTATGTTGAAGAATGAAATAAGATTGGTTAGGCATGATCTGTTCTTAACAAACTCGTGCTGACTGTAAGTTATTACTTTACTTGTTTCTAGATGTTGGCAGATCTGTTTTTTTATTATATTTTCAAATATCTTCCCGGGTATTGATGTTAGGCTGATTGGTCTATAGTTTCCCGGGTCTGTTTTTGTTTTCCTTTTTTGAAGATGGGAACCACATCAGCTCTTTTCCAGTCCTCTGGTAGTTCCCTGGTGCTTCAGGATTTTTGAAAGATATGGTGCCGTGGTTCTGAGATGACCTCTGCCAGCTCCTTTAAAACTCTGGGGTGTAATCCATCAGGCCCCGGTAATTTGTGTTCATCAAGATCAGACAGGTGTTCTCTTACTATTTTTTTTGCTTATTTTAACTTTTATTTCTGGTCTGTCTTTTACAGTTATGTTTTTGGTACGTTGAGCTATAGTTTCTTTTTGCGTGAAGATCAATGCAAAGAATGAGTTAAGCAGTTCTTCTTTCTCTCTGTTGCCTGTTACTTCTTTGCCATCTTCTCTCTTTAGTGGACTGACTGTTTCCTTGATTTTTTTCTTGTTATTTATATGTTGGAAGAAACATTTTTTATTCTCTTTGACTTTTTTTGTTCATTCTGAGCCTTTGCTTTCCTGACTTCGTCTTTGAAGATTCTGGCTATCTGCTGATATTCTGCCTTAGTTGTATGTCCTTCTTTCCATTTGTTGTACTTGTCCTTTTTTTCTTTCAATTTGCCAGAGAGATCTTTGTGCAGCCATGCTGGTTTCTTCTTGGATTTCTTGTTTTCCTTTCTCAGTGGTATTGTGCTGGTCTGAGCTTCTATGATCGTACTTTTCAGAGTTTCCCAAGATTCCTGAGTTGTTTTCCCCTTTAGGATTTTCATCCATGGAATCTTTCCCAAGTTCTCTCTGAGTTTATTGAAATCAGCTCTTTTAAAATCCAAGACTCTGGTGTCATTATGTTCTGTTGCTTGTGTTTGTGTTATGTTAAATTCTAGTATGACATGGTCACTATCACCCAAGGTTCCTGCAGTTTCAACTCCCTCTATCACTTCTTCTCTGTTTGTAAGAATTAAGTCTAGTATGGCTGTCCCTCTGGTTCCATCCTCTACCTTTTGGTAAAGTTGTCAGCTAGGTTGGTTAGGAACTTATTTGATTTCTCACTTGGTGCAGAATTAGTTTTCCAATTGATATCAGAATAATTGAAGTCCCACATTACTATTGTTGTGTGTTTCCTGCATATGTTTGTTAGTTGGTTGGCAAAAAGGACATCTATTTTTTCTGCTTGATTGGGTGGCCTATAATATACACCCATGGCTATGTCATTCTTTTTTTCTTTTATATTGACCCATATGCATTCTAGGAGGTTTTCATCTTTGGTTTCATGCATCTCTGTAGCAATATAGTGGTCCTTTACATACAGTGCAACTCCACCTCCTCTTTTATGGGGTCTGGTTTTTTTGAACTGCAACAGTGTTCCCCAATTCTTACAGAAACCAGTGAACTGGTTTAATTATTCAGTTCATTACAAATGCTTTCCTGTCACTTCAGTTGCCTGAACCCTGAAGGCAGCAAACTTAGGGAAGTCTCAAAGGGAATCTGAACTCGGTTGTACTATCCTGGCCAGAAGGCTGTCTTTCCTCCTCCTTCCTTCCCTCAAGTTCTCCAGTTTTTGCAAGTTCAGATTTCTTTGATCTCATGCTCAGGATATTTAGCTTTCCTTTCATGCATGAGAGTAAAATGCCACTTTTAGCTCCCAGCAGAACAGCTCTCTGATTAGATAAGGGCACAAACATTTGCATAGGTATCCTTTGGAGAGAGAGAGACAGAAAAAAGCAGGAAACTTGCATTTCCAGATGTGGCCTCGACTTAATCAGTCCCTTCCTTCATCAAAAGCAATGGCAAAAACTAGTCATTTGTTCTTGAAGGAATCCATTACAAATTAACTGGTTGGGTGTCAATCAATAAACTTTGATTTTGAAGTAGCATTTTATTGCTGAAATTGAGCATTTCCCCCCCTGTAGTGAAAAGTTCTCTGTGCAGTGGACAACATAGTGAATTTCTAAGCTACCCTTTCTTGAGAAGAAACATTTTATACTGAGATAAAATATACTGTGAAAACATATGGATTGCGTACATCCTAAGCTACATACATTTTGATACACTCACACACATCCCAACATAAATTCAGAACAGAGAGACTCAAACATTTTATCTCTTTTAGTTCTCAGAATGATGTTTTGGATTTTCTAAATGAGGGGTGTTTATTAGGTCCAGAATATCTGTTTGGGAAAGATCTTGTACATGAATGGACCCAATTAGCTTCCTTGACAGCAGTAAGGAAGATCTTACTTGCTGTCTTGCTGCATTTTTTGATTTCTTGTGTCCTGGGATTTCTTGTTTATTTTGTTTGGTCCTGCTTAGCATTTTTAGGTTGTATATCCAGGCATACAACTTTTCTTTACCTGAATCTATCCTCCACTGACTACATAGACACAGCTATATCATTTTCTTAGCAACTCTACAAAACTGCTTTGCTGCTGTCTTCCATCTAGGAGTTTTATTTCCTTGTGGTTTTCCACCCTTATAAACATTCATACCCACAAACACACCACTAGCAAGTTTGTTTTATTTTAAACATTCACTTATTTGCATATCTATGAAAAATAGAAGAAAGGCTGGACACACCCCTGTCTATTTGGAGTGTTAGCAATCACTGGCCACCTGTTTCAGTTAGGTGATTCACCCCATGTCACTTTCTTCTGATGTGACAAAATGTCACTACTCTATGTGAAGAGTCAACACAATGGCAACTGGCCAGATTGCCATTATCAACCTGCTGTTCATGGGCAGATGCTCAAACTGAAGTGCTAAGATGATCTCTCTTGTAGTAAAGTATATGTATCCCAACATCAGTTAGAATGTTTGTTTCATGAACCAAAGAACAAAGAAAGGTTTAACAAGTTTTCTTCTCCACTTTAAATTAACTACGGTTGGAAAGAAGAGAAGGTAACAGATTAAAAAATAAAATCAGTGCATTCTACACAGAATACAATTAGTTTTTCTCCAACTTCCCTCCCTTTGGTGCATGCTAAGTGCCTGTGTGTACCAAGCACATCTTTAAACCCACTGTAGCATGAAAGTATTGCACCTGATGAACTTCAGATGTGCTTTAAGAGGGCAGAAACCAAAAAGCAGAAGGAAATAGAAAAGGGCACACTCTGCTCTTTGAAGAGTCACCAGCATGGAACTGGATTGATCTAATACAGAGGAGGAATGGGAAAAGGGCAAAAGAAAACAGGTTTGGCACCTCTACAATTTCCTCCTACTCCTAAAATGCCCCCACCCAGCAGATGTCTTTTCTTTCAAAAATGTGTTTTTCTAATTCGTACATAGGCTTAATTCTCAGACTTCATCACATAACAAAAATGGTTGCATCAGCTTTATTGCATGCTTTTTACTTGATTATTGGACTTGACTTCAGCACCTATAATTCCAGGGTACAAAGCCATGTCAACCCAAAGATTACAAGAGTGGGCCTAATGACTGGGGGATAATGGAGATGAACTCCAATATATCTATGTAATATATTTAGAAGCACTCACAGATGCAGAAATAGATTTTTTTTTGCAGCTAATAAAGCTAGATCAAATGAGACTTGATATCTGCTCGCAGGTACATGAAGGAAGGCAATAAGGATGACATGCATATCTACTACAAGATGTGACATACCTGTGAAATGGATTACAAATCCTGTATTGCTGACAGAAGCATCACTGCGAAAGGCCAGGAAGAGGTTGTTGCTGCTGCTCTCAATCCTTTCTGGTACTTGGGTATCATAGAAACTCCCAATCAGGGGACTAAGTGAGCTGGGCCCATCATAGATGTGCAAGAAATCATACCCTGGTTCCAAATTAAACCTGAAAGGAAAGAGAAAAGGAAACTAAGTATATCAAGTATCTGACTACTGAGACCAGTGATATAATGGAACTCTCTGAACCTCAGAACAATAATGGACATTTGCAAAACATTGCAAGACAAGAACAGATGCATATTCATAGCTCAACAATGACTTAGCCAGGTCTATTAAGAAACATTTAGAGCAGTGTTTCTCAACCTCAGTGAATTTAAGATGTGCAGACTTCAACTTCCAGAATTCTCTAGCTACCGTGTTTCTCCAACAATACGGCCTCCACCAATAGGAAGGCCCAGCATGATTTCTAGGCATGAGGTGAAATTAAGCCCCGCCCCCAAAATTAGGCCTATTTAATCCATGCATTTCCCCATTTCTCACATCGTTCGTTAAAACTACACGAGGTGAAGAGAAATGGGGGGGGGGGAAGGAGAGGGAGAAAACTTGCCTTTAGGAGCACCCTGCAGGTAGCCTAGGCTAGAATACCCCAATCTACTACCGATACTAGCTCCCTGAAGGCAGAGTCACCAGCCGCTTCTATTGGCTGGTAGAAGTGGCCTCGGGGCGAGTGCCCATGCGCATTCCCCTCACCACGAAGCTGTTTCTATCGGCTGATGGAAGCTCCCCAAAGGCAGAGTCACCAGCCGCTTCTATCGGCTGGTAGAAGTGGCTTTGTGGTGAGGGGAGTGTACGTGGGCGCTCGCTTCTGAGGCCGCTTCTACTCGCCAATAGAAGCAGCTGGTGACTCTGCCTTTGGGGAGCTTCCATCAGCCGATAGAAACAGCTTCGTGGTGAGGGGAATGCGCATGGGGCACTCTAGGTTGGGGTGCATGTGGGGGAGGAAATTAAGTCACACCTGAAAAGACGTCCTAGCCGTTTTTTCGGGGCTCAAAAAAAAAAAAAAAGACCCGGCCTTATTTTATGAGAAACACGGTAGCAATACTAGGGAATTCTAATAGTTGAAGTGCACATATCTAAAGGCCACTAGGTTTGAGAAACACTGCTTAAGCAAAAGAATCAAAGGCAGCAAGGAAGACCCACCTCAAGACAGTTGCTAATTAAAGGGGCTAGAATACCCATATGTTCTACAATCTAGCCTTTTTCCTTATAACAAATCCAGATTAAAAAAATGTGTGAGATCAAGCTTTCTGCTACTGATGGGAGATTGACAACTGACCCTTTTAGTTCTTTGTTGTCCTTTTATAAAGATTTATACTTGAAGTAGCATTTACTGGAGGTGTAGAGGAGCACAGAAATGATCATGGAGAAGGTTTCAGAGACTGGTAGCAAAATGTAAGCTTAACCCTGAAAATCAAGGCACATTGACTTCTTTTGGTTGAAAGAAAGGGAAGGAATAACTGTCAATATTTCATTATTATAGCTCATATCAGTCAAATAAAGTTCTACTATTTCTAGTAGAACTTGTTTCCAGGCCTGGTCTACCTCAAAGGGCTGATTAGAACTAAACACAGCAGAAGGATTAAAAAGGGCAAATTTGGGAAAAGGTTATCACTTTCAGTCTTCAGCTCCTAATATGGAAGAGAAACTTTTGCACATCTCTGTTATTCATAAATATGGAACCCATGATCCTGAAAGTGTTAGATGGAGAGATGCTACCATATAACAAGAATTAAAGAGACAGGGAAGGGTTTAGGAAAAGGTGTTCAATATTCTAAATGAATGTGATTGGGTTAGTCTGCTAAGTGACATGGATGGATTGGTCCCAGTTGATGAACCAAGAAGAGAAGTGACTAGTGACTGTTTACTTGGAAAAGGACGGTTGATTTAGCATACTTGGTTTATGATTTTTTTTTTTAATTTCTATGTATGGAATAGTAAAAGGATAATTTAAAAACATGGTTGCTTTGATGTTTATGATGAAAATAGAGGGAATCAGTGAAAGACTCAAGTGTAATGAAAAATTCTATATGTGGGGCAGATATGTAGTAATGTCAAAGCTGGAATATATATATATATATATATATATATATATATATATATATATATATATATATATATATATATATTGTGTGTGTGTGTGTGTGTGTGTGTGTGTGTGTGTGTGTGTGTGTGTGTGGATCTTTGGTTGTCGGGTTTCTCCGCGTAAGATTCAAAGTATCACAGGAACGAGTTCGGCGAGGTCCCACTCGCCATCTTCAGGCTGGAGCCGGCTTAGTGCCACTGCTTGCACTGGCACTAAGCCGAAAGCACCAGCCTGAAGATGGCGAGTGGGACCTCGCCGAAACGCTGCAGATACTTTGAATCTTACGCGAGAAACCATAACCAAAGATCCACACAAATACCAGCAGAACCTCAGAAAACATTATAGTATATATATATATATATATATATATATATATATATATATATATATATATATATGTGTGTGTGTGTGTGTGTGTGTGTGTGTGAGAGAGAGAGAGAGAGAACTGTATGTTTGTGACAATGTTAATCAAAATTATTGCTATATATGCTAGCATCCTAGCCTCTGCTGATGAAAAGATGTCATAAATGCTGCCAGAAAGTTGAAAAAACAGTAAGGGTGAAGGTATAGATAGGGTTACTCATGAAATATGGATGTGGTTTGCTTATGGAGTAGTTGTGTGTTTTGTTTAATGTGTGTGTGAAGACTTTATCTGTAATGAGGTTCCACAGAGATCTGGATAGCTCCCATGCTATTGATGCTTCAGAAGGCCCCAGAGACCTTGGTTGTTCTCCAGGCTTTGCATTAGGGTGGTAGATTCTCTTTTCCTGGATGCTAATTGTTGGTGAAATGTTTGCTGGTACTCCAGTTCATTATCTTACTTCTTTCTTTTCTTCTCTGAATTATAGTTTTATTGTCTGCTTTTTAATATATTGTTTCCATATTGTTTGGTGTATTGTGAGATGCCCACAATCATTTGGAGTTGGATATCATAAAATCAATTGACAAATTAAAAATGAAACTGTGCCTGGGGCTTAAAGGAATGTCCTTGTTATTCCTTTATACAAAGGGGAAGGTGTGGAAACAAGAGTAAATGGAAAATCTACACAATTTTATTAAGTATGTCTGGGGAAAAACTTGGTAGAATTCTGATTAATTGTGTACAAGAGGTGGCAAAGAATAAAATTTGGGAAGTGGCTTTTATGTCAGGGTGTACAGACAAGATTTTTGCTCTTCAGAAGGCATTGAAAAATATATGAATATAAGAAAAGTATTGCATGTTTGTGGACTCAGAGAACATTTATGATGAAAGTGAAATGGCTTGAATTATGAAAAAAAATTATATGTTGATGGAAAGTGGTAGAGCTATAGATTGCAAATTGCTACGAATTGTATGAAAGGATGGTTATTTAAATTGTATGGAAGGATGGTTTCTGAAAGTGGTAGAGCTATAAATGATGAAAATAAGGCATGAATCTATCTTTATTGGAAACTTCTTGTAGACATTTTATGTGAAATAGAAAAAAAATGAGCTTATGATTTATGGTTTTGATGTTTACACAAAACAGATTATAGAAAAAGAGAATTATGCTGTAACCATAGAGGAAGAGGTAATTTTATAATTTCTAACTAGTTCTAAGTAGACTGGATGTTACTTCTTTAAATCTTTATTTCTTTTCTTCTTTCCTTTTTCTTTTTATATATTTTCCTTTCATGCACTTTTAGTATTTTCTTTGGGGTTTTTTCTTACTCATTAATTTGTATTAGCTTGCATGCTCCTTAAATATTTAGTAAAATATGATAATAAATTTAATTAAAATATTGCAAAATTTTAAAGAAAAAAACAAGAGTGAGAATAAATGAATACCTAGTGAATAAATCAACAAAGAGCAGGAATTGTAATGCCCCCTTGTTGTTCAGTGTATTGATGAATAAATAGATATAAATAGTGGTTGCTGCAGATGTGTGTTGATTGTAATATGAATTTATAATTTTATATATACTTTTGTAAGTAGATAATACCAGGTTGTAGGCTTAAATGCAGAATGATTTGCAGAAAATGTTATGATGCAAAAAGCAGTGTAGACTTGAAAACTGCTGTAGTGAATCTCACAGTTGTGTTTCACTGCAAAATCAGAGTTCGGGTTATGCATCAGTAGTGAAAACTACAGCATGTAGATTAGTTTGTATACTTTGGTGTTATGTTTACTTAAGGTTGGGAACTTTAAGATGTGGGAATCCTATAAGAAAATGTAGTCTGATTCAAGAAATGAATATTTTATGAAGGAAGCAAAATCAGATTTGTATAATAATGTGCTTCCATCCAGGTTTTTACAGGTACTGCTCAACTTGCAACATTTAATGATGATCCAGAATTATGACAGCCTTGATGGTCATTACAAAATGTTGCACACACTCTTGAGGTCATGTGATTATCCTCTGGATGCCTAGCTGAACTACTCCCTATTTTTGACCAATATTCACTTTGGGGCAGAGACATTTTGACTTTTTTTTCCCAACAGTCTTCCTATGATCCTGTATCAAGGCAGGCCTTTTCCCAGATAATAGAGAAGGTTGCAACTATCTGTTGATGTAATTGATTCTGGTGTCTGTGAATCAATCCCCTCTTTGTTTGGAAACTTTCACAGACAGTAATAATACAGAAAGATTGTTGTTGGTGGTTTTTTTTTAGTGTATGGTGTACATAGTCAAGGAAATCTACAATGCTTTTTAACACGGAAGAGTTCTGGCAGCCTAAGATTGCTAGTTCATTTTGTCCATGCATGTACACTATCACTTTCTTCTGCCGACTTTGTTTTGCTTCTGGTCAGATCCAGTCCCAGATCCCACTTCTGGGTGGAATCCTGCTAGCTTTCCCCACAGAAAGGTGATTTCTTCAGAGAGAACTCAACAGCTCAGTTTACTGAATTTCATCCGTGACTTAAAATAAGGGCATCTGAGGCACTTACGTGTGAAACACCAGAGCAATGACATAATCCGGTGAGACGGTCAGCTTCCAATCACACTCTTTTCCTGGAGGGTAAGGCTCTGGGTAACTGGGGGACAAGATAACCCCCGAAGGTCCTGCCAGGATCCCACCACAAGGTGCTAAAGGAGGAGAGGAGAGAGCAGAACCATAGCTTGTTTTGTACACTCTCTTTTGAAAGACTCCTCAGACAACCTATGCATGCATTTAGGACAAATTAAGGCTTTAAACCTGAGGCAGTCTAAGACTGTGTCTTCGCTTGCATTTAACCATGGCTTGTGCAGCGAAGTGAGAATACTTTCAAACTTTATTCCCCACACCCCCCCAAAATCTCCCTTCACTTCTGCTTTGCTTGAGAAAATGCATGGCTAGCTTAACCAATTTTCATAAAATTATGCAAAGCTTGTCCCCATTCCTGACACACCCTGATAACTTGCTGATGGTCTGTGAACCTTGGACTAAATTACAGGCCATTTTTTTTTTGTAAAAATGACACTAAAACTTTTTTTTGTTGTTGCTTACTTTGAAGTTAATTTCATTGTGCTTTTTACATGACATACACCCAAGTTTTGAAAGCAGGTACACATGTACGTGCACACGCCTTTGAGTCAGTTTTGGCTCCTGGCAACTGCTTGGATAAGTCTTAGCAATTTTCTTGGCAACATTTTCAGAAGTTTTTGTCCTTGCCTCCTTCCTAGGGCTGAGAGAAAGTGACCGGCTCAAAGTCACCCAGGCTTTGTGCCTAAGCAAAGACTAGAACTCACAGTCTCCCAGTTCCTAGCCCGGTGCCTCAACCACTACCAAACTAACTCTTTTTTCCAGTCCTACTCCTCAGCTTAAGCATATAACTAAATCCAGATAAGCTTAACGAGGCTTCAAAACTAGAAGTTAGCTCATTCATAAAAAGGGTATGCTTGTATGTAAATATTATATTTATATAAATATTGATTTTTTTTATAAAAAAGAGCAACTTTTACCCAAAATCAGGCAAAGCAGGCAGGCAGATTGAGTTGCTCACAGAATCACAGATTCATTCAGAAATCTATCTATCTACCATTGGCTAGCTCAGCCTGTCACATAAAATTTGCTTGCAAGCAAACTCACAAAATTAACTCACAACACACCATGCATGTAAATATTGAATTTTTTATTAAAAAAAAGCAACTTTGATCCAAAATCAGGCAAAGCAGGCAGATTGAATTGCTCACAGAATCATTCAGTGATCTATCTATCTGCCATCGGCTAGCTCAGTCTCTCAAATTTGCTTGCAGTGAGTCTGCACTGAATTTGCTTGCAAGCAAACCTTCAGTCCTAAGAGAGGTTCGGCTGTGCTTAGCTAGAAAGCAAGAAATCCAACCATTTCCTGCTTCCTAGCTAATCTAAATCTCCTGGCACAGCAGAACAGATGATGGTCGGAAAAAGGAAAAATAGCAACTTAGCAGACAAGTTTACCTGGTAAGGAGTGAGTGGGCGGGAAGGGTTTCCACGGGCCCTGTGGGCTGAGCAGCCTTGTTTCTGCGCAGCCTGGATTAATTGTTTTTTGGGGGTGCTCTGGGGGTGAGATTTCTCTGCGGCCTACCATTTCTCATGGCCCACCAGTGGGCCGCAGCCCACCGGTTGGCGACCACCGGCCTAAAGAATATAAATCTCCATCCTGATGGAACTGTTCACATCCAGTTACCCATTTCCCACTCTGCTAGGGATGTATCATGTTATTAAGTTGCTCGCCTTAAAATAAAGAAGCCCAAGACTGCCTTCCACTAAAACAGGGCTCCCCAAATTTGGCAACTTTAAGACTTGTGGATTTCAGCTTCCAGAATTCCCTAGCCAGCCATGCAAATGGCTGGGAGTTGGTCCATAAGCCTTAAAGTTGCTGAGTTTGGAGATCCCTTCACTAAAAGAAGAGAAACAACATTGGAGTGGGACAGAAAACATATTCTTAAGTTAGTTTACAAAAGGAATATATTTCACTCTATTTTCCTTGATTGGGACCACCGAAGGGCTACTCTGTATCCCATCCTAGAAGTTGCTTAGATGTCTCCTCTATCACTCTAAAAGTACCTTCTGCTTAACACTGACTCTTAACACAGGAGAGGGAAAAGGGCAAAGTGCCCCAGCATAACCAATTCAATATCTGAACCTTAAGAAGGAAAGCTTTGATCAGATGACAGTCTCATTTGCTCCAATTTGCAACCATGGGTCTGTTCTAGCCCCACATTTTCAGCTCCCTGCTACAGTTTCTGTACCTATGCAAGTGGGCGGGTCAGGCTGCCAGAAGAACCTGTTCTCGATCTGCACACAGCTGATCTTGGCATCACCCTGCAAGGTGTATCCTGGATCACACTGGAAAATAATGTTGTCTCCTGCCTCCTTGCTGTCTCCGCTCCGGCTCCCATTCTGTGGGATCCCAGGATCATTGCAGGAAGTGGCAGTGGACACTAAGAACAAAAAGTCAGGGAAAGGGATGAACCAAGGGAACAATTATTCATTGATATTTTTTTTCCAATTAGTCCATAAACTCTGAAGCTATGGCATGACATTCATGGTGAGCATAGTACACTGCATTTCCTGGAGGAGCTCGGGATTCGAATAGCAGCCATCTTGCATATAATTAGAGCAAGGATGGCTTCGGAGGGAAACAAAGCAGAAAGCGCCAAACAAAGAAGGCAATATGGAATCCACCAAGTCCATCATTGTCCATCATGGAGGACAATGCTAATGGTGTAACTGGTGGCATCTCACATGGTCTCATTTTCCTCTCTTCCACTGCAGCATTTTGGATGATGCCATGAGTGTTCTTCAGTCATCAAAAAGAATACAGGAAGACAGATATTGATATTTGTAAGCAGTTTAATTTCATTTGAATGGCTAAATTAGGCCAGGTATGCTTAACTGCAGATGAACACAGGAATAGTAAAACATGACTCCCTGTGTTTCTATCTTTCAAGTAAATTCCAAAGGAAAAGATCAAAAGGAACACTTCCAAGAAGGCTTTTCAGGAGCTATGCTGTTCTAAGACCATATGATGGAGTTTTGCACTTAAGAAATCGGGAAATTTTTCCTGGAGAAATTCAGTGCAATTGTCCATCCAATCTTTTTGCCCAGTCCTTCAGAAGTTCAGAGCTTCAGAAGGCCATGGGCATCCATCTGTAATTCAAAGCGGTTTGTGCATATTTCCTTATATTCCCTTTACTGCTACCCTATGAGGTCACTCAGAAATTTGTTCCTGGCCAAGCTACAATTTCTTCTTTGAAATACAATGCTAGTTTTAGCTAATAAATCATATAAGCTTTTTTCCATCTTCAAACATTCTGTAGAAGTCTATTTTTTGCTGGCTGAATCAGCATTTAAGAAAAACAATGCAATCCTGCTTACTTCACAAAGCCACATATATCTACAAAGAGCTATTAGCAGATATTACTTTAGGATCAACCAAAACTCTTTAGGCAAGGTATAAAGCAGTGGGCGGACAGAAGGAAAAAAATTAGGGCAAAATTAAGACAGATTAGAGACAGCAAGTCATCAAATGGAGGTTGTGCACTAAATATCTTAATATTAAGATATAATATTATATAATATAATATAATAGCAGAGATATAATATTAATAATATTTAATATTAATATTTAATATTAGTATTACCAGTACCAGGCTCTATGGTCCAAGCAAATAGAATAGCAATAGCACTTAGAGTTATATACCACTTCATTATGCTTTACAGCCCTCTCTAAGCAGTTTACAGTCTCAGCATATTACCCTCAATAATCTGAGTCCTCATTTTACTGACCTTGGAAGGATGGAAGGTTGAGTCAACCTTGAGTCAGTGAGAATCAAATTGCCAAACTGCTGGCAATCAGCAGTCAGCAGAATTAGCCGGCAATACTGTATTCTAACTACTGCACCACCATGGTTACTATCACCTTCTGAAAACATAAAGTGTGTTAATTCCCTATTTTTCTCCAAACTGGTCAAAACACAAAGGATCCTGGGTTTATATCATTGTCACTATTTTTCAGACCACAAAACTAGAAAAGAAACATCTGCAGATACTCCTTACTTAATACATTGGGTTAGGAATCTCAGTTGTTGGGTAAAACAGTCATTAAGGGAGATGCCTACATGACTCCTTTGCTCAACAACCACAATCCCAGCATTCCCAATTGTGGTTGTTAAATAATCATCCAGATTGTCAAATGGACAAAGCAAGAGAGCTGCCTGTGGGCAGCAGCTTTTTGAGAGGGAAAGAGCTGCCTGACAGAGGGTTTCAGCTCTGCATAAAGCTGAAATCCTCCCAGCTGATAGCTCTTTTGCTCTCAAATGTTCTTGCCATGTGCCAAAGAATTTCAGCTTTCCTCTGTTCAAGGAGGGGCAATCCTTCAGGAGGCTGCAGGAATCCATCCCTCCATCCCCTCCACTTGCAACTGTTCCTGTTGGCTTCCCCACTGACTTCTTAGGGAAGCCAGCAGAGAAGACTGTGAACAATGATCACATCATTGCAGGGCACTTTGCAAATAGCTGCAAATGAGAGATGGCTGCCAAGCACCTGAAATGTGGTCATGTAACCATGGGGTGGAGTGGCACAGTGTTTTATGACAGCCAGAAAGGAACGTTCCAAGCCTGTCAACAATGTGAACAGTCAATTGGTTATAAGTCAAGGACTACCTGTGTGTTAAATGGTCTAATAAGTGAGGTGGTAGCAGCCAAGTAGCTAAAACATATCAAATGCTCATGAAAACTCCCTCTCGTAAGGCACTGATACTTAATGCAGTGTATTTTGCAAGTGTTTTAGGATTATTTGCATCATTATAGCCCGGGGGTGGAAACCCTGACAATGAGAAAAGACTTTGCACATGCACAAACTTCCTTTGAGCTACAGTGAGCACACATATGGAAGAATTGGAGCAGGATGCATGCTTAAACACATATTACTGATTTCAAACTTTTCTTTCTCCAGCTGGAAAAGGCTGTAGGGATTAACAAATCTAAGTCTGTTGCATGAAGATCAGATGTATGTATATTTCAGCACACTTTCCCCTTTGCTTATTACATCTTATTACATCTAACCATCTGTTAATTTTACCTGGCATTCAGCTATAAGCCTATGATGTCTATGCTATCCAATAAATTATAATGTGGACGTTGTCTTCCTCCCCTCCTCCTACACCTTGTGACTGAGAGAATTCTGCTTTTAGCAGAAATGGTAGGTTCAATTCTTTTACAGATGTATCAGGGTGTCTTGAATGCTGTCTAAAATGCTGTCTTCCTTTTCTTTTTAAAGCTCAGGGGTTTAAAATAAGTAGTTTTTAATAGAAAAGTCTGAGATTTTTTTAAAGCAATAAAACTAGAGTAGCGATCACTAGAATAGCAGTGGAAGAAAAATAGAGTCAGATGGGACCAATTCAATTAAAGCTGCTGATGGAGAAACAAGACTTTTTTTTTTTTTTTGGCGACCAGTATGTCTAATTCTAGAACTTATCAAACCTTTGCCAAAATGTGGACAGTGAAAATGGGTTACTAGAAAGTTCTTGCCAATAATTTGGTTCTTCATTTGCAGATAAATGCACTTGGCTTTATCTTGATCTAGATTCTGACACAAATGCAGCTGAGATAAATCAATGTATGTCTGCAGATTTTTTTTCAGTATGTATAATTCACAGATCATAGGTCAACAAAGAAGCAAATATTGGCTTCATGAATGAACAAACCAACCAGAATGATAGTATCTAGTCCAGTATTTTTCAAGCTTGGCAACTTAGTAGCATGTATTTGAGAATGCTGGATGGGGAATTCTTGGAATTGAAGTCTGGATATCTTAAAGTTGCTGAGGTTGGGAAACACTGGTCTAGTCCCTGGAAAATGAATCCTCACTCCAGGAAGAAAAGGAAGATCTGGTTAAGCAATAGGTACTCTGACTCCAGGGGCCTGCACTTCAGTTTCATTGGCTTTTAGTCTGTTGATTCTGACACCCACAGTCTCGGCCTCATTTCTTACAAAAACCAGTGCTGTTTGTTATTGTAGTCACTGTTCAACTATTTCTTTCATAATATTTTTATCCATTCATCTATCCATCCAAATACCTCACTAACACTTGGCTCTATTGCTATTTTTAAAAAAATCTAATTTCTAGAAAGAAGCTATTTTGCTTATATTTTTCCTAAGACAGATAATGGGCAGGAACCCTTTGAGGCAATTTAAAATGCTGATGATTAGTCATCATTCTGGCCTGAGAATTGCAGTGCAGCCTGTTCTGAAATGTCTTTTGCTCCACTGAAAAATTAGCTTGCAGGGTATTTCTTGGGCTCTGTGCTTTCCCAAGATCTTCAGTAACAAGTCAGTAACAAGTCGGACATTTGATTAACCCCACTAGTTTTGTAGCTATAAATCTTTCAGCATTAGTTGGATGGAAGCAATTATCCCCCTACCTTGACTCTGTATTTTTTTTTCCTTCTGTTAAATTGCGTCCAATTCTCAGTTTTCCCTGCAGTTTTCTTGATGAGTTTTTTCAGAAGTGGTTTTGTCATTGCCTCCTTTTTAGGGCTGAGAGAAAACGACTAGCCCAAGGTCGTTCAGCTGTTTTTGTGCCGGAGGCAAGGCTCCCAGCCTCTGGCTTCTGGCTTGATGCTTTAACCACAAACTGGAGTACCTTAACCACTATCTCATAGATTGGTTCAATTTGTTATACGTAGGACGAGGAAGGTTTTAAAACTTCTGTTAATGCAAATGTGGCAGAGAAAGTGGTTGTTTGCTAAGTTCAGTTCAGAAATTGGTCTTAACCTTTAAAGCATTGGATGGCTTAAGGCTTGACTATGTTAGGGACAACATATTATATTGCAAGCCTGCTGAAGTATTAAAATATGCAGAAATGATCCCTTTGAAGAGCCCTCTGGTGCAATGGCTTAGTTCACTGGAAGGGTTTCCCAAAGTATGGAATGCTTTAATCCTCCAGCTTTGGTTGCTCTCTTAATCTTTTGGTTTAAAAAAATACACATAAAGGCATATCTATTTGGCCTTTCCAAATGTCAGTTTTAGTTTTAGTGTTCTTTTAATATTTAACATTAAATATGTCAATGTAGGATATTAAATAATGTTAAATATTAAGATTATTTAAATAGTCTTGGTACAAATATTATATCATGCATCTCCAGCCATTCTGTTCCACAATTATGTTGCTATTCTGGATTAACTATATATAGAGAACAGCTGCCTCAGTGGTCCTTTGCATCCTCCACTAAATCTCTGAGTGGAGAATGGATAGTTTCTCTGAATTTCTCCAGAAGGAGAAGAAACTCTCCATTAATTTCTCAAGGACTTCGCCTTGGGAATGATGCTAACACCAGAAAAGGTCAATGTAAATCTCCCTGAGATTTAAATGTGAGAAACAAGCAAGCTGCACACCTTTGGAGAGAGGACAGCAAAGTGAAAAGCTAGATCAATCATGCCTACTCACTTAGCTTTTCATCACTAAAAATGCAATGCTATATTCCAGGAGTGTCAAACTCATGTTGTTACAGTGGCATCACATGATGTATTGGGACTTTTTCCCCCTTCACTAAACCAGGTGTGTTTGACAGGCCTGCTATATGCTATCTGAGAGACTTTCTTTAAAATTCCCTTCCTCCTTTTAAATCACTTCTAGTGCAAATTCTTGTTCACCCAATTGCATGACTATTGAGAGAAAAATTGCTGAGGAATTGAGAGAAAAATTGCTGAGGAATTGGTATGTTATGAATGCTGAAATTAATAAATTTAGGGGTTATGTTTCACACAGGTTACCAGGCAGAGTTGTAGAGAGCTGAAAATATTTATGAAATTGTCATCCTGTTTTAATCCTCCGGAGCCCACAGACCAGATGACACCTGTGAAAGTTACCTGAAAACTGAATGGCAAAGCCCTGTTTACTGGTGAAAAAGTCCGTGTTGAACTGAAGGACCACCAAGTTGAAGGTGCTGTGAACGTCACTGGGCAAGACAGAACCACTAACTTCTTTCAGGAGGATGCTCTTCTCCACTGGCCCATCCCAGATTCTCAAAACATCATGAAAGTCCTCTGTATGGAAAACTATGAAATGGAGCCTGTATTTGGGGGAGGGCAAAACAGGACGGGGAACAGAAAGAACAGCTACAAATAAGACTAGATTTGTGTTTTAGAATTGGGAAAGTTTAGAAAAGAAAGGGCTGGAGGAAGGTAACATTACAACATTCTTCAGGTACCAAACAAGGATCATCTAGAAATGAGAAGGCAGGTAACATCTTTTTAAGATTAATAACTTTTATTCATAAGACAAGTGTGTACAGATAGTCCTCAACTTGCACGATTCATTTAGTGGCTGTTCAAAGTTACAGTGGCCCTGAAAAGAATGTTTTATGACCATTTTTCACAGTTATATCCTTAAGAGCATCCCCAAATTCAGACATTTGGTAACTGGCATGTATTTATGAGAGTTGCAGTGTCCCAGGGTCATGAGATCACGATATGTGAATTTCTGATAAGCAAAATCAATGGAGAAGCCAGATTCACTTAGTAACCATGTAACAACTGCAGTAATTCACAACATCTGTGTCAAGAAAGGTCATAAAATGGGGCAAAACTCATTTAACAACTGTCTTGTTTAGCAACAGAAATGTTGGGCTCAATTGTGGTTGTAAGTTGAGGACGACATATATGATTTTTAATAATATATATTGGTCTGTAAAGGCGCCACCAGATTCCTTCTGATTTTGATCTGACTCCAAAGTAACACAAGTTTCTCACTGCAATCTCAGAAAGAAGCTGAATCCTGTTTTCATTCATTCCGGGCAGAGAATAATGGATATACATTATAAAGAGGGCAATTGTGACTGAATGTTAGGGGGGGGAAAAATCCCAATTAAAAAAAAAACACTTGGCAAAGAAAACAATCCCTAAGGAGGTAGTGAATTCCTTCTCATTGGATTGGTTGAAGGAGAGACTAGATAATCAATGATTAGGGATTTTTTTTAAAATAAAGTTTTATTTGGGTTTTCACACATACAAAATACAAGTAAAACATCTTTTTTGAAAATAGCATGGTCCCGGGTTGAACTTCTTTATACAGACACAAAACTCAATTTCATGCTCCTTTTTGTATTCTATTCCATATCTTATACTATTTTACATTTTCTATATAGTTTTTCCCCTCTCTTAATTTTCTCAATTTTATTTTGATTATCTCATCTCAATTCAAATCATTATATTTATACTTTTGTCTGTTCTGTTTCAATTTCATATTATCTTTTCTCATTAGACAAATTTTCTCCTGTAGTTACTAATAGGAGTATGACACCTTTATATCTTTTAATTACCGTATTTGCCGGCGTATAAGACGACTGGGCGTATAAGACGACCCCCCCACTTGGAGGCATGTTTTTCAGGGCAAAAAAGTCACCTTATACGCCGGCAAATACGGTAACTAATCATCTAATATTTACACAGTGTGTATGTTATTCTGTGTTGGGAGTGAAGGATGTTTGAACTCTCTTAGATGGACTGTCTAAAGGAGCGTGTCTTGGAGTAGGCAGGCGTTACTCCAGAACCCTGGCCCTTCCCGGCGGAGTCCCTCGGGCTTTCCCGCAACAGAGTCCTCTTGCAACGCGTCCGCTAGGTCAGCCAAATGATCCCGGCGGGGTCACCGGAAACGCCCTCCAGAAATCCCGGGGGCTGCAGTGGCAGGGCAGAGTGCCAGGGGCTGTGGGAGGAGGAGGAAGGTGGGCAGCCTTCACATGGCCCTGCCTGGGGCGACAGGAGCGACCCACGCTCTCGCTCCCCCCAGTCGCTGCAGCCTTGGGCGGAGCGAGGCGAGCGGGATTCGAACCTGATTCAGAGATGCGGGGAGGCCTTGGCGGAAGCGACACGGGGGATCTGGGAAGCCAGAGGCGCCTTCGCTGCATCCCACAAACATCTGAAAGCCGGCAGTGGATATACCGTATTTGCCGGCGTATAAGACAACCCCCCCACTTGGAGGCATGTTTTTCAGGGCAAAAAAGTCATCTTATACGCCGGCAAATACGGTACATCCATTCAATTCTTATTTAAACTTCAATATATACCTTAAGTTTATGACCTTCAATATAATACATAATACATAACTTCCAATCGAATTCTGCTTGGTACATTCTTATAATACACACTATATTCTTTAAACAAAATTATAAATACATGTAATTATAAACCCTCATTCCATTCCAATTCAGTTCTATCATTAATAATCATTAAAATCTTAACATCTTTAACACTTCTTTTCAATTAAATATCATAGTTCCTTAAAGACACATATAATCTCCATAATTAATTTTTCCCTTATTTCTCTTCACATATGTTTTGTAAATAATTAAATATTCATTTTGTTACATTTATTTATTGACAAGCATTCCACTGAATTACGATAGCTATTTTATCAGACATTTTAATCATACATTGTTTCATATTTTCTAAAATTATTTCTGCTTCTAATATAACCATACTATCTTATGTACCTTTGCAGAATCCCTTTTTCCATTAAGTTTTCACCCATTATCTCTAAATAGGCCCTGTTTCTCTATATTTTGCTTCTGTCCTTTATAACTTCTTTTCCTTTCTTTCTTCCCTCTCATCTTCTCCCTCCCTTTTTACCCCTTGTCTCTCTAGTTCTAATTCTCTCTTCTGCATTTCCCTCTTCTGTTGCTTTCTGATTTTATACTTATTTTTCACTCTTTTTTTTTTTGGAGTTGTTTTTCCCAATCTTAAACTTTCCATTCTCTTTCCCCGCTTTCCTTCCCCCCCCCCCACCTAAGATTACTTGTTCATTAAAGATGGCTTCTTCTTTGTTGCAATCTTCTTGTTCTGCAGGCATTTCTTGTTGTTTCTCATAATTCCAAATCTCCATTTCTAAAAACTGAAATATTAAGCCAAAAGAACCTCTCCCTTCTTGTGCATCTTCTTTTCAAGTTCCATTTTCAGTTCTTCTAAAAGTGGAGCCATTTTAAACAGTTTTAAACAACCACTCAATTGATTTTAGTCATTCAAAACAATAACCAAGAATCCAGAAATCATCAAGTAATCCAGATAGTCCCGAGTTATATCTTCTTATTTCTTTTTCGACTTTCTTTTCCTGGGGTTTTTGTTGTGATATTTCAGTTAGAATGTATCTTTTGGAAGTCTTGTTGAGATTTTGCTGTAAGTTCTTTTTTAATTCCAGGCAGTCTCCTCCCTTCCAGATCCTACCCTTTAATTCTTTTTCTCTCCTTTCCTGTTTTCAAAAGCTTTTAATTATCCAGAAATCTTTATTATCCCTTTGACTTCTTATTTTCAGCATTAAATGCCTATTGATGTCAAAGTGGATTTTTTTCCAATTTCTTGCTTAAGTCTCTTAGCTGTCAGTATAGGAAAAGGAGAAAACCAACTCTTTTCCTTTTTCTCTCTCCTTCGCAGCTTAAAAAAATCTTCTTAGTGAACAATGTTATTGTTTTTTAACAGTTTCAATTCCAGGGTACCTTATTTGTTGCTTTTGCTGTTTGACCCGGTCAACCAAAACTTTTTCCTCTTATCTTTCTCCTTCACATTCTTTTCTGGTCGAGTTCTTCTTTGTGGTGGCCATTTCTGACCACCGCTGCAACCGCCTTTGGGAAAGGGAGTAATGGCCAGCTGGGGAGGAGAGATGCGGTTCTCCTCAACCCTGCTGGCAGTCTCCCCCATCTTCACCACCTCTATGGGGTGGCTTAGCCCCGAAACCAGCCGGCTCGTGGCGCTCAAGCAGCGAACATGGATCGAAGCCTCGCAGAGACGAGGTTTCGGTCTGTCGCTGAAGAAGCTCAAACCGGAAGTCCAATGATTAGGGATTTTTTAAAATTTAGTTTGCTAAACTGAAGAGGAAGTTGACTTAAGTATCTTCCCCAATTCTAAGATTTTAAAATTCCTCCCAAAGATTTGGGAACTGCAGTTTAACTCGAGAGATTGAGGACTCAGTTACAAATCTAGTCCCTTCTATGTCACTCTGCCATTTCTCTTCAGTTTCCATGTGGAGAAAAGCTGGTCATTTCATGAGATTAGATTTGTAGAAAAGACACCAATACACGATTGCTTGGAGGAAATGAAGCTTGAAAATAGTATCATTTAGAGATGCAGAAAATCATAGACTTGTTATGAAAGGGAAGGAATAACTGAGCGGGTAGAAACAAATTCATTTCAGATAAATTCTCAGTGAAAAAATGATTTTAGACCAAGGTGATGCTAGAGTGAAAAGGAGATATTTTTAGAGGTTCTCTATAACATGTGCCGAATTGAACAGCACTTCTATTTTTTTTCTTTTTCTTTATCACTGGTTCCCCTCTCGCTTTATGGTAGGCAGTGACAGCAGCATGAAGCTTTTAATATTTTAATTCCATCTTCATGATAATAGGTATGATGGTGATGCATTATAAATGTTGGAGAACTGCATGGTTATTAATTGACTGAGTTTTAGAGTGGGCTGCCCCTCTGGCTTTTTATTTAATATGCCTGTTACATTTATATTAGCATAAACATTTGTACTGAAGAGGCAATAAAAGATTGATAGACTGTACTAGAGGAAGAATGGGAATACTGCGTTAAAAGACCCGAGCGATGTGCTTTTTTTAAATAGTTGCCAAAGCTGCTGACTTGTTGCTTATTTCCTTGACATTTCACAAAATGTGTTCTAATGAGGGAAATTGCAATTCTTCCATAGATTATTTGCAGCCCTCTCCAACTAAGTAAGTACAGTTGTGTTGGTTAAGGATGACCGAATACTTTTTTTTTCTTTTTTGGAGAAGAAAATCCAGAAAAGGCAAAATTATGTCATCTATAATAGCAATCAACTGTCATTTTCATTCCTCCAAACAACTTTATTTACTTCTAATTTGTGAAGCTCAAAACTTAGCTGCCCTGCTATATGAAGTCATAAATCAACAACTGATTTGAAAAGATTAACCTTCAACTGCATCTTCAAAAACATTTTGTCTTTGTGTGGTGGGGATAGGGAATGAATGCCAAAAAATAGAATCTGGTGCCCATAAGAAAAAAAATTTAAACTTAAGACCCTGGAGGTCTGCAAAATCTTTTTCAGAATAACCCTAAATCAGGAGCAAGATATCTGTGGCCTTTCACATGTTGATGTTATCCAAATCTGGATTTATGGTTAATGATGGGAATAAAATCACTGTATACCAATAAATAACATTTAGAAGCTCTCCAAGTTCTCCATTCCTTTCCTAAACTTACGTAGGTTAGAGACTAGCAGGTATGTATGGGCAGAAACATTGAGGGGAATTAGGGGTGGGGGAAGAGCCGATCGTGTCATTTTGCATGCTTATATGCATGTGGAATTAGAAGTTGGGAACAGCTAATGGCTTGGTTTCTCCCCCCCCCCCCATTGATTAAGTCTTAAGATGCATTCAGAAAAGCAGATTTTAATTGAGTTCTCAATTTGAAATATAAATTAAATCATGCTAATTGCTGCTGAACAGATATTTTCTTAGTGGGGTCTTTGCTGGTCTCTGAGCTTGGTTCTTTTCTTGTACATATTTCATAGCTCAACTAGTTACACTTGGGTCATGAAACTTCCGCAAGACAACAGCCAAGTTCAGAGAGCACCAAAGACCCCACAGTTCAATCCTGAACTACAAATGATTCCCTCCATTGGTATCTTCCTACTCTTTTACATTCTTGGAAAAAATGTTTCATTATTTCAAATGGCCTTCCCTAATCTCATTTGATTGATACCTGGTGGACCAGAATCTTCAGAATTCTGAGCAAACCTGAGCAATATTATGTCTACAGAAAGAAATGAGTCAGTTTTCAGAAAGCTTAAAAAACTTCCTTGTTTTAACACTCTGTGCTGTATTATTTTAATACCATTTTAAGATTGATTTTATGCTGTTCCTCTTTAAAATTCTATCCCCATAAGCTTCCCAGGGCCATTAAGGAACCAGGAAGCATAAAAATACATCAATTAAATAAATAATCAAAGGCTACATGATTACTGAACAGTTCAGAAGTGCTCACATACATGGAAGCTCATGATGAGGTTTCCCAAAATGTTTTCTATAGAGATATGGGTACAAAAAGAAAGAGTTCCATTTGTCCTATTAATGGGATGCCCACATTGTTAGAGAATTCCAGCAACCCGATCACATCTGAAGTGTTGTAGGTAATTTAAAGCGTCAAAGGGTTTGTGGTGGAATGTACTCTGGATTCCCAAGAGGGAGGGGCTGCGTTCCATAGGAGCAAGAAAAAGTGCAAAAGAGCAACTAAGATGATTAAAGGTCTGGAAGCTAAAACATATGAAGAATGATTGGAGGATTTGGGTTTGGAAACTGCTTAGAAAAAAAGCAGTGTGTCTTTCTTGATTTTCGGAGTCTGATAGGGACATACATTCTTAAGTTTAAGCTTTGATTCCTCTTTGTGAACCTCCAACATGGATGAAGAAAGAAATTTGGAGAGAAGGAGAGCAAGTTAGACCATGCAAATAAATGGAAATTTGGGGGTGGGGGAATGATAGTTTACACTGTTGAAATGTAAACATTGTCCCTTTCATAGGGGCACTGTGATATTTTACATATGTATATAAGGGAAAGAGTTTGTACCAGAACATCACAATGCACTCTCATCAAATCACTCTCATCAAATCACTCTCATCAAATCTCTGAACTTAGAGAGAGAAGAAGAGGCTTTGAGAGCAGGAGGAAGAGCTTCTGCCAACACATTGGTCAGATAAAAAGGCCCTTACTTCCGAGCAAGAATGTAATGTGACTAAACGTCTCAGACAAGTTCTTCTCAAATTTACACCATCATGGTGGGAGGGAGGAGGGAAGTACATTCAGACTTGCAAAATTGTTACTATAGCTTTACAGGAAAGGTAGTATTGACCTACGTGGTGTTGGCTTCCTAGTCTCATGTATCTGATAGGATTCTTTGGCAGGTAATTCAAGAGAGGGCCAAGCACTTTCATTCTGTTTAGCAACATTTTTTTTTCCAAATTGCATCCTTGAAAGCTGTCAAAGCTGTCATCCATTACATAGTTCAGGCTGGAATTATACTGTTTGGGTTCGGATGTTCTCTTCTAAGCTCTTCAAAAAGGATTTCGCATCTCTCTGGCAGCAATCAATGTTCTAAATGCATTTGAAGCTGTGCAGGTATGAATGTGATTAATACCTGAGAGCAGAGAAGCGCCTATGAGAGTGTTAGAACTTCAGGCATTTCTTTCTATTTCCCTATTCTCTATTGCTACGATGCACTAAATCCAATCTGTCTCCAAATATTACAGTCGACCAATTAAAATTAGGACATCTATCCTGATTAATTCACAAATCTTATTTTTTAAAAATGTATGGTTGATTAATTTGCTGATTATGAAGCTTGAGCCCTACTTTTTATCCTTCTCCTATTGATGCCAAATAGTAAACACTAAGGTATGCAAAGCAAGAGAAATCATGCAAATGTGATCAATTTGCATAATTCAAACAGGTTGTAGAACTCAGCTAATCCTGCCAAGAGTTGGGGTTATTTTGACACAGGCATTTTCATGCATCTATTTATTTATTTTTAATTGCAGAGTAGAAATGGTCCTGCGTAGAAACACCTGTGCCCTGTTCACACACCACAACATAATTGATTCAAAAACCACAGTGACAGGATGAGTGCTGGATGTTGTGGGGGTGTTGATGATCTAACCTTTTCCAGTCTTTGAACTTACCCTATTGTGCAACCAGCTTCTGCTTCAATTGTCCAGACACAGTTGAGATTGTGATCATAGGGTGTTGGAAACCCTGGAGATAGGATCCTTCCTGAAGACTCACCTCGCATGCTGCCCCCACACTCAGCTGAAAGAAACCACAAACCAATTCAGCAACTGAACTCTATAAACATCCTTTGCTTCTTCCTTTGAAGAAGGCTTCACTGAAATCCACAGATCTTACATTGCCATGATTGAGAAACACTGATCCAGTTTGCACAATTTCTGATCCATTTGAACAATTTCCAAATATTAAGTATTTGGTGACTTAGCATGTTGGACAATACAGATCATCTGATTACTTATGTTTCTATGTACTGTATCAGGCAATGTAGAGAAAGTGTGAACTTAGCCACCTTAAAGTAGTTTCATGTATTGTGTGAATACAGCTATTTTCTAGGAAGGGAATCAATTTTAAAACTATATCTATTCAATCTGTTCATCTATAGCTACTGGGACTCTATTTTCTTGGGAAAAAAATAAAGACAAACATTAAAAGGGGCAAACCTGAAAGAGGTTCATAAGGATGATTTTTATTAATTGTTTGTGTTTACACAGTTACTATACCAATAAAAATTCAAGAGCAAAACCAAGAAAAACTTTATGAGAATGCATATTTTAATAAAAGTTATGTGTCTGAAATAAAGGACTGTCCTTTATAATAAAGGATATATGGTCACTCTAACTTTAGCTCTGTAATTTTCCTTTTAGTCTGTCCTTTCTTTTTAGGACATTTAGATATAGGTAGTCCTCAGCATATGACTACAATTGAGCCCAACATTTCTGTCATTAAGCGAGACATTTGTTCAGTGAGCTTTGCCCAATTTTATGACCTTTCTTGCCATAATGGTTAAGTGAATCACTGCAACTGATAAACAGGTAATCCAGTTGTTAAATGAATTTGGCTTCCCCATTGACTTTGCTTGTCAGAAGGTCACAAAAGGTGATCACAGAACCTCAGTCATAAATATGAGTCAGTTGCCAAGCATCTGAATTTTGATCACATGATCATGAGAATGTTTCAATTGTCATAAGTGTGAAAAACGGTCATAAGTTACTTTTTCAGTGCCATTGTAACTTTGAACAGTCACTAAATAAACGGCTATAAGTTGAGGACTATCTATATAGTATTCCTTCGACAATAGCTTTTTCTAAACATGTTTGCTGCAAATACACAGGCATTTCTGAACCCACATGTAGATTTGAGAATAGAGAAAGCAGCAGATAACTCCCCCCACCGCCTTTTTGGCTCAAAATCAGCAACTGGAAAACTAAACAGACATTAATCTTATCTGTGCACAAAGGAAAACGTATTAAACTAATAACAAGAGGCTTCCAAATGTTTGTTGGTTGGAGGATCCATTAATAACAATGTCACTAATATACCTTTTCTTCTTTCTCCCCCCCCCCACCTTAGCTGTTGTTGCAAAAGATACCAACAGCAAATGACCTGGCAACTGATCATGTTACATCTTCCACAGTGCCAAGGACTTTGTGCTATTATGGCACCATGCATGGCAATCACCATTTGCTCCACACACCCCAAATGGTGGAAGATATACTGTAGGGAGAAAATTGCCTTTTTTGTTGTTATTTTGTTTAGAATAGAGTGACTTCAGAAACTTAAGAAAACCCCTTTCTTCCCCCCAAAAGTATGCCATATCAAAATCCCCTATTCCAGTCCCAAAAGTGCTTTTTCAAGAGGCAACTGGACTTTCTGGTTTTTCTTTGAAGACTTTGGGTTCACATCCAAGAAACTGCTTCAGCTCTGACTGGATGGTGGGGAATGGAAGGATTTATGCTCCTTGCAGACAACTGGTCATTTGCATTCGTTTAGCAAGTTGTTGAGGCCACCTGGAGGTTTATCAGGGTCATTCAATCAGGGCTGAAGAAGCTTCTTGGGTGAGAAGCAAAACATCTTCAAAAAAAACCTCCCAAAATCCAGTTGCCTCTTGAAAAAGCACTTTTGAGAAAAAGCATTTTTGAAAAAAGCACTTGAAATGTCAACCATGACTTGGATAACTGAGAATCTCCATAGACATTTAGTTACACCTATTTTAGTATTTTCCAACCTCAGCCATTTTAAGATGTGTGGATTCCAACTCCTATGATATCCCAGGTAGCATTGTTGGCTGGGGTATTCTGGGAGTTGAAGTCCACACATCTTAAAATGACTTATTCAGACAGCTAAGTAACAGAAGGCTGAAATTCCACTCTAAGGCAAAATTCTGAAAGCAGAATTGAAACCAAGACAATTCTTGATGCTCATTCATTGCCAGACAGTGAGAACATGACATGGCAACAAAAGGACGTCTTGATTTGTGCCCTCAATGTGTACTAAAAGAGAGAAACAGACCGCATCTTATATTGATTGACTCATTAGCTTGAAGGTTATTGGGAAAACAGTAGTACAAATGCTGGAAAGGAAATTGTAGGAGTTAAAGCTATTGCGTGCATTTGGATAGATGAAAAGGATTGATAGGTAATCTTCTGCAGTAATCCCGCCATTGATTCTGATCCATTTGTAAAGGTGGTACTCTATGCCCCTAATTCATCCCAAGCAGCCTGCAGATTAAAACTGTTTTTGTCAGGCTCCAAGAACCAATAACCACATGTGGTTCCTTTATTCTTGTTCTCCTACAAACAATTGCAATAACTATAGATATATTTTGCGAATTGCTAGGGAGGGCCCAACATTGTTTTTTTCCTACCTACCAGACATTCTAAGTTCTGCTGCTGCTTTGCCTTCTGGGAAAAAGCCCCTCTTTCGTGCAACTCTGAACTTACATCCTAATAACTTCCCAGCTATGCATTCAATTATTTCACAATTTTATCACATTAAAAATTTAATTTCGTAAGAACGATTCACTGATTTTCCTGAAGATTCCAAGAACTATGGGTGACTTGGGACATAAAGTTACACAGCTAAATCAACTGGTTTTTGATCCCCTCAGAAGCTACGCCAAATGTTTGGGGAGTGACTACCACACAAGAGGGAGGAGCAGAGCAGGTTCTGACCAGTTCTGGAGAACCGGTGTCAGAAATTTTGAGTAGTTCAGAGAACCGGCAAATACCACTTTCTGACTGGAGATTTTACAATATCCTTCCCCTGCCACGCCCACCAAGCCACGCCCACAGAACCGGTAGTTTAAAAAATTGAATCCCACCACTGGGGAGGAGTCATACCTACGCAGGTGGGGAGAGGTTGGTCCCAGGATCTTCGCTCTCCAGTCAAGCAAGTAAGCACACGGCTTCCGCGTAATGTGTAGCCATGATCACAACTGAAAGAGACAGAACTCCCTGCAAAATGTCCTTCATCGTGGACTTTGTAGCCAAATTGTGGGATGCCAGGGTTCTCACATTTGATTAAATCAAAACCTGAAATCAGGAATAAAGGCAATTAGTTAGAAAGAAGTCTTGACTCAGCTGTTGCTTTAGCAAAACTGTCAGTGGCTGATGAAACTCCTTTAGAGACTCTTCCAGGATGTAGTGTGAGAAAGGGCATCCAAGAACATGCAACCTTGCAATCTAAAGTGTCAGGACTAAGGTGAAGCACCCAGTGAAAAAGACCCAAGGAAGTGGAGGTATTTAAGAAGTCAGAGAAAAATGCTGCAAAATAGCAAGGAATAGATTCCTCATCAAAACAGGTTTTTTATTTGCGGGTTTTGAACCTTATGGATCAATCTGATGGATTGGTTGGAAATAGATGTATTGACAGCTGTTTCTTGTGGAGGTAGTGATCTGTAATTTTTCAAAAGAGGGCTTAATAACCTGATATGAGTAGAACACTAGACATAGAAAGATAGGAAAGTGTGTGAAGATGAACACAATGATATTTACACAGACAACTTGTAAAGAAAAATGTGTTCTTACATGAAGCAGATATAAATAGTTTCGTTTTAAATGTTTAGGTATAAAAAATAAAATATCATTAAAAGATCTGGCATTAGCTTGGTTTCCACCTAGACACCCTTCATTGGCAAACTAATTTTCCTTAAATGTTTGGTTCCAAATACAACTTCTCTGTAGGAGCAGTACATAACACTGTCCTGATCCTTTTTCTCCAGCTGCAGGTTGGCAGCCTCCATACTTACTAGAAAACTGCAACTCAAAACCTTGATTTGTGCCGTTTCCATCTGTGATGAATTCAAGCCACATTGAGCTGGAAGTGCTGTTGACATTGAGACCCAACATCTCTGCACGGCTGAAGGAGCCCAGCAGGCGAGCTGAGTTATTGCTGCCATCATAAATCTTGGAAAAGAGGAGAAAACAAATATGAAGATGGATTCCCTTGTCTCTGCCCATCCGCTGATCTTGCACCCCTTGTTTCTACAAAGTCAACAGTTTTGTTCATTTGATACTCTAGTGATGGGAGGAACATTCCTCATTGTCGCATTGCAATAGCAATATAACTTAGACTTATATACCACTTCATAGTGCTTTCATAGCACCGGTAAGCAGTTTACAGAGCAGTTTACAGGGTAAACACATTGCTCCCAACAATCTGGGTCCTCATTTTACCAACATTGGAAGGATGGAAGGCTTAGACAACCTTGAGCCAGTAAGGACTGAATTCCTGGCAATGAGCTGAATTAGCCTGCAATTCTAACCACTACACCACCATGGCTCTAGTTTAAATTAATATATCTGGTTTAATGAAAATAATAACTAGGGGTAATATGATAGCAATATTCCAATATCTGAGCGATTTATTCTCCAAAGCACCTGAAGCTAGGACAAGAAGAAATGGATGGAAACTAATCATGGAGGGAACCAACCTGGAAATGAGGAGACATTCCTGACAGAACAATTAATCAGTGGAATGACTCGCCTCCAGAAATTGTGGATGTTCCAACACTGGAGGTTTTAAAGAAGAGATTGGCGAACCATTTATATAAAATGGTGTAGGATTTCCTGATTGAGCAAAGGGTTGGACTAGAAGACCTCTAAGGTCCATGAATTTTGTTATACTGTTATCCTGTCATTTTGCACCTGTTGCAATTCCTGAACAACTTTCAAGGATAGCAGTACATAAAACATATTGCTACATGCAAGATGGGTTGGGGGCAAAGTGTAGATAATGTCATCATATTCAACTGGCCAGGAAGGGCACAGAAGATCACTATGTAAAAGCATTCCTCACATCAGATCTTGCTCCTTCTGACAGAGTAGAAACATATCCAAAATAGGTTGAAGCTCAATTCTTGAGTTTAGTATCCTCTTTATCAACAACATCTTTTTTAAAATAGAGTTTTATTTGGGTTTTCACAAAACATACAAATACAAATAAAATATCTTTTTTTGAGAATAGCATGCTCCCGGGTTATCACTTCTCCATACAGACATAAACTCAATGACATATTCATCTTAATTCATATCTTATAACTATTTTCACAGTTTTCTCCTTTTCTCCTTGCTTTCTATAACCTTATTTTTTAATTCTCATTCCTTTCTAAGTTCAATTACATATCTTTTTCTAATTTTCAGTATCTTTCTAATCAATATTTTTTTTTGTCTGTCCTGTTTACAATTTCATATTTTCTTTTCTCAAAACAAATTTTCCCTTGTAATTACTAGACTGGAGTGTAACACCTTTGCATCTTTTAATCATTATCCATTCAAATCTTGTTTAAAGTTTAAATTATGCCTTTACAGTTATAACATTCATTTTCTAACCTATATTTGATAACACATAACTATTATCAACTGAATTCTGCTTGGTACATTCTCTCAAAAATACACACTAAGTTCTTGAAAAAAATGTATATATGTATATATATGTATATATATGTATAACAATAGTAAATGAAATAATTATTCTATTGAAGTTCAGCTCAGCCATTAATACTGATAGCAATCTTACATTTTTATTTAAAATATTTCCATCTTTTTAAAAAAATAATTGAATAATATCAGTTGTCATTCACTTTAATTACCTATATTTCATATTTTACTCATTACTGTCTTCAAACAAAAAGCAAAACAATAGTTATTAACAGTAGTCAATAAAATTATTATTCTTATTCAAATTCATCCTGTCAACCAAGGGTGGAATTCAAATTTTTTAACAACGGGTTCTGTGGGTGTGGCTTAGTTGGTGGGAGTGGCTTGGTGGTCATGTTATTGGCTGGCCGTGGCCAACTCAATATCACTCACATCGAGGCATGCATGTCCTTGCCTGGCCTCTCGGGACTGTGGGGATGCTGCCATAGTCGTAAGTGTGAAAAATGGTCATAAGTCACTTTTTTCAGTGCCATTGTAACTTTGAATGGTCACTCCACATAAGCAAAGTACCAGCAAAAGAGGGGGAAAAAACTCCAGAGAAGTTCCTGAGACAGGAAGTCTAGTCCTGTCAAGAATGTAATAAGGGTTAACGGAGAGGCAGTTTCTGTAAGCAACACCAGAATGTTTCCTTCCTGCCTTCCTTACAGGATTAGGCCAGTAATTTCTTCTAACAACTGGTTCTCCGAACTGCTTAGAATGTTAACAACTGGTTCTAGCGAATAGGTGCGAACTGGTAGAATCCCACCCCTGCTGTCAACTGATATTAAAAATCTTCCATGTTTCTTTTCAATGATATACCTTTTTTGAAATCATTGAGAGCCTTATTCTCTTATCCTCTTTGTTTCCTTTAATTAACAAATATTCCATTACATATCAATGCCAATTTTATCTGTCACTTTAATCATCTATCATATTTTCTAACTCTTTTCTATTTCTAGTATAACAATGCTATTTCATGTACCCTTGCAGAATCCTCTCTTTAAATTAAATTTTAACCATTGTCTCTGTGTCTTTTAAATAGGTGTATACCTTTAATTCTTATACGTTTTTCCTGTTTCTCTATATCTTGCTTCTGTCCTTTATAACTTCTTTTCCTTTCCATCTTCCCCCTCTTCTTCTCCCTACTCTTTTTGTTCCCTTTTCTATCTAATTCTCCCTTCTGTGATCCTCCCTTCTGCTTCTTCCTAATGTCATAGTTACTTTTCAAATTATTCTTTTTTTTTTTTGGTTGTTGCTTCAAGTCTTAAGTTTTTAACTCCCCCCCACTTTTCCTTTTTTACCCCACTTAAAATTGCTTGGTCATTAAAAATGGCTTCTTCTTTGTCCCAACCTGAGAGATGGCTCTTTCAGTATATAGAATAAGAGAGAAGCTCAAAGCCTCTAGCTGCTACAGCTTATGAAACCATCCCCCCCGCCAACTTCAACAGCCCTTTCTGCCAAAAATGAGTGGTGCAAATTTCCATCATTTTTGTGGATGGAAATGCAAACCGAAAGAGTTGCAAATTTGGTCTGGGATTCATCAGCGTTGAAATGCATTCATTCTTATTTTCTGGTTCTGCTGTTTGCTTAACTACTCTTTAACCCTCATTTTAATCCATCGGACAATTAGTCATTACCTTGAGGACATCTCCAGTTTCCAAGCTAAATGCCCTGGCTTTAAGTTGAATTCCTTTTCCTGGCTGCGTCTGGATGGAATAGATACATTCATGGTGGTTGTTGTAGTTTAGGGGATAATTTGGAGATAAGAGAACACCTTGAGTTCCAGTCACAGAGGAGCCACATTCCGCTACAGAGAAAAAGGCAGAAGGATTGACTGTTAATAGATGGGGATATACAAGTGATATAAAAAGCATATTGTCTGGGTAAAAACTGATGTGGGCTTATTGTGTTTTTCTTCTTACACGTGGAATCTTATGTCCCAATAAAGGAGAACAGTTGTAGCTCAGGATTCAAATAAGGGGTCTTTGATGCTCTCTGAGCTTGGTTGTTTTATGGCAGATATTTCATTAGCTAAACTACTGCAACATTTAGTTTCTAGTGCTAGACTAGAAACTAAACGTTGGATTACAGAAATAAAGAACCATCCTGTAAGTTGATCAGGATACTCATATGCTCTGCATTTAGACACCATAACACCATAGTCTACTACTACAACCATATGGCCACATTTTCCGGCTAACTAATTAAGCAAAGATGGTGTGCTCTCCTACACAATTATACTGTATTATAGAATCTTCTCTAGATGAGATGGGTAACATGTAGGTTTACTATACAAGTAAATATATCCCTGCACCCTGAATCAATCCTATTGTTTTATCTTAGTTCTGCACTTATTTATTTATTTTATTTATTTATTTGATTTGCCAATTGTTTACAAGATAATAAGTATAAGTGTATACATAGTTGTGAATACATGAAATGGGTACATATAAGAAAAAATAAAAGAAGAATAAGAGAAACAATAGGACAGGGACGGTAGGCACGTTGGTGCGCTTATGCACGCCCCCTACAGACCTCTTAGGAAAGGGGTGAGGTCAATAGTAGACAGTCTAAGGTTAAAGTTTTTGGGGTTTGGGGAAGAAACTACAGAGTCGGGTAGAGTATTCCAGACATTGACCACTCTGTTGCTGAAGTCGTATTTCCTGCAATCAAGTTTGGTGCGGTTAACTTTGAGTTTGTATCTATTGTGTGCTCTTGTGTTGTTATGGTTGAAGCTGAAGTATTCATTGACAGGTAGGACATTGCAATGTATGATTTTATATACCATGCTTAAATCAAACCGAAGATGGCGTAATTCAAGGTTTTCTAGTTCTAGAATTTCAACTCTGGTGGCATAAGGTATTCTACAACGAGTAGAGGAGTGGAGAACTCTTCTTGTGAAATATTTCTGGACTTTCTCAATTGTGCTAATATCAGATACGTAATGTGGGTTCCAGACTGATGAACTGTATTCGAGTATTGGTCTAGCAAATGTTTTGTATGCTCTGGTTAGTAGTGTGATATTACCAGAGAAAAAGCAACTCTTAATGCCTTTTTGGCTATGTAGTTGCAGTGGGCTCTAGCACTTAGATCATTAGAGGTGAGTATTCCAAGGTCCTTTACAGAGCTTGGGTCATCAACAAGATCTTAACTTCTTAACTATGTTATGGAGTTGAACACAGCTACAACTTTTCAAGCTTGTTGTATCTTTCCATGATATGTTAAAGCAGAAGACAACCCAGCCATACTGCCAATTCCCAGACAATGATGCCAAGTTGGTATATGATATGAGAAAGCTGGAAATCTAACATCAGTAAGCAGCATTTAAAACATCGCATTCAATGTCTTGATTAGGGCAAGTATTGAAATAAATGCAATCCCAATGGAGCAAAATTTCCACTAATGCTACTAATACTTAACTAATACTACACCCACAG
This sequence comes from Notechis scutatus, assembly GCF_049901735.1. NCBI lineage: Eukaryota > Metazoa > Chordata > Lepidosauria > Squamata > Elapidae > Notechis > Notechis scutatus. Next base: position 5,799,826 of record NC_142016.1, read on the forward strand.
TGTCCAGGCCATTTTTATACCTCCAGAGCACTTCTCCCTCACTGCAATTGCCACTGAGTTTTTCTCATTCTTTTATGGCTGGAAATAGCAGAGATATTGTCTGAAAAATATTGCTAATTTAACAAAGTCTGAAGACAATTCATTAAAAATTCTCCCTCTGCGGGGTGCCCACAGTGCTGTTGGAGGAGAGAGTACAAGAGTCAAGATATTGTGATGGATATAAAAATGGATTTTGACTAAAAGGGTTTTGACTTTTTTGGCCATTCCCATCTTGTCTCTACCTCATATATGTCAATTGTAACTCATACTGGTGAGAAAGTTGCATTGTTCTCTGTGACAGCAAGCGGCATCTTCCCATAATTCTAAGTCTAGTCTATCACCAAAGAAGTTTTAATTAGAAGAACCTGGCTGTTATGCCACTGTTGGAATCTGATTCTGAGGGCGAGGCCAAGCAGCTGGGAGTGAGGGAGTGAGAGTGTGGCTCTGTTGGCTGTGGAAGAAACTGGGGGAGGGCAGAGTCTGGCTGGGCAGAGCAGAAGAGAGGTAGAGCAAGGCAGAGAGAATTCAGAGGAAGATCCAAGCCCACCCCCTTTTCATCCTAGGGCACGCAGGGAGGAACAGAGAAGGGAGCAATGTGAGTTGCATGGCTTCTGGGGGAGGAAAGGGCCCTGATTCCCTTCATTAGCTGCAGCTGGGAACACTGTTTAAAAAGAGAGCAATTTATTGGAAAAAATCATGTATTATCTTGTTTTGTCAAAGCTTATCTGGGTTCCTGGCATCTTCCCAACTGTGTGTGTTTTGTTGGCCTTTGAAGTCTGGAATTCCTTATCCTGCCCTGTCCAGTTATAATACTTTATTTGAGGTCACAGACCAAAACACAAGTACAACAAAAGAAGAACATGGGAAAATTAATCATGAACAATTGGTCACCAAAAACTTGACTAAGGGGGATTACAGCGTTCTCCTCTGATGGTTACAGCACCCTGTCCAGTTAATTGCTGCAGCGTGGTTTGTGTGAATTTTTATTTACAGTTTATATGTATTTTGTTTTCAGACTGAATTTCCTCCACTTAAAGACTGTTCTTGGGAGAGTTTTTTCTCCAGCCAAAGGTAACTGGACATTGGAGGCAAAGTTGGAGGTATTAAAGGGACTTTTCTTACTTATGTGACTGTGTTGCCTTTGTGCCATGCCCCGGGTCATCACACTGGCTTCCAGATGTTAGGAGAATCTCTGCTGCTAAAAAATTTTGTGCGTTGTGATTATCTGCACCACACCACTTCTACAGTTAAAAATGTATGTCCCAGTATACCCAGGAACCATTTGGAAATGGATATTTTGGTTTCAATTTCATTAATTTTCCTAAATTAAATATATTTTTCTACTAGCACAGTTTGCAGTCACAAACAACAGAATCATGTTGTGGGCTTGTTTGCAATTTAGAGAAAGATATGCATGCATTATTTATTAGATTTAGATCCTATCTTTACTTTTGTACTCAAAGTGTTCTCTCCTTCCATGTTCCCAACAACAACCATCTCGGGTGGTAGGTTGGACTGAGAGAAGATGACTAGCCTAGAATCACTCAGCTGATTCTGTCCTTTATGAAGGATTATCACAGTGTATCTCTTAGCATTATATGAGAACTTAGTTTTCTGCTTTCCTCAACAAGCCATAGTTACAATGTACCATGCCTCAATGCACTATGTGAATTCCATCTTAATGTGAGCTGAACATGGCATAGATATATTATTTGGAATCTGGGATTACTCTACAGATTTGCAACTGGTTGCCTCCTCTCCCTTTCTCTTTTAACATTAACCATGACATAGGGATTCCCTGTAAACTTGATTAACCAATGTTAGCACAAATTAAGATTTGCAGGCCAGATTTAATAAATTCCCAACTATTAATTTAAATCTCCACTGCTGGGGTTATCTAAAATTAATAACTGGGTGCTTGTAAAATCTAATTCACAAATCTTAATTTGTGATAACGAAGGCTAACCTAGATGTTTGTGCAGATGTGATGTTGCCTGTACTCCATGACCTGACTGCTTGGCTTTGATTATTTTTTTCATCTCTCTAAGATCAAAGGATGATCAAGCACATGGACAGTGCAAAATATATCACAAGACCAGCAATTCCAGGCTCCTGGTCTTGTTTATTCACTCAGCCTTATCCATCTCCTAATGCTTCCCACAGATCAAAAGCAAGAAAGGCTAAAGAGCTTGCCCTAGGTACATTCTGATACACTAGACTGCCCAAGCAAAATTAAAGCACGTGACCACCTACCAACACACCTTGGCAGTGGCGAACTCCACACACGCCGTCTACCGCCCAGACAAGTAATGCTGGAGACGCCTTCTAGTCGGTACCCAGGGAAGCAGGAGAAAGTCAAGATGTCCCCCACACCAAACTGAAGACCTTTGCGAATGCTGTAGATCGGCACTTCAGGCTCCTCACAAGGTTCTAGGTCATATTCTGATGGGCAGAGAAACATAAGCAACCACTGGAGCATTACCCCCAAGATAGAAAGCTTACACCTTTAAAACACAATTCATAGAAATCAACATTTCTCTAGCTCTTTCCCTCCCTGACATTAATAACTTTCCACCTCCCCACTTCCTGCTCCTGCCCTACCCATCTTTTAATTGGGCCATGGTGTTTTGGGTTTTGTATTATTTGTGTTTTTAATTTATATAGTTTTATTTTTTTATGATTGTAAGCTACCCAGATAAACTAAGGTATGATGGGTAGCCTATAAATTAAATTAAATTATTAATAAATACATCTGGCATGTCAAGATTTCCTGAAATGTTGCAATCATTTTCTTGACCATACAGCACTGATCTTCTATGCACATGACAATCTGCCTTGAAAAGGCCTTGATAATTATTCAGCATTTTTATTGGGGAGATTGGGGGCTGGAGAGGAACAGGTTGTGATCCAATCTGAAGAAAGAAACATGTTTTCCAATCTTCATTCCAAGGAGAAGAGAAAGTTGTGGTGCACCTGCACGTCTTTAGAAGGTCCTTTTTACTGTCTACTCCTCCTCCTGCCTGCAGTTTACAAGTCCCAGACTCCAATTTTCACACTTCACTCCAAGAAAAGAAGCTAATACCATGGATTTTCCTCCTCTCTGTGCCCAGCAAGGATAGATAGCGACTCTTGAGAAATTGTTGGAGATTTTCACTTCTCCCTGGACTTCTAAGGAAGCATCCCCCTTATGGCTCTGCCTGCTGATTTGGTGGAAAAATCATTTGGATCCTTAGGCCAAGAATTATCCTGTAACTGACAAGGCCTTGGAGGCAGGATAAACTATTTTGCCTTTGGGCAAAGAGGAAAGGGAAAACTCCAGCCAGCCCTGTGTGAAGCCTTTCCCTACTTGAAAACACAGAGGTTAAATGTGAGTCTTTCTACATACAAATAGTAGATACTCTTATAATGAGCAATTCTTCTTCTGCCTCCCTTTTAACTCTGCTAACATTGCTGACTCTTGGCTTTGCTAGAAATAAAACTATGCCTTTGCAGTGCTAATTCCTCCATATTAATGTGGCAATGCAGATCCCACTGGGAAAATGTCTCCTCTATTTTTAGGCAGAAGTAAATTTTAGCTGAGTTACAGCAAATTACCATCCTTTCACCCACAGTTTGTGTGTGTGTGTGTGTGTGTGTGTGTGTGTGTGTCTGTCAGTGGACAGTGTTATTTTTTCAATGCACCTTTTTTTTTAAAAAAAAAAATTATGTATCTTCTGGTCCTGGAATCAATTTTTAATGTTTTGTTATTTTATTAGCATATAACATATTACAATCACAATTACAAAACTGGCAAACAAATAATGCAACAGAAACCAGACCATTATACACATATTGAGGATGGTAGGGCTGCAACTGCTTATTGTTTGCTACCAATCAAGATAGAAAATAAAAATAGTAAAACATGCCGTAGATTGGAACAAATTGGAACCCATTCATTAAAAACATAAAATAAAACTGCACATGCTGGAGAAAATAGTCAATATGGAAGCAATCTTTTCCTATAGCTTCCCTAATTTTTATTTCTTAGATCTGCCATTAGCTCCTCTGTTGTACATGACACAATATATTTTCAAATGCTAATGTTGTTAAAATTAAAATGAAGGTAGAATGCTGCAACGGAAGGTACAGCATTTACGGTCATCTTTATTTCTTTAAAAGAATTATGAGAACACTTTGCTGATAGGGAGAGGAGAGTCAAAAATAAGCTGAGCATTGAGAGCAAGGATCTTTGTGGATTAGACAGAGAAGCCTGGAGTAATCTCATTAGTCTGCCTTCTGGTTATATGCTGCTTTCTGACTAAACCCACTGTGATACCCATGTGGTCAAAATGTCAATTCTACCCACTGTCTCAAACTTCTGCTTTGGTTTTTAAGTGTAAAGGGTTTTGCTAACAGCACATGGCTTACAGCCACAGAATGGCTGTATGAAGAGCAGGCCCAACATTTATAGTCGTTTATGACTGACTAAGATTGTCATAAACCAAGGCAGGCCAAGGACTGGTCAGTATTTTTTTTTTAATCTAAAGTAAATGTTCAGTATCTAGAATATGTCTCTCCAAGATGTCCATTTCTTGTCTCCAATGCCATTTCTTGGCGATGAAAGAAGTCCTGTCCAGGGTATTTACTTACTTCCCAAGTACCAGCCCTTACCTGAAAAAGTGATATTGAAGCCTTCATAAGAAATGGAGAAGTCCGAAATGAAGCGGATCTGAGCAGAGAAGTTCCCAAAGAGACCAGCGCTAAAAGGAGCAGGCAGGTGGGAACCAGTGAGCTGTTTCAGTGGCTGACTGAAGCTGCCATTTTCAGTGATCAACAAGTAGTCATGACCGCTCTCCAAGTGGAAAGTGTGGAAAGTGAAGAAAACACCTGGAGGTAATAAAGTTCAAGAGATATGCTACTTCAGAGATACCTGAATGTTGCTGAGAACTGGATCATGATTAATCAGAGAACAGAAATCACAGAACTACCAAATCCCACCAACCACAAAATCAAAGACACATAGCATTCTTCATTTGACAAAGAATCAGCTTTACAACATGAATGAATGAATGAAATAATGAATTAATGAATATTTCAGAGATTGTGCAAAACATCACAAAGCACGTCACACTGGAGACTTTAGGATCTCAATAGCTTTGGTACAAGGTACATAGAGAAGTGTGTTTAAAGCAATAATGGGGGAAAGAATGGAAAGGTCTAGATTTGATCAGAATAACAGTTGCACAATATGACTCTTTGATGATTCTCCTTGTATTAAACCTAATCTAGGATTTTTTCAAGCAATCTTCTGGATTTGGAAACCACAGAAAACTAGGAACATAGTTTTAAAAACAAAGGGAATAAAACACAATAAATCTAAGATAGTCATTCATGAATTCTGCACTTTCAATTATGGTGTGTTTTCTTTCCATCCCTGTGGGAAGCACAGAGAACTCAACACGATTCCAACTCTATCAAAGTTTTATCAACTGGCTGTGGGACCATCAACTTGAGAGAAAGAAAATGAGTAGAAACCTTTAACCCAGAAAATTGAGTCAGACTCAGAGAACTCAGGGGATCATAGTTTGCTGTAAATATGATATAGTAAAACTGCTTAGCTCTGTCTGGAAGTTCCCATTGTGAGATTATCTAGTGGATGAAATGCCCTCTGATGATGCTGTAACTTGCACATTAAGGGAATGGTCATCAATATTAATTTTCTTTTCTTGAATCTTTGGGAATACCTCCAAATCTTAAGTTTAATTATCTTTGTTGGACTCTCAAGACCTATTTCAGATGCAGTATGTGAAGATCTAACTCTCTGGGGAAGGCCGTAATGCTGAGAAAGGTGAAAAGAAAGAGAAGAATGCAACAGGAGCAAAGTGGATAGTTATGCTAGTCATGAATGCATTATTGGAAGAGCTGAAGAATCAGGTTAGGGGCAGATTGCCTTAGAGAACAATCTATGGGGGGTCCTAAAAGTTAACAATGACTTTGTGGCACTTAATCAGTTAATCAATCAAGACCTCTAAAGTCTGTCCTGGTTTGTTAATTCTTGAGACTCCAGTCATTTCCAGCTGAGTGCTCCATCACTGGAGGTTTTTAAGAAGAGATTAGACAGCCATTTGTCCGGAATGGTGTAGGGTCTCCTGCTTGGGCAGGCAGTTGGACTAGAAGACCTCCAAGATCCCTCCCAACCCTATTATTCTATATTATATGTTCGGTGTCCTTCTTTCAGCTTTGATACTTCTTGAATATTGAATTGTACATCCCTTGTAAGGTTTTTTTAAATTTCAGTCCATAACACTATACTTATTTCATCTGCTTTGTGAAATATCCTTTCTTGTAAATGCTGAAATTCAGACAGGAGGTTGTACAACTTGCCTCTTGGTGTGACCAGAAAAATCTGGAACTCACTCAAAACCATAGAAATGGTGGTAGACTTTAGGAGAAACCCTTCTATACTACCACCTCTTACAATACTAGACAACACAGTATCAACAGTAGAGACCTTCAAGTTTCTAGGTTCTATCATATCTCAAGACCTAAAATGGACACCTAACATCAAAAATGTCATAAAAAAAAGTACAGCAAAGAGTGTTCTTTCTGCACCAACTCGGAAAGCTCAAACTGCCCAAGGAGCTGCTGATCCAGTTCTACAGAGGAATTATTGAGTCTGTCATCTGCACCTCTATAACTGTCTGGTTTGGTTCTGCAACCCAACAGGACAGACTTCAGAAGATAATTAGGACTGCAGAAAAAACAATTGCTACCAACCTGCCTTCAACCGAGGACCTGAATAATGCTCGAGTCAAAAAGAGGGCTGTGAAAATATTTACTTCCTAAATGCCAGAAAACAAATAATTCTCTTTACACTGTCAAACTATTTACTAAGTCTGCATTAATATTACTATTACTATTCATCTCCTCATCCTTCCTTTCACCCATCTCCTCCCACTTATGACTGCATGAACGCAACTTTGTTGCTTGTATCCTTATGATTTTTAATTGACTTTTTACTAGTATAATTTGATTTGATCACTTATGTTTCCTAGTATGATTTGATTGCTTATTTGTACCCTTTGATTACTATTAAGTGTTATACCTATGATTCTTGATGAATGTATTTTCTTTTTCTTTTTATGAACACTGAGAGCATTTGCACCCAAACAAATTCCTTGTGTGTCCAATCACACTTGGCTAATAAAGAATTCTATTCTATTCTATTTATCACAAAGGTTTCTTCTCAGTTCCTCTCCAAAATAAGGACATCTGGCATTACAAACATATCCCTCAATGCCTAGTTGAACCTCATCCTTGTCTTCTATTTTTAGGCAAAAGGGAGCTAGAAATGCTTACACTGGGTTTTTGAGCTATTGCATTTTTAACAAATATACTGGGATTGTTTTTTAGTGAAGCACTTTAAGGGGGAAACCACTATTATTTTTGAAGTGTAATGATACAACTCATTAGTCTATAATATATAGAAGTTCCCTTGAATATATATAAAACAAAAGCAGAGAATGAGGAAATATATTTGCATTAAAATCAAACCTTATGCTAAGTCAAAATTCATTGGCGCAACAATTTCTTGTTTCTCTGTGGTGTTGTTTGACAAATTATGTTTTCATCTGCACTGGTTAAGGAGTTGATTATTTTTACCTGATGTCTTTTACTGTTCCTTTTACTGTTTTATATGCATGTTTTTTCTTTTCATGCCTTGTTAGCCTTCCAGAATTATTTGATTACAGTGGACAATCATTAAAAACAACAGAGTAAATAATTACGTAAAAAGATGGTTGCTTTTTTACTGTTTACATCTTAATATAAACAGCTTGACTATTGAGTGACTGGTCCAGTCATCCAGAAAGCTTCCACTTATTTATCAATTTATATATTATTTTATTTTACCTGCCACAACCAAGATACTTTAAGAAGGTGAAAATACTGCCATTAAAACAGCCATGATACAATATGTTAAGGAAACAATCTTTCAGACCTACAGAATGTTAAAAATATAAAATAAAAATCATAGAAAGAACAAGCCAAAAAAAGAGATGGCATCATTTAAGAATCAAAATTTTAAACAATTCTAAGTACTTTAACTACTAAAATCCTTGTACAGTAGGAGCTGACTGAATTTCAAGAGGACACGTTCCATTATACCAGTGCTGCAACATGGAAATAACATCCAGGGACATTCATTTTCCCTCCTAACAAAAGTGGGGATCTGCCGACAGATTCCTCTGGGACCTTAACATTCCAAATCTAACAGGCAGTTCATCTCTCTCTCTCTGTCTCTCTATCTCTCTGTCTCTCTCTGTCTCTCTCTCCCTCCCTCCCTCCCTCCTCTCTCTCTCTCTCTCTTTTACCACATATTCCCTAATTGGCTAAGATCTCTTAGTGAAGAAGAAAAAAATGTTCAATGGGGGCAAATGACAACTAAGTCTCAGGATTGTAAAGATAATATATCCAAGGGGATATACAAGAGGATTTTTGGACTTTTGACATACCCCTTCTTCATTATTCCAAAAGGCCAATCTTCCTTAACACAAGGAAAAGGATATTTCACATCTTCCCACCTTTATCTTGCCTACTATCTCCACACTACTTTTGGGCAAGTATACTTGTATACTCTCTACTATACACAGAGAGTATACAAGTATGTCTCTCATAGATAGTTGTTGGCTCTTAGAATGATGTGTAATTAAATGGAGACAATTCCCCCCACCCAGTCAAGATTCTCATTCAACACTCTCTGAATATAGGGAGCCTGCTTACAGGATTATTTTCACCTAAATTGATGATGCCATTTTCAGGAGGAGTATTCAGGGTGGAGATTACCCCAGGAGTGAAGAACTGCAGAATATCAAGTGGAGACCATTGGTCCATTTAGCTTCAAGCTCTGTCTTCAAACAGCAACTGCCAACTCCTTATTAAGAGCTGATCAGTGCCTAGGGATTACCATGAAATGAGGCTGCTAACTGCAAACAAGTATATATATCAGAAACAAA